>NC_059140.1:45073625-45763678 GCF_020740605.2 Lemur catta
AGTAGGTGATATCATGTAGCCTAGATGTTTAGTAGGGCTATAACTTCTAGGTTTGTATAAGTACACTCTTAATGTTGGCACAATGACACATTTCTCAGAACGTATCCCCGTCATTAAGTGACATATTATTCTATTTGAATATTTATATGTATACATTTAGATATATAGATATATACACATATGTGTATATATATATTCACATTAATTTGTGAAAGACATCTTTAAGTTATAGAATTTCCTACAGAATTTCACTATTCACAAAGATAATTCAGCTAAACATGAGTGATTCAAAAGTTTTCTACAGGAAGAGGAAAGACTCAAGCTAAAATCCTTGAATCTTCACCCTCATTCACCAAATGACTGAGGTATATCAAGTAATATTGATTTGTGTCAAATGAAGGTTCTTCTCCATAAGGTAGTCATTCAACAAGCATTTACTGTGTCTACTATGTGTCAGTGGTTGTACTAAGAACTGTGACTGTAAATGACAAATTCCCTACAGTCCTGAGTTACAGGCTTATAAATGAAGAGTCAGTGCTATGATGTACTATGATGTTCGAAGTATGGTAGAATCACAGCGACAAGAGTCAAGAGTCCTCCTTGGGTATGGCCCAGTTAGGATTTATGGAAAAGGCTATGTTTTAAACAAGTCCAGGGAATATGAGGAACTGGATGGCGGAAGGTTAAAGAAAGCCATAAGTATGTTCATGTCAAAGGTCAGCATGAGTCAACTCATATTTAAACAATTGCAGTGTGCAGCTAGGGTATACAGGTCAGGTTTGAACAAAGGAGAAAAGAAAGCTGAAAAATTAAAAGGGATCAAGTCATGCCATATTGAAAAAATGTGGACATGTTTGTTTTTAGTGGCTAAGCTAGTATTTTAATCTGGTGCAAGACAAAAATCAACTTTTTAATTAGGAAGCAATATCTTTTGTTCATTCCAATAGCCAATGTTTTTGAGGCCTTAATATATCCCAGTATCTGGAGATATACCGGGAAATAAAAACAAAGTAATCTTTGCATTCATGGAGTGTAAAGTAAAAAGACAAGTAAAAGACATTTTGATAAGAGGGATTATTGGAAAATCACAGGTTTCCATGGAAAAATCAAGGTCATACATTTAATTTTAAATATTGATTTTGAGGTGCTTGTGGTCCATCTAAGAACAAATGTTTTTATAGTCATTTAGGTCTCTGGAACCAACACTGAGAAAAAAGACGTGAGCCTGGGAGATAAAGATGCATGTATTAGGCTGAGAGTGGTGGCTCACACCTGTAATCCTAGCACTTTGGGAGGCCAAAGCAGGAGGATTGCTTGAGTCCAGGAGTTCAAGACCAGCCTGAGAAAGGCCAAGACCCCATTTCTACAAAAAATAGAAAAATTAGCCAGGTGTGGTAGTGGGCACCTGTAGTCCCAGCTACTTGGGAGGCTGAGGCAGGAGGATCCCTTGAGCTTAGGAGTGTGAATTTGCAGTGAGCTTTGATGATGCCATTGCACTCTAGCCCAGGTGACAGAACAAGATCCTGTCTCAATAAAAAAAAAGTATATATGAAAAATAGTATATGGATGAATTGGATTAAATAAGATAGACCAGGGTGAGTATAGACCTAGGTCCAGGAAAACAATTTGGTGTGAATAGACATGAATGGTAAGCACAGAAATGTCACTCCTCACAATAAGACTGAAGAGCAAGACCAGAGTCAGGAAGAAAATCACAGAAGAGAAAAAAGAGATTGAAGAAAAAGATTATGATCAAGTGAATTGACAGTTTGGAAACTGTGATTTTTTTTGGTGATTTGTTAGTGTAATTTCTATGGAATAGTATTGAAAATAATAATTTCACTCAGTTGAAAAATGAATTAATGTTTAAAAAGTTGTATTGAGGATCATATAGTATTCTTTTGAAGAGCTTAACATTAGAGGAAAAGATATTAGTAAGTTCCAGGAGGGTGATGTTGAGTAAAAAAAAAAAAAAGTCCTGTTTCATATTAAAAATACCTGGACATGTGTGGGGAACAACTTCCTGGGCAGGGATGTGAGTATGTATGTGTGTGTATAATAATATAGAAATATATAGAAAAAATTCCATGTAGCTCAGTTTCATTATTTGAATATCTATCTTGAACAACTATGAGCTATTACTTTTCTGAGATCTGATTTTCCTAAGTCTTCTAACCTATTATTTGGGTGTTTAAAAGTATTTGTGATTTCTAAGTCTTTTCTTTGTCCTTGAATTTGTCCAGTGTAGGGACGGAACAAGGCAAGCTGCAACCTTAGTGAAAGTGGATGAGAATTAAATGCCCTGCACTTATCCAGAGAAATCAAATTATGTGTGTCCCCCACCAATTGAACACAAAACAAAGTTTAAGGAATTGCATAGCAATGTAAAAAAAAAATGTTTTATCTCCCAGCAAATATTCAGAAGTCTTTCATTATGACTTTTTAAAATTCTAGAAGACAGTAGCTGCCAACAGAAGAGTTAGCAGTGATCAGGACCCTAAAATATATGGCCACCAAAAGCCATTACCCTTTGAAACAGATCCAGCAAATAGGAGTAATTTTGGAAGACCTTTCTATCAAAAGTGTCTTTCTAGAAGACATAAGCAGCAGCCACTATGAGCTGAGTACCAGAGCTGCTATCTTGAAGCTACTATCAGGAATCATTATTAAGAGCCACAATGTGTAAAAAAGTGTTGTTTTATGAGGGTTATCCCTACTAACAGAAACTTCATTGTTGAAATAGGGAGATGTTATTGCTCAGAAATCTCTGCAACTCTGAAAATAAGGAAGGAAGAAGGAATACCTCTGGGAAGAGATGGCTTGCATTTTCTTTTCAGCCCTGTGGCACCCAAGTTCATTATTATTATCATTATCATTATGTTTTATTCTATTCATAGATGTTAAATAAAAACTAATCAGAGAAAAAAATAACTCGTTTCCTTAAAACTTGATGTTTCAAAGTCTTAAATTCTCTGACTGTTAAAACCAGTGAGCCAGAGACGCTGAGGATTTGAGTTTCGGATTGACCACGTGGTCCAAGAAAAGAAGATTTTTTACGAACCATGATACACTGAGAGATAGGAACAATTTAATGTTTTCATGCTTGAAATGAAGTGAAAGTACAAATATAAGAGATAATTTTAGTTCAAATGTGTTTTAAAATTTATATGGAAAATGTGTTCATTTTAAGCATTAAAATCTTTTTCCTTGTGAGACTTCTACTTCTGGTTATAAAGAAATAGCTTATCCATCTAGGGGATGGACACGCTTGAAGCTCTCACTGGGGTGGGGCAAAGGCACTATATGTAACCTAAACATTTGTACCCCCGTAATATGCTGAAATAAAAAAAATAAATAAATAAAAAAGAAATAGCTTATATACTCTCACTGAGAACACTGAGGTTGAATAAAATTAACTAAAAAATAAAAACTGTTCAAAGGTATCACAGAGCAAACAAAACAGCCAGGATTAAGCAAATCTGAGTTGTAATTTCCCCATGTAGAGATGGGAAAAACAGTGCACACTTTACAGAAGGGGATGATGATAACACTGGTGGTGATAGCTGATATTTATACAATGTGTAGTTTATGTCTGGTATTGCAAGAAATGCATTGATAGTGTTATCGCATTTAATCTGTTCTACAATGCCATACTCTTGCTATTATTATAATTTCGACTTTACAGATAACAAAACATCTAATAAGTTGCCAAGACCTGATTTCAGTATAATTTTCTCTGCTTTAGGAATTTAGTATTTAATCAGTCCACTTTTCAGCCTATCAGTAAATCAGAAATAAAATAGGCACCTAGTAAGGTACCCAGGTCATAGTAGTTGCTTCATATCCACAAAAATCCTGTTCTACCTTAAGGCACTAGTGCTTTTTTTAATTATTACTTTATTGAGATATGACTGACGTACAAAAAGCTATACGTATTTAATACATGTGACTTGATGAATTTGTAGATAAATATGCTCCAATGTTCCCTCTGCTTATTCCATGGTCTGTAATGCTCTTTCCCCTATTGGCTTTTAATATTTGTTTTCTCATTTAAATCTTTATGTAAATGTTACCTCCTCAAAGTGTTCTTTCCTGGCCGCACTATCTAAAGTAGCATATTTTTTTATTTCCACCTTATTTTCTTATCATTATATGAAAATATACAGATGAACATTAAATATGTAGCATGTGTACTCAAACATTATTAAGCTCCATAAGAGTAGGAGCATTTTCTATTTTGTTCAAATGAATTCCTAACATGCAGTAGGTATTCAAAGTATTTGTTGATTTTATTAAATTAACATTAGCTACTCTTAATATTTAAATTATCATAAGTTGAATTAAGAAGAGGTTTATAAAACATATAATAAAATATTGAAAACACTGTAAAATATAATGGTAATATCATAAAGTATGACAAATATCATAATTCAATTTCTAAAATTACTAAGGAAAACCTAGAGGTTAAAAATAGTTTCAATCTTCTAGGACTATATGTTATTGTATCATTTCTTTGTTTGATCCTAAATGGAATAATGAAATGATTATCATTCTTGTCATTCATTATATCATTTGGTTATTGATAATACATCTAATTTATAAATGAAGAGATTGAGGTTTTAAGTAACTGAATTATTATGTATACTTTTAAAAGTTTAAATTATTATGTACACATAAGTCTGAAAACTTATTTGAAAATCACCATAAAAAATAGTAACTTCATCTAATAAATACTTCATTTAAATATTTTATAACAAAGGCATATATTAATCCTTTTATCATTTTTTAAGTTTTCTGACAACTATGTCTATTGTGTGTTATCCTATTTGATATTCAAGACATATTGTGCCAATATAGCTGGTTTTTAGGGTATCTAACACAAGTATTTTCTCCCTCCTGTGGTTAAAACATGTAGTTTATTTTCAAAGGGGACAGGAAACTGGGATCAAGTCACAAAGGCATTTACCTGTCACAGACTAGGAGCACACCACAGAGAGCAAAACCGATGGCACTGTGCATCTGTGCATTCAACATTTTGTGGCTCAAAGCCACTAGATTCTTTTCTGCATGACCAACTGACTAATTGCTGTACTTGGCCTTTTCTATTCTCTTCAATTAATGCAATGCACAATTGCACATAGCAACAGAGTCACCCATACAGAACAGAATCTGGGCCAGAATTAGGCTCTAAATCCCAGAAGCACCTGTTACAAATATAAAGCATCCAGATGGTCCAGTCTTTGTGGGGAAGTGTCAAGCATTGACTTATCTGTCTTTCTTACTTTTGGTTTAAGGTCAAAAACATGATCTGTTGGAAGCACAGAGCCAAATAAGTATCAGAAAAAATACCTAGAATTAGTGTAGAAACTTCTCAATTTGTTTATCTAAATCTGTATTGCTCAGTGGAACTCACTGTTATCATTTTCTAAGCATGCAAATGAGATTAGTCCATGAATACATGGCAGGCTTCAGTATAATTAGATAGATTTATTTAAACACAGCTGTAAATCATTAAAAAATGTGAAATATTTGATGATTGTAAATTCATCAGTTTGTATATTCAAACTGTAGTCTTCAATCAACTTCATTGTTCTGATTTTGTTTGGGATTCTAGAAAATGCAAAATATTACCTTAGCTTAGTTCAGCTTTTTATTGTTTCCATTTATTTTAAGCATATAGCAAAAGAAATGATGTTACATTATGATATATCTCAAGTGAACCTTAACTATTTAGTATACATCTCATCTGTGTTCTTCTTTTTCCCTCTGAATGACATATTTAAACTGTACTTTTGTTGTATGTATAATTCTTCACAACAGCTCACATTTTAGTATAGCATCTAAATATTTTGAGTGTAACAAAAGAAGTTGCTGTAACACAGTGTTTTTGGTTCCTTCCTATTACCAATTATATACAGTTTAGGATAAATTTTTCTTGGAATTAATATTTTTATTTATCTGCAAATGAAGAGAAAAAAGTTATATTCTGAAAACACTTGACATTAACTAATTCTCAAATATTGCAACCAACAGGAAAAGTGATTTTTGTTTGTTTTCCTGCTTATGTGCAAGCTCTAAGAAATTTTGTTACCAAAATGATCACACTGGCTGCCTCTTACTTTAGACTATTAGAAAAGGGTTGCCACATATAGTACATCCTACAGCTTTTATTCTAGGTCATAATTAGTAATTAATTGACATTAATTTATTTCTTCCTTTATGATCTTTTTTCTTAAAAAGAGATAGATATATTTTTGTTGGGTATGGCAGCTCATACCTGTAATCTCAGCACTTTGGGAGGCCAGGGTGGGAGGATCACTTGAGGCCAGGAATTTGAGACTAGCCTGAGCAACAAAGTGAGATACCCCTCTCTAAAAAAAAAAAAAGAGAGAGAGATACTTTTTTTGAGACAGGGGATCTCACTCTGTCATCCTGGTTAGAATGTAGAGGTGTCAGGATAGCTCACTGCAACCTCAAACTCCTTGGCTCAAGTGATCTTCCTACCTCAGTTTCCCAAGTATCTGGGACTACAGGCATGTGCCACCACACCTGGGTAATTTTTTTTTTTTTCAATTTTTGGTAGAGATTGGGTCTTACTCTTGCTCAGGCCGGTTTTGAACTCCTGAGCTCAAGCCATCCTCATGCCTTGGCCTCCCAAAGTGCTGCGATTACAGGCCTGGGCCACACGCCTGGCCAAGAAACACATTATAAAGACAGTAAGATCTGGATCTTTCTCTACTTTTTTATCAAGATTAAGTGATAACATTAGTTGTTACACAATATTCAGATTCCAAACAGAGGCATTTTATTATCATTTGGAAATGTTATATATTTTAGTAAAGTATAATTTTAAGTAGTAAGATTAGAATATCCATTGATACTGAATTGTTTTAGATCAATAGATTTTTTTGCTCTCTAAAACTGTCATATAAGTGCTCAAAAGGTTAAAATGTGTTTTGTTTTAAAAATATATAATACATATATTTACATTGTAATACATGTAGAATATATATATATAAATCTCTGTATTCCTATAGAAAAGGAAAATATATGGAGCTCTTAATATTCTTGAAAATAAATTTATATGAAATGTTCCAAGTTCTAATTAACCTTTGTTTACCCTCAATCCCTTGTTTAAAAAAATTGTGGAATAAGCAGGATAGCAGTGTTCGGTTTTTGTCAGAGGGTTGCCTGAGGGACTAGGTTTGGTCTCCCCTGACTTGGACTACTGATGGGGAGTCAGCCTGGGAACTGCCGAGAATAAAACAGAACTT
Organism: Lemur catta; assembly: GCF_020740605.2. Classification (NCBI taxonomy): domain Eukaryota; kingdom Metazoa; phylum Chordata; class Mammalia; order Primates; family Lemuridae; genus Lemur; species Lemur catta. Next base: position 45,080,900 of record NC_059140.1, read on the forward strand.
GGCAGCTTTTGGTAGCAATAGAGACCTTGTAACACCACAGTCAGAAACTGACCCAGTTCACCACTACTGAGAGAAGGTGTCTAGCCCTTCCCAGACTCATTTTTGAGGCCAACAATATTCTGATACAAAATCATACAAAAATACTACAAGAAAAGAAAAAGAGCACTATTCTTAATGAATATTAAGGCAAAAATCCTCAACAAAATACTAGCAAACCAAATTGAACAACACATTGAAATAATTCAACACTACGACCAAGTAGGATTTATTCCTGGAATGCAAGGATGATGGAACATATGAAAATCAAACAATGCAATCTGTCAAATTAACGGAATGAAGGAAAAAAGACACATGATCATCTCAATTAATGCAGAAAAAGAATTTGAGAAAATTCAACACCCATTCATGGCAAAAATACTCAATAAACTAGGAATAGAAGGAAATTATGTCAACATATTAAAAGTCATAATCAAAAGCCCAAGCCCACAGCCAACCTCATACTCAAAAGTAAAAAACTGAATATTTCCCTATAAGAACAGGAGCAAAGGGGGGATGCTCACTCTCACCATTTCTATTCAACATAGCAGTGGAAGTCTTAAAGTAATTAGGCAACATAAAAAGAAGTCATCCAAATAGGAAAGGAAGAATTATATTTACCTCTGTTCTCAAATGATATGATCTTATATGTAGAAAACCCTTAAAAGTCCACCAAAAAAACCTGTTAGGACTAGTAAATGAATTCAGCAAAGATACACAATCAGCAAAGATACACAATGATACACAATCAACACACACAGGAAAACCAGTTTCATTTCTATATAGTAGCAATGAACAATTCCTAAAGGAAATTAAGGAAACAATCTTATTTATAATAGAATCAAAACCAAAACAAAATAAACAAAAATTAGAAATAGACTTAATTAAGGGGATGAAAGACTCGTATGTAGAAAACTACAAAACACTGATGAAAGAAATTAAAGGAAAATCTATAGACCAGGTGGGGTGGCTCATGCCTGTAATCTTAGCACTCTCGGAAGTAGAGGCGAGAGGATCGCTTGAGGTCAGGAGTTGGAAACCAGCCTGAGCAAGAGCGAGATCCCATCTCTACTAAAAATAGAAAAACTTAGCCAGGTGTGGTGATGCGAACCTGTAGTCCCAGCTACTCAGTAGGCTGAGACAGGAGGATCACTTGAGCCCAGTAGTTTGAGGTTGCTGTGAGCTAGGCTGATGCCAGGGCACTCTACCCCAGGTGACACAGTGACACTCTGTCTCAAAAGAAAAAAAAAAAAAAGAATCCATGGATTCAGTGTGATTCCTATCAACATCCCAGTGGCATTTATTTGCAGAAATAGAAAAAAAAAAAAAATCCTAAAATTCATTGGTATCTCCCAGGAGGTCAAATAGCCAAAACAATCTTCAGAAACCAAAGCTAGAGGAATCACACTTCCTGGTTTCAAAATATATTACAAACCTACAGATATCACAATAGTATGATACTGGCATAAAGATAGATACATAGACCAATGGAACAAAACAGATAACCAAAAATAAATCCTCACATACATGATCAAATGATCTTCCACAAGGGTGCCAGACTTCACAATGTAAAAAAATAGTCTTTTCAACAAATGGCATTGGGAAAACTGGATATCTGCATGCAAAAGAATGATGCTAGTTCCATATCTTACACCATATACAACATTAAGCAAAATGGACTTTAGAGCTAAATGTAATACCTAAAACTATAAATGTCCTCAAAGAAAATGGGGAAAAGCTTCAACAACATTGGATTTGGCAATGATTTCTTAGATATGACACCAAAAGCACAGGAAACAAAATAGACAGAGTGGTACCATAAAAATAGACAAATGGGACTACATCAAACTAAAAATTTCAGATTAACAAAGAAAACAATTAAAAGTGTGAAAAGGCAATATATGAAACAGAAGAAAATATTTGCAAACCATGTATCTGAAAGGGGTTAATGTTTAGAATATACAAAGCTCTAGCAACAACAAATATATGTGTATGTGTATGTGTGTGTGTGTATATATATATATATATATATATATATATATATACATACAATCCAATTTAAAAAATGAGAAAAGACTTAAGTGAACATTTCTTCAAAGAAGATACACAAATGGCAAATCAACCTAGAAAAAGACTCCCAACATCACTAATTATGAGGAAAATGCAAATCAAAACCATAATAACATATCAGATCACAACCATTCAAAGGACTATTATTAAAAAAAAAAACAGAAAATAAGGATTGGTGAGGATGTTGGTAAACAAATTCTTGTGCACATTTGGTGGGAATGTAAAATGGTGTAGCTGCTATGGAAAATATTATGGAGGTTCCTCAAAAAATTAAAAATAGAATTACCATATAATCCAGCAATACCTCTTCTGCATATATATATTCAAAAGTTTTGAAAACAAGATCTTGAAGAGACATCTGCATTCCTATGTTCATGGCAGCATTATTCACAATAGCCTAGAGGTGAAAACAAACTAAATATCCATCAACAGAGGAATGGATAAAGAAAAATTGATATATTCATAAAGCAAAATATTATTCAGCCTTAAAAAGGAAGGAAATTCTGTCATTTGCTGCAACCTTAAGGATACTATGCTAAATAAAATAATCCAATCACAAAAGGGCAAATAGTACACGAATTCACTTATACAAGGTATCTAAAATAGCCAAATTCTTAGAAACAGAAAGTAGAATGGTGGTTGCAAGGGGATGGGGATAGGAAAAAAAGGGGAATTGGTCAATGCATGTAGAGTTTCAGTTTTGCAGAATGAAAAAGTTGTAGAGATCTGTTGCACAATGTTGTGCATGTGGTAACAGTACTATACTGTACATTTAAAAATGATTAAGATGGTAAACTGTATGCTAATAAATTAAGTAAATAAATAAATAATTATGGTGATTATTATTTCAAAGAAATTTTATACAAAGTAAATTTATAGAAATTTATCAGCATCTTTGATTACATGAGATTGATATAACAAATTTCGAATCACATCAGTTAAGGTCACAGGGGTGGGTGCTGGGAATAGTGGCCTATACTTATAATTCCAGCACTTTTGGAGGTGGGATGATCACTTGGTGCCAGCAGTTCATGACCAGCCTGGGCAACATAGCAAGACTCCATCTTTACAAAAAGTTAAAAAAATACAATAATTGATAATAAAAAATAAAAGATCATAAGAGTTTAAACACATAAGATCTTTCTAATAAAATATCTTATGTGCTTAAACACATAAGAGTGTTAAAATAAAGATCATAAGAGTATCCTCCAGCATACCTGGGGATAAATTTTAGTTATCACAAGCATTATGGCCTGGGGTGTCATTAAGCTCAGTTTCTCATATTTGACCTGCAAGACATCAGAGCTGGTTTAAGGATTAAAGGATATACTATTAATACAATTTTTACTGCAGTACTTGGTATCTAATAAACCTTCAGAAAATTCAGATATTATTATTCTTCTGTTACTATTTCCTTCATTCAGAGTAGATGGCATGTAAGGAATAAACAGACTTTATGATTTCAAATTTTTATTGTTATAAGCAAAATGATTACCCTTTTACTAAATTCTGATTTAGCAGAGCTATATTTTATAAGGAACCATTCTTCCAAAAAAGAGCACTGGTCTATATTGACAGTATTGTAAAGGGAAGCTGCAAAAATTAAATTAAGGGATAAAATATTCCAGCTTTTCCCTTAAAATACTAGTCCATACATTCTTAATTTAAATAAAAAACTAAATTCTGACATTTCAGACCCCATCATGTGCCTTCCCCAGAGTGTTTTACAATCCAGCAAGATATTCTAGTGAAGATGGGTATGATGATCAAACAACCGTGGATGATGCTATATATTATCTTCACTCTTTTGAGATTCACAGTGTACCGAGAAGTCCTATAATAGAGAAACTATTTGATCACCAAGACACCATTTCCTCAAACACACACTTTCAAATAAGTTTCACTAAAACACATTTGAGATATGCTTCACTAGGAAAGTAGAAATGAATCATTGTAAAGAAATATTCAAAATAGTCTAACTAAAATTGTAAAATGTTTAAATAAGTTGCACTTTAATGAGTCTAATATAAAGAAAAAAAAGTTAAAATAGAAACAAACCAGTAAAATAAATCAATAATTAGAATGGCTAAACAAATATGATATCATGGAATTAATTTAAAAGTTTAAAAAGAGACACTCTAGTGAACAAAATCTAATTTAAAATAGAAGTGTATATGTATTTAGAAGCTTAACTTCTCTATTGAATACAAATCTTTGATTTCTCCTAAATTTCTTCGTAAGAACTCATTCAAGAAAAAGAAAAACATATGATTTGCCCTCTAAAAATCAATAGGCTTAAAAAATGGACAATAAGCTAAAACCAAATGTTCAGGTCTAATAGCCTATTATTCCCACCTTCTACAGAAAATCATTCATCTACTCCCTTGCATATGTATATATTTATTTCAGATGCTTTAAGATTATTGATTTATATATGAATTTATTTGATGGCTATATGAATGCAATAAAAATGGCCTTTTAATTCTCTAAATTGTGCTATAAAGTTATCAAATCCATCAATTTCTGCATGGCATGAGATCACAATGATTGATGATGTGTGAAGAGTTCACTCCATCACTTTGACTATTTTTATTTGTGGAAATATGATAGTTATTTACATGCTATAGGAGTTCCAAATTTTTTTGGAACTCTCATGCATCTCGATGAGAGTGACCATGTCACAGAATTCTTTTTTCAAGAAATCCACAAAGTATATTGCAATTAGTTCCCTTAGAATAAATATTAAAATAATTATAGATTTTGTAAAAGCCCTTTAGGCATCAATAAAATAGTCATAGTCAGAACTAAAAATCCAGATGTCTGGAAAGAGTGAAAATAATAATTTCAAGAATACATAACTTAAATTGTTATTATAATGTAGATTTTTTAAAGAGAGGAATGGAGATAGTGTTTGAATGATATCTTAATTGTCGTGTTTCTTTTCTTATATTTATTTTTTACAATATGTTTATTATGTATTAATATTTTCTTAGTAGCCCCTTTACTCAAAATTATTAAACCAGCACCATCTTGTTTGCCATTCTGGCTGATTAGACTTGCCACTAGAACTTTCAAATAGAGAATTTGGGGCAAAATAACACATACATCATGACATTTAAATAAGTGAAATTTAGAAAACTCTAGAAAAAAACATACCAAATATAAAGACTACACAAATGATTTTTAAATGTACTTTGTGTTGATTTTGATTGTGGATAATTTGTGAAATCATTTATTGTGTGAAAAGTAAGTTACCAAATATTATGAATATGATTAAATGGGAATACATTAAAAAGGAAAGAATGCAGACTTGAATTTCACCTGAATCTCAACATGTAGGGTAATGAAATATCTCAGAAAAATGTTTGACTATGATAATACTATGAACAAATATGAATATATTCAGATATTGGGCATTAAAAGATTGTGCAAAAGTTGTTATATTGCTTTCATCTTTATTTAAAATTCTGTGCTTTTGAATATCACATTTGCCACTAGATATCATGTTGACCATTGTTTAGCATTGCTAGAAATCATTTCAAGTCATTTTAATTTTTCAGTAATGTTTCAGCAAGTTCATTAAAAATTTATAACATACTAAGACAGAAAATTCAGACTAATTAATGATATTAAGTATTACTATAAGATAACAGCTAAAACATATTAGAAAATTATTGCTTTGTTTTATATATATATTACTATTATCTATTTGTCACAGTTGCCAATTTATGATTTGGGACAAGGATAAGGACAATTTTGGTTTAATTATTCATTTCAATAAATTCGGAAAATATACAGTAAATCTCTTTGATAATGAATAGCCAATCTAAATATATTGTGCATAATAGCTGAACATATGTAACATTTTCAAGTACGATTTGCAGATAAAATTGGAAACAGCAGCTTGTTATAGGAAGAATTCTCTCTTTTATGTTTTCCCCAAAATGACACTCAATCCTTAACATCACAGATGTGATTTTTTTCTTGTATCATTTATGCTATTGAATTTTATTTTCTTTTCAGTGTGTATAGTCAGATGATTATAATGGTATATGGTATTTCAGACTATAGTGTCAAACTAGACTGTATGGTTGAATGTTAGTGTGCTTAGAACAGGTGGCTCCTATTGTTAGAGTATGAATATAAATTATGATTATTTATAGTTTTTGTGCAAAGAATACCATGTCTCTGAAGCATGAAATGTAAAGTTAAATGCTAATATTAATATTTAAAATGGTTAGTATTTTTATGTTGATAAAAATAATCAAATTGCTGATTATATTTACAGTTGTGTCTTGCAGTTCAAATGATCACATACATTTAAGGAAGAGTTTGGTTTCAATTTTTAAGTAGACTATACAATATAGATCACATATTCAGTAATGGACCCGCCTAGTCATTCTAAGACAAGCATCTACTTGTGTTCAGCCCTATGTTGTTTTTTTCTTTAGTACAAAAGAATTTAATAGGCAGAAAATAAAATGCCCCAAGGGACCCTGAACTATACTAATACAGCTGTTTAATTTTTTTTTTTTTTGAGACAGGATTCACTCTGTTGCCAAGGCTAGAGTGCAGTGGCATCAGCCTAGCTCACAGCAACCTCAAACTCTGGGGCTCAACCAATCCTCCTGCCTCAGCCTCCCAAGTAGCTGGGACTATAGGCGTGTACCACCATGCCTGGTTAATTTTTCTATTTTTTTGTAGAGATGGGGTCTCTCTCTTGTTCAGGCTTGTCTTGAACTTCTGGCCTCAGGCAATCCTCTGGGCCTGCCAAAGTGCTAGAATTACCGGTGTAAGCCACCCTGCCTGGCAGCATAACTATTTAATTCTAATATACTTATTGAAACCACTGAGGATAGCACATGTAACCAGCTCAATGTTTGATCAACTTAATAGTAATAGCACATATAATCACTATGTATTTTCTAGACATCTTAAAACTGTTTATTTTTTTTCAAAGTAAGTAACATAATCACTGTAGAAAATTTAAAATACTATGGACAAAATAAGAAGAAAATTATTTTTAATCTTTTCACAAAGGTCATTTTTGATGTAAAACATAGCTTTTAATAATTTACATATACATGCTCCCTGATTTCACAGAATTTTCAATATACTGGAGGAGCCAGATTAAAAAACAAAAGAGAGAGAGAGACAAATAAAATAATTGTGATTTGTAACAAAATTCATGGGGACAATAAATTAGGTGCTAAATTAGTATGAAGAGGGGAATCTACATTTAAATAGACCAATCAAGAAAGGCTTTTCTGGAAAGGTAATGTTCAAACTGATAAACAATGAAGAAAAGGTAGCCAAACAAACAGAAGGAAGAGGAAAGAATGTTACAGGGTGCAAATGTCCTGTTGCATGAGAGACCATAGCTTATATGAGAACATAAATCTAATTATAAGTGTTGTTCAACATCATTAGCAAGTAGGAATGAGGGTAGGAGAAGTAGGAGAGAGACATAATGCAACACATTCTAGGATGTGGCAAAGTTAGGATTTTATTCTAGGTAGAACAGAACGGCGGTGAAGGGTTGAGGGAAGATTAGTAGATGTAAGTGGACTATGGCTGGGACTAGAGTGGAAATGGATCTAATTTATTTAGGAGGAGAACCTGACAGGATGTGGTAATAGATTTGAAGCTGCTTAGTCAGTGGGAGTGCAAAATTAAGGCTCTTCAAAATTCATTGTTTGAACAAGTGGATGAGATGGATGCTAATGATCTTTAGAAAGGTGGGAAAACACTAGAGTTTGGAGAGGGGCAGATTTCCTGAGAAACAAACAAACAAACAAAATTCATTTTAATTATGTCCAGTTTGAAATATCTGAGAGATGCCCAAATGCCCAATGAAGGCATCATGTGGAAAGTGTTAACAGAAAAAAGCTCAAAATCTATAAAATAGAGAGATTTATTCTAGCTGAATATATGTAACCTATTGCCCAGAGCACATGACCTCAAGAGGGCCTGAGAAAATGTGCCTGAGATGGCTGTATTAGATAGATAGCTACGATCTCTGGCTCTTCTAGGGACAAGGGTGCCCTGATTTGGTGCTGCCTTGAGCAATTGCCCCATCTGGGAAGAAGGATAAAAGCAGGCATTCTGTTTTGGTGTTGCCCCACCCTTAATCCTATTCTGAGCAACTGCTACACCTAGGGAAGAAGGAAATGCTTTACCAGTCTGGGAATTCCCCAGTTTAGATAGAATAGGATTTGGAAAGTAACCTAAGCCTAGTTATTATATCATTAGTTTAAGTCTATATTGTGGTTATATCCCCTGCACCCCAGGGAGGGCTTTCAGAGAAGGAGTTTACATAGGCAGATACAACCTTGAGAACACCTGTAAATCATTTGCTAATATCCCAACCTCCTGAAAGCCCTTCCCCGGACCAAACCAATGTAAAGGAAACAACTCGAGGAATGCCCAGAGTCAGTTCCTCAGCAGGTCAGTGAGTCAGTCTGTCTCTCTGCACTTGTAGAGACAGAACTGTTTCGTTTTATAGTAAAAAGCTACTCATGCAAAACTGCTTTCTGCTGTGGTCACTCCATCACACTGGCCCTGCTTGTGATTTTATTTTGCCAAGCAAGGAGCCAAAGAACTAGGATTACAGTCTACCAAGAGGCTGAACCTGACACTTTGGTGTGTCTGGTCATTCTTTGCCCAAGAGCACACCAAGAACCGAGAGCAGACTGCCACCCTGATAGCTGGGTTACAATTTAGTTTTGTACATTCATGGAGACAGGAATTACATGGAAAATCATAAATCAATACATGGAAGGGGTACGTTGGTTTGGCCTGAAAAGGGGGGACTAGCCAGATAAGACGAATGAAATCTTAACTGAATCATTTTGGCAGTGAATAAATCAAAGCTAGAAGGAGCTAAGTGATTTTAACTGCTAAAATGCCTCTAAGGTTTTATACAATAAAGACAAGCTGCTATTCAGTCATTCTGTAGTACAATAAGCTATTAAAAGTAAAAATGCCCCTAGGATTTTGTAAAAACAAAATCACTGAAAAAATTAAATTATCAAACTCTCCTTCTATGCAGGGGGCTAATGACACACCCAATTTGTTCATTTGTATATTATTTAAATATGCATATTTAAAAGATTTAGTAATTTGGCTCTGAATGCAATAGTAAATACAGATGGAAGGTTTAATTGGAGGTCTGAAAGATATTTGGAGAGAATATATTTTGGGAAAAATCCTTGATTTTACAATTTTTTAAGATTTTTGAGATAAAAAATAGCAATAAACATCCAGCAAAAATTGTAGAGTTTACTCAGAATCCTGGACATTTCCTGGGGCTACTTTGTAATTTCTATTTAAAGAGATAGTCTAAACTTAATATGATCAAATTGTTCTTCGTTATTTAAACTGTTGAATTCTGCTTGGTGAAATACATTCAGGAAACTGACAAACTGTTATTGCTACTCTTCTCTGCAGAAGTGTTAGATTTCCTTACAAAAGAGTCCATACTCACATGCACTTGATATTTTTAGGTTATGTGAAACTTTGACTACCATTCTTCAGAATTCTTAACTTTTCAAGCAACTTTTTAATCTTTCTCCTGCTGGATTTGCTATCTCAGTTCATTATTTGCCCAGATAATTCCCTTTTGATCTCATCCCTCAATGCTTTCAAAAATCACATGATCAACTTCTCATGAGTATTTGAATATACAGTGGGAAGAAAAATGGCTAGGGTTAGATCTGGATTAGTTTCTCTTCCTAATCTTACACTAGAAGCTTCACTACTTTGCTCCTCACAAATTTAGGGAATGTATAGTTGATTATCTGAACAAAAAATTATATGATCCATAATGGGTTATGATTTGTAAATGAGAAAAATACCTACTATGTTTACCAAACTGCCATGTTTTACCTCAGTGCTGTCATTAGGGTCAATGGAGCTACAATAGATAGAAAACTATAATCTATGAATTCAATCATAGTTTGGTTTGATTAAAATAAATGTCTGTGCAGATTGCTGGTTACTTTTCTTTTCTTACCCCTTAAATCAGATATCTGATTCTAATAAGTACAACCACTGTCATCCCAAGCCTGGTTTTAGGCATCTATATAGAGTTATCTTTAGAGGAGTTATTTACTCAGAACATTATGAATAACAAGGATATACTTTTTGAAAATCAGTGAATGTGTAAACTGTACTAAGAATTATAAAAAATCTACTCAGCATACCAAAAATAATATCTAGTAAGTTTATATGTGTCTACACTATCCTTATTAAGAAAACAGTGAGAAATCCTAACCAGTTAGGTTAAGAGATTATCAAAAATACTTCACAGTTTTATGTTAAAAAACAAAATAGTTTCAAAGCTATGTATGTAAGAGACATTTATAACAAAACATACATCACAAATTATAGTGCTTCCCAGAGCTTCAAAAATTCAGTGGTACATGCCTGTAGTCCCAGCTACTCGGGAGGCTGAGGCAGGAGGATTGCTCTAGCCCAGGAGTTTGAGGTTGCTGTGAGCTAGGCTGACGCCATGGCACTCTAGCCCGGGCAACAGAGTGAGACTCTGTCTCAAAAAAAAAAAAAAAAATTCAGATATAAATTATGGATCATAAGGAGATATAGCATGTAGAATTATCTCCAAAACCTATATAATCTTAAAAAGTATTCAATATATCACTCTGAAATATAAAGTTGGGCACATAATATTTTTAGGTCAGTACCATATTGAGGATATTCTTTCTATATATAGTACGGCAAGGGTGTTTCGTTTGTTTTCTTTATTCATGAATGGGTGTTAATTTTGTCTAGTGGGATTTTTTTGGCATCTATTGAAATTGTTATATTATTTTGATTCATTTCAATAGATAAGTATATATTTTATGGTAGAAATCACCTAACACAATTTAACATCCATTAATTTTTTTTATGTATTATCCTTCTTGGGGTTTGTTGATCTTTTTGTATCTCTAAGCTTATGTTCTTTGCATAAAAATTTGGGGAACGTCTGCCATTTTCTTTAAATATGGTTCTGCCCCAATCTCATTTAACTTTACTTCAGAGAAGGCAATTGTTAGACTTCCATACTGTCCCACAAGTCACTGCAGCTCTGATCATTTTTCTTCAAAATTATTTTCACTGTCCTTTGTCTTTGTTTTGAATAATTTCTATTGATTAATCTTTGCATTCACTAACAATTTCTTCCACCATCTCCAATCTGCTCTTAAGCTCATCCAGTGATTTTTATTTCAATTATTGAATACTTCAGTTCAACTTTGACATATTTTACTGTTTCCACTTCTTACTGAGATTCCCTTGCTCTTCACTCAAGATTATGTTTTATTTTTAGCTTTAAACATATTTAAATAGCTACTTTAAAGTCTTTGCCTGCTAAATCCAACACAGGTACCATATCTGGTTTACCTTATATTGACTGCTGTATTTTTCATTTCATGGGTCACATTTTTCATGTTTCTTTTCATGTTGAATGATTTCCCACTTTTGACTGGATATGGTGGATGATACATTGTTAAGATTTGAATTCTGGTTATCTTTCTCTTGAAGTACTTATTTACTCCCTCACAAGTAGTTAAATTGTGGATTGGAAAACTTGAACCATGTAAGCTTATTTTATGCTATTTAGGGTAGATCTATGAAAAGCTTGAGGTATTTTCCAAGTTCCTCCAGCTTAGCAGAACCTGTATTTCCTACTTTTTCTCTGCTGTGGATCTGGTCAGAATATGGTTGTAAACTCTGTTATCAGGGCTCTAGAGTATAACTTATTTTAAGTGTCTCAGCAAGATATGGGATGTTAGCATGGGATGTTACTGAGGTTTGTCTACCAAGTCAATCTGTAGTCAGCTTCACATAGTCTCATCTTGTACATCAGTAGCCCTGCCTCAATTCCTTCTTCTCTGATGCTCTGAGCTATACCTTCTGGTTACTTTAATAATGCAAAATTTTCACCTCTGCCTCTTCAGCTTGGCAGGACCATTGTGTGTGGCTAACATGCTCTTGCCAGCTCCCTGATGGGCAAAAACCCTAGTTGAACACGAAGCTGTCAAGATTGTTCCCTTCTCTCTAAATGTTGTCCAGTGCCTAACAATTTTCTGATATATTCCAGACTTAGTTTTACAGATGTTTACTGAAGGAAGATCTTTTTAATATTTGTTACTCTGTCATGGCCTGTCACAAAAGTTTCCTGTGATCTGTTTTTACTGATGGCTTTCCAAGACTGATGAGTTATTTTGTTTAGTCATCCCCAACTGGTCTTCCTGATCATCACTGATGCGCTTTAGGGATTGGATGCTTATCCCCTAAACACCCAGACACCTTTATTGAGATAATGCTGCTTAGTTCTCAGATACCTGGCCACTCACAGAGATGGTGAAATATCAGAGTTGACACCTGCAGATGAAAGACTCTGAATGGCTGCCCCAGGAAAAGCTTGAGGCTAATCTATACTTAGCCTACACTCATGTTACTTTTCCTGGGACCTGATAACAAATCTGCCCCTATGTGTATTTGACTAGAAAAGGCTCTTAAGGCACCAATGACTTCTGTTATATATCATTTGATTGTAATAGTCTCTACCTGGAGTGGAGAAGACCTATTACTATATTAATATAGTATCTTCATTAGCCAGCGATCCTTCCCATTTTGTCCAGTAGATCATGAGGCCAGGAAGGAACATTGCAACTTTGCTTATGTAGTTAAGCATTTACTTTAAGTCTTAAATATCCAAGTAAATAACCAGTCATCTGAAAAGAATATAATGTGCTTTAAGTTTCATCTTTGGAGTAGGGAATTATTCTTATATTTTACCATGCCGACTCCTGGTGACTTGGGTCTCTCTAGGTATTAATGTTAAACTGACTATTCAGATATTTGGAAAGATATTTGTTTATAATCCAAGGTGTTGGAAATAGAATCTTCTTGAAATTATACATATTCTAATTGACAAAATACTATCACCAAATATTACCAAGTAGCAACACTCATGGTCTCTACTGCTGAATCATATTTTATTGCAATGGCTGTGTGCACAAAATCTTTATAAGCCCATTGAAAAATAATGAATGCAAGTATGTATTGCTATTACCACACTTTCTTACTATACTAATCGTGCTTTCAGAAAAAAATGAATTAAGAATTTTTTTTAATTTTTTTTATGCAACTAACAACATATATGTTTCTTCTAAGAATGAAAACACTTTAAATAGTATAGAAACACATTGTAACAAAGGGGACTGATTATATTTACATAGATATACACATATAAGCACACACAAATATTATAAATGTAGTTAAGATGCTATAAGATATTAAGATGTGATCGGATGGATAGAAAGTAATTTAGATTCGGTGGTCAGTGAAACTCTGTCAAAGAATATCATATTTGAAATTAAGTTTCAAGAATGTAAAAAAAGTAATTCATAAGAAGATCTCAGTGGAGAAATTTCCAATAAAATCTACAGTCCAAAGGTAATGAGGCTAGAAATGGCTTGTGTTGAGCAGAGACAAAAAAAGGGGAGAAGGGTGTCTTCAGGTAAGAATGCTTAGACAAGCAGTGGCTGAAAGCTATATACATGCGGTACCATTATTTTTAGAACTCTATATTTGAGTGAAAGTAATTAACATTTCCGTATTGTAGAAAACCTTACCCTATATTTTAATAAATTTAAAAATATCACTGCATATTTAAGACTAAATTTATTTCATCAAAAAGCATTACCATTTATATATCATAAGTTTGGATATGATATATATCATGTGGAATGATATGCAAGTAAATGAAAGTAACTGTTCCCAAAGCTCAATTGTCTTTTATTAATAATTTTAGTAAGGTGTATTCATCATTTAAAAAAGGAACACAATATTGTTAATTTAAGGAATCAAAATATTTTTTTTCACTTTCCTTTGTACTTTTTACTTTTGTCAAAATTGGAAGTGTCCTGTTACCATGGAAGCATTTGTGTTTTTGTTTTAAATATCATTCAGCGCTATTCTCAAATTACAGTATTGTCTCATGTTTTTCAAAAGCAAATTATACCAAAATATTATTCCTGAAAACAACACTATCCATCAAAAACATATGCTGGTATAAGAAGATATTTCAAGTTCAAAGTTTAAATATCTATTTTTCTTAACCTGTTGTACACAGGAAAATTATGTAATTATATTTCCTATAGAGTTAGATATCATACAGAACACTCACTCTGTAAAGATATAGAACCTTTAAAGTTAGTATATATTTCTTTAAAAGGCTATTAAAATCAACAATATTTGCATTTATAAATGTAGATCTAACAATATACAGGATAGAAGAGAAATTCTGGGTAATGATGAATTCAAAGATGCAGTGATGGTTGGATACGATGGAAATAAGAAAGTCATGTCCCTGAAAGGACAGCATGTTGACTGGCTAATTTATATGAAAGTTATCATCTCTGAGAATGATGATAGGCCTTGGAATGAATATGATGACTTTACCTCCAGGTACTAAAATCTTCAATTTATCATGAACAGTTACTCGCAGTAAAAAAGCTGTAGACAGAAGATTATATAGGTGCAGTTCATACATTTTAATATCAGTGTATCCTTTCTTTCTTTCTTTCATGAGGAGTGATTACATAAAAGTTTACAAGAATTTAAGAATGTAAGTTTCAGTAATTTCCTGGTACTGAAGGATGGGCATTCACTGGGAAATAAGAATGTTGTTTTGGTATGAGATACCTACTGTGCTTCATCATAAATTACATAATATCACAATTATACACATTATATACCATATAATATAAATGTTATTGATTATTTGTTATATTTATTATACATTTTGTTATAATTATATTACATATTTTATATATATTTGGAAAAGTTAAATATGAGTTTGGAGCATTTAAAGTTGAAAGAAATATAAATTTGGAATTCTTGGCAAATATATACATATGTATATTACATAAAGTGGTGGGAATTAATGACATGATGTAAAAAATGAGAACAGATACAAAAGAGGATTATAGGTGGAGTCATAGGACATTCACGAATTAAAATTCTGGATGAGGAGGAGAATCAAGAAAAGGAAACTTAGAAGGAAAAGAGAGAGAGAGAGAAAATGAGATGTCACCATAGCCAAAAGAAGATATTTCAAAAAGGATGATGAAGTGAAATGAAGGCTAAATTGTGCTTACTGAATATGGCACAATAGAGATCATTTGTGACTTAAAAAAAAATTTCAATGAGTGATATAGAAGAACTAATGAGTTATTTCAAACAGTAAGAAAGTGAAAGAGGTATTTCTAGACATATTTTGAAGAAAATTACCTATAAAGGACAGCCAAGAAATGTCAGGCCACTTGAGGAAGAAACAGGGTGAGAGTCTGTTTGTTACTTATTTGATTTTTTTAAAAGAGTGTTGCAATCTCAGCATGTTTATAAGAACAGAGATATGAACTAGTAGAGAGAAAGTGATAAAGGGGAGAGTAGGCAAGGGGATGGGTTGCAAAACACAAGTGGACTGGCTGATCTTAGACACAAGCAGAGACAACAAACTCGTAGTCTTGGTAAGGAGTATATCATATATAACTTTGTATATATTGCAGATAGACTGGTAGATTACGTGAGAGGAGAATGAGTTCACCCTCTCCTGAATGCTCTCACCTCATTGACATAAAGGGTTTTAATCATCAGTTGTGTTTGAAGAGAAAGTAATAGCTTCTGGTTGAAAGAAGAGAGAAAGTGTGGAACAGTTTTGGTGGCCATAAAACTATGTCTCTAAGCTCTCTTATAAGTTGCACAATTGACTGGCCCTGTATGATCCACTGTAAAATTCAGCATCCTGTTTATCTGCTCATCCACCATTCTCAGGCTGCTTGCAGCCAGTGTGGTAAGATTATTAATGTAGGCCTATTCCTGAAAGATAAAGGATTTATTTGACGGGTGATTTTGACTTAAGATAAGGGCATGGCCCAAGTATAGGATGGTATTTGAGGTGGACATTTATTGTTAATACCTGCACCGAATATAACCATAGAGAATGTGGCTGAGGTAAGAGGTGTAGCACAAGCAATTAGAAGAGAATTTTTCCATAATAACTTAAGTATTGCTGATTTATCTTTCCTTTCAACATACTACAATTATTAGCAAGCTTTTCAATTTACTTATTTTTTCCTAAACTTCATCCATGAGTTGGAAATATATTGACTTTTTTCTGTAACAAAGAAACAACTGAAAGTGAAGAACCAGCAGATAGTATAAAGACATCTCTTTTTGGTGGAACCATCCAGAAATGTTTGTTCTACTTGAAATGGATAATTTTTCTTTATGCAGATACCACTTCTCTTTAGGTAATTAAGAAGCTATAAAATAACAGAAATATAAAGATACCTGAGAAAAGTATTACAATCTAACTTGTGATGCAAGCAACATACATAATAAAGTGTGTAAACTCTTTGAAAGAAGAGTAACACAAGAAGTGATATACGCAACAGTGTGTAGAAATAAAATAATGAATGTGTGCCTAATGGCAATATATAAGAACTAATATGAAAAGATTAATATGGAAACCATGCAAGAGAAATTGTTTGGACTTTAGGCACATTTTATATTATTTACAATAGATATCATAAGCATATTCTATCTGCTATGGTCAAAACTGAGTGATTTAACAAAGTCAAGAATGCAGAAGAGATTGAGTACAACTCTAACCCTCTTGGTAGAAAAGGCTTACTCGCTAAATCCCCACTTAGAAATAATGGCAATCAAAACAATTTTTTTCAATACTTAGCCTAACTTACAAATATTTACTTTAAATAAATAGCTAAACTTCTTATCATTTCATACTTTCAGTTCTTCCTAATATTATTTTTAAATGAAAGATAATATAAAGTGAATAATGTGGAAATCCCTGAATCTGAATGACATCTAATGATATTTCTGAAGCAGGTTCACTGTGCACTATTTACCAACATGTCTGAATCTGCTGAGAAAGAACAGACTCCTATGCAACAGGTTACATGAAACAGATTTATTACTTACAGATAGTCAACAAAGGATAACAGAAGCCTAGGATTCATTTCATGCTGGTGCCCCAAGGCTCAGAAAAGCTGCCTGGGTGGCTGCACATGTCTTGCTTGCTTTACAGCTGAGGGGCCCCAAAAGGCAGCCCACCCCAGGTTATATGCCTAGGGGTCACATGGCACACTGGGCTAAAACATTGAAAGATATCCTGTTCTGGAGGGTCTGGATTAGAGTCGGGGCTGTTATGGATGGCTTCCCCTTATCTCAAGATGTTGCAGTCCCAGAACATTTTATAATTATTCTTGAGAACTAAAAGACTAAAAGCAAGAAGGTGGGAAAGGAACTAGGTCTGTCCAAGGCAACCAGGAGAACTGTCCTTCAGTGTTCAATTATTCTTATGCCCAGGGAGAAAAAATGACTTTATTTAGATTTATCAGAAAAATTAAGGATAGATACATAAATATACTTATTCATTAAAGGCCTACATGCAGTACTGAAAACTTAAGCTTAAGCATTCCTGATATTCAGAGAAGAGCATGGAAAGAGAAAAACTATTTTTCTAGGTTGATCACATTTAAAAATTACTGAACATTTAAAAATTACTCTTAACATATCACTTTTTAAAATATATTAGTTTCATTTTTAAAATAATTAAAAATGTAACATTTTTTATATGATTTACCTGGTCAATTAAAAGTCTTAATAGTCTCCAAACTGTATTTTCTTGAGCATGACACCAGCAAGATAGAAGAGTAGGAAGCCCCAGATCTTGTTCTCTCCACAGATATACTGTCTTAACAGCAGTACGGTATATAATCCAAAAATTCCTTATGAAAAGTTCAGAAGCTAAGTAAGTCTCAGTACTCCAGGCAAGCCAACAGTCAATGACAGCCACGTTGAAACAGGGAAAAAAGCCATTTCATATTAACTATAGTATCACCTATAGCATTTATCGAGTAGCCCTTCTCCCAAGCTGGGAGAATTCAGTATGTTGGGAGGAATAGCCCAGCTCACATATCCTCCCTTCAAAGAGAAAGGAAAGAGTAGATTCTCCTTTCAAAGAGGAAGAAAAGAGTGGAACATATATACAAAGTTCTGCAATGTCAGGAGACTATCAAGAAGTTTGGTTTTTGTCTCAACTGACTTGGAGCATTCACAGGCAACAAGCATGCTGAGAGCTTGGGCTCCACTGAGAAACAAAAGAGAGCTCAATGGCTTGTGACAGTGCCAGAGAACCTGCTGTACTGTAAAAATACACCAAATAAAGGAAGAAAAGAAAAGGTGAATGGGAGATATGATTGTATTTGTGTATCCAAATATATCTAAACATAAAATAGGGGCAATAAAAATATGGTATTATAATCTTATGGAAGCACTGTTGGATATGTGTCCCATCATTGACCAAAGAGTCATTATACAGTGCATGACTGTGGAAATGATTTCAGAACAATAAAAACAAAGAAAACTCATCAGCAGAAGGAACTCATAAGACAGACAGTCACATTCTGTTCTTAGAAATGCTTTACAATTTCAAATTATTGATTTTCCCCTAAAGCTTTTATTTACATGAGTTATAAATATTGGCATTATTATAAATTAAAACTGAAAAATTAAAATATCTTAATAGTTTATAAAAACAATAAACCCATTATATTTAACATGAATAGAGTATTTTTCTGAAAAATAAGAATATATGTCAAAACAAAAATAATTATTAAGAGCATTTGTACTGTTTCACATTTTAGAAAATATGATTAATGCATGGCTTCATAGATAACAGCTGGAGTCTCATATCTGCTTCTCTTTTCAATCTGTTATGTATTGTTTTCATTGAAGTCGATGAAGGAAATTCCTTCTCAAGTAGTTGGGAAAGGAAAAAAATATTTTAATAGTCTTTGCAGACAGGTATGGATATTCTTCTTTGACATACAAAAAGTTGACATGTGGTGGTTTCTTACAAGATATTTAAAACATAAGATATGTGAGCATGTCAATGAACTTTTCATAATTAGTTTTATTTTAATCCATTGCTTTAGCCTGTTCACAGAATGGATTGTTAAACCTATGCATGATTTTGTCACAACAAGCACAGTACATTGGAAAATATTGGTTTATTGTATTGTGTATACTTTTCAAATACTGATACACTTCACCTATTTTTAACATCAAAACATAAAAATCTTAAATACATCAAATATTTTAAAAGACTGCTACATTTGGCTCTAAAACATTTAATGACAAAGCACATATATATTAGAAAACATAAAAACAATAAATAGAAGATGAAAAACTAATTATATGTAACAATTTGATACTCAAAAAGCTTTATTATATGGAACAAATTTGAGTCAATAATCAGAGAACTATGTGCAAAAGCTACACACAGCGAGTTCACAAAAGAAACATAATGTCTATAAATCTATGACGTAATATTCACCTATGATTCAAAATTATAATTAACAATGAAAAAATATACACAAACAAGAAAGTACTCTTTTTTCATCAAATAACAAACTATAAAAAATAGATAAATAGCCATAAAATAATTCAATCATATATTAAATTAAAGATGCATATTATGACATTTTTAACCAAAAGGAAAAATGTTAAATTTAAAAAGGAAGGCAAATTTATACAAATAGTAAGGTTTTAGGTACTTTTAAGAATACATAGAATGATAGAAGTTTGTTTATATTAATATTTGTTGGCTTGTGCTGGCTTCTGATTTTCATCTTTAGATTTCATTGTACCTTCAAATTTTTCTATTATAATCAATTATTACTTTAAAATTGCAAAGCTAAGTCAGATGGTTCTCCTAGAGAAGGTTAATTTTGAATTGATTATTTTATATCAATATGACTTTATTACATATTAGAAGTTAAATGGTAGAAGAGTCTTTCTGTTTTACTTTTTACCGGTAATATATATAGCAGACTACTTTCTTCTTGTATTTCACATGCATTGCTGTACTCTTCCATATCCTTCTTTAGCAGTATGACAGCTGTTAAAATTTTGATTAATCATTGGTCATCTCTCCCAAAATATGAACAGATGTGGATCTATGAATTGGAACTATTAGCAAATCACACATCCTTCATAAAAAGAGAAAAAATTTAAATTAATAGTTTCTGAGAATTTATTATGGTGGCATTTTAAATATCACCAGTCCAAAATGTCCAAGGTAAAGTCAACACTTTTCATTGTTTCTTTATGCCCAATATATAAATAAAGCAAGAATTATATATTTCAATTCTTACAGTTATTTGATTAACTTGAGATAATATATTGTGGTAATATTAATATGTTTCCATAAATGTATTCCTGAATATAAAAATCAGCTTAATTAAAATTCTTATAATAATATGAAGTATGAAAATGTATTAGCAAGAAATTTTATTTTGCAATGGCAATAGATATTCACCATTTTATTCTACAAAGGAATATCATAATTTTCCTCATTGAATCCCATCTAGTTTTGTTCTCCTTTTTACTATGACAAGTAATTAAAAGAAACATTCATAACATAATATACACCTATTCAGTCAAAGCATTAATGAGTTTAAGAGACAAACTTACAAAATCAATGTATACAATTCAGTAGCATGTTTATACTAATAACAGGCAAGCTGAGAGTCAAATCAAGGACTCAATATCATTTACAGTAGCTACACAGAAAATGAAATACCTAGGAATATACTTAACTAAGGAGGTGAAAGATCTCTACAAGAAGAACCATCAACACTGATGAATGAAATCATAGGTGACACAAACAAATGGAAAAACATTCCACGCTCATGGATTGGTACAATTAATATCATTAAGATGACCCTATGCCCAAAATGATTTACAGATTCAATGTAATCTTCATCAAAATAATAACATCATATTTCACAGATCTAGAAAAAAATAATTCTGAGCTTCATTTGGAACCAAAAAAGAGCTTGAATAGCCAAAGCAATCCCAAGCCAAAAGAACAAATCTGGAGGCATCACATTACCTGACTTCAAGTTATACTACAAGGCTACAGTAACCAAAACAGCATGGCGCTGGTATAGAAGTAGAGATATAGGCCAATGGAACAGAATAGAGAAGCCAAAAATAAAACCATCTACCTACAGTCAACTGTTCTTTGACAAAGCAGACAACACCATATGCTGGAGAAAGGAAGATCTATTTAATAAATGGTGCTGGGGAAATCAGATAGCCACATGCAGAAGAATGAAACAGGATTCCTGTCTCTCACCATATACAAAAATTAACTCAAAAAGGATTAAAGACTTGAATGTAAGACATAAAACCATAAAAATTCTAGAAGAAAACAAAAAAACTCTTTTAGACATTGGCCTAGGCAATGAATTTATGACTAAGACCCCAAAGGCAAATCCAGTAATAACAAAAATAAATAAAATGGCCTTAATTAAATTAAAAGCCTTCTGCACAGCTAAGGAAATCATCAACAAAGTAAATAGACGACCTACAGAATGGGAGAAAATACATCCGATAAAGGGCTAATATCCAGATTCTACAAAGAACTCAAACTTAAGTCAGCAAGAAAAAACAAACAACCCATTTAAAAAGCAGGAAAAAGACATGAACAGAAGTTTTACAAAAGAAGATAGACAAATGGCCAACAAACATTTGAAAAAATGTTCAACATCACTAATCATCAAGGAAATGCAAATCAAAACCACAGTGAGATATCACTTACCCCTGTCATAGTGGCCATTCTTAAAAAGTAAAAATTTTAGATGATGGTATGGATGCAGCAAGAAAAGAATGCTTGTACACTCTTGATGGGACTACAAATTAATACAACCTATATAGAAAACAGTATGGAGATTCCTCAAGGCAATACATGTTGACTTGATCCCACAATCCTACTACTATTTACCCAAGTGAAAATAAGTTATTTTATCAAAAAAACCACCATACAATGAAAATTTTTATTGTATCACAATTCACAATTGCAAAGTTGTGGAACCAATCTAAGTGCCCATCAATCCATGAGTGGATAAAAAGAACATGGTATATATACCATGGAATACTACTGAGCCATAAAAAGAAATGAAATAATGTCTCTTGCAGCAACTTGGATGGAACTGGAGACCATTATCCTATGTGAAGTGTCTCAGGAATGGAAACAGAAACATAGCATGTACTCACTAATATGTAGGAGTTAAACAGTGGGTAGACATGGGCACAAAGAGATGTAAAGGACATCGGAAACCGACAAGGGGGAGTGTAGGAGTGGGGTGAAGGGGAAAACTTACCTATTGGGTACAATGAACACTATTCTGGTGACAAGCATACTAAAAGCCCCAACTTAAGCATTTTTCAAAATATCCATGTAACAGAAACATTTGCACACCCTTAGTATTTTGAAATTAATAAAACAAAATTGATAATGTAGATGAAATAGTTTGAAATTTATGGAATTATGAAAATTGATGTAAAAAAGCCTCCATTCATAAATTATTCTACTTCTTTTACATGTGGAGTATTCTCTCTATGGAAACAGTAATTTCAAATTTCCATAATTATAATTGAATATTTTCAAAAGTAAGTGAGACACTTGGGGAAACTTGAAAATGAAATGTAAATTGCATAGTATCATTGTGTGAACATTGCATTCCTTGGATGCCATTGCCATTTTGTGATTAGTCAGGAGAATGTTCTTTGTCTGAAGAAATGCACATTGACATATTAATATTTAAAGATGAAGTATTCTAGCAACCTAATGCTTGGATTTTACTTTCCTATTCAGTAAAAAAAAAAATGCCTATCTGTGTAGCCTCTGTGTGTGTGGAAAGAGAGAGAAAGAGAGAGAATGAACAAATGTTAAAACTGTAAATAAACGTAAAATGTTAAGAATTGTGGAATGATGGAGGTGAAGGGTATAATTATCCTGTGCTGTCTAATTTTTGTTAGTATTAAAAATAAAATATTAAAAAAGGAAGAAAAATGTTAATGAAATACAGGTTAGAAAATGTTAATGAAAAGAGAAGTTAGTGTCATCCAAGTATAAACATTTTAAGAAATATATAGGTTACATTTCTTCTCACACACATCATAATTGAAGTGATTTAGGATATTATCAACTACACAATCAATTTTTTTAAA
The DNA here is from genome assembly GCF_020740605.2 of Lemur catta. NCBI lineage: Eukaryota > Metazoa > Chordata > Mammalia > Primates > Lemuridae > Lemur > Lemur catta. Next base: position 45,104,123 of record NC_059140.1, read on the forward strand.
CAGGCATTTGTTTAAAACTATCATTATAATGTCATTAAAATGTAATATTTGTATCACCACTAAATTAATTCTCTTAAATCAAATGTTTTCCAAATGTGATTAATGAACTAACAGCATCACCATCCCTGGTAATTGTTAGAAATGCAAACTCTTAAGACCCAGCCTCAGACCTATTGAATCAGAAATTCTGGAAGTGAGGCCCAGAAATCTGTGTTGTAATAATCATTCATGTGATTACAAAGTATATTAAAGTTTTTGTACTACTGTCTTAAATAATTGATTTAGTCATTTTGGTGTATGCATATTCATTCAAGCATCCATTCACTCAAATATTCTTTATTTAATTTAGTAAGTATTGAGGGTGACTTTGCTATGTTAAAAGTAAAGCATGAAATAAACAAAGGTGGATGAGAAAAAGTTGCTTAATTTAACAACTTCTCAGACTGGAAGAAAATTCATCTTAATTATCCCAACAATTACATAAGTTAGGTATCAAATAGTTACATGAGACAGTATGGAGGTTCCTCAAAAAACTAAAAATAGAACTACCATGTGACCCAGCAATCCACTACTAGATATATATCCAAAGGAGGGGAAATCAGTGTGTAGAAAAGATATCTGCACTCCCAAGAATATCGCAGCACTATTCACAATAGCCACGATTGGGATCAACCTAAGTGTCCATCAGTGGATGGATAGATAAAGAAATTATGGTACACATACACAATGGAATGTTATATAGCCACAAAAAGAATGAAATCCTGCCATTTGCAACTAAATGGATGAAACTGAAGAACATTATGTTAAGTGAAATAAACTAAGCACACAAAGACAAATCTTTCATGTTCTCACTCACATGTAGGAGCTAAATATTAAAAACAATTGATCTCATGGAGACAGAGAGTGGAATGAGAGTTACCTGAGGCTAGGAAGTGTACAGGTGAGGGAGAGATAAAGGGGGGAGGATGGCTAATGGGTACAAGAATATAGTTAGATAGAGGGAACAATATTTGATAGCACAACAAAGTGACTGTAATCAACAATAAATTAGGGTATACTTTAAAATAACTAAGAGTAGAATTTGAATATTCCTAACACAAAGAATAAATGCCTGAGTTGATAGATACCCAATTACTCTGATTTGATTAATTCACATTGTACGCCCATACCAAAATACCACATGTATCCTATAAATATATACAACTATTATATACCTATAATAATTAAAAATAAAAATAAATTTAAAAATAACAAGCAAGCAAAGCAGTAAAAGGGGAGATATTTTAGGTGCTAGAAATGTTATATATCATTCTGGGTAGTGTTTACACAGGTAATTATTACTTTATCAAGTTTTATACTTAGAATTTATGCCATTACCATCCTGTATAATATACCTCAATAAAAATTAATTCAAGGGGAGTGTAGGGAAGGCTACTGGATGCAATGAGTGTTGAGTTCAGGAGAAAAAACTCATTTGAGTGAGATCACAAAGGGAATGAGTATGAATTAGAAAATAGCCCAAAGTTTCTTAGACCACTTCAATCTTCAGAGTACAGAGAGATGAAGAGAAACAATGCATTTAAAGACCAGGAGGACTGGCCATACGGGAAAGAGTTACAACAGAGTTTGAGAAATTTAGTTACCATTCCACTCTGCAGCAGAAAAATACATGTTAAAAGGTGATTTTATGAAAATAGTGTGAGCTTGCCTATAGCATTAATCACATATGGTATATATAAAAGGAAATAGAATAAAATCTATCTTCCATTAATTTGAAATGATGATGATAATAATGATAATTATCTCATGGAACATAGTTTTACTACAGTCTTAAAATAACTCTGACATTTGAGTTATTTTGTCAGTTGGATCTCTTGTTGCTTTTACTTTGAGGATTGGTCACATTTTCCTGATTTCCTAAAGTATGTTGTGTAAACTTTGGTTCTTGTTAAATTCTTTGGAGAATGTTTCTCTTGTGTTGTGCTGTTTTATTTAACAGATTCTGACCACAAATGTATCTCATTTTCTCTGGATGGTAGTTCAAATATCAGTATCACTGTCAAATACATTGCAGTCTGGGAGTTGAGCAGTGTTTTAAATATCATAATTTAGTCTTCAAAACTTTTGTTATCCTGTTTTTTTTTGACTCTGTGAATATGAAGCTTAGAAGTGAGATGGGGACTTACACAATTTCACAGACAGAATTATAGAATATTTTATTCAGCTCTCTCCTCTCCAGAATATTTCCTGTATTTGTCCAGTGTTCTTAGATATTTGCAGCAAGATAGACAGGTTGAAGTAGGACTCTTCTATTTCAGAGGGACAAACAAAAAATGGTTTACTTTTCAAAGTTATATTTGACCTTGAAAAATAAGCATTTTTGCTACTCCTTATAAATTATACATGAAAATTATGCTTTTTATTGGTGTTCAACTCCAACCAATAGATGATTCTTAACATTTGTTCAATTGACATTAAAACCAAATATATCATTGAAACCTTCATAGTCTGACTTACATTTATTCTCTTTTGAAAGTCATTAGTCGTGTCTTTTTGAAGAATTTTAAATATTTTTTTGAAGCTTCCTAAACTTTCAGCAACTTTTACTGTCATGGATGATCCTATCATTCTTATTATAAAATGTTCTTCTGCTTGTCCCCAAACCTTTCTTCTTATGATTCTGCCCCCTGCTTCTACTAAATTGCCACCTGTCACCCAAGGTTGGATCTATGACTCTAAAATGAGAAAAACAGATGAGAATTTCTGTGCCATCTCTTGGAATGTATGATTTAAAGCCTGTCATATATTGAAGATGGAAACAATGCATCATTATGTTATCTCTATTCTGTGTTAAGTAGACATTTTGGCATTAGTGCACCCCTACGTTCCATAATGTTAGACACTTTAACACTCTGCTAGATATCCAGTAGTTGGTCAATGCTTCCCTTGAGAGGTACTGGGTATAACATATTACCACTACTGAACAATGAATTTATTTCCTCTTTTAGCCTTTAATATATTTTATTTGAATATATATTTAAGATATTAAATGGATGTCACATGTTGAATTTGTAGTCAACACCTCTGGTCAAAATTTATTCCCCCTTATTTGTAAAGCCACCCATCTCTGTATTGATTAGATTGATTTTTAAAGCTGGTACTGAACTTGATATAATCCTTTCCCAATTTTCCTACCTACATACAGGCTTATTTTCCCATAATCTGTTGTGTTCTACTTTTATGATCTCTACAAATTTAATCCTTTTTGTATCTTAACTATCTTTTTTCTGGAGGATATGTCATATACATATTCAGTACACATGCCCTTTAAATCTCTTGAGCATAAGTCAGGATTACTTATAGTGTCAAATCTGAGATATAGACCCACTACTGACATTACATAGGCCCATTAACCAACTATTTTGGGGTAGAGAATCTTCCTCTTAAATGTGGTAGGAAAAAAAGATATAAATACAACTTTACTTTCAATTTCTTTGCCATCTATTTATAAATATATTGTAAGGGACTATCTTAACTCCCACATACAGTCTGGTAAAAGTGCCTTTTTTGAAAATAAGGAAACTTTTCTCTAGGCCAGATGCATAAACTACTTGACAGATGTTGTATCCCTGTTTTAGCTTCCCAATCACTCTCTTAGATGGATTTACTGCTATTCTGTGCAAGAAGTGCTGGGTTTCAGTAAAGATGCCAATAATTTCATACACAGTGACCTTGGCCTGAAGTAACTTTTCTAAAACTGTGAAACAGCAGCTGTGTGAAACTTATTATTCATCTTCTTTGTACACAATATGTTTACTTTTTTTCCTTTATGCTTTTTTTTTTCCTCATAAATATAACTTCAGAAGTTTGGTTACCTTGAAGTCGTACATAAAGGAAATTTTGTAAGTGCTCATGGTAATGAAGGATATTTAACTCATCATGATTCCAACTGCAAGCATTTGCTTTGGAGAAATGCTAAGCATTCACTGTATAATGGGCAGAATAATCATAAAGGATCCATTATAGTGTTTTCCTTACATCCTTTTATATTGCCTTAGGGAATAGACAGCAGGTCATAAAAAATGTTGTTTTATTTAAGGCTCTAACATCTTTTGTATCACAAAAATCACAAACATTGATGTATATCCTCACAAAATATTCACATAATTATCATTAAAAATCACTTTCTTAAGAAAAAAATGTGTCTGTGATATCTTTATAAATACCCAAAATGAGAAGAAACAAAAACTCCTAATATTTTCTTCTAAAAAATATATATGTTAAGTTTAACATCATCAATGTTAAATATTGTCTCAGTTAAATATACAGTAACGCAAGTATAATAGGGACTTAGATTAAATTCTTGAAACTGTGATTGGTGGCAGTTGGATGATCTTTAATTTTAAAGATTGGCTTTTCTATAGGTCCCTTTGATTTTTCAAATATTTCCATTTCTTAGGTTTTATAGATTCTTTTGACATAATCATATATATCGAAGTTACATAGATTTGATACAATTTCTTTTTTAACAAGTTTTGTAAGAATTTTTGATCAAAATGGGCCAAGATGGCATGGTTTTCAGGAAAAATTAAGAACAGCCTTTTCAATTTACAGATATGAAAATGGCAGTAACATATATTAATTTTCCTTAGTTATTCCATGGCATAGCACAATGATTATAAATTGAATAGACACTACAAATTCATACTTTTATTAAATAAACAACAGAAGAAAATGCAGAAACAAATATTTGTCTCTAAAAATCCATCAGGTCTTTGTATCTACCATTTTTACTTATTTTTATTATTGATAGTTTTGAACCACCATTCTTTTTATGTTTATATCTGGAGTGATTGAATCATGTATTGGGTGATATAGCACCTCTTGTATTTTCCTGGATAAAGTTGGAACCCATTCTACTAAGTGAAGTATTCCAAGAATGGAAAAATAAGCACCACATGTACTCACCGTCAAATTGGTTTCACTGATCATCACCTAAGAGCACATTTAGGAATAACATTAATCAGGTGTTGGGCAAATGTGGGGCAGGGGAGGAGATGGGTGGGTGTATACATACATAATGAGTGCAATGCGCCCTGTCTAGGGGATGAACACGCTTGAAGCTCTGACTGGGGGGGTGGGGAAGGGCAATATATGTAACCTAAACTTTTGTGCCCCCATAAATGCTGAAATTAAAAAAAAAATTTCAAAGAGTCAGTAGAATACTGTTTTAGGGAAAATAAAGAATTTAAAAGGCCATACAGTGATCCAGAAATTATAGAAGATAACTGACTTTATTCTATTTTGCTACATGTTTAGTTGGTTGATACAGTTCTCATCAGGATAATATAGATGTGGATAGTGCAAGTTCTGAAGACGTGTAATATGTATTTCATCTACTGCAAATCCTTTAGGCATCCTAAATCTCAGTTGCCTTACTGACAAAATGAACCTGGTAGAGCTGAACAATTGTGTATATATTCTAGGGTGCTTGTGAAAAATAAAGAAATTGATGCATATAAAATTTTGAGTACTGTACACTGCAAATACTAAGTGTAGTTCATTTACTCTTCAGAATTTAACAAAAAAATTGTGCATTCACAATTCTGTGTTCAAAAATTACTGGCCTTCATTCTCTTTTTTTATGTATGGTCATGATGTTTTTGTTGGCATTAAAATTTAGCTTGTTTGTTTTTCTTTCTTAGGCTTAATTCATGATTATTTACAACTATGCACAGAAAAATCTTATTTCTATGTCTATCCTTCCAAATTATTCCCATCATTCCCCATAAAAAATTATTTCATCATTATGTTTATGTTTCCCCTATTAAGTAAGAAAATGCACACACATCACACATACATACAAACACACACACATATATTTGTTTATTTTTTTATTTTATTTTTATATAATAAATTTATACATTTGATATATAATACATAATTCCATATGGTACATACTAAATGTACATATTTTGGGGGCACATGTGATAATTTAATGCATGCATATAATATGTAAAGATAAAATGATTTTAGTATCTATCAGCTTAAATATTTCTCTTTTCTTTAGGCTAGAAACATTCAAATTATTCTCTTCTAGCTATTAGTTTAAACATAGTCACCCTCCTTAACTATCAAACATTTAGTCTTATTTCTTCTATTAAACAATATATTATGACCATTATTCAACTTATCTTTATTCTCATCTCCACCTTACACTTCCCAGCCTCTGGTAACCACCAATCGGCTCTCTGTCTTTAGGAGACCAAGTTTTTTAGCTCCCACGTGTGAATGAGGACATGTGATATTTGTCTTTTAGTGCTTGGTTTATATCACTTAACATAGTGACCTTCATCCATTTCCATCGATGTTGCTGCAAATGACAGGATTATCACATATCTTTTTATCCATTCATTCACTGATGAGCACTTAAGTTGATTCTATATTTTGGCTATTGTGAAGAGTGTTGCAATAAACATGGGAGTACAGATATCTCTTTGATATACTGATTTCCTGGCTTTTGGATATATACCCAATAGTGGAATTGCTGGGTCATATGGTTGTCCTACACTTAGTTTGTTAAAGAATCTCTATAATGTTTTCCATAGTGGCTGTAATAATTTATATTACTACCAACAGTGTATAGAAATGTTCCCCTTTCTCCACATTCTCACCAGAATCTGTTATTCCCAGTTTTTTGATAAAACCCATTTTAACTAGGGTGAGATGATATCTCATTGTGGTTTTGATTTGCATTTACTTATTAATCTCGTATGAGATGAATAGTTTGCAAATATTTTCTCTTCTGTGGATTGTCTCTTGACTTTGTTAATTGTTTTCTTTGCTGTGCAGAAGATTTTTAGCTTGATGTAATCCCATTTGTCTATTTATTCTTTAGCTGCCCGTGTTTTGGAGGGCTTACACAAAAACTCTGCCCAGACCAAAGTCTTAGAATGTTTCCCCAATATTTTCTTTTAATATAATAGCTTGGAGGGTGGAAAACCTTCAGTAAACTTAGCGTCCTGCTGTTTACCAAAGGCATGTATGAAGGAGAGGGGAATCCCCCCTTACCCTTTCACTGGGCTCTGAGCTTCTCTGGGTTTGATCCTTGCCAGTATCTTCTGCTCTTTAACCTCTTCCTTCTCAGCTTTGAAGTTTTTCTTCATGGAGTCAGCAGTTGTCTCTGTTGTCTCTGTCTGTGATCCACACATGAACTGACTCTTCTCCACTCTCCTCAGTCCAATATCTTACCTTCCAGCCAGGATGGTCTGACAAGCAATTTTTCTACTCAGCCATCTTGCTACCAGCCCCCAGTAATTCTCCAAGTTTAAAATAGTGTATTTTTTAATCTGCAATTGCCAGCATATTTGTGTATGCCCTGTTTTCAGTAAATATATACTAATCTAAGTTTAATATGTAAATCAAAGTCTTTAATTGCATACGTTTTTATATAAAATGGTTGTGTTGCCCAATAAGAATACTTTTATTGCCATATATAGTTATATATATAGCAATATACCTTGCTAATCTTGAGCTTCACTATGTCTGATATGATGTTTATTTTTACAGTGCATGTGGTTAAGCAAACTCAATTCAAATGTGAATACATGCTTATAACACAATCTTTATGTATTCATTTCTTTGCTACATTATATGTCTTATCTTCATTAGCTTCCTGTCATATTTATGCACAATAAAAAGTCTACAGGCACAGTGAAATGAGATGTATGCCTTCATCAATGTTTTAGAAATATTTTTAGTTTTCAAAATATATTAACAGAAATGTGAGTTTAACATTTGAATGTTTTTGATCCTTCAGATAATTTATTTTTTTATTTTACATTTTAGTGACTATTACAAAAATAAAAAAGATTCTTTATATAATGAATTTGTAAAGAATAAATACTCATTTTTAACTCATCCTGTACTTAATCTGTACAATTTTATGCAAGTTGTATGATGATAATTATTTAACACATCTTAATTATGTAATTACTTGCTATAATCACTGTTTAAACTATTTGATCTATTTATGAGATTACCATAAATAAATTATCAACTTAATTGCTTTAATTTTTAAAAATACTAATTTAATTATGGCAAAATATAGTTTTGTATCAATAAATGAGGTGTTTTGTATATATAAAACATATGCAAAGATTTTTTAAATAATTGAGTTACCAAAGATTATATAGTATAACAGACTTCAACATTAAAAAAAAGCAATTTCACTCTGGAAATCCCTAAGGAAGTAATGTGGAGAGGATATCAAAATATTAAAACCCACAGTGAAAATTTCTCCTCCTGTGAAAGTGCACACTAGAGAAATTTGTGTATCTTTGAGTTAATTGAAGGTGTGAGTGAAGTTATAGACGTAAATATTCCCTTGTGTAGTATAATTTATTGTCCATCAGATGTTATAACCTACTTTAGAAGGAGTTTGCAAGGAACAATTACTTATAGCTAAAGTCATTCTGCATCCTGCATATTAAATAATAAAGAGGCCAAAATGTTTTCAAAGTATTTTTCAGTCTGTTATGATTTTATTTTATTAGTTTCTGAAATAGTAGAAGAAAATAATCATGAAATATTAGAGGTATATTAAATATATTTAAGGCTAATAAAAATATGGTGTCTACTTATTTCATTCTCCTATTTCTACCATATTTTAAAAATAATGAGATTCATGGCTAACATGTAATGTTAGTTTTATATAACCTAATGAATTAGAAAACTAGAGCTGTTCATGTTCCATTTTATAGAGGAAAACTATATTTAAAATGAAAATTGAAAATACGCCTCAAATCTCTAGCATTATTTCTACTTCTAGTATTTTCTTCTACATATGAAAAAGACATTTTGCAGAATACAGAATATGAAATAGAACCATAAACACTGAAAAGGTTTTTGAGCATTTTCTTTATGACAAGGCATTTTCTAAGTTCTTTTCCTTACTTGATTTCCAAAACATCCCAATCAGTTATATTCAATTGTTACCTATAGTTTATAGTTAAAGAAAAGTGAGAAACACAAAGGTAGATTACCTTATTAGGGTTGCACAGTTTCTAAATTACAGAATTAGGATTTAAATCTTTTGTTCTGCCTCCAAATGGGGAACCACACTACTTGAGATAGATAAAGGAGGAAGTTATTTTTTCTTGGACAAAGAAGAATTCCTTAATGATAGGATCCATTTATGAAATAAAAAAAAAAATCTTTTGTAAGCTTTCCATGTAGAGGAAACAGCACAGGCAAAGTCTCTCAGGCAAAAATGAGGAAGATATTTTCTAGAAACAACACAAACAAAAATGGTGTCTGTGGCTAAAACAGAAAGTGGTATAAATCAAAGAGGACTTAGTAAATGTTTTGTGTTTTATTCCACATACAATATTCACCCTTTGAGGAAGGATATAAAATGCCTGCCTGTTTTGTGTTTCAGTAATACCTGTATAATATAATAATATAATATAATGATATATTATTAGTTCTTTTATAGGGTTTCTATCAAGATTAGTTGAATTAATACATATAACACACAGACTCTAATGCATATTGAATATTCAGTAATTATTAGCAACTATTGTTATTTTCTAAGCTGGATAAAGTTCTGAGTAAATGCTGCTCCATTCTTAGAGACATGGGTGTTTATTTCCATAAAATGAAAAGGAAAATACTAGCACAATAAAAATGAGAAGTGTATACTTCAAACCAATAGCATATGAAAAGATAAAAAATACTTGCATATTTTAGCAAATTTAGGAAAAATGAATGAGAAGTAAAATAAAAAAGAATGATAAATTTCATTCCATGAGAAAATGTCTAAATACAACCAAAGAAAAGAGTAAAGATACATTTAATACAAATGTATCTAAAAAAAAAACAAATACAAGCAAGGGAGTAGCAAACATGACCACAAAGCACTTCTGAACCCTTATATGTCGAGTGATTAAACAAAAGAGTATCAAATGCAATTTTATTATAATTAGCAATATAGGCATAGTTGTCAAAAATAAAATTATTCTGCAGACATTTGCATGTTTAAAAGTAAAATCAGAGTAAAGAAATAGAGATATATTGATAACAATATTGAATTAAATTTTATAAATGAATAAATTTATTATATTAAATAAAAAGTTTTTAAAGGTGAAAAATACAAAAAGCAAAGTGAATGTCATATAAAACAATTAGAAAAATATTTGCAACTCAAGTCATAGATAACATTGATTGAAACAATAATTATTCTTCTATGAAGTATTCAGTATAAATAGTTCAATAGTTATATATAAAATATTTTAGTTCATATGCTTGTTTCTAGTTCAAGTGTTTTTACTATACTTCAGTATAAAAGGATTTATATTAATATTAATTTTCATAGAAAGGAAAGTTCTTCAAATACATAACAGTATATAGGGAAGAACTCTCATCAACTAGATTATTTTCTATAAATTTTCCTTTCATATTTGAATAGTTGTGTTTTAAAAAAGTAATGTATAAAATGTGCCTTTGAAAGAAAAGTAGAACAAAAAATCAAGTACTCTAATAAATGATAATTCTCTTTTTGGTTATTTCATGAAAACTCAGTTGTGATTATGTTTTAAACTAATATTTTGTGACTACAAAATATACATAGCAAATATTTCAGTTTCATTTCTTTTTCAATTAAGGTATAAAGTCAAGTTATACTTAATACATCTGCGTGTATTTTACCACAAGTATTTATCATAGTATACAATTTAAAAATTGATAAAGAAAAACTAAGCGTTTTCTATTGGATTGCTATAGCTTCTGTATTTATTTGCAAGAGCTTATGATAATATGAACTAGTATGTGAGTTCACATTATCACCCAAATTGCGTAAGCATGAAAGTTATTTTTATGTTAATAAATTGTGAAGACATTTTATGTGAGATCATCAAGTTAAGCAAAATAGAAATTTACTTAATAAGAGATGAAAATCAATATGTGGGATTATAATTGCTCAATACTAGTTTTCAATACAGCAATTTTTCAAATTGTAGTAAAATAATCCTGGTTTGTTTTATGTAGGACCTGGGTCACATTTAATGTGACAGCTTGAAAAAATCTTCTTTTGACTTCAAAAGAAGTAGAAACATAAAATAATTTTATTAAATACTGCAATTTAAATTATTATAAATTTCTTTATATGAATTTCTTAAGTCACGTAGAATGGTTGAATCAAAAAATAACACTATCTGATATGTTTAGAAGAGAAAATACTTATGATAGTCATATTTTAAAATGGGGATAGTAAGGGGAGCCCTGTGGATGTAACTTTTCAGTAATTCCATCAAAGTGGCAAAATGTCAATCACAGTAAGATGTGATAAGTTGATATGTGAAATGTATGCTTAATAAAACCTACAGCAATCATCAAGAAAAGCATGCCAAGTAATATACTAAACACCAATATAAATAAATCAAAATCTAATTTGAAAATGTGTTCAAGTAATCTACAGGGAAGGTATAGGAAACAGAGAAATCCACAAAAAAAAACTTATAAAAGGCAGACATAAGCCCTAAGATATTAATAATAGTTTTACATGTTAATGCCCACTACCCTCTTTTATGTGCTGCGTTAGTTCTAGTGTGCTTCACATTCGCTTTACCATAATAACCAAAGTTGTTCAGTATCATCTAACTATCCTCATACTGCCTCCTATATCTTCTACAAAACTCAACACTAGATTCCTCTCTAGCCCAAAGCTAGCCAGTTACTCCAAAAGTTTTTATCTTAGATCAGGTATTTTCATAATATTGAAATTCATCCCTACAAATTTTCCCCTTCTCTTTATTTTAACTACACATAAGCTATTAATATAGCCTTAGACCACAATTTTGCTTGAATTGTGAAAGGTTATATATATTTTTTCTTTTCATCTCTGTGCTGCTTGTATCTTTTCATTTTTCTTTTTATTTTATATAATTCTTCTCTACATTCCCAAGGGCACAGGTAGGAATCTATTTTCTCTTCTTTCCTCTCGATCGACATCTCTAAAAACTTCTCACATTTTTCTCAAAAGATAAAAACCAAAAAGCCAACAAAAGAAAAAAATAATAAAAAGCTTTGAAACTCATGTTGTGAGATCTGTCAACTTCTCAATGCATCTGTGTTGTTATACCCTGGTTGCTAGCTCCTATCTTTTAGATTTCCTCCTCATTGCTACTCTTGTCACCGTACCTTGTGATGTCTACATCCATGTGACTAATCCTTATTCAAACATCTAGAGCAAAGCTCTGTTGACTGAGTCTACAAGAAGACAGATATCAAATAACACATTGTTTCTGAGACAAATGAATACAAGTAGACTGGGCAGTATGAGGATAGTTAGATGATACTGAAAACTTTGGTTATTATGGTAAAGCAAATGTGAAGCACACTGGAACTAATGCAGCACATAAAAGAGGGTAGTGGGCATTAACATGTAACTATTACTAATATCTTAGGGCTTATGTCTGCCTTTTATTAGGTTTTTTTGTGGATTTCTCTGTTTCCTATACCTTCCCTGTAGATTACTTGAACACATTTTCAAATTAGATTTTGATTTATTTATATTGGTGTTTAGTATATTACTTGGCATGTTTTTCTTGATGATTGCTGTAGGTTTTATTAAGCATACATTTCACATATCAACTTATCACATCTTACTGTGATTGACATTTTGCCACTTTGATGGAATTACTGAAAAGTTACATCCACAGGGCTCCCCTTACTATCCCCATTTTAAAATATGACTATCATAAGTATTTTCTCTTCTAAACATATCAGATAGTGTTATTTTTTGATTCAACTATTCTACGTGACTTAAGAAATTCATATAAAGAAATTTATAATAATTTAAATTGCAGTATATAATAAAATTATTTTATGTTTCTACTTCTTTTGAGTTCAAAAGAAGATTTTTTCAAGCTGTCACATTAAATGTGACCCAGGTCCTACATAAAACAAACCAGGATTATTTTACTAGAATTTGAAAAATTGGGATATTTTGACATGGTTACTTCTCCCTTTCACTGCCAGAAGCATGAAGGAATTTTTCTCCAATATTCCCTGTGAGAACTTGGTTGAATTCTTGGAGATAAAACTCACAAAATCTGGGGGGTTCCTAATGACTGGATGCCACTGGAATTCTGATCTCTCAGACTTGTCTATGCTGAACCTCCAGCAACTCATCAATTATAGTTCAAGTTTCTTAACACAGCATTTCTCTTTTTGAACTTTTCCTATCCTACTTTCACTTGCCCAAGGCAGTACTTTAATCTGATTGTAGGTCAAAAGATCCCCATTCTGGAGAGGGTCTTGCCCCATTTCCTGGAGGAAGAAATGCAGCACAGAAATATGAGAAAATGAGAAAGAACCTGAACAGACTAGCCTTGCTGGGTTTAGATCATGTGTTTTTGTCCAATTCCTGTACAGTTGTCAATCATGCCTATGAATGAAACCTCCATAAAACCCCAAGAGGATTGGGTTCAGAGAGCTTCTGGAGAGTTGAACAGGTGGAGGTGACAGGAAGGTGAACAATAACTCATCCACGTGCTAGGAGGGTGGTGAACCCCAACTCACAATGATAGAAGCTGCTGCTTTCAAGACTCTTCCAGACCTTGCCCTGTGTATCTCTTCATCTGGCTGTTTATTTGTATTCTTTAAATATTCTTTCTAATAAACTGGTATATGTAAGTAAATGTAAATGTTTGCCTGAGTACTGTGAGAATTGGGTTTCCCGTTATCCTTCTTTGGGTAAACCAAACAGAAAGCCCAATCTGAAGGCAGTTGGTCAGAAGTTCCAGAGGCCTGCACTTGAGACTGGTGGGAAGGGTCTTTTAACCTATGGGACCTGATGCTATACCCAGGGAGACAGCATCAGAATTGAGTTAGAGGATGCCCAGCAGGTGTTTGCTGGTTGGTGTGAGGGGAAAAACCCCACATTTGGTCACAGAAGTTTTTATTTTTTTCTGTGTTGATTGTTATGGTGTTCAGAGAAAAGCAAAGTTTAGGAGTTTTTCTAAAGCAATAACTAAAAATATTTTCAGCATAGACTTTTTTTTTTTAACCTGGGTTTACTGATCAGACAGAGTTACATTTTTCTCTGCTAGGTGTTTTAAGGTTATAAAACTATAAACCCAGTCTAAAAACAGAAAGCTATCAGTAGGACTCTTTGATAAATAAGACTAATTTAATATTGTTGGTTTAATAAAACAGTTGTGTCTTCTGAGTTATTGGCAAAATACTGCTAAGGTTTTTACCTGGATGAACACTTGATATTCACAGGATATAAAAATAGTTAACAGGGAAATAAAATGATGACTATCTTTGTCTAATATCTCAGTTTTCATAAGTAATCTAGATATAATTTTTTTAAAAATATATAAATTGGTTGAATTTAAATGGTATCAACATTTATAAATTTTTTACGTAATTTGTAATCTTAAAGATATGTTATGTTAAATTAAGAAAAACTTACTCATTCTGTGTCTTTTCCAAATAAGATACAATACTAAAGCATAAATTGCTGCATAAATATGTTTGTTCTTGGCATCTTAAATTTTACAGAGAGACTAAATAAATATATTTGGGTCTATCAATAAACATAAAAATTACTTTATGATGAAACATGTTTCTAAAATTATAAAATAATTCTTATCTGTAACATACTAATAAGGAACTATCCAAAATTTCTTGCTTCCTAGGTTTTCACTAGAAATTTAAAGTTACTGAGAGTTTAAAATTTTAATATATAAAATTCTGTATACAAAGTGTTCTAAATAAGATGTGCTTTTGATGAAAAATTATTAAAATGCAAATGTGTTATTTATTGAAAAAATAATAATTTTGTCTAAATTCAGAGTTTGTTTCAAAAAGTAAATTAAGGAAAGAAATTGAAACAAGATATAAAGAAACCAGTAGTATGAGAGAGATGTGAAGTACATTGTAAGTATGAAGATGTATTTTTGATAAGGAAAGTTATAAAGAAAAGGGAATAATATTTCAGAATGATAAGGGAAAGGGGAAAGTAAATTTTGTCCTAAAGTTAAGTAATTAATTATTTAATAAAGAGAAAGTACAGGAAAAATGTAATGGTCTAAGCATGTCATGAAAGGTCTGCATAAAGCATGGAAGGTTTGTGAATGATGAATTTAAAAAATAAATTTGTGTGTTCTAGAAAGGTGTAATTAACAGGGAATTATTTATGTCTTTCTAACGGCTAAACTCTATCCACCCATTTATATATATATTTACAGACACACAAACACATGATACAAAACTAAAATTTCAATCCCCTATTTTAGAAGAGAAGGGTTTTCTTGAATTATTAGTCTGCTTTCAATAAAATTTGCAGATGGTTTGATAAAATTCTGAAATATCTTTCTTTTAATTTTCACCTACCTTCTGAACTACAGCTTTATGGTTTAGATCAATATTTTCCTTCAGTATGAATTGATTCTCTACTTTTGGCTTTTGTTATGTCTGAATTGTTCCATGTAACCCAGAAATTGTCCATGGCTTTACTAAGAGCCATGCTCAAGATACTTGTTTTCCTGTTTATATTCCTTTATAACATATTGAACACTCATAATCATGGAAACACATTCTTTCTGTGTCTGAATAAATTCAAGTATATTTTCACCAGGTTCAACTTTCAAGTTATCTAAATGAACCTCCCATAAGAAGAAGTAATCGCACTGTAGGAGTATTTTTTTTTCTTTACCATTTTGGTAACTGGCCTGAGAAACAAAGAGATCACATCTTATCAAGATAATTTTCTATGTTTAATGTTGACTTTATTAGGCTTTTTTGATTACTTAAGAAAACTGAGTTTTGAAAGGGTTAATTTGTTCCACATCCATGTAACTTTTTGTATTGATTTTGAAATCTTTTAATTGTCACTCTGATTAAGTGAATTACTATTATTCCTCCATGACATATGATCTTATTTTGAACAAATGTTTTAAATCTTTTGACATTTTGGCAGCCTTCCCCAGGATTAAGTCCTAAATTGTCTTTTTTGACCTTAAAATAACTTTGCGATATTTCAGAGTGCTCTAGAACTTCTCAAAGGTTCATAAAAGAGACATATTGAACTAATTAAGACTTATTTGAGATGTTGAATTATATGGGAAACTTTTTCAAATGATAAATGATGCCAAATCTTCTTTCAGTTACATTTATGGTTATGTTATTGAAAGAATTTTCCAGAATTTTATGAAATTCTTAAAAATCTAATATGTCATCAGTCATAATTCTAGTTATTATGCTGTATGCCACAAAAATAACTAAATTTTCTTGTCAATTTTGAACTCTCATCAGATTTTTAACCATAGATAATATAAGTTTTTGTCATCCACAGTTATTGTCTTAATTTTTCTCTAAAGACATCTACAATTAGATTCATGGAAAAGACTCTAAGGAGTGCTTCTTAATACAGGTTTCTCATAACTTTAATATTGTACAAATGAACTAAGTACAAACTTTTAAAACTCTAATGAAGAAACTAATGGGTTTATGAAACTGCTAATCAAGATCAAGCAGAACAAAATTTAATTGCATAAGACTGTATAATTGCTGAAGATAATGTTTTTATAACTTTTATTTAAAACATTGTTATTTACTGAAATGTTTTTTTTTTAGATTTAAGAAAACTTTTTTTCTAAAGCTATCCAAAGGTTACAACAATTTAGTAAAGTATGCAAGTATACTTTTTTAAAGAAAAGTGGAAACATTTACTTCTTTTCCTTACTTGATCTCTCAAAAATTCAGAAACTATTCATTAATATTATTATTTTTAGGGCAATATGGTTATTGTATATGTTCAATAAAAATCTGCTCTCTTTAAAACAGGACACAATTGGAAATATTTGTTATATTACCAAAGTCTTTAATAGGATACCATATTTCAATTATTTATATTAACAGGTATTGCAGGAAAAATCTGAAGTCTGCTTTGATTTGATATCCTAGTCTCAGAAATTCTTTTGCATGAGATTCCTACATAGTCAGTAACTATCCTTGCTTCACTTATGTAAATATTATTGATAAGACCAAAGCTGATGAAACTAAACTTATTTTACAAACCAATTTGTCTTACTCTGATTATCTTTGATAAAAATCAAGCTGACTATGGAGAGAAGAGTTATGTTTCTAAAGAAAAACTATAATACACCTGTTATTAGATTGTAGCCTTCTGCATTGTTTTCAAGTTTTTATTATCTATCTATAGACTAGATTAGATCCTAAATTCTTCTAGGTTTCTTCAGTCCAAATTTCTTCCATGGAATTCCTAAAAACAGTAATTATTCTGTTCCTGAAGCCCTGTAAGTTGAAACTAGGTGAATGTTAAGGGAAAAGCCTTATGTTTGATGTATGAGCCACAAAGAAAATTAACCAAACTTCCCAATGCCATAACCAGACCTTATACACAGGTTTTCCTAAGATGTCAGAACAAGATTATATATCATAATGGGACTCTCACCTCTTTTGTTGCCTATCTTTTTCACTTGGCAGGATAATGGTGTAATTGAAATTTCACAATCAGTAATTTCTGCTGGTGACTTGACAGAACCTGTCCTAAGAGGAAGGGATACTTTAGTCTACCTAGTGAGTAACTTTGGCAACATCCCTAATACGACTGTTGCTCACTCTCTGCTTTAATTCATCTGAGTCAGATTATACTAGATGATAAAACTGATGTATATTATCTATCAGTTAAGTAAGATAATTCCTGTCCTATTGCTAGTACTATGTATTGTACCAGGATAAATTCCTTTGGGAAAGTTGAGATACATATACATAAAATAAGAAAACAGTCCACATGGTTACAGTAAGTCTCACCTAATTTTCCATGGCCAGTTGATTTATTCAATTGACTGCCTTTAAGCCTAGGTTCATGGCTCAATACTATTATGCAAACTGAGATTATCATTATTACTATTAATTTTACTTTATATTTTCTTTCCTTAACTTTGTATCTATTACTTGTGAAATCTTCAAAAGTATAATTCTTAACAGATTAATAGTGGAATTCTGGTCCAGGACTTTGAGATGTTAGCCAACACATATGAAACAGACAAAATTGAACTTAACAATGAACTCCAGGTAGAATTAGCCTAGCAGACACATTCTCCAAAGCTCCCTCATTGTTCAAATGTGGCTAAAAGGTTTTCACACTGACTCCTATTCATCAATTACTCCCTCCAACATGGGACTGGACCAACAACCTAGGAAAGATCCATCCCCACACCACAGGACAATTAAAACCTAGTTAGGGAATGATTGATCAGTGATGCTTTCAGAGAAAGAATTTAATCAAAAACGGGAAATGTGAAAATTATCGAAATCAAAATGAAGTCACTCGTGTTAAAAATTCTCACACATAGAGTCAGGGAAGGCCATGAAGGGAGGGTTCTCACACACAAATGCCTGGTATCAAGAATTATCACACATATAATAAGCAAGATAATTTAGGAAACAATAAATTATGCTATAAAAAATGATTATCACAAAAAACACTGCAAAAACAACAACCTTGCACACAAGCAGTCATGACCTTACACAAAAAGATACTTCTGGTAGGACATCTGGCCAGCAAGTGCCTATTTAACTTCAGACTAGTGCTATACTTGTTATTGATCCTTGTAACCCTTGTAACCAAGAATAATTATCTCAAAATAATTATGTAATCCTTCTAATTTTTTTTTCTTTAAAAATATTTGTCTTCCTTCACGTCCCTAAATACACACAGTTTACTATAGAGCACATATTCCCATGGCAATACCCATTCCTGAATAAATATCTTTTTTTTTTTTAGAGAACCTGTCCCTGTCTATTATTTAAATTGACATCTGCATTATATTTTAGATTGCATATATAAACATCAGAACTAATAGGGACCTTGGCAAATCAGAAACACTGAACAGATTCACATTCAATTACATTGGATTTACTTTTAGTACAAGAACTACGCGGAATACAGGTTAAAAAAATTCTGTAACTATCATTCTGCAAACTCTTAATAAAAGACAAAAGTACTCTCCTGGAGTACGACACCATGTGTTCTAGGAATAAATCTGCCATTATTAGGTTATATCATTTAGCCCCACTAGAACAGTTCATTCATCTGTAAAATTAGGTGGCTTGAGTAGGAAATCTCATACAATGCACATGAGGAGGTGAGTGAAAGACATTGTATTTAATACAGGCATCCACAAAATCAATAATGAATAGAATTACCATTAGAAGGGATGATTTGTATGCAATAGAAAAAAAGAATACAATGTTTGGCTATTTTTAGTCACTTTATGCTTCTTAAGGCAAATTTACTTTGGCATTGAAGGAAATTAGTGTCAAACTGTAAGTCATGCTTTAAAAGTGCATACCAAACCTGACATCTGAAAAGAATGTTAGCTTTAGTTGAAAGGTATACCTTGTTTTTTCATTTTTATTTTGAACATTCATTTGTAATTTATCATATTAAAATAGACAACCTACAGAATGGGATAAAATATTTGCATGCTATATATCTGATAAAGGACTGATAACTAGAATCTCTATAGAATTCGGGAAAATCAACAAGAAAAAAAATCAAGCAATCCCATTAAAAAGTGGGCAAAGAACATGAACAGAAACTTTCAAAAGAAGACAGACTAAAGGCCAACAAACATATGAAAAAATGTTCAACATCTCTAATCATCAGGGAAATGCAAGTGAAAAACATAATGAGATATCACCTAATTCCAGTGAAAATAGTTTCTGTCAAAAAGTACCAAAATAACAATGTTGGCGAGGATGTGGAGAGATAGGAACACTCTTACACTGCTGGTGGGACTACACAGTAGTACAGTCTCTAATATGGAAAGTAGTATGGAGACACCTCAAAGAACTAAAAGGAGAACTACCATTTGATCCCGAAAATCCCACTGCTGGGTATTTACCCAAAGGAAAAAAAGAAATTCTATAAAAAAGACATCTGCACTTGAACATTTATAGCAGCACAATTCACAATTGCAAAGATGTGGAAACAACCCAAGTGTCTATCAATACTTGAGTGGATTAATAAAATATGTTATATGTATACCATGGAGTTCTACTCAGTCATAAAAAATGGTAAACTACCTCTTGGATTAACCCAGATGGAGCTGTAGCTCATTCTTCTAACTGAAATATCATAAGAATATTGTGTATTTTTAGTATATTTTCAGTAGATGGGAAAATTTATAAAGTGGGTCCTCTCATTAGATTAGTCCTAAATCTGCGTTCTATGTTTTTTCTTTAGTACTTATCATAATTTTAGAAAATTATTTGTGTAACCATCTGTTAAATATTATCTCTGTTATACTCTTAGTGCTTGGAGAATAGGGTTTATTTTATCAATATTTTTTCACTATAGCACCTACTTATGATTAGATATAATCTTCAGATATAGTCTTATTTTATTAAATATTTGTAGAAGGAATGCATGAATAAATGTATACATGATGAATGAATAAATGAATTAATCAGAATCTCTTGTATTTAGAATGCAACATACATGCAACTGCAGCATGTTGGTACAGGTCTGGTGGGCAAGTTTTCATACAGGCAGATTTTGTCACAAGACTCCATGAATATGTACAATTATTATGTATCAATAAAAAATTAAAAATATCCCACCAATAAAAGAAAAAGACTGCATAGGCCTTCATTTGAGAGGCCTCAAGAGTTTTGTTTTGGACTTCAAATTGTAAAACCAATAAAGTTTATATGGGGAAGGGTGAGATCACTCAATAAAGCACAGCTTGCCTATGTGATTTATTTAGGCCATTGGATTTTTAATTCCAAGTGCTTTAGTCAGTTTTATGTAGGCTATTACAAATCTTCTCCCTCTTTATTCTGTTCAGGATAACATCCAGGGTCACAAAAGGAACCATTAGGAGATGAACTTCTGTGAAATCCTATGGCCTACTGGCAATTTCTCTCAGGTTCTCAATTTGGATTTGGATTGTTGATTAGATAACCATTGATCACGGTTATGTATTTTAGAGCTGCTGAGTGCAGGTTCGAAACCAGTGCTATAATTGACTACATCAATGAATAAAGAGAAAAGGGGTTTTTGCAGCACAGGAGTTATCTTCCTGAATTGGAGGTGTGGAAAAAAATCAATGAAAGTGTGGCAAACAGTGGCTAAGAGGAAAGTACGAACAGTTTAATCTAGAAACTCTATGACTGAAGGACTCCTTTTGTTCAGAACTAGAGGAAAAGAACAGTGAGATATAAGAAGTCTCACACTCGGTTATGTTAATAACAGACAGAGTTGGGGTATTATAAAAGGAATATCACCAATTCAAGGAAGAATGTGATAATTCTAAAGACTCTTTTTGTCTCTTAGAAAAGTCAATTTAAAAAATATAAAATGTTTAAATTCAGCATTTAGTATTTGTCCTTAACATTTTTAGAGAAGGGCTAAGGCTAATGTTTTAACGATTCATCTTATATCTGACATATTTAAGGAAAACAGGAAAGAAAATAGAATATAACAAGAATTCCAGTCAAGTTGTCCTACATCATGATAGAAGACATGACCCTTAGTTTATTCGTGGCTTGAAAAAGGAAAAGGGTGAGAACTAGAGAGGTCTGAGAAAGAACAAAGGATAGAGGATAAAGAAACATCAACAAAAACAAATTTAGTTCAACAGTCTCTTTGAGGACATTTTCCAATTGCAAGAAATAAAAGAACGTGTAGGACCCATTCCTGGGATAACCAGAGAAAAACTGCTAGAATCTCTGTCCTAACTAAGAATCCTCTTTCAGTTCAGCATTTAAGTACCAGAAGCCCAGGAGTAAATAAGTAAATAAATTTATTAATTAATTAGCTTAAGAAAAAGGAAGAAAGGCCCAGTTTCTAAAGAGTAAACATGTTTCAGATATCACAGACTTAGGAGGAACCCTCATCTTTCCCAGGCAATGAGAAGGCAGTACCCCAATTAATCTTGATAGAAGAGTTCTACCACTTGAAATTTTGTTCACATATTTTGTATTCTAAATAGTGCTACAAAGAAGCAACTTCTTAGTAATTATGAGTTCAAAAAATGTTTTTACTGCTTTTGTCTACATTTATTACTCTACTCACTTCCTTGAAACAATTAAATTTCTCCTATGTCTGTGCTGACAAGTGTAGGCAAACATTTCTCAGGAGATGCAAATCTAAAAATCACACTGTGGGGCTTTTATTTTATTTTATTTTTTATTAAGAGTACATAATAGTTGTATGTCTTTATAGGGTACATGTGATGTTTTGGTATAGGCATACAATGTGAATTAATCAAATTGGGGTAATTGGGATATCCATAACCTGAGGCATTTAACATTCCTTTGTGTTAGGAACATTCCAATTCCACTCTTAGTTATT
Organism: Lemur catta; assembly: GCF_020740605.2. Classification (NCBI taxonomy): domain Eukaryota; kingdom Metazoa; phylum Chordata; class Mammalia; order Primates; family Lemuridae; genus Lemur; species Lemur catta. The sequence goes on from NC_059140.1 coordinate 45,126,519, forward strand.
TTAAAGTATACCCTAACTTATTGTTGACTATAGTAACTTTGTTGTGCTACCAAATATTGTTCATTCTATTTAACTAACTATATTTTTGTTCCCATTAAACATTAACACATTATCCTCCCTCCCTGCTACTCTTCTCACCCTCTGGTAACCATCATTCTACTCTCTGTCTCCATGAGATCAATTGTTTTTAATATTTATCTTCTACATATGAGTGAGAACATGTGAGATTTGTCTTTCTGTGCTTGGCTTATTTCACTTAACATGATGTCCTTCAATTCCATCCATGTTGTCGCAGATGGAAGGATTTCATTCTTTTTGTAGCTGTATAATATTCCATTATGTATATGGACCACAATTTTTCTATTCATTCATCTGTGGATGGACACTTAGGTTGATTTCATATCTTGGCTCTTGTGAATAGTGCTGCCTGCAATAAACCTGAGAGTTCAGATATCTTTTTGATATACTGAATTCCCCTCCTTTGAATATATACCCAGCAGTGGGATTGCTGCGTCATATGGTAGTTCTATTTTTAGTTTTTTGAGGAGCCTCCATACTATTCTCCATTGTGGTTGCACTAATTTATGTTCACACCAACAGTGTACAAAGGTTTCCCTTTCTCCACATCCTTGCCAGCATTCATTATTGCCTGTCTTTTTGATAAAGGCCATTTTAACCGGGGTGAGATGATATCTTATTGTAATTTTGATTTGCATTTCTCTGATGACTAATGATGTTGAGCATTTTTTCATATACCTGTTGGTTATTTGTATGTCATCTTTTGAGAGATGGCTATTTAGGTCCTTTGCTCATTTTTTAATTGGATTATTTAATTTTTTTTCCCTACTGAATTGTTGGAGCTCCTTATATATCCTAGCTATTAATCCTTTGTCAGATGGGTAGTTTGCAAATATTTTCTCCCATTCCATAGGTACTTGTGGAGCTTTTAACAGTAAAAAAATATCAAGTTCAACTACTGTCCCTCAAGCAAACACATGAAATCCAATATGTTAGAAAAATGTGTGTACATATATGTATTTAAGTAGCTACTGAGTTGATTTCTATGTGAGCTTCTGACTTTATACCTTAAAACTTGATTGTCATGTAAATTGTTTTTAAGCATTTTAATTTTACATCAGACATACTTCTTTTTGAGGAAAGTAGTATCTAGATCATAAAAAAACGGTAGCTGTTTTCATTTGTTTCTAGAGAATTGATTTTTTTCTAAATATCGTGGAAATTATGCAGGTGCTGAAATACCCTCATGTGTCTTGTTGACCAGCTGGAATGTCAGCAAAGTAGGCACACAAGACTGACTGAAGTTAAACTAACCAACTTTGCAGATGTTAAATGAAGATATGAGTCTAATTACTGCAGCCAATGACTCAAGTGGCTACAGCTGGGGAAAAATCTAGGCTTTCCTTTGTCACATTAGTGTGACATTTAAGCTAGGACTCAGTTGAACAAAGACATGATAGTGGAGAAATGTTTTTGAAAATAAATTTATTTGAAAGGGTGAAGAAATTTTATTTAGGAGACTTTAATTCCTCTGTAGGAATAAGAAGTTGAATTAGGAAATGTGTTTTGAAATTTAGTTTTTTCACATTGTTAAATTGCTGACAAGTCATTATAGTCAGAGCTCATACAACAGATGTGATAGATTAACCAATGTTTTATATTCTTTCTAATAGTGATGACAATGGGCTATTTTTTATTAATATTCTTATGCTTACCAAGGATGTGTTATGTTATTCCCATGACTGTTTATTCTAGTTTCTGCATGTATTTTATTTATGTGATTAAGTAATATGTAAAAGGATGAGGCATGAGTATGGAAAAAATAGATATCTTTTGTCCTATATGTATTAAGGAGAATACTTGGAAGATAGTCCCTTAAAGCAAATAATTTAAAAGAAATTGCTGTCAAATTGGTCTTGACAAAGAGTTTGAAAAGGTTCAAGAGTGATGGGAGAGTAAGGTGTATAGAAAGATTCTATATTCAGAATAATTTTTCAATTATTTTTAAGTTCCCTTCCTTTTATAAAAATGTAGGAAACAAAATAGGTATATTATTGAAGTAATACTCAAGAAAGATTTTTAATAAGCTACATTATCATTGATTAATTGATTTAAGTTAAAATAAAATATATAGATAGCATGTGTATTATCTTGATTTGTGAGTTAACACATCCCTTCAATCAGAGAAGTATTCTATTTTCTGATGTTCTGGAGGCAAATTTAAAAGAGCATTTAGAGAAGCCCTTGATCCCTATGATGTACTGCTTATCCCATTGATCCCAGAATGATCAATAGAAACCATAGAAAAGAGCAGGGATAGTGGCCTCACCACAGTATTTACAGAAATTCTCTGATCCTCTATTCATCTGTTCCTGAAAGTGAAAATTAATGCTCCTAATTGACAACAGGTTTGACCAACACTATAAGAAACTGGAGGAAAGATTGAACTAAATGTAGCCTCTGGGATATCTATGGATAGCATCCTACTCTTTCTCCAAAGAGAGGTATTGATCTGCTGCATCTCATATTCCAAAACACTGATCACATGCATTTTATAGTAAAGTTTAAAGTTCAACATGCATGAGTATGACTCCTTCCTTTCTCTCCTTTCAGTTGATTGAGTGGATGAGCGCTTAAGAACCCTCTCATATTGGAGTCTTTTGGACCATCAAAATTTCAGTGTTCCAACCATGGAAGTCAAAGCACTGAAATCACTGGGGGACTGTCCCTTGATGTAGTCCATGCTTAGCTCTTAGTCTCTTCAAAGACAGTGTGGAGTTAAATATTTTATCATCTTATGTCTAGAACATCCTATACATGGAGACTTTGAGTGACTTGAAAAGATCACCATTAAGAAGTTTGGATAAAGAAATGTGTATACTCCTTAATCATGGAACCTGGTATAAACTTATATTTATGAAGGAAAACTCATTTCTCATTAGTAGTTTTGAAAATTAAAATTGGATTAACATTTCATATCCTTCTTCATACCTTACTTAAATTTTTAAAAATTTATAATATGAAGAAATAATAAATATAATTATTTTTAAAAATTAAACTTTATCTATATGCCTTCAAATCATGTCTGGAGTACCCACTGTTAAATATCATCTAAGTGTGTCGTGTCGCTAAAATGGTTAGATAACCGCAGACCAAGTAGAACTTACACCCAAGTTTCTTACCTTAAGAAGGAAAAGTTCTAATGCGAAATAAGATTCCAGAATGGAGAGTTGAAACTTTTCTTTGGACTAGTGGAAACTCTTCATTTCCTGTCATTACTCTATATTACTGTTTTCTGGCTGATCCTTCAGTTTCTGCCTTTGTTGTAAATACGGTAATAGGGGAACACAAAAATCTCCCAATTGGGAAATGTACTAATTCCTATACTTGTAAGGCCAAATGAGGCTCAGAAAATTTAAAACATGCATTGGCCACACAGGCCAACTTTTAAAGCAATGATTTTGTTACTGCAGTTAGAATGTTATGAATATAAACTATCAAAAATGCACAAAACAAGTCATTTGTCTTGTTATTCCTTTCTAGTCTAGGCTTTTTGAAATCCAGACTCAAATTTGGTTTATCTCATTTTCATGTGTCAAAAGTATGTAGAGATGTTTTAGTGAAATCCCTACTTTTAATCATTTTTTTTGTCTTGAATACTTCCACAGGATCTTTTAATTGATCAAGTGGTGAGTGGATAATTACTGAAATTTCCAGGAATTTGAAATTGGAGCTCTGACCTCACTTTCTCAGGAAACCAGGTAAAAACTGATGAACATCCATTGAAGGTGATGATTTCAATGCTGTTTGTAGCTCTGGCCTTAGTCTCCCCTAGGGCAATTTTCTTCTTTTTTCCAGAGACAATGAGCATAGTACAGAGAAATCTTTAATCAGTTTTCTTGTCCTACCATTATTCCAGTAACTTTAAAAAATTGAATTGTGTTCTGGAAAACTGACCACTTTTATAAAATAACATAACCTTTACAAATTGCCTCATGGTTTTCTTTTTCCTGATGTTTTTCTAGGTCATTCAAAACTCACCATAAAGATAACTAAAATTACATTTCTTTTGCTTGACACTTCCCACAGCATTTTGGACACTGAAGTCAATTTAAGTTCTCCAGGGTTCGCGTGTGATCCATCACTTGGACTGCATGACAGCATTTGTCATTTCCTTCTCTTCTGCTTCCTGCAGGCATTATTTTATGGAACCACTGAGTCCCTATTGCTGTATAGATTTTCTCTGCCATTTCAAAGGCAAATAGGCTACCATGTATTCCAACCAATAAAAAGTCATTGCACTGAACTTGGACAAATAAGTTTTTTAAAAATTGTAAAGCAAATTTACCAGGCTGCTCACTCTGGACTTTCAGTTGTTCATAGAGACTTCAGTGATGATGGACTTTAATTTATTTAGAAAAGCTTCCAGGATAGCACCATGTTTTTGAAATCCTGGCAAGAATCTTAAAGGTCTAGTATAAGGGCAATGCACAACTTGTGTCAGGCTGCAATTATAATTGACCCTCTCTTTCCGTAGCTGAATTTGATCCTTGCATAAAGTTTATAAGCTCAATGTTCTCTTTTACTGAGAAGAGATTCTTATTAGCAGAGTTCTAAGACTGTCATAAACATCAGTCTTTAATAGATTGACTAAGAGAGTTTCCTAGGTGAGTCTGTTTTATCTCATCTTACTTTAAATATAAAGGTCTTATATAAGTTAATTACTTATATAGCATATTTATTTTGAAATGTATGAAGTTTTGAAATAAATTTCAGTTGAAATAAATCTTATTGAAATTTGCAGACAGTAAACTTGCAAGAGATTCAAAAGAATTTGTTATCCTTTTAGCAATATGTTTAATTTCCATTAATTTTCGTGGTGACTGTATATTCATCTAAAGAGAATTTACCATACACGTTTGAAGTTGCTTGATATTAGGCTCAATAATTTCTAAGTTCTTACACATAGAAAGTATACAAGACTTCAAATCCCTAATACACAAATTGTACACATTTTATATTTGGACAAATGGTGATGTCATTGATGCTATATTAATAAGATGGGAGAAGTGTATTCCACAATACTCTTATTATTTGAATTACATAGAGATCACAGAATCATAAGCATTTAGAATCCTCTTCTATTTTAATGAATTGTTTCATTATTCACTTTCATTTTTCTTTCAATATACTCCATACTCCCATTAGTCAAATCTACTTGAGAAGTTGCCATTTGGGGATTCAAGAATGAATGAAGAATGTCTGAAGGGCAAGAAATCTGGACGAGGATATTGTCACATGTTTAAAGTAATGTCTTATTGAAATTTTACACTGATAATGGAGAGGTATCATGATTCTTGAACTCGCGATCCCCCAAAGAAGAGTGAATTATAAGTTCTTTAAAAGACCTTTATAAAAATAGTTTACATAAAATTAGCATTAATATTAGAGTGGCTAAGACCATTTACATTATGTTATAAAATATTGTCTGCTACAAAAATTAGTATATCTCTTCTGACCTAGTTAAGATCCGTATTCATACTTGATATGTTTATGTGCAGGGTTAGCCTTATTCATGTGCAAAATAGAAAAAATCAAATAAGGCATAATCTTTATAAGCTCAGAAAAATCTCTATGTACCCCACATACCCTAACACATAGGATCAAGAAGAAAGGAAGAAAAAGATAGGCAAAAGAAAAAGAAATAAAGAAAATTGCCCTTAACACAATGACCAGTCAAAAACCTTCCCAAAACCCTGACTTTTCTTCAATAGAGGTCAACACATTTTAGTATATAACTAAAATTAATAATTATAATTTATCACTATTTTAAGTGCTGGTACACTATTGGAAAGGATTGATCAGATTTTTAATTAAGAAAAGCTCTGATTATGGAATATGAGGTCTTGGGTGAGGAAGGACATCAGGATTCAGCTTCCTCAAGGGTCATGGGACTCTGATACCTAAAGAGAAAAGAGATATATTCAACAGCTGTAAATCCAAGACATGTTTGCTCACTTCACATAATATCTGATCATTCTTGACAATGTAGATATTCTTGTCTAATGTTAATATGTTTAATTTTTAGTTTTATTTTTAATTTTACTATTTTTTGATAAGAAACCTAGGTATATATAAGTTCAGAATATAACACTAGTGAATTATATTAGCAAAATGTGTTTTGCTATTATGATTTGCATAAGATATTGGGAACTTGTATTTATTGATGATTTATCAATTACCATACATAAATTCCAAGCAATTTTAAAAGAATTCCAACATTGAAAACACTATTTTAAAATGAGTATCATAATATAGGAAAAACTAACAAGAAATACCATTTATTATAAATACTTTTTGAAAGTGAGGGACATGTAAAAAAAAAAAAAGTCACTTAAAGTACTAAATCCAGAAGGTGGCACTCTTGTACTGTTCATTGTCATGTGCGCTCTTCTTGGTATTTCTTTTTTTTCTTTCCTTTCTTTCTTTGTATACGCACACAAACACACACTTAGATGTATGCATACGTATTTACAAGTATAAACACATAAAACTGCATGCATTTATACAGTGAACACTTGTTCACATGGAAATGTTACAATACAATATTTATGTTTGTCAATTTAATATTTTGCTAGGTATATGATGTTAATGATATATTTCATTACTTAATGTGGAACATTTTCTTAAATATATCAAAAAAATACTTTTTGCTACAAAGTTAGTTCATGAATGCATAAGTATCTTATGTTTTATCAATTATGTAATACAGTACTAAAGCAAAGTAATATTTTCTATAGAGAATTTATTTTCAAAATTAAAAGAAAATGTTATGGATATATACGAATTGGTTTTTAACTGTGTTTTATTTGGATTGTTTGCAGTGAGCACAAACGTATCAGGTAAGATAGAAAATCAGTTGTACTAGTTTAAATTCATTGTTTGATTTAGTTATATGTGAAGTTTAACATATATAGTAAAATGCAATTCTAGAGTAAAGAAAAAGCAACATGAGTATGTCAAGTATATCAGATTTTAATAAACAGATAACTGATTCATAATTAAATAAACTCCTCTAAGAAATGATGTCTCCAGTAAATGTGTCATTACATAAGAAATAGAGGCTGAGGGAGAAAGAAAACATGAAATAGCTACAGTTAAATATGTGGTTTGAAAAAGTAGAACTAAAGAAAACCCAAGACAAACAATTTAAAAATAAAATTTGAAAATATTAATGAAATATGAAAAGTCATACTACAGATGTGGAAACATTTTATTTATTTATGATAAAATACATTCTATTTTATTCTAGGTTGCACAGCCTATATCATTCATTCATGAAACAATTTTCTGTATCATTTTCTTTTTACCTGTATGAAGACAACATGATATTGTGGACACAGCATTGGGCTTTAGCATAAAACCAAACTTGATGCATATTCTTGCCTACCACACACTGGTAAGATGACCTTCAGCAAATTACTTAACTTGTCTGAGAAGCCCGAATCCTCTTGGGGAATTAAGGGCAATGTTACATAGTATACAGAGTTGTGACAGATTCATACTTAAAAACTGCTAGTTTCTTTATATTTTCAAGTTTTGTTCTTGAGGTAGGATTTATAATGCTAGGTAAAAAATTCAGAAGTAATTTTACATTCCTGCTTTTATGGTGCTTTTAAAACTCTGATTACAATAAAGGAGTCTTTTCTAAGTACCCTGTTTATTTTTCCCAAGAAAACATATAAATTCATGTACTTATTGTAAAATTCTATTTTTTGAAACACTCAATTTTCACAAAAAGTAGGAGCATTTTTCTTACTTCTTTTGTAAAAATGGTTAGAATCATGTCATTTTTCTTCTTGCTAAATTGCTAAAGTTATCTGACATAATTTACATTTGTATTCCCATGAAAAGTATTTCTAATTGGGTTGAAGATGTGTTTTATGGCCTGGTTACCCTCTAGAAACTTTATACTCTCATTTTTGTGTGTGTGTTTAAATAAGATATAAATGCATGCACAAACTGCTTTCTTTTAATATAACTGAGTATAAGAAAAACACTTGTAAAGCTGAATTAGATATAAATCCCCCTGCCCAAACTATTAAGTGGTGTAATTGCTCTAGATAAGTTTGTTGCATTAACAACCCAGTTAATAAGCACATTATATTTCTCAGAATAAAAACCTGATGAAAGAAAAAATGGAAATGGTGAAAAGAACTGTGAGTCATAGGGATTGACAACAGTAAGATACTCTTAAACTTCTCGTTTCTGAAATTTCTCTGAGAAGGGAAAAATGAAGTTAAAGATAGCATCCCATTCTGTAGCACTATAAAGTAGCAAGACATTTTAAATTACTTTCAAATAAATTAAATTGTGTTACTTTGAAGTTTAAATGCCATCTCTAACTTTTAGTAATTATTTCAAGCAGAATTGCATGAGAATTGTACACATTAAACTGGGTTTTATTGGCTATTAGTATAATCTATTTTCACATGAAGAATTAATGAAAAACTAGTTTTGTTTTTTAATCTTCAGCACCGACCCCAATGAAATTCTGTAGGTTTAAGTTTTTAAGTCAGTGTCCTTTTATATATTATATGAAATTATACTTTATCCTAAATACTATGAGCTTGAGATATTTTTTAAAAATCTGAATTTCCTGGATCTTTAATTAGTAAAGATTTGCTGTAACAACATATATCAAGCTTTGTTAGCCTTAAAATGAAAGATTATAGCAGAATTTCTAACTAACAAAACATGTTATTAATTTTCAATGATTTTTACACTGTTGTTCATTCATAATATATCTGAATTAGTTAATGCAGGTAATTTTTGATCAAGGTGACTACAAATATATACATGTATATTTTTTCCTTAATAAAATGCACTCGGCAGTGGATCAAGCCTGTAATCCTAGGACTCTGGGAGGCCAAGGTGGAGGGATCATTTGAGCTCAGGAGTTAGAGACCAGGCTGAGCAAGAGTGAGATCCTGTCTCTACTAAAAATAGAAAAATTAGCCCAGTTGTGGTGCACCTGTTGTTCCGGCTACTCGGGAGGCTGAGGCAAGAGGATCACTGGAGCCCAGGAGTTTGAGGTTGCGGTGAGCTGTAATGACGCCACTGAACTCAACCTGGGGTGACTGGGTAAGACTAGGTCTCCAAAATAAATAAATAAATAAAATAAATAAAATAAAAAGCACTCCAGGTTTACACCATTATTAACTTGGAAAGAGTAAAATAAAGCATGACACAACAGTTATAATTTTTTTTACAAAATCATCATATACACAAATATTAAGTTCAGCGGTTTCTTTGGAAACTCTGCATGCTTAAATGAATTCTACTCTTTGATAAAATAATGCAACAACTAGGTAAGAAGGTTAAGGTAAAAAAAAAGTTACATATGCAAGGATACTCACGGCAGCAATATTTTTATTTTATTTTTAATTGCAAAGAATTATAAACAACAGTTAAAAATACTGGGGTGATGCATAATATGTTGAAATTAGATAGCCTATTATGAAGCCATTCAAAATTATAATTTTGGAAAATATTTGATTGCATAGAAAATACTTGTGATACTCTTTCAGTCAAGATTTCACAAATATTTATTAAACTTCCCCATAGGCTGAGCTTTCTACTTAGCTCTGAGTTTGGTGTCTTGCATAGAGGTGACACTCAGTTATATGAAGGGCAAAACAGAGTCCTCTCTTAGGAAGTCCTTCTCTTCTGGGTGCATAATAGAAAGACATGTAATTTTATCCATGTAATCAATATATTTTGGGGGGTAAATTTGGATAATTTTAATACTTTTCTTTACAAACATTCCAAAGTCTCTCTTTTTTTGAAAAAGGCATATATTAATGACTTGGATAAAAAGAAGGAAATAGCTAGACATAGGTACATACAAACGCACTATCAAACACACAGACACACACACAGACACGAACACTGCTACTATACCTGAAGCCACAGAATCATCAGAGCTTAGATTCCAAACAAGGAAAGGAAATAATCCTCCTATATCAACCGTAGAACTATAATATCAAAAGTCAAAAAAGACTAAGGAAATAGATACAAGACCACCTACAAAATTGCTCTTCTGATGTTAGCAAAAATAACTTCAGCAAAGCAACCACAACAACAAAACTAAACTAAAGCCAGAAACCTTGTTACTTACGCAGTTCTTACTGTTTTTATTTGAATCCTCCTTCTTGGTATCTTTCTCTCCTCTCTGAATCAGCTCTGATATATTTTTTAATCTATTCCCATTTCTTTCTCCATTATAATCTCTGCTGTATCAGGATCTAAAAATATTTTGATTTCTACTTTGAATGAATACAGACAATTTTACATCACCTCTTTCAATATTCTCTTTGTTAAATAATGTAATATATGCAAAATTAATTTGACAAAGGATTTTATTAAAAGAACAATGGCACACAAACCAGCAAAAAGCAGTGCTTATTGTACTTTATGTTATATTATTTTCTTTTCTTTAAAATTAATTTGCTAAATGTCATGATACCCATTTAGCATTAATATTGCCTGTTAAGTTTATTCATTTTTTTCTTTAAACTTCTTAATTTTTAAACTTTTTTTTCTATTTAGAACTGACCTTACCATATTACTTACAGAATAACACAAAATTATCTTTGAAAACTTTTTTTACCCAATTTCCAATTCACTTTTCATACTCAAGTTTTAAGACAGATTATTTAGTAACAACTTTTGATGTGCTATTAAGTGTTAGAATGTCACACTCGGGGCCACCTGAATCAAAGTTTAAAAAAAAAAAAAAAAGAGGATCGTAAGTTCAGAACCTTAGAATCTTAAATCTGTATTTGGAGATTGCTTAGTATTTTCATTTAGATGTGATTTCTACTGCCTTTCAGAGCCCATGGATGATGGTTAATAATGGTATACCACTGAAATTCATGGGATGTTCTAAAAACCTCATCTTCTTACCTCTAGAGGAAATGGCTCATAATTCCTCAATCAGATGTTGCTACCAATTGTACAGGCACATTATATAATCAATAATACTTCTTACCGTTACTATTTTCTATTGCTATTATTGTTACTGTTATCTTCCATATATTTGGAAACTTCTCTGGATGAGGCTCTGTTGGTACTGGCAGACACATGTTTATGATCCTCATGGAAACTGCCATACAGAAGAGAATGATATGCTTTTAACATTTAAGTACGCAAGGTACTCAGAGGTGACTGATAGATGCATAATAATTAATGGATATTTGCACATATTCAATATATAAATATTTTAGAAGGTATACAATGTACCCACTTCAACTTCACAAAGAAGTCAGTTTTCATTTTGATGTATCATAATACACGTGATAATCACCTTTAGTACATGTTGGCTGCAATTGTAAATTCTGTGACTGTGATTATTAGCTGACATGAAAACAAGACCTCTCAAAACGTCATGATAATCAACTTGTATAGCTTTTCTTTAATCATACTCCCTCAATGAATCTATAGTGTTGTTACATTGAACTATGTACTTTGTATGTTTTTTTTAAATTCCATTCTCCTTTACTCTGTCTTCAGTAATTATTAATTTATTCATGTGTTTAACAAATCTTTTTGTGTGCGCCTACATGTGACAGACCATCTTCTGGCATAGAGAATATAGCTATGAATAAAATATGTAGAAGTCCTAGACCTCAGGAGGATTACATTTTACTGATGCAAGACAAATGAGATACAAAATGAACAAAGTATATAACATTTAGAGTGTAATGAGAGGTATGGAGGAGGAAGATCGCAAAATGGGAAAATGGGGGGAGAAGGACTGGTTGTCAGGGGAGTCCTCTGTGCACAGGTGACATTCCTGCAGAGATCTGAGATCTGAAGGAGGTGAGAGAGTGGACCTTGAAGATCTCCTGAGAAGGATGATCTTGGGTGAGAGAACATAAAGGGCAAACGTAGTACAGTTTATCATTTCCACAACAAGAATTTCAAAGTAATAAACATGTTCAAAGTAAAATATATAGCAAACTGGCTTTATTTAAATAAACTATAATCTGAAAAACTGAAGCAATTATCTAGATTATTAAAATATTAATAAGCTCCTATGGGTTGATTAAATGAGTTCTGCTAAAATGGACTGGGAGAATGTAATACATGTTAAGGTTACATTATAATATGTTAATACTTTATAAATTTTGCAAGTGTTTATGGAGAATCTTTGTTTTGTCAATAATTCTTTTAGACCCCCAAATTACCAAGGTAAATGAGGCCCAGATTTTGCTCCCTGAAGAGTAACTCTTATCGGAGAGAGATATACATATAATTCATGATAATATAATTTGATAGGTATCATTATGGAAGTTTGTACAAAAAGCTATTAGAAGAGAGATGGATAGTTAGTTTAGCTTAAAGAAGGATCAGAAAATGCTTCAGAAAGGAATGAACGTGCCAATTTGACCTTGTAAGATGTTGAATGTACTCAAGACCAAGTAAAAGAGGGTCAAGCTAATTCATAAAACAAACAAGCAAAAAGTATAAAAGGATGGTTCAACATACTTGCAGCATAACTCTTCTGGGGAAATCGATTAAAGAGAGTTTATAAGAGCTGATTTTTATGAGATAGTGAGAGGTCTTGTTTCCATGTCAGCTAATGATAGCAATCATACTAATAAATAATAACAGCTAATATTGACTGCTTTGTATATGCAGTGATTTCCACTAATTATATCAGTACTCAGAGCAACTCTACAAAATAGGCACTATTGGTATCTCCATTTTAGAGAACAGAAAGTTTAGACCAAGTAATCACTCAAAGGTAAAGACAGTAACTATTAATAGTTGAGCTAGAATTAAAGTACTTGGTCTTTACCGTAGGATCAAATTCTTAGACCTTGCATACTACAGGCAGAAGGGAATGATCTGGAGCTGAGTCACTGGCTTGAAGGACATTATAGATGACCTTGTCCTATTCATTTTACAAAAGAAGAAAATGAAGTAAAATGAATTGGTGTCTTTTGCATATTCACAAATTTAGAGGCAGAAATTAGAAAACTACTCGAGTCTCTTTATTTGGTATTTTATATTTGGCATGATTTTCTAAAATAGTATTGTGCCCATTTGGAAAGAGATTTTATCCTTTTCCTTCCTGGATGCACTATTTTTGGAACTTATCTGCATAGTAAATCCTGAATGATTTCTTTTTGAAAAACAAAAATATAGACATGATTCAAGAAACTTTTCCCAAAATTTATAAGTAAAATATTTGTGAGAACTTGGACGCATTTATCTTTGTGGCAATGAGTTCTTAATTTTTATAAAATGAAAAGTTGAATTGAATACAATATACTATATTATACCTCTCAAAATCCATGGTATGTGCTGCTATTTTTCATTCTCCTAATTGTGCCCTTGGGTATTGCTGAACTGTCAGTTGCCATTGGAAATAATATTTTACATTTGTACAACTGAAGGACTCATCCAAATTAACACATTTGTTTTTATAAGGAATCTACACATATAGTTATTTTAAAATTCCCTGCACAGTGAAGAAAGCAGACATTCAAGAGGTTAATTTTAATACTGCTCATCTAGTAAGCGGTAAAACAGAAATTCAACCACATTTCTTCTGATTCAACGTCCATTTAATACTCTGCTAAGTTCAATGATCTTTTGAATAAAGCACAGTTTTACGACCTATGATGTGACTAAATGAGAAATCGGAGCCATGAAACATGAACAAAAATCGAAAAGAGTAGAATCTGCAATCAATGTAAGAAAGAAATTAAAAGTAGAATAACTACTGATGGAAGGATTTGAAATTGCTTGGAAAAAATGGAAGCTAGCATTTCTCAATCAGTCCTGGGTTAGTTGGACACCTGATTTTAAAGGACTACTGATTGACTTCAGAATTTGGAAAGCTGTCAGTGAAATTTAGTCATTAGAGTGTTATTATTTCATTCAAGGTTATTAATTCACCTTTTAACATAACTTTAATGCTTTCTCTTCATTTGTCAGTTATTAGCTTTGGCCCTAGGTTGGATTTTAATTACGTTCACTTTCTTTGTCATTAGATGTGATTTGCTAGGTCATTCTGCCACTTCAAAAATTAGTTGATGAGACAGCTGATGTACTTGATAAAACTTAGGGATGATTTTGTGTGAAATCATCCTTGTGTTGTTACTTCAGTTTACAATATTTTACAATTTCTTTCTTGTCATGTTTAGGATAAAAAAATCAATACGTGTGTCTAGAAAAGAAAATGTATAGAATACAACAATATTTTGACTGTAATGATGTCATTTTGCTAAGACACTTTATCGTGGTGAGAGTATTACTGCAAGAAAAAAAAAACATTTTTTGCATTGCTACTCAATGCTATTGAGAAACACTTTTACCCCAAATAGTTAGTGGTAGACAATGTAACCCTAAAACAATATATTCTCTGTCCTATGATTTTTTTCTTATAAAACTTTCTGAATATTTATCCAGTTATGAATTAAGCTATTTGATACAGATGTACATAACACATGTGTGCACATATAATGGTATTGAGGGATTTATTTTTTAGGACTCTGATGACATTTGATGTGTATATGTATGTATGAATATATGTATAGATGTTTGCAGCAAACTAAGGGCTCTACAAGCATTGTAAAAAAGTAATGGAATCTAGCATAAGAATTAAAGTGCGTTCTCCAGTGTCACTAACCACGTAAGTGTTAGAAAACATGGGAAAAGATGGCGCAGTGAGGCTACAAGGCAGTGATGCAGGCTCTCGACCCAAAACATCTGAGTTTAATTTCAAACTTTTGTACTTAAATCAGAGTAAACCGGTAGAATTCTCTCTATGTGTCTTAATTTCCTCATCTGAAAATTTTTACAAATGTTATCTGTTATTGCTATTACCACATAGCAACATTTTAAATTTTTAACCTATTTTTCCTCATTAGAGTACATGCATAAATAATAAGCCAAACTTGTTTGCTAAAATGTCTGCAGTCCTTAAAGCATTTTTTTTTCTGATTTGTCTCTGCCTCTTATCTCTTGTCTACCTTGGGATGCTCTTGGTATGCACCTGTAGCAACAATGCCCGGGATATTCAATGACACTGTTCCTGCCTCCCATAATCTGTGAGAGGCCCCAAAGGGAGTGATGACAATTAAGATCTAACAATATACCCTTTATGTATTTTTCAGTAGCAAAACTTTTAGAAGAGCACAATATGTGAATATGATAATTCAGTTTAGACTGGTAATTATTCACAAAGACAAAAGTCGATATGAAGAAATGGTGTTTCATTTACAATCTTCATTTCCTCTTTTCAGCATTTCTTATTCAGGATTAGTAAACTCTGGTTCTCAAGAGTGGAAGATGGATTCTCAGCAGGAGTCAGGCTTCTGTCTTGTACCTGGATATTGATACTCATAATGTCATTGATGGACATTAAAATAGAATTTTTTTTCTTTTTTGGCTCTAGGTCAGCTCTTCAAATGACCGTGAATTTATATTGAGCCAGAAGTGCTGAAGGAAGCTTCATTACTGGTGGATAAAGTGCAACACCATCATTCATTTTTTAATTTAGGCTCTGCTTAAAGTGTTGGAGGTTGTAATCAATTACATTAACACATGATGCAATTTGACTCATTTGAGCAATTTTAATCAGGATTTCATCCTCATCATAGTGCTGAGACTGCTGTATTGAAAGAAAATAATGACCTTTTGATTGCAACAAGGGATGTTGTCTTTCATGATTTTGTTGGACCTTTTGGCAGTGTTTGATGCAGTTAATCATGACATTTTATTGGCTAGTTTATAGATTTTGGTAGGATTTTCTCAAATAAAAGTAAAACCTATTCAAATGTTATTTCTCAGTGATCTATTCAAATGTCTGTTCAGTAAGGTCATTTGATCTCTACTTCAGGATCTTGTTATAAAAAAAGTGCCTTGTTTTTCTGCTTTTCTATTTATATTTTATACAATTGTACTCTCTTATAAATGAATGTTCTGTAGTTGTGTGATGTTATAGAATGCCTTGGATAGTTTTTCTTTTTAACATCTCTGGTTGAAAAATTATAAAACTGTGTTCACTGCTGAAATACATTATGTTGACCAATTATATTCCATCACTAGAGTATATCCATTTATACTTTTCTTGCTTCTATTATAATTCTGTTATTTATAGGGAGAATAAAGTTATATCACATATACATGCAAATAATGTTAGTAGACAAGGAAGTAGAAACAAAAATATCTTCTCTAAGTTTAAACATTTTCAGAGTAGTCTCAGAAGTTGAAATAGCCCAACTATCAGTAAGGTAGTTATTGACAACATATAAAAGTTTTATTTACCTCAAAAGCCTAACTCCATTGACGTTATATTTGCAAATATGCAGAAAGCAGCTAGAAGCTACTTGATATTATTGTTTGGCTAAGAGGCACAGCCAAAACACTGTTGTCTTATATCTTTTGTAATTCACTTTACAAGAAACTGGAAATTTAAATGAATGTTGGAGGATCATAGATTGTCAAATATAAAAGTATATTCCTGGTTAGTAATAGGCACACAGATAATTCTCTCACTTTACTGGAGAAATTTCTCTAGCAAACAAGGAAGATAGCCTAGTCAAATATCTTCCTTCCTCATATACAGTATAATGGCAAATCTTTTGCAAACATACTACTGGTATTTGCTGGTGGAAAAGCCCTTATCTATAGAATGCTCTTAGCATGATGTGCCTGTGTGAATTGCTTAGTATAAACCTATCTAGAACATATAGATTTAAGAGCATGGCTCCTTGGTAAAGGTTCTGTATGTTATGTAAACATCAGAGTATAAAATGGAGATGTATCGTAACTAAAACAACTCCATTTCTACTCTAATTAATGTAACTGCAAACATTTTTTAGAGACTCCATATACTACTCTGTACCAGAACACACTTTTATGTAGGAAAAAATAAAAAGGCAGGTTAGCTGCAGTAGCAATCCTGGACTTTTCTCTGCTTGGCTTGTACATTGTGATTAATTCTATGCCTGAAATTTTTCATCAAGTTCAATCTTTGAGTGATCCTGATCTGGCAATGTAGTTCTTTTTGCAATTGCAGTTTCTCAGAGGATTGACAAAGAACATAATATTTATGCTTGTTTTGTATATCTTTTCTGGAAATAATGAAGTATGTATTCCTTAAGACCATGAAATTAATACTAAATATGATTCATGAGTAATTATTTTAAATTGTATTTTAAATGAATTTACAATTTTATGTGAACAAGGATCCTTATATGTTAGTTCTTTTAGTTATAGTAACACTGGTTTAACTGCTATAGATATTAACATATTATAAATCATATCTAAGAATTAATTTATCTTTTGATAACATTTCTGAATATGTACCCAGGTATTTATAAATTTTAGAATATATTTTCCCTTATATTTAAGATATCTCTGAGAGTAATTTATTTTTATTTATTATTATATTATTCTCTTGCCTAAACATTAACCACTTTATACCTTGGTTGTCTGTCTCTTCAACTCCCTAAATCTAAATGTCATTTTAATCAATTTTCTGCTTGTTTCCATTCTTACTTCTGAATGCAATGAGACGAAAGCATATGACAGTGAGCTCTAAACTCAAGAATTCTCAATTCTACATAGCAGTTCTTCTAAATTCTTTAATCATAACCCTCCTTGATTGTCAAAGCCCTTACTGTACAGATCACTTCTCACACAACAGTCTTGCCTCCTAATTCACAAATTAATTGATTTATTGAGATAGAAACTCCACCAATATTTTACCTTCTCCACCTAGAAAACTATCTGCACTTTAATACCACCTCCCCCTTAACCTCCTGTCTGAGATGATGATGTTTTTGTTACCCTGGAGAAGTGTAATTTCTCCACATTTTGATCTGGAACCCATACCTTCCCGTGTATGGGGTTTTGTTCCAGCAGTTGTCTTCTTTTCAGTTTTATTGTCATTCTTCCCCTCTCTCCTTGCTCTATTTGCCTTGCCCACTCCACTTTAAATAAAATAGAACAAAGAAGCAAACATAACTACTGCCATCCTATCAGAATGTAGCTGTGTAGCTACTGAAGCACTTCTCTTCTCTTCCAAATAGTACAATTCTTAGTTGTATATAGTCTTCATTAATCTCCAATCTCATATTTCTTGTATTTAATTGTATTTAATTCTTTAGCACTTTGCCCACCCTTCACTTGCACTATTATCCCCAGTATTACCAAAGACTTATTAGTTTCCAATTTCAGTAGTTATTGTGGTTGTTATTGTTGTTGCTTTATCTACCTGATTTCTCTGACGCCTTTAATGCTGACCACCCATCTCCCTTCTGGAATAAAACCACTGGTCTTTCCTCTAACTTCTCTATACGTTTATTGCCAGTGTTCTTCCTTAGATCCTTTTTCAATCTGGCTAGGTGCTGACTCGGGGAGGTGGGGGGGGAGGGGATGGAGGTATGACTACATGGTGAGTGCCAGGCGCACTGTCTGGAGAATGGACACGCTTGAGGCTCTGACTCAGGGGGATGGGCGGGACATGGACAATGTATATAACCTGAACTTATGTACCCCCATGATGAGCTGAAATAAAAAATAAATAAATAAATAAATAAATAAATAAATAAATAAAATTTAGTGTTTTTTTGGGTTCTATCACTGATCTGTTTTCACTCAATTCATTTATTTTATCTTGTTATCTTATGAATACCTATGGCTTTTTGCCAGTACCTAAAGGTTGATAATCCTCAAATCTCTGTCTCCTCCAACTGCTCTCTCTCCTGAAATGCAGATCAAAATTTCTAATTACATTCTATTTCTGCACTTTGATTTATTTAACTTGTCCAAAACTTCATTCATCAGTTGTCACCGCCCTCAAAACCTGCACTTTAAAGTAATTTCTTTAACTCACTTTGATTTTTAAGCAGAAGCTCAGAAGTAATCTAGAGAAGAGGTTCCCATTACGATGTGCACCAAATTGGTTACAGGTGCGGGTTGATATTATTCATTTCTGTCCTCTTGTCAGGTGATTATCTCTAGTCAAAAGTAAGGCTATCTGTGTGTCCTAATGTGCTGAGAAATATTATTTTGTTTGTGTTTTATGATGCAAAAAAGGCCTATATTCCTCTTATATCCTCATTTCTGAGATCTTAAGTCATTAAATTTGGTTACATTAATATCTTAAATACCTCTCAAAACTGTTTCATATATCCTATCACCCCCATGCCCCAATTCTTTTGTTAAAAGCTTTTTCATATCTAGATTGGATTATGGCCAGAGCCATTTAATTAGCTTTCATGAACGTAATGTATGTCCAAACCCAATCCAATTTCTATAGTGCTACCAGAGAGCTCTTTAAAAACCTAGCATTCAATTTCTTTGTTTAAAAGTATCCCAAAAGCATTATCAACTTTTGAAAGTCCAAATCATTAAGCTAGATACAAAACACCTTCATAGTATGGCAACTAGCTATATTGGCAGTCTGATTCCATTACCCAAATATTCTAATGGTTCCTAACACTTTTCTTCAAGGAAACCTTCCCTGATTTCCCTAAATTGGGAGAGGCATTACAGCATCCTTGTATAACCCCTATTACAGTAATATTTACCCAGGAATATTTACATTTGCCCATGTTCCAAAAAGAAACTGTGAATCTGTATTAATGAATTAATACATAAGCATTAAAATGATCCTTTACTTATAAATTAGTAAATTATATAAAGGTTTAAATATATAAATCATTTGTTTTAGGGTGTCAGTTTCTTTCCTGCCACTTAGCTATGCTATCAGCTATATCAATTTATTCTTCACACAATGCCAGAGCGTACCCATTTCTACTAACATTTTGTATTTTGTTTGTTTTGTTTTATAAACCACCATAGAAATCACCAATTCTAAGAAAACAGAAACATACTTTCAAAAGTAAGATTTGTGCATAGCCTTTGAACCTAGAAGCTGAGTATTTTAAAATTTATTTTTAATCAACAAACAATAATTGGCATATTTGTGGGGTAAAATGTGATGAAAAATTCAATCATGTGGATTAGCATATCCATCACCTCACCAACTTATCATTCTTGTAGGAACATTAAAAAAATCTATTCTTTTAGGAATTTTGAGACATACCGTACATTAGCTGTGGTTACCATGCAGTGCACTAGGTCCCTAAAACTTATTCCTCCAGTACAACTGACACTCTGTGCTCTTTGATTAATATCTATCCTTTCCCCCCATTCCTACCCACTTCAGTAAGCACCTCTTTCTATGAGATCTACTTTTTTAGATTCCACATATAAGTGAGATCATACAATATTTTGTCTTTCTGTGACTGATTTATTTCACTTAGCATAATGTCCTCCCATTCCATCCATATTGTCATGAATGAGAGAATTTCCTTTTTCTAAAAGGCAAGATGAGTTTTTGTTAGAAAGGTGTAAATTCAATTAAGATTGTGTTAAATAACTTGTCTTGGAAGAGGGAGAAAATGGGCATGGCATGGAAAAATGAAAAGTGTTTGGGCAAAAATAGAAGTGAAATTTATCTCAGACAGAACAAACAGAGCACAGAACATACACAGAAACAAAAATTAAAATGAGATGTATTAGAAAAGTAAAATGACAAGTCATAGTGGATTTTGATTGCCTATTGAATATAGATAAAACTTAATAAATCTTCATTTTTGTGTATCAATTTCTGTCACAGTGGGTCCAGTTTTATTTTTTTACTAAACATAATTTATACATTTTCTCTAAACTCATACATTAAAATCCTTCACCTTCCAATTATAATTCATCTTAGACTTATATCCATTTTCTCACATAATAATAAAATAGAATTATTTGCTGTTTTTACATGATAATAAGCTTAAATCTTTTTAAAATTTAGCTGTTTTTTCTTGATTTTAAACGTATCAAGTATTCATTATAGGAAATTGAGAAAATATAAATAATGAGAAGGAAAGAAATCATTTATAATTTTTTATCCTAAAGTATTCATTGTTGGCAATTACTGTATTTCCTTTCATCTTTCCTAAATGCTTTTTGAAATCAGTAGATTAAATGTTTTAGAGTTCATCTGAGCCTCTACTGAAGCTCTTTGTTTAATGTTCTAGGAAGTAAATCTCAAGGGAATAAAACCTGGTTAAAAAAAAAAACAAAACAAAGACTAATTCTATTGACGTTTATGTGATTAAAAAGTGATGTAACTCACTTTCTTTTGGAAATCATAAATAAGAGAATTCTGACACAAATTTCTCAAAAATTTAAATAATTTATCATTGTTATTAGTAGTTAAAATTATGTCTATAAAATTTACTAATTTTTAATGTGTTCTAATTACATTTGAACCTTGAGGAGGAAGGCCATATAAAATATAAATAATCTTAAATGAAATTTGAACTAGAATTGATTTAGTGTTACTTCATTTTATTTTGAAATAATTATCTCTGAATTCTAACAAAATTCTTACACTTGTATCTATTTGAGATTTTAATGCTCAATTCTGATTAAGATAATATTTATTATATAAACAATTGTTCAGGCTTAACAATAAGAATTTATTAGTAGCCTTTTGACATTTTAATAACTTAATTCTCTAAATACTTACTATCAGAACCCAATCATTCTGTAAACAAACATAAAATCAGAATTTGTTTGGCTCAATTTTTCCAGCATTAAATCTTTTATAAAACCTTTGGTTTGTGTTTGTTTTCATAATCTTATGCTATCTTGAGCAAGTTACTCAAACTTGTTAAGATTTAGTATACTAATCTATGAAAGGGAAACGTTTGCTCAATTTTTGTAATAGTCAAATCATTTAAAAAATATCAAGCTCCATCATCAGGATAAGGTGTCAGGAATAGAAATGTATTAAATGTAAACATTTTTTCTAAACCTCTTATTATAATCACCTTTTATTACACACTAAAAGAAATAATTAGGACATTTTAAGGCTCCATTAAAGGTAGAGGTTTTAGGAGCAAATATTGGAGGCACTGGAGAAAAGTTAAAACTATAATAGTGGTGGTCCCAATTCTAAATGTCATAATAATGTTCATAATCCCTGTATCGGAGTCAGAACTACCACCAAATCTGAAGCAACTTTTGGCATGGATCATATTCTGGGCAGAGATGTCACCATGTGAAAAGAGCAAACAGTGTCCACAACACCTTTACACGGATAGACTACAGCACCAAATGAAGCCAATGCATTCTGGAATGCATCAAAAAACACTCTACTGAAGATAAACTCTTGAAGGCATTCCTTTCTTTTCAACACTATATTTGTGTATGTTTCCTTCTTCTTTTGTGACCATTGTTTTCTATTCCTCATTGGAGTACTTTCACTTTCCTCTGTCATTCCACTGGCAGAAATGAAGAAAATAATATTTTTCTATTTTTACTGAACCTCTTATTTCTGTTTCTCCAAAATAATATAATCTACACTGTTTTCAGAACACTAAAAATTTTAAATTAGAATCACCTATTTTGTTTAATAGTACACTGAAATATTAGTAAATTTAATTACTCCAAATTATGTAACTAAAATTTGTATTGTCTCTCTCTCTCTGTGTATATATATATGTGTGTGTGTGCATATATATATATATGTGTGACTGTCTGTCATCTATTTATATATCTGTCATCTCTCAAGAGATTTTTAAGATCTAGACTCCCACCATGTGTTTGTTCCTTTTTTAAATTAAATACTTATTTTTTCAGCATCTTTTCCTGAGGGAGGAACTCATATACAACAGTCCAACTTGATTTATAAATGATCTGATATGGAGAATAATTGGTAAAAATAATAATCAATAAAATGATAAAAAAAAATGAGGCAAAGAGAAGCTATTCAGAGTCTGCTTTTACGACAGGAGGAAACAAATCAAGTACTATATCTTAGCATTGAGAAACTAATTAACAATTTCGAATAAGCTATCTTTTTACTGTCATCACCCTCTGTTCCAGCAAAAATAAAATATTCACTGTCTTCTTAACTACCCTAATTCTTTCCACATGATAATCTTTTTTTCTTATTGTTCTCCTCCTAGGTATTCCAAAGCCTTATAGAAGTCCATCTCTCTCATTCTCTTTTTTCTTGTAATAATACCAATCTATCTTTTTCAATTGCAATGTAACTGCTTCCCTGAACCACTCAGCTGGCTCACCATATGCTGCTTTGTATTGTCAGTTTGTTTTAATGCATTTTGTTTAGTCCTACTTGCTTATGGATACCAAAACCTTATCTATTTGGTAACTAAGAGATGCAGATGCTTCTATTTTATAAACTAAATACAAAGGGAAACAATAGAGCAATGTATGGAAAAGGTTTATGTAGTTAATGACAATTTTATGAACCAGGTAGAATTTTACTTACCTTATAATAATGCAATTATTTCTCTCTGTTTATATGTGCATAATGTATTATTACATAAAATCAAATATTATCTTACCTAGGAGATAGCTACATATAATATTTATAACAGTTAACTTGATTGTGATATACTATGTCTGTTTTACCATGACTCATATTATTCAAATATCTAATAGTGTTTGTAAAGCTATTCTGGAAGCAAGTTTTAAATTATCTTAAAAGCAAACGGGTGGCTATTTTATTGAATGAGACATCTAATCAACACCTAGAACAGGTGAAGTCATACTAGAGACTATGACCAATAAACTATCACAGAAATGCCTATTGGCAGAAGTTATTGAAAAAAGAATTAATTCACACTTTGACCATGAGAAGTGTAATAATGTATTTTTTTAAAAGAAGACTTTGTCCCAAAAAGTAATCTCATGCTTTATTGAGAATGTGATGTATTTCTCTTTGTGACAGTATCTCATAGCATCATAGGCTTATGATAGATAAGAAAGTTTAAGTAAATGTATAAGATGGGCATGTCATCACTGAAATAAAATTTTCTGAAAAACTTCACAATGTTTATATTATTTCTATCATTTATAATTAATCATTTAAATCACTTGTTTTTAATTTCAACATACTCAAAATTTTAAAAGAAAAATTTTAAAAGGTGCTTTACAGAGATAGATGTTATTATTTCAAGAAAACATTGTCTTTAATATTTTCATAAAAATAGCTAGTTTAGGTAGAACATATTTCTAATAAGTCCAAGATTAAAAGTTTTATTTAAATATTTTCAGTTAGTTTAACTGTACTTTATTGTCAAAACACATACAATTTATTTTGTGTGCCTTGTTTCACAGGACTGTTGGGACAAGATACTTTCTTGAAGCTCTATTACCAATACTGAATACAGAACTTAAATCTGTGCCTGCAGATTTTCAGTACTATAACGGCTGTGTTATCTCTTCTTCTAATTATATCTCTAATAGATATTTTTTAAGCAAACATGGTAATAGCAAAGCTTTTTTAGTGAATTATAGTCTACAGAAAATTTGCCAATTTTAACTGTTGTGTTTCAGGCATGACAAATTCAAAAGCACTGAGGAAATATATTCTACTTCATAAATACTTAAAAAAAAAGCAATAAACACATACAGAGTAGTACTTCTATAATTATTTTTGAAAGCTTACTTTTGGAGTTAACTCATGAAATCAAAATTTAAATTTTCCTTTAAAAAATTGTAATAATGGTGGGATCCAAAAGTACAACTTATCTACAAAGATTGCTTCTCACTCAACTGCATAGATCAATAAAAGTTCGTGTTAATATTATTTTAAAAAATTTTATATTATTGATATCTCAGAGACATGTTAAATAATGTCATTGAGTAAGCTAGGAGATAGTAAATGTCATATATATATATACATATATATATGTATGTATGCATCTTTAGTATTCACATTGATAAGGCTTTCTGCCATCACAAAATTCCTCAGAAGATGTTAATGCAAGTTTCTAAGAAATTACATTCCAAATAGAAAACTAAACTAAATAAATGAATGTCTTTGGAGACATCAAGGGTGTAGCTGCAGTATCAATACCAAATGACAAGGTCCCAGTAATAGGCACAGAGAAACTTTGTTAGGTAAAACAAAATAATTTTAAAGGATAGTTAAAAATATACTGGTAAAAATTAGCATCACCATATAACTGAAAAAAGACACTATATATAAATATCTATTAAAATAAATTCATAAATAATTTTTTACAAATATACTAGTGACTTTAAAATTCTCAAAATAAGAGAAGTTCTTGGAAAATTATTGAAAAATAGGTGTGGGGGGGGAGAAGGGGATGAGTATATTCATACCTAATGAGTTCAGTGTGCACTGTCTGGGGAATGGGCATGCTTATAGCTCTGACTTGGGCAGGGCAAAGGTAATATATGTAACTTAAATGTTTGTACCTTCATAATATTCTGAAATAAAAAAATGATCTTCTCAAAAAAAAAAAAAGAAAAGAAAAGAAAAATAGGTGGCTAAAGAAGATTTCTACTTCCAAGAGTAGATGTTATAAAAATTTAAATTTTCTTTTGATCATCTATATAAATACATACGTATATATAAATATGCATCTATCTATCTGTCTGTCTATCTATCTATATTTTAAAGAAACTAAAGCTCCATTTTAGAAGAGAGAGGGAGAGAGTGAGAGAGAGAGTGACATGGTTGCACAACCTGGCAATTTACACAGCTACCTAGTGACCTTACAAGGCCACTTCTGCAAACCCTGGTCCACAGGAAGAGCTTTATATGTGTTCAATATTTGTCCTCCCCTGCTCTTCTAAAATCTTTTCCAGACCTTACTAACCTCACTACTGCATCATAAATTAATTTTGTCAGAAAGAATGTAACTCCAGAACATTTTTTCTATAAGGAAAACCATGCTATAAACTTACTTGCCAATGACATGTTTATAACTACATTATATCCTAAAATACAAGCCAAAGAAAGAAATATTTGAAAGACACAAACTTCTCTTAACTATACACTTTAGGAAAAACTCCAAAAAGGTGTATAAATCTCTGAATAAAGCCAAGAATAGATACATATATCTGTAAGGCAGCCAGTAGTAATAAAGTTTCTCAAATAGAACTCCAGTGCACGCCACATTTGAGAAATGGGGCCATGTAATGTATTATTTACAGTCCTTTACAAATGGTTTCATTTACATGTTGTGTGTGTGATAAAAAAAATCATTTTAACCTTTGTTAATAAAATAGAAAAATTTTACTCAATAATTCATATCATAGATTCATGCTTATGTGTGAGAGTGAGCTTACATTTATGAGTTATATGTATCATAGAACTGTCAAAATGTTTTTATATAGTGTAAAGCACATGGTGATCTTTCAAAAATCCTTCCCGTAGTAGTTTATACTAAAGATTCATAAATATTGGTGAAATAAAAATCAGCACAGGAAGAGATTTGGTCAGTGCAGAATGTGTAAATATTTTGATTACTGATTAATACTGTTAGCAAAATTACATAATCATAAAGTATCATATTTGGACCCATATTTGGAAAAATTATTAAGTTTCCACTGCTAAAATTTTGTCAGAAACTGCATGCTTTAAAATTTCCCATTTTTTCCAGTGTTACTCAAGATCTTGGTTAATGATTTAATTATATGGGTCTACTAGGTTTGCTATATCCTTAGAACCTCAATGATGTCTGGTACATACTGAACAAACCCAGTAAATATTTATTGAATGCAGCATCTATAAGTTAACCATAATTTAGATACTTTTGGAGATATTCTCTGATTTTTCCTATCTATTTATAATAAAAATGGTGATATAATTTGTTAATTTTGATGATCATCTTAGTACATATTTTATTCACAAGTTATCTGTTATTGAACATTTTTTACATATTTTATTTTGGGAACAACTGCTTTATTTGATACAAATTTGGTATTTACCATAGTACATGTTATTTGAGGTAGCAATGAACATTTAGAATACATGTTATTTGAGAAAAAACTGCTTTTTTAGAAAAAAAAAACATATTCACTGATTTAATGCTAATGATAGATTTTTCAGGTAAATAGTACAAGTATTCTACCTTTATCGATAAGAAACTAAAGTTCAATGAATTTTAACACTCTACTCAATACTGTTGCCAAAATCAGTTTCGGAATCCAGGTCTTTTTAACTTGAGATCACATGTTCTTTTTATTATGCCAAATTCCTAGACTCTACTTAATAGTTAAATCACTCTATTAATTACAGCACTATAAGGCAAGTTTGAAGGTTCCTTGAAACTCCTTTTATTAAATTCAATAGAAATAGCAGACGGAAATTAAGAATTTCAAAATTACACAAAACTCTTTGAGTAA
The DNA here is from genome assembly GCF_020740605.2 of Lemur catta. NCBI lineage: Eukaryota > Metazoa > Chordata > Mammalia > Primates > Lemuridae > Lemur > Lemur catta. The sequence goes on from NC_059140.1 coordinate 45,153,813, forward strand.
ACAAGTGTGTTTTTAAAATGATCAAAGAAACAAAGTATAACTTTCTCCATCCATTCACAATCCCAAATCCTCAATCCTTAGTCTTCCTTCATTGTCCTTACTTCCACATATTCCATAGGCCATTGTGATCTGTCTCTTCTACTAATCCGTTAAAAGAGCTCATGTTTAGGTCATTAAAAACCTCTTAATTGCCAAATACAGTGACCTCCTCTCAGTTTTTACCTACAAGACTTCTCTGGAGTATTTTCAATATTGTGCACAATCTGCTTTTATAAAACTCTCCTTTTTATGCCTTTGACACAAACCTTCCTTTCTTTTAATTTTAGGACAGATATTTTTCAAACTTGTTAGATGGTTCCATTCTGTATCTCTAATCTGCCTACTGAGCTGCCAGGTCAAACCTTCATTGGCTTAGTGGATGTTTCTCTGAGATTTTCTTCAGGGAAGTCAAACCTTTCCAAAATCTAACTAAAAATCTACTCATAGAGTAGAGATTTACTTCTGATTCTGTGACTAAATTAAATACAATACTGACCTCATAGAAACATCTTTTTTAAATCTCTCTGCTCTCTGACTTTATCTCTCACTAGGCTTCTGCTCATTCATTCTGCTCCATTTAAATAACTTTGCACTTACCCTTCTCTCTGGCCTGGAATGTTCTTCCCCAGGCATCTGCAAAATTTTTGGTCTCAATTTCAGGTCTCACTAAGGCCTTACATTTAAAATTCCTATTATTATTTTGCTCCTATCTCCTTTCTCATTCATTTCCTTCATAGTGAGCATCATCATTTTCCATATTATATTTATTTTGCACATTTGTTTTATGCCTCCCTCCCCTATCAGACATTAAATACTATATGATCAAAGGTTGTCAGTTTTGTTTGTTCCTCTAGCCTTATGTAGCACATTTCTTGGTATATTCAACTCATTGAATACATTAATGAAAGACTATTTGACTCCTTTATTTCACATACTTCCCACATAAAGAACTCAGTATTATTTGTATCACATTTTTTTTTCCAGCAGGACCTAATTCAGGCCTACGGCATCATTTTTTTTCTCTGGCAATGTCCCCATATAAGTGGTATTACTGACTCTTTGCTCTTTTTTCTCAGATCCATCATCACAGTAACATGAGTGGTATGTTTCTAAAACACAGATCTGATCCTTTTAATCTCTCATAATAAAAGCATTTACCAAAGGATAAAGTTCAAATCTGTTATCATTTTATAACAGGTTCTTCACAGTCTTAGCCTAATACACAGTCCCATCTCCCTCACTCTTCAGAATTATTTCCAGTGTAACTATACAAAACTAATTATTGTTGCCTGATTATAGTGTTCTTTCTCATGTGTCTGAGAGTTTTTCTTTAGAGCAAAGTTAACTACTCCTCTGCTATTGAACTGGAAAATATCTTTTTAAGCCTTCAAAATATCTTTTTTATGATATCTTCCCTGATCCCTTCAGGCATAATCATCACACATTATTCTGTCCTAAAATATCAGTTCCCACTGTCATTATTAGCATCATAATATTGTGCTCATGTAATTTTCTAGTGATGCTACAAAATATTAATGAGAGGCATTCGGGTGTTTATAGAAAGAGAGGGAAAATTAGAAGGCACAAAAGCTAAAATTTTACAGGTTATTGAGGTAGGACAAACCAGGAAAAGCCAAAAGTAAGTAAAGTATGGACAAGTGTCTGGCAGGCCAGTATGCTGTCTTAATGCTGTAACAACATGAAACTGAGGTCTGGAAAAATGGTACAGAAAATGAGGGGATAGGCAATAATGAACATTTGAAGATTTAATTTATGTACTAGCACTTCAATAAAGAAATGTGGATCATTTATGCTTTGTTAGATCTTATGCTAAATTCTGGTGCTACAAAGACTATAAAGAAAGACACACTTTCTTCACTGAGGTCACCCTCCCCGCAGGTTGGCAGGCAAGTGACTCTTATTTGGGGGACTGGTGAGTTTAAGTAGGGTCCCAGTCACAGGGCAACATAAGAAAGCAAAACTCTAGCATTCTAGCAATAAGAAAATTTAAAACAACTTTTGTAGCAGCCTGGGTACAAGGCGGGTTACCAGCTCTGGAACTCATTAAGTAGTGCCAAGTTATAAGTCACGGTCAATAACTGAGATACATCAGAATGACTAGGACTCAGGAGCACAGTGTGCATTCAGTCACTAAAATTGGGCTGCTAGTTTCAATTCTGGCTAATAGCAAGAGTGATATCACAAAGAGCAACAGAATATGAGCCATTAGCTAGTTAAACGCCTTCTAATTCACCTCTGGATTATTTGTACGAACAAATACACTGCAGGGAGTTATCAAGGGCTCCCAAAATGAAGCAAAGGATGAATGAAAATGTCGGGAAGAAGTACAAGCCTATTTGATTTCCCCTTAGGCTGTGACATCCTCTGTGTTAGAAACAATGTTTTATTTATCTTTGCATCAGGATTTAGAACAACTGAAAGTACATGTTAAGTGCACAACAAATACTTAACTATTGAAATGATTGAACAGAAATAGACCCTCAGTGATTGTGTTTGGTTGGATTTTACTATAGGGATATGGTCTTGGACTATCAAACATTACAACAGAGGCTATAAAGAGTGTCCCAAAGAAAGAAATGGAAAAAGAAAACAAAATACCTAAATCATATATTCATTTTTCTTGACCATATGTATCCCAAATCTTAATTTTTGATTATATAATTGCAAGGTGACAAAGTTGCCAGCTTATAGGAGAAAAAAAATGTAAGGGAGGACAAAACATAAATCTAAAAATAGTATACAAATGAATTGAATATGTCATACTTTGTTCATATGAGCCATTTTGAAATCTGTGTTCTAAACGTAAGAAATGAAGAATGATATTTATGTAATTAAAAGAAGGGTGGCTCACACCTGTAATCTTAGCACTCTGGGAGGCCGAGGTGGGAGGATTGCTTCAGGTCAGGAGTTGGAGACCAGCCTGAGCAACAGCAAGACCCTGTCTGTACTAAAAATAGAAAAATTAGCTGAGAGTATCCTGTACTCTCAGCTATTCAGGAGGCTGAGGCAGGGGGAGGATCGCTTGAACCCAGGAGTTTGAAGTTGCAGTGAGCTATAATGATGCCACTGCACTCTACCTGAGGTGACAAAGCAACACTTTGTCATTCTGTCTTCAAAAACAAAACAAAACAAAACAAAAACAAAAAAAACGAAGGAACACACTTCATGATATAATAGGATATGATTGGTGAATGGTCAATGCATTTCAGTGTACTATGATTATGACAACACAGTGAAATTTGACCTCTAAAATTATATTCTACAAAATTTGGAATTTAAAGAGATACACCATTATAAAGAATTCTTAGTCTCTAAGTAGGTGAATTTCCATAGTTCAGATTTTAAACACTAGTGTTCATCAACTGTATTTAAAAATAGTCACTCTGTTTCAGTGCTAAATTTGCACTTTTATTCACTATTATGTAGGAGTAGATTTTCTCTGGACTTGTGTGTCCCTGCATTATCTCTCTTCATCTGACCTCTCTTTGTATGACTTTTGAATTGTATCTTTTATATCATGTAGTAGACTATATATTCTATATTCTATTCCTTTTGACTTCAAGCTTTAATCATACAATAAAACATATTCTCCTTTGGCAATTTAATGTCAGTACTTAACACTTTCATGCCAGTGGTCATGTATGTAGGCCACATTATCATCTAACTCTATGTAGCAACATGAATATATTTAGATTGCTCAGGTAATAAACTGAATTATCAAATGTGGCCGTGTTCATGGCGTATAAGCTAGGCCCAACTACAAAAGGCTTGGTAGGGATGTTTGTATGAGGCATAACTGATTCACTTAGGTTACCATAGAACCAGCTGGGCTAGCACTTTATTTAAAAGACCTTACTTGAGAGGACTCTGTTAGGAGTGAGACAACTACAGGAAAAAGTAGTTCTTTGCTGGTATTCCATGAAATTCAGGGACACAGGTCGGGCATTAAGGAATTAGCTTTTGAGAAAATCACCTTCAGGAATAGTGCCAGATAAGACACACAGGGTGGGTGTGGTGCGGGTGTCCTTAATAGATCCATAAAGGCAAATGAAGAGAAAAAGAGTTAGAATACTCACATCTGCAGCACAGAAAGCCAAAAACATCAGATTTCAACAGAACTAGTTCAGGAAGAGATATTTCGCTCTTTGCTTCTACTCCTACCTAGAACAACCATCAGAAGTAGCCTAGTGATTAGAGGAGGAGAAGGAGAGAGGGAGAGGCAGGAGGAGAAAGACAGTGGGGGAAGCAAGAGGGAGAGAAAGGAAAGGGAAGGGAAGGGAGAGGAAGAGAAGCAGAGGAAAAGGAGGGGAAAAGCCAGGTGGAGAAATAATGGGGAAGATAAAGACTGTTCCTTTTGGCCACTGCTTCTCTGTGGAATTTTCAAAGCAGGTTGAGAGGAATGGAGAATGTATACTTGAATGGGACTTTAGAATAAACTGGAAAAGCTATAGGATACTAGAGGGTGGGTGTGTGACAGGGTGGGGAGGAAAAAGTCTTGAAAAGTTTTCTTTAAGTCAGTAGGAAAAAATGTAAATTTGCTTTTACTTGTACTTGTCTACCCAAGTTTAGCATATTTCATAGACATTCTATATAACCAAAGAAAACTTTACAGTGCAGACATAAAGTAGAAACTTGGTTGTGGAAAGGTGGTATTTCACTATGTTTTGATGACCAGCTATCTCACAATGCTGTGTGGTAATACTCATGTAATTCCATAGAGGCTTAGGAGTATATTTATTTAGGACATTCTGGACATTTCTCTTTTTAAAAATGGCATGTATATATCAATTTTTAAAACCAATGTTAAGCACCCACAATTCCAAACAGGATTAATACTATGGCTCATAAGTAGGAAACACATTTTTATAATGTGCTTACTAAGGGAAAGAGAAAGTTAGCAATGACAGGAGTAAAATGGATAAAAGCAACAAAAATACACAACTGAAAAAACTGTTTCTTATTTCGCTCAAACATTATTGACTGTATCTCCTTGTTGATAATCTTTAGGAATTGTGGATAAAATATTTTAAGGACGAATTCACCAAGCCCTCAGATGAAAGAAATGTATGGGAGGAGGCATGTGCCAAGGGAGCTCTGGGTAAGGGCCCTTGAATCAGATATCAGGAACAAGGCAAGGGCTATAAGCTGCCACCTACCCAAGTGCTCCTTAATATTTATACACAAGGTATAATAAGGAAAGTAAATATTAGGAAGTAATTTTTATGGGCTCATTACAAAGACTTGAAAATTTTTAGATAAAAAACCCATTCAGCCTAATATGTATGCAAATATTCTGTATTGTATGTGAAACAATACAATAAAAGCTCTTAGCATACTGTGGAAAAAAATTTAAAAAATCAAGTATAAAAAAACCCATTTATCCTATAATAAAGTGATAACTATTTCAAAATGATATGTGATATAAATAAATGATTGGATGAATAAATAAATAAATGAAGGAGAATAGACAAACATTCTGTACAGAAGAATTTCAAATAATAATTTATGTAGATATTTTACCCTGGGAATAGAAGCAATAGAAAGAATATATGCTCCCTACTCGTTAAGCTTGGTCTGTGCAGAGCGACTTCCTTCCAAAGTGTACAGTATGGAAAGAAGGGGGAAGTACTTTATCACGGAGAAACCTGGCAAACCTACCTCTGCTAGATGTTCAAAGATAATAGCAACAGTGACAGATCATGTTAATATTAATAGTATCTATCCTTGATATTAGAAGATGGAAATTGGAACTTCACCTCCCAAGACTCCATAATCACAGGCTGATTATGAGAAAAACATTAGACAGATTCCGACTGAGGCACATTCTACAAAATACCTGACCAGCACTTGTCAAAACTGGTAATGTCATCCAGCACAAGGAAAAGCTGAGAAATGGTTATAGTCCAGTGGAGCCTAAAGAAACATGACAACTAAATGTAATGCGTAACCAACGTTGGAACTGGCAACAGAAAACAAAAAATGGGTAAAAATTAAAGAAATATGAACAAATTGTGGACTTTACTTAATAATATATCAATATTATTTTATTAACTGTGACAAATATGCCATATTAATGTAAAATATTAATAATAGGGAACTAAGAGTGCGGTATATGGTAACTTTCTGTACTATCTTCATACTTCTTCTGTAAACCTAAGTATGTTTTAAAATGGAAAAGTTTATTAGCAAAACAAAATAGTGTGCTTTCTTACAGTTCTGTTTTACTCTGTGTCTAGTATTTTTTCCAATTTTTATTTACCATTATATTGTGATAATGTTCAAATATCATTAAATCAAAAATACTTATAATCTGCAAACATTTTCATGCAATGGCTATATCATATGTTATCTACTTATTATTTTCTGTTATTGGGCATCTTGATTGCTTCTGTAGGTTTTTTTTAAATAAATAATCCTATGGTGAACATCTTTCTACATGAATTTTTCTGACTTCTGGTGTTTGCATGCTTTTGGTTTTGACTTCAATTTCTTTCTTTTTCTAACTTTTTTTTAAGTCTATAGGTCTGAATCAGGTTTACTATTTTTATAACTAATTTTAAAAAATTACATTTCTAGGGTATTGAATTACAATTGTTAAGACTGATACAATTGAAAATTAAGATGGCTTAAATAATTTAAAATAACCTGAATTATCTCATCCATATAATTCACAAAAAATGGAGCTTTCTTAAAAAAATTTAAAAATGGTGTAATTTATCAATAGCCCAGTAAAATCAATTAGTTTTCCTTTTCCCCTATCCTCATTCAGGGTTGGATCCTCTCTCAGTGTAGGAATTTTCCATCACGTAGTTGTGTTTGACTAGTCATAAATATGATGACACTGGCTTCTCTGGGATTATGACTTGAACGCTCACATATGAGGAATAGGTTGAGTCTCATTACTTGCTTATGATAATTGTCTCATTCTATGATCAGGTCATAGATGTTTCTGGTACCTCATTTTGTCCATCAAAAGTAGGTCTGTGACTCATTTATCATCCTCAAAAGTCTGACAATATTTGCCCTATTTTCTTCTAAAAATCTTCTTCAAAAATACGAAGGGTAAAATAGTTATATGTGCTTTACGTTTAAAATATTTGCATTATATCTCCCTTATGGTGAAAATGTTTAATAATATTTCAGGTTAAAAAAGAATTTAGTATAAGTTTTATGATTCAGTTATTCTGACCAATAAAAATTATTTTTCACTCTATATTGCATAGTAATTATCTAAACTTAAACATATTTAGCATGAATTTAACTCATTTGTCTACATGTGGTAATCATGACAAATAATTTCTGTAGGAAATGCACACTCAGAGACAGAAACTTGTTCTTAATTCCTCCAGCTAGCAGACTGGAGAAATAACCTATATTGCTCTAGAATAATACATCTTATTTGATGAGTCAGGGATCTTGAAGATGGATGCAGCTAACAGTAACATCCTGAAAGCATAATCTTATAAGGAAATATTATTAGAAAAATTATGCTAAATTATTTGACAACTGTCAATTACCTGCTAAAATATTTGAATTGAATAAAATAAACGTATGTGCCTGTACTACAGCTATAAAGCCTACTTACAAACTTTCAAAAGAAAATTAGTTCATATTTTTTGCTGGATTTTTGAAAAACTTTGTCCTCATTCTTTCTTTTAGCATTTCTGGATGTTTCTTTAAAAAAATGGTCTCCAGAATATGATGGCCATTTTCTCTTTTATTATTTGTGAGAGAACAGAATAAAATCACTTTAAACCACTCATTTCCATCAAAGAAAATGAAATGCCTCCAATGAAAAGCATCTTGAGGATATTGTCAGTCAGGTTTGAGACCAAACAATAGGCAAAGTGAAATCAAAAAGCAATGTAGAATGAACACAGCAATTTATTCAGGTAATTAGAAAGAAAATTATGTTCAACTGAGTACCATAATGGTTTTGAGGTCAGTAACTAAATTTGTAATTAAACACCCTTTTTTTAGTACATGAATAATCATGCTTTCTCTCTTCTATCTGTTGAGCATCAGAAAAATGTTGAGTAAAGCAAAGTTAAAGCAAATTATCAAAAAAGATTTTTTTTTGGTTTGGAAGTTAAACTTACCCAAAATTCCTTAGAAATTAGCAAACAGAAATTTATATTTTAAAATATAGCATTAAGTTTTCACCAAGTACATGACATTGACCTATTTAAATTATTTGCTGAGGTGAGGAAAGGCAGTTTATTGTATCTCTCTCTATATATATTTTTGCTAATTAGTATCCTTCTTATGTCTTCTATTTCTTATGCCATTTTTATAATAAAATTGCATAAATACTTACTTTGCCTTTACTCTATTAGTCTGAAATCTATAGAATTCTATAAAACCTAAAAAATATCTGGAAGAGAGAATTTAGCAAGATTATATTTTATTCAGAGCAATAAAGTATGTACCACTTTCCTATTGATGTTATGGCAAACTGGCTTATAAATATAGATGACTCATTATTGAGTCCCAGAACACTTGTTCCTAATGTTTTCTAATCTCTTAGCTTCTATATTTAAGAATCACCTTTAACCTATACCCTTTATTTTTAGGTCATAAAGCCATTTTTGTTCATTAAAAGGATGTCAGTCTTAGAAGACCAAAGAAAATTGAGGCTACCCTTGATATTAGGATATAGGACTATTTGAGATACCTAGAAAATTCTAAAGTAGATTATAGGATTAGTAATAGATCTTTTCTTTTAAAATAGAAGGAATGTAAGAGCCTGTAATCCGAAAGTGAAGCATATCGAAAGCAGTACTCTTTACAAGTTGGATATATAACTGCAAAAATTATTTCAGTTTTTCAATCTTTCAGCAATTATCTATTAAATGGCATAAGGTATAGAATTGATAACCTCATTCTGCTTTCAAAGAGTATGTAGTCTTACACAGAAAATAGATAAGAAAACTAGCAATGAGTTTGAATTCTTCACTGCTAGGATCCCAATGCCTGCACAAGGCTCAGTAGTTCACAAGCCTTTGATACATACGTTGAATTAATTCAATATATGTCCTTTCACTTACTTATTCATCTATTACATAATCTTTCTCTTAGGTCATGAAATTAATTCAAATATCAAAAACATGGGATTTCTTTTCAAGGCACTTAGAATCAATGAATATCCAGAAATCTGTAATAAAATTTATTTAAAGTTATTATGGATTATAAATAAAATTACACAGAAGAGCATCTATCAGCCTGAGGTGAGGGGAAGGCCAAGATGTTTTCTAGGGGAAGGTAATTCCTCACCGGAGGTACTGGCAGGGAATGTGACTTTAAGTACAGAGATCAGACAAGAAGGTGAAAAAATCAGGGGGCAGCGTGTGTGAAGGCCTGAGTATGAATTACTTGAGTGATTAGGGTATCAAAGTGTAAAGCACACAAAAGAAAATAACAAGGAAGAAAAGGAGAAAAGAAGAATGCAGTCTCTTTTATGATACTCTTAGGAGCTAATGAATTTGAGGTTGATATCAAATGCTTTCTATATTGTTTTCTCAATAGAGAAAAACAATTATGGTAATTGTCAGTTGTACTTATGTTTCACAAATATCATTCATGTATTAGAGGAAGAGGAGACTAAATGCAGAGAGACTATGCAAAACATTGTCCATAGTATAATACAAAGTAAGCTATTATCAGTAAGGACACCAAGAAATATATGGCTCTGTTAAATATTAAGGGGTAGAATAAACAAGATTCGGTTATAGGTTGATACGGATGATAGAAATCATGAAGGTGTTGATGTCAATAAAGTTCATGGTATTCAGAGCTAAGTGAATGGTGCTGCTGTTCATTTAGAAGTGATGTACATTTAGATGGGATGATTTGCAGAGATTTAATAACAAGCTCCATTTTTAGCGTATCATGTTGAGCAACATCTCTGTGACACGTAGGTTGTTTATATGCTGAAAACAATTTGATATAGTAATTTGAAACTCACCAACCAAGGATATAGCTGTAGGCATTTCTGGCATAAAATACTAGTTCAAGTTACAAGATAGGATGAGATTTCTCTGAAGAATATGCAGTGGGAAATACTTATGGCATGGGTGAAACCCAGAGGAAAACATGAGAAGAATCAACAAACACAGAAAGAGTAACAGCGGAGTGATTTTTTAAAGAGATCACAGAAGAAATCTGCAAAAGGAAGAACTGGCGCCAAAGTACCAACAGCTGTAGTGATATCCTCACTGTGAAGAGCAAAACAGTAACACAATGAGGTTATTGGTGAACCTCATTCCTAAAGTAGTTTCAATGTAGTAGTGGATATGAATACTAAACCAAACTGTGGAGGGAATGAAAATAAGAAATAAGCAAGTGGGGAATGTGAGCTTGTGCAAAACTTTCAACAAACTCATTTGAATGGAAATAGAAAGGAATGTAACTAATTGGCATTTTGGGTCAAATATTAATTTTTAAGCTCCGAGAAAATGTAAAGTGTTTATATGTAGTCAGGAACCAAAAGGGGAGGGAAAGATTAATTTGATTACACGGTGGATAACTGAATAACATGGGTAAAGTGAGGTCTCTGAGAAGAACAAGATTACCAGATACAGACCAGGGGTGATGGGATTAATCTTAGACAAGAGGAAGAACATGTTTTTCATGGGAATTACCTAGAAAGTTGAACACTTGGCTTCCTGAATGACTTTTTTCTGTTTTTCTGTTTGTCTTTGGCTTAGGCAAGGATATCTGTTGGATTCAGGGGAACAAGCCAGATGTATAGGAGGTTACAGGAATGTGTTAAAGTTTAAATATAAGTAAAGGTCAAACTGCCATATGTTTAATTACACTTGCATGTAAAATCGTGAAAAAAATATTCCTGTTAGGAAAAAAACATACACATATAATATGTTTTATTCATGATGCACAAAATAACTTTATTTCAATATAATTTATTGTTGTACCTGTTATGTGTGTCTGTTGGCTCTCAGCTTGCTTCCTGTGCTCCTTTGAGCTTGCCTCCGTATTGTATTTAAGGGGGAAACCTCAAAAGCATATTCTCTAACTCCATTTGCACTTAGAGAATTCTGGTGGCAGCATGGAGTGAAAACAGGGATTGAATCCAATAGAAAGCAGTCTCAATGCAGCCCCCAGGAGTTCAGGCTTCTCTTTGCAACTCCTGGCAGTGGTGGTGCTATGGTTTCAGGCAGAAGCTACAGCTGCAAGAGTCATATCCCTTTTGCCCCAGGGCTAAAACAGACTCCTAATTGCTGATAAATCCTTTTCCCTTTTGCTTCTCCAGCCCATCTAACAACTTTGCAACTGATTTCCTGCATTAAATTCTTCTCTATTTGGAAGCTCAAGAATGATTTCTGCGTTTTGGACTTGACAATGAATGATACCATTGGCAAGAAACAAATTAGAGTTGCATAAAACTTATTAATTATCTGAATGCAGGGTAAAACCAAAGATAATTAATACATTTTTGCTTAGTAATTGAGCAATTACCAAAAATTCACATTTAAATCCCAAGTTCTAAGTCAGTTTAACTGAACCAAATACAAATATCCAGCAACCATCTCTCCTTATGAATTGAACCATCAGAATTCATCCTTTTTGAAAAACAGGAGTAAACGTTTAGTGAGTCCCTTTAAATAATATACCATCCAAATGTAATGAGAGACAAACTGTATTGTATTTTGCCTCTTTGTGAGCCTCTGTAAGGCTTCTCATGGCTTCCCTCCATGCAAGAGATCTGAGACAGATGAAGTATACACAGAAGAAGTTTTTTATAGTTGTAGATTCCCCAAACTGAAACAAGGTTTTTGTTGTTGTTGTTGTTGTTGTTTTAATAATCTGTCATTAGAAGTCACATACCATCACTTCTGCATTATATTTTTTGGTCACATGGATTAACTCAGGTACAATTTGGGAGAAGTACAAGGGAGTAAACAGCAGGAGGCCGGGATCTTTGTGAGTTGTCCCAGAGGCTGGCTACCATCATTCCTGCTACTTAGCATTGTCCCAGTGAGGACTGGATGATTTGGGGGAATGGGGATTGGTTAAATATATACTTTGGGGAACAAATAAGCATTTTCAATGTAAATTACCTACCACTATACCACTATTTCACCTTTAGTATCATCTTTGCTTATGAAAAACAAAGTATTATGTATGCACTAAAAATTGTACTCAAAAGCAAAAAAAAAAAGAAAAAGAAGAAACTTTTAAAGTGAGAAATATTTCAAACATTTTAACAAGAAAAATCATAAACTGAATATTTTTTGATGAAAATGACTAGCAGTGTGTAAGTTCAAAATTTTCTTTCTATAGCTCTGATGTTGTATATTTAGAAGCTCATTTTACTCAATAAATTCCAAAATATAGTGCCAAATAAAATCTAATATATTTTATAAACTTTTTTATTCGGTATATAAAATCAATCAACACAAAAGATACATTATGTACTGATATAAGAGGATTTTTCTGTTTGCTTTGGGTTTCTTACAACAAATTCAAATGAAGTTTGAAATAAAGATGTCATGTTTTATTAATCACTCCACAAGAAACATAGGCATTCTTTACTTCTCCAATACTTATGTAAAGCTTTTGTATTTATTTTTCCCCATTCCTTTTTTTTTTCTATATTGCAAACCAAAAGTTTAACTCATTTATGTTCAACCATTTAAAAAACTAAATGTATCTAAGGCCATAAATTCATAAGAAGTCCCATGTTACCTTCAAAACAAAAGTTTTGTTGTTCAATTTTGTGAATTCTATTGTGAATACATATTTCACAAAGAAGATATTTAAGAAGAAACTTATATTTTAAAGTTTCTGAAGGTTTTTTCCCTTTTATGGTTTATTTGAAAGTTAATTCCAGTATCATCAGCTATAAATACTTACAAAAAAAAATGGAAACTTCCTTATAATCAAAGGAGTGGCTAAATTGTTAGATATTTTATGTGTTCTTGGAAAAAAAATTATATTCTCTATTTTTGGGAATGATGATTCAATATACAGTTATGAGATCAAGGTTGGGATATTGGTATTCCAATCTTCTCTATTCTTCTGAATTTTGTGTGTAGGTGAACTATCAGTTTCTGAGAAAGTTGTGTGTAAATCACGTATTTATTACTGTGGTTTGTCATTTGCTTCTGGTAATTCTATCAGTTTTGCTTTGTATGGTGAGAGATTATTTAGCATGAAAGTGTTTATAGTTTGATTTAGGTGGATAGGATATGTCATATCTCCTTATTTATTGCAAGGTATTTTCTACATTTTATTTTTATACTTTCTGATAGTTGTGTTTTATACTGGTTTTTTTTTTTTTTTTTTTTTTTTTTGAGACAGAGTCTCACTTTGTTGCCCAGGCTAGAGTGAGTGCCGTGGCATCAGCCTAGCTCACAGCAACCTCAGACTCCTGGGCTTAAGCGATCCTACTGCCTCAGCCTCCCGAGTAGCTGGGACTACAGGCATGAGCCACCATGCCCGGCTAATTTTTTTGTATATATATTTTTAGTTGGCCAGATAATTTCTTTCTATTTTTGGTAGAGACGGGGTCTCACTCTTGCTCAGGCTGGTCTCGAACTCCTGACCTCGAGCGATCCACCCGCCTCGGCCTCCCAGAGCTAGGATTACAGGCGTGAGCCACCGCGCCCGGCCTATACTGGTTTTTTTTAAAACCCTACAACTTTCCAGTTTTAATCCAATCTGATCATAACTGACTTTTAGAGGGTAAGTTTAAATCATTTATGTTTGTTTTGTTTACTGATATATTTGGATTTACTGATTCCATTTTAATCTGTGCTTTTCATATGACTTAATTTTTGGTTCTTTTTCTTTTTTTATTTCATTTTTGCTATCTTTCCATTTTTCATCTTCTAATGTGGAAAATACAGATCACATGGCTCTCCATTTTTTGTGGTTATCTGTCCTTACTTAATTATACATATATAATTATCAATTTCTCCAACAAAAGTAGAATTTGCTGTCTTTTTCCTCCTGAACTATTTTACATGGTCTCATCCATACCTCAAATAATATTTTCATCAAAAACTTAAAACAGTCTATTATATTAATATCTATTAAAGTATTTGCTCATCAATGTTTATTACATCTCACACCATTTGCTAGGGCTAATTTTTATTTTCTTTGAAGTACATGTTTTTACAGGTCTTTTGGCGAGGGTCTGAACTTATGTCCAGTATTTCTTCACCTTTGAATGAATTTTAAACCGAGTAGATGTTCATTCATTCATAACAAATGTTTATTGTTTCCACGTTACACCAGGCATTCTTTTAAGCACTGGGGATAAGGCACTAGACCAAACATAAAAAGCCTGGGCCTTGATGGAACTTTGTTCTAGTTGTGGAGATTTATGACAGCAAAAAAGAAAAAAAAGAGTAGAAAAGAATATCAGGTAGGTATGGAATCTTTAATAAAATAAGTCTAAAAGGGTATTTTATTTTAGATATTGTGTCAGGAAAAGCTTTTATGCAAAAATTTAGTTAGGACAGAACTAACTCAAAAGTGAGGGAAGAAATCTTAGTGAAGAAGGTATCAGGCAGAGGGAATGTGTGCTCTAATACCAGTTTTTCTCCATGCTGAATAGGAAGAAAGACTACCAGGACTGTAGTGGTGATCAAATTATAATAATTTTGTTAGACTATTTTGTAAAACATAAAGCCTTATACAAATGAAAAACAATACCAAAATATTATGGATGAGTCAGATATCTTTTTTTTCCTTTTTGAATAAGAATTCAGTGTTTATTATTAGAGGAAAAGTAAAAAAGAAGGCAGTATGATAATGTTGGTGGAGACTGGGTATGTGAAATGAGTTAATTGTAAAAGTGCTTGCTGTATTAGAGAGCAGTACAAGAGTAATGTGTGTGTGTGTACACATGTGTACATACATTTTTGTTTATGAAACTTGAACATGGAATTAAAGAATTGTAGATAATTAAGACATTATTCAAATCCAAACAAATATATTTATAAATTCTTACTCCACTTTCTTACACAAAATATAGTACTGTATATACACTATTGTACATTCTTCTCTTTTTTTTTTTATTTACTACATCCTGATTATCTTGCTATAATAGTTGGCAGATTGCTTTCTCTGTCTTTATTCCAAGGACATAATATTATAATTTATGATTGTATCATATTGTATTTATCTAAGGCCCTACTAATAACACCTTACTTATTTCCAATGCTTTGCTCTGATCACAATTCTGATATGCAAAAAACAAACAAAAAATGTTTCTCAAATGTCATTTTGTAAGTTCAAGTACTATATACTAAGGAAAATTCCCAGAAGTCAAGTTGTACAGTGAATAGGTAGATGCATTAGGAATCTGATATATATTGCCAATCTAAATTCTGTAATGTATCAAACATCAGAGATGAGAGATGATTTATGTGCAAGTGATCTGCAGACCTCACTTTGAGGGCATATACATTATCAAGATCTTTCAAAAGATCCCCAGTATCAGCATTTGAATCATTCCAGTAAACATGGAACACACAAACTCCTGAAAGTGTCCCACAAAGCAACAAAAGAATGAGACTGGGTAACACACACACACACACACACACACACACACACACACACTCACATTCACATACACCCCCACACCACTTAATTGTATAACATGATTACTCCACCATTTGAATTTCTAGAACTGTGTCAGTTAGGCTTCATCAGAGAAGCAAAACTATTAAGGGTAATAAAAAACTAAGGGATTTTCTGCAAGAATTTAGCTGTATGCAATTGTGAGAGTTCATTAAACAGGTCATGTTCTACTCTCTGTTTGGCCCTGTAGGAGCAGGGTAGACAGTGGGGGGTGAAGTAGAAAGAGAATTTGGTTGTGAAGAGGAAAGTGCAGAGGATCATAAACAAACTGGAACCTGTGAGAGCAAGCTGGAAACTGCTGCTCTCTGACTTTCTATGAGCCTTCAAAATAACAATCTGCCAAAGAAGTTGGTGCCGATTATCACATACCTGACCCAGGAGGAGGAGAACTTGAAGGGGCTGTGGACTCAACAGCTGCCCCAGGAGAGGAACACGCTGGCCCAGGATTCAGAAACCCTGAGCTGGAGTTGCTGAAGGCCTGGTGTGCAGCAGTAGACCGACATGCAGTAGAACGTGGATGCGCTGTACGAGCAGCTGGTGCTGGGTGCCTGCCAAGTTTCTAAATATAAAAAGGATGTGGCTGCTGCTTCTGGGATGCTTGTTTTTTTGTCATGAAAATTTTGTACAAAATATTTTCTATGGTTGAAACTAACCTGCAGCTATTTTCCATTTTGAGAAATGGAGTCCTACCCTAGCTAAATTAACGTACCCCAAATCCAACAAGGTTTATTCCTTGTCAATCTGACATAAATATACACTACTTGACCATGCTTAAATTCAAATTAAGACAATAACAAAATTATGCTTCTGCCTGATATAATGCAATCATTCTTTCACAGCTGAAAACATATCAACTCTCTCCACAAAGGAGGAGGATACACCATTTCTTTATCTCTCTTTATAGATGTTCATTCTTCTTGCTGAGTCATATTCTTCCATTAATATTCTCAGTAACTTATTTATGAAGATATACAATTAACTACTATTAACATATATTATGTTAGATGTCAAGGGATTGAGAGAAGGAATGAAAAAAATGTCTAACATATAACAAAAGGATATTAAAATAAGGAATAAATATGTATACCTATTAGAGGCCTTGATTCTGGAACTAGTATAGCCATAGCTGGTATTTATAACTATTTTATTCTACTACCAGTTCCATCTTCCTTTGGGTATTAACAAGCTTCTCAGTTGTTTGTGGTTCTTTGGCTGGTGGGGTGACTTACGTGGTGAATCTGCAGATGTTTCAGGTGCAAGTAATTTAAAGACTAGACTTTAACTGATTTATGAATTTCCTTCACTGCAGTCCCAATAAATCAGGCTTGTAAACCCAGGGAATGTATTACCTCTTCAGAGAATCCAGCAAATTATCAAAACAACAAAAGAACAAGAATATTGTACATGTATTATTTTATACCTCAAATGACACTTTCACATAAATAACTAAATTATTGCCTTCTTCGGATAAGATATATTGTTCATTCGTATGTGCCATGACATGTAGAAAGTATAGCACAACCTTGGCATTTATTTATATCTCTAGTGATTTGGGAGATAAGTCCCCAAAGCAAATTGTCATCTACCATGAAAGCATAAGCATGAGCAGGGCAAGAATAGCTGGGCCACATTGAAAAGTAGATGTCACTCACTATCTTACAGTTTCACATGGACATACTGGTCTCCTTTCAACAGTCACGTTTCTGCCTCACAAAATTATAAATTCAATGTCATGATTGTTTTCAAATAGTTGAAACTGACTTTTGTACATAGAACATACTAGTAAAAAAGTAAATCTTATGTGTTCAGTGCTAAAGAATTTAAAGAAGGAAGATAGTCATGGGGCTCAAGGATTCAGAGCAGGTATTTTCCCCCAGCAAATAGATATAACTTTACTGTTCCTGGCATGTGCTACTAGTATTGACTATTCTCTGTCAAATGTTGTTCTTTGTAGATAATCAGTTTTTCTCTTCTGGTAACCTTTGAAATGTTTTCTTTATCTTTGATGTTTTGTAGCTATTTTATGTTTTCCCCCTATTTATTTTATTTATTGTTGTTGATATTTGGCCTGTGCTTTTTTGACCAGAGAAGTGCTCTGGAAAATCAAAGTAATGATTTCTGCAACTCCATCATCGTTTCTTTTGTTCTTTTCCAGAATTATTGTCTTGTGTTGGAATGTCTAAATCTAGTCTAAACATCTATGGACAGCAAGTTTTTCTTACCCTCTTTTATTCTTGGGAATAGTCTTTTGAAGTGGAACAATTTCAGCATCCTTTGACTGGTAAGAATCAAAACCCCAACCATCAGTACCTGCCTCAAAATCCAAAGAAAATCAGACTGGTGGCCTTGACTCTATATATTATTTCAAGTTTATTTTTAATTATCTGAACAAAGAAGATACTTATCTTGTTTTTCAGAGAACATCTTGTTTCTATTGTTATATTTTCTTAGCACTGTTATGTATTAACAGAGAGAATGCATTAGGGGGTGATCTTATTCACCATCTGAGCAAGAAGTACATTAAATCACCTTATAAAGCTAAATTTATTATTTTCTTCCCTTTCAAACACGTCTCTTATTTTGAAGTTTTCTACAATTTACTTTTTTATTTTTCCTTCCTTTTCCTTCTTTAAATTTTTTTCATTAAAGTGTAAGCCTTCAATTATGTATCTTATATTTGTATACACATATCCAGTTCAGAAGCATTCTCTATATATCCATGTAAAGCATTTCTGTATTGTTGGGATTGGCATAGTTACATTTGCTTAGAGTAGAAATGACAGTAGAAAGTGTTTGGGAAAAGTAGACAATTGTTAAATGTTTAGGGTAATAAACATGCTATATGAAACGGAGCAGAGAGAATAGTGTAAATCATAAATATTAATAAAAGCACAGCATCCCATGGTCAAATCTTAGCTATATTTTCTCTGAGGATTTCAATCCAAAGTAAAAAAAAAAAATCGGAGAAAATTCTGTTTTGAACAATTAACTATCTAATGACAGAATAATATAAACATAAATTTAAAAAGAATCAAAAATAGAGTGAAAAAGTGGAGCAAACAGAAAGACCTGTGAAAAATTAATTCCCAGGACAAGAATGTTCAAACATGATAATAGTATTAGGCAGGCAAAGAGAAAAGTGTGTCATCCTGGACAAGAAAAGAAATATGCAAATGTAATCTTCACTCAAGGGTCTGCATGTTAACAAGCACAGCATAGCAACTAATCAGTCTCCAATATCCAAATGCGTTGTCTCCTGCTGTAGTAGTAATGACCTACATCACGCTGTTTTACTGAGATATAAATATGTAAATGGAGAAATTTCGGACAACTGTTTTAAGACACTGGGTTATTTAAAAGATATAAAAGTACTAAATAATGAGTAAGAATGGGTCTGGATTCTAATCTTTTTTTGTTGACCCTTAGGAAGTTAATGATCTCTTGTTTTAACCTTCTGTAGTTCCCTGCTCCCCGCCCCACATAAACAATAGAAAACACAGGACGGTAATGTCATGTTAGGACATTCATCTCTCTGCAGGGAGAAGTAAAAACACACAAAGAAACAAGAATATGTTTAGCCACCAATCAGGCCAACCCAGATGGAAGATAAAAATTGCCACTTTTCCATATAAACTTATAAAAAATGTACTCTAAATTTCCTTGGAAATAAAATAAATGAAGTGAAAACTAAATTAGTACAGTTAACAAATACCTATTGAGTATCTAGTTTTGCCAGATATTTGGTATAAATCAGCAAGCAAAGAAAAAACATATGTCTTTCTTTAGGGAGTTTCCATTTTTGTAGGAGAAGACAAAAAATTAACAATTACCACCATAACTGTATGTTAAGTATATAGTATGTTAGAAGATGTTAAGGGCTATGAAAAAATACAGTCATCCCAGCAGATTGGCAGTACTGGGGCTGGGGGATAGTTTGTTGTTCTAAGGAGTATGTCTGTGTTAGCCTGACTGAGAAGATGGTGTTTGAACAAAGATTTGAAGATAAGGGGTTGGGTACTTGGATGTCTGTCTGAGTGATAAGAGTTCTAGGCAGAGACAAAACTGGTACAAAGGCCTGGATGCAAGATTACCCCTAGTGTGTTTGAGGAAACAGAGAAGGCCAGGATGATTGAGTGGAGTGAATGAGTGGTGGAGTATGGGATTACTGGGAGATGAAATCTGAAATGTAAGGCCATCCATATCATTTAGACAGAGTTTATTATACTTGACACTATTGGACTGGATCATTCTTTACTGTAGGGAGGCTATTTACAAAGATTCTTTGCTTTGCCAAACTTTAGTCAGGTTTCTGCATCTTCACCTAGGCTTATCTGTACACTTCCTTATAAAATCAAGTTTTAGCAAAAACTCTGCTAATTCAGTTTACATAGAACCCTCCATCCTTGATATGTGATCATCTTCAATATACATTCAGATTCCTCATTTTCCACCCTGCCCCAGGTGATGTTTGATCACCCTGTCCTGTCTTCAGCAAGAATCCTATTAGTTTGGTTTATCCAGAATCCCTCTTACCCCTGATATTGCCTCTTAGTAATTTTCCTTCTACTGACCCCCACCCTGCTCTTTGGTTATAAATTCCCATTTGCCCATGTTGTATTCAGAGTTGAGCCCAATCTCTCTTTCCTGCTGTAAGACTCCAAGGTAGTAGTTCCTATACAATGATCCTAAATAAAGTCTTCTTTACTGTGCTTTAACAAGTATCATTGAATAATTTTTCTTTAATATTTATGGTGCTGAAACAGGGATGCATATTGGGAATCCAAGTAAGGTATAGAAATTATAACTTTCCTCAAACCAATTTGAATTGGATACTTCTTTCTTTATAACATATATACATATCATATGAGTCTAATATTCTAAAGAAAACACTTTGAAAAAAAATTCTCTAATGTGCCCCCAAAATCAACTTTAATGTCAAACTTAGGAAATTCAAATTTTTATATCATTATATCATTTGTCCTTTAGAGAAAAACAAGTGCACCACTTTTTAAAATCTTTATTCTTTTGCTTATGAGTACTCTACTTATGTTCTTCCTCACTTGATTATATTTTCCTAAATTGTTTTTTTACATGCCTGACCCTTAAATATAGAAATTGTATAAAATTCTGTTTTTAGCACCTTTTCAAAATACTCTACATAATATCTTTCTTCATTCACACCACCACCATTACCTTCTCTATATACATGATTTCAAGTTTACAGTTTTATTTCTGATTTTCTGACACTTTGGCTTTAATGAATTTGGGCCCATTTGCACATCTCTACTTTTCAGAAACAAACTTCAGTGTCTCAAATTTTATTTTTTTACCCTTTCTCCACATCTTTCCTTCTGTTGTCTATTACCCTCAAATATTTTCAGTCTTCTAGACTAAAAATAAAAGAACTAGTTTTAATTTACCTTTTCATTTATATATAATATTCAATTGGACTTCATATTTTTCCTGGTTTAAGTTTAGTGTTTCTTGAAATTTTTATTTTTGGTCCAATCTTATTTCTGTCCTAGTTTCCTGAATCATTTTTCACATAAACTATTAACAGGATTTTGGCTAGAGTTTCTGCTTCAAGCTTTCTCTGAATAAATCCTATGATTCTATTTAGAAATATCAAATTTTAGAGTTTTAACATCCTACTTAACAACTTTAATATCCAACTTAACAGCACAGTGTTTTGCCTTTAAAAATCTACATTTTAGTTAAGATCATTAAAATTTTAAATATTTATGTACATATATAATATGTTTGGATATACATGTAAAATACAATATATTTTTAAATTTTCCTTTATTATTTATGTCTGCCTCATACCAATACACATAGTCAAGACTCTAAGCATACTGAACTGCTGCTGTCTTCTGAAGAGGCTGGTGAGATCATATTGTATGCATCACCCACTCTTGTGGACTGAATTGTGTCACCTCCAAGATTCATATATGGAAATTCTAACACCCAGTACATCAGAAAGTGACTCTATTTCTAGATACGGCTTTTAAAAATGTAATTAAATCAAAATTAGGTCATTATGGTAGGTCCTAATCCAATATGATTGATGTACTTATAAGAAGAGAAAATTTGAACACAGATAAGTACAGAGGGAAGACCAAGTGAAGATACTGAAAGAAGATGACCATCTACAAACCAAAAAGAAAGAGAAGCCAACCTTACTCACAGGTTGATTTCACACTTCAAGCCTCCAGAATTGTGAGAAAATAAATTTCTCTTTTTTAAAGCTACTCAGTGTGTGGTACTTTGTTATGGCAGCCTTAGCAAACTAATACAAACACATTTCACAAATTTCCACAAGCAACTTTTTCCTTCTATTTTCTGCTTTCTTCCACTGGGAATTTATGTTGTTAAAATACTAATCTAGTTTTTTTTAAAGGTGTAGCTCCTCTGTTTTCTGTTCTGGTTCTTTCTGTCTGCTCTATATCCTTACAGGATAGAGTTCCTGGACTGCCTGGTGCTATTTCATGAATTATTATAGTTCTGAGGCAATTGTAGTATTTCCCATTAGCAAATATCTGGATTGTTTAAAGTAAATCTTTACATTGAAGTATCTTACTGACTGGGTCCTTGTAGGAAGCTTAGTGCAGATAGATAATATGGTAGGTTACCTAATGCACACAAATTCAGCTCAGCTAAATTCAGCTCAGGTTATAATTTGGTAGGACATTTCAACTCAGCAATTTAGCAAATCTTATCAGAAGATAAGATTTTATTCTAGATTCTAAGCAAGAAAGTAGTTTTGTGTGTGCTTTGACAGTTGATGTTGTCCATTGTATGTGGCCCTCATCAATGACAATCTTGAAATAGAAGTAATATGATCATCACAGTGTAGCTTCACAGAACAAGGAACCATTTTGGTTGTCTACATGCAGTACACCATCCTAAAATCTTTCAGTCAATGACCACACTCACTTGCTACACACCATTCCTGTTAGTGGTCAGCTTCTAGTTTAGCTTTTGCCTTATGCTGTTCTAAAAGCCAAGAGTGTCAAGGGCTAGCAGAAGTATTTGACTTTGCAGTGTAATAAACACATGGCCATGGGTTGCTGCTATATACAGCTTGCTCTCCTCCCTTGCTACCTCTTTTAGCACGAGCTACTGTCAGGTCCATCCTCTTGGTGGACTGTCATCCCGGTTTTTTGGCTCCTTGCTTGGAAAATTCACAAGCAGGGCCAGTGTGATGGAGTGACCACAGACAGGAAGAAATTCCACACAAACAGCTTTTATTGCAGAAAAGAAGAGAGCTATGAAAAGCAAGAGTACCTTCCAGAGAGGATCAAATCAGTTTCCATGACTGCAGAAAGACATTAAGGACTTCCAGGTGGTTCCCTTTTATTGGCCTGGTCCGGGGGCAGGCTTCCGGGAAGTGTGGGATGTTACCAGATGATTGGTATATATGATTGTTAGGTGTTCTGTGTTTTCCTGTAGTTCTTTCCCCTGATTCTTCGCCCCTGGGAACCACCCTCCTGGCCTGTATCTGCCACCTGCAGATTTGGTCCCTGCCTAACAGCTATTATTAGCACCAGTCATTTTAATAATGACCATAGCACAAAAGGGAAAACTGAGTAAACTTAGAAACCTGCATAAACATCCTTCCTGTCAAATCAACAAACTGGAGTAAAGGGATTCTAGATGGGCTTCTTTCACCAGGACTTGCATCCACGAAGATTAAGCAACTGAATTCTCCAGTCACATTGCCATCCTTTATCCCTCAGGCAGGTATAACGTTGCCTCTGCTCCCATAATTATGCACCAGGCCTATACATCACTATGTTTTTGCACATGCTTTTCTCTAAATCTCTACTTACTGGAAAGTGATCTAATCATTTTATAATCATCACTTCCTTTCATAATTTTTTTATCTTTCCATTCAAAACAGACAGATATTCTTTTTTCTAGCCAACCAAATCATTTTGTTTTTCTACTGATGTTTGTCAATCTATTCATTGTAGTAAAACTAGTTGTGCATGTTTCTTCCTGACCTTTTAAATTGTAAGCAATATGGTGTTATGTATTTGGATTTTGAGATAAAATACTCTTTGTGTGACTTTGTGATTATAATAACTTTTGAGTCTTTACTTCTTTATTTTTAAACTGGTAAAAAATTTTTCTTTGTTTAAATGCTATAACTTAGCTGAGATTTAATAACAGATTTTAGAAAGTCCACTGTTTACATCTCCTGTTTCCTTTGTATAAACTGCTCAGAATGTTTATAAATACCAGCCACATACTCCACATACAAGGTACTTAATAGATACTATTAAACAATAAAATGTTTCATTTACTTTCCATTCTGTTTCAATAGAGACCAGTATTTATTCCATGACTGATTTTGTTCTTTTTAGCACAATATCCTATGAAGAACAGACACTCAGTAATTGTCTGTTGAGATATAAATCAAAAAGGTTTCCACAACAAAAGTAACAAATTCAGTTGACTTTTCTAATCATCTATTCCAAAATTACTTTTCTTTTTTAAATTCATTTTTTAAAAATTCTGTTCATAGCTCTAAGGCCAGATAACAATCATTAGCATTTATTGACCTTTTGCAGTAGTAATTTAATCTTTTGGGGAATAAAGTTGATTAATCACAGCTTGACATATTGAAATTTGGCATAATTCTTTCCCAAAAGTGCTTATAGGGCAGCAAGTTCTAGGGCATTCAGTGTAATAACTAAGGTGCATATTACAAATAAAATGTGCTCAGAAAAGTTTCCTGAAATTTAAGGTCATCAGTTTTGGTAAAGTCCTTCAATCCTGAAATGGTTATGCAAGAGTCCAGCAAACTGATCACATGTATTAATCTCACCTCCATCCAAGAATCCAGAAAAATTATAATTAATAATTTAAATAAAGTAAAAAAGCAAATATATAATAAAGATAAGAATCAAAAGGTCTCTATCAGTGGATGAGCAATTTTAAAAATATGGACAAGACTGAGGATTATCTCATTTGACAGTCAACATCATCTCCTAATAGGAAGAGGCTGTAACATTAAAAACTGTATTTTTCAGGTCCCAATTAGAGAATCTTACAAGATTTTATCAATAACATATATTCAAAGTTAACTTAAATGTGGAACTGAGATGAACGGGAGAAAGGGACTGAACCGGACATTCATTTTGCAGAGTGTACCAGAGGTAGTAAGATTCTGGAAAATTTCCAATTAAGCAAAAAAATTTCTGATTATAGCAGACAGGCTATCTTAGTCCACACATGCTTCTATAATGACATACCTGAGACTGCGTAATTTATAAACAAGTGAAGTTTATTTCATACAGTTCTGGAGGCTGGGAAGTTCAAGATCAAGGCTCCGGTGTCCATCGTTTGGTGAGGGCCTTCTTGCTGCAGCCTCACATGGCAGAAGCGGCAAAAGCTGGGTCCTCACATGACAGAAAGGCAAATAAGGGTCCAGCTAGTTTCCTCCAGACCTTTTACAATGTCGCTAAGCCTACCTATGAGGGCTCCAGCCTCATGACTTAATTACCTCCCAGAGGTCCCAGCTCTTAATACTAGCACCTTGGGGTATAGTTCCACCATGAATTTTGCAGGGGACACAAACATTCAAACCATAGCATAAGCCATGGATCTGGAAAAACTATTTATATCAAAAATATCCAAATTTGGCATGCTAATTATTGATTTTACAGCTTCTGATTGTAATAGGGAATAGCTTCTAAAGATGCCCATTTCAGTACTGTGTGGCTTTAGAAGTCAGAGATCGGCCAAGAGTCAGTTTTCAACCACCCAAATGATTCAGAAAGCTACCTAACACTATGAGACAAATTTCCCATCCTTATGCTAGGTGAAATAATTTTTGCTCTAACCTGTATACTGTCCAATAGAATAATGGTATTGGGAATTTCTTTAACTGACAGCATTTGAAAATATGTGAATCTCGGTTTTGTTATCTGGATAGGTAGACTGAAAGAGATTCAAGTGTGCATTATGGATAGGGTAATGCCTATTCATATTAAACAGTAACCAACAATTAAATTATTATCTCTACCACCTAAAATTAAGATCCTATGGAAGGCAGGCTTTGGCAGATATGGAAACTGCTATGATGAAAACTTATAATGAAAATAAAGCTTATCCTGAAGGTTGTTAAATTGTAGTGTACTTTCAGTGCCTCATTTTACCCTGTCAGTTATCTGAAAGTTAGCTAGAAAAGAGTTGGACCCTGTGAAGTGCAATAAGGACATTTGGATGTAATTGAATAACAGTGAATATCACAAACCTCTCAAAGCCTCTGTCCCTGCCTTGTCAGCATAAGAAGCCTTTCTGTCTTTGCTTCTGAAGGTTGTCCCTGTTTATTTTATAATGGTCTCACTTAAGGTCAAGGCTCTCCCTGACATTCACAAGGGATACCAATTTTCCCTATTGCTGACCTGAAAAAAAAGTTTTATATAGTAAATAACACAATATTTGTCTTCTTTTCAGAAGTATGAAATACATATATATGTATAGATAGATATATGGTAATAGATACGAGACTAGTTTAAATCAAACACAATATTCTATTGAACTACTTTATAGAAATATAAGTTCAAGAAAAATTAACAAAGATTATGAATCTTAGTTTTTACCACTGAGAATGGTTCCATCTCTTTACTTGGATAGTAGATTGAACCAAAACTCAAACTTAATCTATGACTATTGAAATTTTGATGTCTGGAATTCCTTGAATGATAAAGTAGAAGGAACTAAAAAACTTAGGAAGACATAAACGTTGAACAGAATTCATTATACATGATTTTTAAAAATAATTATGTACCCAGTGAGCCAATGAATTGTTTAATTTACAATGACATTGAAGAATATGTCATACTATTATGATTTAAAACACTGCAATGGTTATTCCCTATAGGACAGAACTAAATATGTGAGATGCTTAAAATTATCTAATTACTTTCAGTGTAGATGATAGAATCCTAGAGTGTCAGAAGCAAAGAAACATCACCTAACATCTACAGGTGACATAATTATCTAAGATGGACATAATTGTCATGGTAGACAACATGATCATAATTGAGATGTGCAGCATACTAAGATATTGGTGGGAATAATTGTTGTTCCCAGGACAGAAAGAGTTGACCAGCCATCTAAGACTGTGATTTTTGGCATAGCCAAAATATAAATCTAGGGTACTTAGAACAGATATGAATAATCCCAATAAAATCATGATCTTTCGTTCAAGTCCCAGACCTAGTTAAGTTGGTAGAGGCAGTGTCACTTAAAGGAAGGAAGTATGAAATGTAAGATTTAAGGAAAGATCTTGTATTAATATCTTAATTATATACTGTAAATCTTGCTTAACAGTCTATCCAAAGAAACATTTGGCCATTTGTCATTGTCAGCGTTCATTAAGGAAGAAACATTTATAGTTATTTGATTAATTACTAGACACCATTTCTGAGATATCAGTAATCCTAGTGACACATAAGTTGAACACTGTGGTCCACTGGTCACAGTGGATCTTGGAAATAATTCTATCTCACCATGGATTTTCTATATTCATCAACCCAATCAATGAATACTTTCCCAGATCTGAAACATATTATTCAAATACATATATTTAACAGTTATCAGAAATACCACCTTGTTTTCCTGACCTTAGAAGTAAGAGTTATTATCTTAGAATGGAAGAAGTGGAACCTCTAGAACTAAACTTCCCTAACAAAATAGCACAGTGATAGTAATACAACATTCCTGGGTAAACTGCAAAAATGAGTGCCACTATTAAACACTTGAAAAGTAGATAGCACGTCCACACTGAGCTTACCTGATTGGTCTGTACAGATGTGTCCTGAAAAATTATAGTGGAGAAAATTAATGTATCCCCTGGTATAAAACTATCCATCTGCTAAAGGCTTTTTCTCCATTCTTTAAGAGAAAACACCAGATGCAATTTGATTAAATCTATCAGGAAACAGCAGTATACCCTCATTTTCCTACCTCTGTGTAACATCAACTCTCCTGTTAAAGGTTCTAATTAATCCATAGGGACACTGATGATTTCACTACCTCATAACATAGCATATTGGTCTGTGACATTTATAATGTCAAGACCTGATGGGAAGAAAGAAGCAGGAGCCCTGAATAAGTTGGCAGGACTCACACATTCCAGAGACTGAGAGATAAGTCTCATAAAAATTCAGGAGTCTTTTTCCTAAGTGAAGTTTCCAGGAGTCATGTATATGTGTTTATGTGGGTGAGTAATGTCATGATATTCCTCCCAAAGTGAAAAACAGATTATAGTTCCATTCTCCCACTGTTATTAACAAAAAGCACAGTAATTGTTGGTACTTTTTCAATATTATAAACAAAATATATAATCATATTGTTCTGACCCATTTTACTAAGTTGAAAGACTATCAGCTTATATAAGTACCCCCCCAAAAAATAAGCTCTTACTCTTCAACTTGTCTGGAGTTCACTCTAAGCATTTCAGTCACTTATACTCAGGACCCAATGGATCAAGTTGGAAGACATGCAGTAAACATCACAAGTATTGGTTAGGGTGCAAAGCAAACACATAAAAGTCCATTAATTCAAAATACATCTCTAACACTCCGTATTTGTTTTGGAAAATAAGTTGAAAATTTATTATTGTGATATTAGAAATGCAAATATAGAGAAAATAAAAAATAGAGAAATAAGTATAATGTGTATAACTGTAAAGCTCCTAGATTGAAAATGAACACATATTAATAATACTTGAGAAATAAAAAGTATTACACAAAAGAGCAGAATATACTGGATAAAAAATATGGTAGAGATTACCCACAGCACTTTCAAATGCTTATTTAGAGGGTGATATGGAATACATGATTCATATTTATGGATTGATTTGGAATACTTATTTGTACTTATATTTGTCAACAACTTTTTGAGGTTTTACTTGTTATAGGAGATTTCTCATTCTTACTCCATCTCTGTACTTAGCTCAGCCCAGCTACGTGTGCAGAACATTCTTACCACTGTCCTGCTGGGAGAGCTGGAGGTTCTCTGCTCTCCTTGAAAAACTGTCCAGAGATATGTTTTCATATTATATGCAGATAGTGATGAACCATAAATAATGTCACATACCAAGCAATGATCACTACTTTTACAGGAAGACAGGAAAATTTACAGATAGAAGCTCTGGGCACAGGTGATTAAAAAAAACTTCACTTAGGCAAAGACTAGACTTTTAGCAGCTGTGGACTCTGAGCTACCAAACTCTTGTGCTCTGAATCATGACCTTTGAAATGGCTTTCCTTGACCAGATTGCTCAACATATCTTTCAAAGTAGCCTCACTTTTAGATCTTTCTTTCATCTTACAATTTCACTGTATTCCAGTCACCCCCATTCCTACCCTACCACACAAATCTTTTTCACTTTATTTGTTCACAATAACTTGTGGTAGCAAATGTAGTTCAAACAGAGTGCATTGCTCAGCTTAACTACGAGTCATATCATTAAAGAAAGATAACTCTGCCTTAAATAAAGATTGGAAAGTTTCATTCTTCACAAAGAAAATTAGTCAGGAATCAATGCCTGCAGACAAAGTAAGGGAGATAATTTTGACTATCCAAGGAATATGGTTCTTTCCGTCAGAAACACACAATAGTCTTCTAATGCATCAAAGTTAAGATAAAAATTAAATTTCCCTAACAAAACCATATGAATATTCAATTATGCTATACAATTAATGTTTTTATTTTATTTTGGAAAATATGAATGGAATTTTCCTAATCTTAAGGAAAACATTGTTTTAGGAATCAAAATGATGTGGATTTTCGTGATATAACCTGGTAGTAATTTGAGAAGGGTGCTTTGAAGATTAAAATTATCTGTGTAAATAATACATTACTTACATGAACTGGAATCCTTTTGTGAAGTAAGGAATACATGAGTGGTATAAGAATTGTGTTGGATTTTTCTCACATAAATGATAAGTGAGATAGGGGCAAGAAAGTTTCATCAGATAGTTCTAGTGTGAGTCACTCAGTGGTTTTGTCAACAAATGAAGGCCAAGTTGTTATAGTTATGTGTGAGTGCAGTATACAACAAATGGAAACAAGAATGGTATAAAACATGAAACACATTGTTGAAATAGGCTGTTATAAGAAAAGTGATTACAAATAGAGTAGAATAACTGTTAAAGCTGCTCAAAATTGTGGGAAATAAGGGAGCATGTTAATGAAGTAAAACATTTTAGATAATGGAAACATATGAATCATATTTTATAAAAAAAGTAAAAAATTGAAATAAATATTACTTTTGTGTTTCATATTAAGCAAAGAACAAAAACATGAAAGCATCATTGTGCTTTAAATCAGCTAAACATTTCATGTTATCCAACATATTTGTGTATATGCATGTATATTTGTGTCCATCTATGTATGCATGCACATATACTTATATATGTTTACACACAGATACAGACAGACAAAGGGGGGCAGAGAGAGAGAGGAGAGAGAAGAAAGAAATTGTTTTAATATATTGAACAACATATTTGCTCAGACATTAGCATTTTGCTAAATCAACTGATTATGAAAATTTTTAGCATAGTTTTTAAGCATTCATATTTTGAAGTCGATTTTTTTCCACCATGAAAGGATCCATTGTATCTTGATTTTAAATAGGTTAGGGTAACTTGCATAAATTTTATTTTGGACAATGTAATAAATTTTATTGGGTGGAGCTACTAATTAGTCATTAGTTCTGAAGAGATCATGTATGAAATGCCCAGGAAACAATTATTCACAGGTCTTTTAGACACATAATTTGTGGTAATAATGCAAGGATGGTTTGCTAATGTCTTTATTTTATTTTTGGTGACTACAACATCACTTTCCAATTATTTAAATGTATCCTTTTAAAAATTTTTCTTTATATTTCTGAACCAATGCTTCTTTCATGACATTTGTTTTTGACATTGATAGTAAAAATTTCTTTCATTACTTAGTTTTGTGCATTTAATGAAATCGATATACCATTTTAATATGTGTATCTTTATCACCTCTCTAATCTCTAAATCACTTCTATAGATTTGTAATCTATGTGCACCATTTATTAATAATGAGATTCCATAAGGTAAGAGAAAATTGTCTAAAACATATCCTGCTTTATATATGATTATTTTATTTTCATTAAAATTGGAAAGTAAGCATTATGTTTCCAATATTAAAGATGAAGAAAAACTATCCTCCTTTTTCTCTTTTCTTCCCAAACCTCCCCATAGATACAGAGAAATAAACACAACAATTGAAAATCCTATTACACGTAAATAACCAAAAGAGGGCATTCACTGTGGATGAGAACTAAAGAACCAGTTAGACACATAAACTCGGTCAGTTAATGTTAGCCAACTACCACTATTGTCTATCCTAGAGTTAGCACAAAAAGCACAAAAATGAAATCACTATGGTAGAAGCAATGGCAGGCATGTAGTGTCCTACTATAGTGAACTCCCATTCATTCAGCCTGGTGACATTATCACTTTCAACCTTCAACCTGTCAGCAGCAGAAAAACACATTGAGCCTCCAACTCTTGAGGAGAGCATCTGGATACTTGGTGGCAAATTGACTATCTTGGACCTCTTCTACCCTGTAAGATGAAACCATTCAGTTGTGAAAGGAATAGACACATATTGCAATCTTATTGGTTAATTTCCTGCATTCGGAGTCTCAGACAGCATCACTGTCCAGAGACTTATAGAATTTTTATTTACCTGCACAGAATTTCACATAACATGTCAGATGAACAGGCACCCTTTACACAGAGAAGATGCACCCATGACCATGCTATCAGAGTGTTTCAAGATAATGGTATCCAAAACCTAGAGGCCTGTGAGAGTAATGGGATGGCCAGTCAAATATATCACAAAAGCACCAGCTCAATGGTAACATTTTATAAGAGTAGGATGCCATTCTGCAAGATATATTAAAGACTCTTATATGGTGATATATCCCAGTAGGAAGAAAATATGGTTCAGAATCCAAGAGCTGGAGGCAGGAATAATTCCCCTTAACATCATCCTATGAAGTGCTGTTAGGATCAATTTTGTGAATATTAGAGTAAGGAGGTAGGATTGGGGAGAAGTGCTCTTAGGATCAATTTTGTGAATACCACAGTAAGGAGGTAGGATTGAGGAGAAGGAAAACTAAGCTGTGTTGTGTATGATAGCTTTGGCTGACTCAGTGAAATTATCCTTTAAGAGTTTTCCTATTTGTGGAGGGGAAAGAAGTGGACAGACTAGGGAAAAAGGCATGATCCTGGTGAGGCAACTCAGTGACTCATTTGTGAAATCTGTGCTTCATGTCCCTGTGACTCTTGCTTTGGGTTTTTGCATCCCAGAGGAGAAACATTTACATGGTGAAACATATAGCAAAAGCCTCATTTAATAAAGAGTACTGATGATGTTCAGGCAATTCAAGGACTTTGTGTCAAGGATCTAGCAGGTAAGAAGCGGATTCATCATCATCTTGTCAGGGAAAATTGAACCTGATTATTGGGAGGAGGTAGGGAGGTAGGAGGAATGTATTTGGCATTCAAGTAGGTCATTTTGGTACCTTTCAACATTGCTTTACCTAATTTTGATGTTTAATAGATACACACAGTAACCATGAACTAGGAAGACCATGTGGCTGATGCCTCAGATTTCTCAGGGATGAATGAAGGTCTAGGTCATGCCACCAGTAAGCCTCCAAGATCATTAGAAGTTCTGTCTGAGCATAAGAGGAATCCAAAAGGGATAGTAGTGCAAACTATGAGTATCGATTATAGTCCCAAGACTAGCTGCAATGCCAGAACTCTCGTTTAACGACTAATCTGCCTCTTTTCAGTTTAACCCAAGAAGTAGTCCATCAGAGTGATGAAGAAATTGTTTCTTGAATCTATATAAAGAATATATCTGAGTAGTCCAAGAGTGGATTGTGGCGCCAGCTTTGATGTATTATATACTATAACCCCAGCTACAGAGAGTGCTTCAAGAAAATTGCTTTCCGATGTCATTCCTCTCTTGGCCTTCTTTTCCTAATGAAAAACTACATCACCTAGGGTCATACCTCGTTCCTTAGGCATCCTGTATTCAAATGACTAATCAATGCAGATTAATCCCCTTGTCCCAAACTGGAACAGCTCTGAAGGGAGCTCCCCATTTGGCCAGTCACATTATTATTGAGTATGCACATTTACAAATATCTGATAAACCTCTTGGTTGCTAATTGCCATCTCAATGTCTATTGTCTCAGTAATCCAGCTTAAAGTGCTTACAAGAAATTCATATGGGCTCAGAAATATTCTAAATATTATATATATGTACAAAATATATATACGAATGCACATGTAAATTATTTTCATTAATAGAAACTTGGATATAAATGTGCTATTTACTAGATATCAGCTAGATAAGAATATTCAAGTATATATACCCAATGATCAGGTCATCAGTATAAATAAAATATTTTTAAAAAACTATCAGACATAAGCTATTATAAAATATGTACATAGACAATCTGTTTTTAAAATTACTGTGAGTATTCATTATCATGTACCCTTTAGTCATAATCATGTGATATACTGAAATTTCTTTTTGAACATATTTGCCAGGAATTCAGTTTTTTGGCACTGAAAGTACATATGAAATGTAAAATAATCATATTCTTTCAGTACCTAAAAGATTTTTTGCATGTGTCGGGGTTATGGGTTGTAGTAGCAGCTCTGTTGCCAGTATCTCAGAAAAATAAATCAGAGTATCAAGTGCTAATATTCTAAAGACTCACTGGTCCTTTCTATTAATATTATTTGCTCCTCATCATAGTTGCTAATACTTACTCCTTCATTTCCATCAAGAAAAACATTGTTTTAAATAAATGAATATTTTTTAATGAAGTGTTAATTTATACTAACATGAAAGTGAAAATAAGCTATGACAGAAACTCATTAAGGATTCTTCTAGGAGGATAAAGAAACTGTAGAAATTAGCACAGTTTTATTTTAAAATTAAATACATTAAAGTTAGAAAGACTTTAGAAAAACTACTTTGTTTCAGTAGCAAGTTTCTCAGAATAAAGCGTTTCAATTTACAAGTTTCTTTTGTTATGACAGCAAGTAGAGAAAAACGCCAACGGTGATAAAATGCATGAGCCTTAGATAAAAATCACTGCTTTGCTTTTTAATCTTTTCTGTTCTCTCCAAGGTAATGTGCAATGGTTAGTTTTACTTAGGAAATTGTAGGCAAAAAAAGCTTTTATGCATGCAAAATACATCTAAATACTATGATTTTCTTAATTGACAGATAACATTGTATGTTTTTATAGTGTATAACATGATTCTTTAATATATACACATTGTGGAATAGTTAAATCTAGCTAATTAACAAATACATTACCTCAAAGATTTCACTGTTTTTAAAATCAAGAACACAATTTATTGTTTCTATCTGATTAACTATTATTTTTATTGCTTAGGCTTGAAGAGAATTTAAATTTCATATTTATATATATATTTTATACCTACAAAGCAAACTACTCCTACTTCAAAATTTCTTCCAAAATAAGAAACAATAGTCCAGAGCTACCTATGTAATAGTAACTTAAATAAATGACACAATTTTTAATGAGAAATATCAGGAAGTTATTTTGTCAATTTGCTGAAAATCTTAATAAATAAATATTTCTCAAAGAATTTTTTATAGTGTGGAGAACAAAAAGAAAAAATGTACAATCTATTATTTAGTTGAAACACATGAAATTATGTATAATCATGTATGAAAATTTCCTGGGGCTCACTAACACACAGATGAATAGAAATTTACTTAGATTTAAGTAAATATTGCCCCTGGAAAAGAATTTTTTGGACAATATATGGTAATATCTCTGTCACTGAACAATCAGTATGAAACTGTAAACCTAGGAGAAGCTGTAGGGAGTAGTAGTATTCTCAAGGTATATCATTTCTTTGTGTATTCAACAAATGTTTAGTGCAGAATATTATGCAGTAGGCAATTCAAAAATAACGCACATTTGTCTACACATTTGTCTTTTTTTAACATAATTCCTTTTCTATAGAATATTATTTATTTTCATTTCAAGTACTTTTCAGTGAATGAAATTAAAAGTATAATATAGGGCCGGGTGTGGTGGCTCACTCCTGTAATCCTAGCACTCTGGGAGGCCGAGGCGGGTGGATCGCTCAAGGTCAGGAGTTTGAGACCAGCCTGAGCAAGAGCGAGACCCCGTCTCTACTAAAAACAGAAAGAAATTATCTGGCCAACTAAAATATACATAGAAAAAATTAGCCGGGCATGGTGGCACATGCCTGTAGTCCCAGCTACTTGGGAGGCTGAGGCAGGAGGATCGCTTGAGCCCAGGAGTTTGAGGTTGCTGTGAGCTAGGCTGACGCCACGGCACTCACTCTAGCCCGGGCAACAAAGCGAGACTCTGTCTCAAAAAAAAAAAAAAAATAAAGTATGATATATTCACTTTTTATTCTACTGAAAATTAATAACAATCCTGCTTTCTAATAAGATAATCTGTTAATTTGAAGAAAGCTATCATGAATTGTAAATATAATAATCAATTTATTTAAATATAAACTCATTAGTAAAACAATATCTTATAAACATAAAGAATATGTAAATATTTATAAGCATATAGGAATAGTATATGTCTAGCATTTGCAAGCAAAATTTATCTCAACTAATATATTTACAAATTGATAATTTTACAAGTATTGCAGATATTTCTTCTATTAAATAAAGATGATCTTTAGAATTACAAGTACAAAACTTGTTCACTGATTTCTTATTAGCCATTCTTTTGCCCAGATATATACTAGGCACTATTAGGTGACCTGGTAAGTTGAATGGGATATTATTACAAATTAAATGAATATTTAATCAATTTAGAAGGTCAGTTCTTATGTGTCAGTCCAAAGATTACATGTACTCAACATTATCAAAATGTCTCATTGTTCATCAAGATATAAGTCAGAGACTTAAAAACATCAAGTAATTCTGTAATCCATACTGAAAAACTAAACATAAAACACTATTGCTCCTTGTATGGTTATATGATTACTTATGGAAATGTTAAGCATATCAAAGTCATCAAAAACAGTAGATTTTATAAAAAGTATTATGTGATTAATTATTTAATACACAATTGTGTTACCAACCATGTAAATAGCACTATGTCATCATTCTAAAAACTAAGTTCTTGGAAAAAATAATATATGATTTCTCATTTTTAGTAGACATATTAAAAATATAAGTTATAGACATTGAAATAATATAAAATAAAAATGTAAGATTTTATGCATAGCATCTTATTAATACTAAATGATCAATATATACTTTGTTACTTAATTTATTGGAATATAAGACAAGTGCCTGGAGAGTTAAAAAAAAAAAACAAGGTTGTATTCAAATAAGCTAGATTAGCTATATGGAACATAAGTCCTGAGTACTTACACCTCCCCAGGAATTATACAAGCTACTTCACTTATTTCAAATAACAGACACATTGAAAGGATAGGTAAGTTGGCCAAGAACTGAAGAGAGAGAGATGCGTATTTCAAGAAAGAAGACAAGAGCAACTGATTTGTGTGATGACACAGGCCAGCTTTACATGGAGCATAGGGCTGAGGAATAAAATTATAAAGGTTTGCCAGGGCCACTTGTAGAGGGCTTAGATATTAGAAAAGCTAATTCTGTGATAGCAGCTATGTTTTATTAAGTAGTTACTATGTGTTTTAGCTTTCATTTCTACAAAAAAATTATATAAATAAGCATGAACATTTCTCCCATATTATAAATAATAAAATTAAGAATAAATTAAATGACTTAACTTGCTTGAGGTCACACAGCTACCAACTGCCATTAATAAAATTTATAACCAAGAAGTTTGATGACAGATGTTCTACTCTTAACCATATAGTACATGGCCATTGCAATGCATTAACTTATCTTGACTCCTTGTTTATTAATCTTAGATACAATTTCTCTAGCTATTCTATAGGAAAATTATCTTGGGCATTTGTTTAAAATATACATTATTTATAAACATCTATTACTAGGTTATGGTATTGTTCACAAATAAAATTGAATTTTTAAAACACTTATTTATCCATACAATGCTTTTTATTAGCGACTAATGCTGTAGTTATAATTTTATTCCTTCTTTGATAATTTATTTTAGGCTATGTGTGAATCTATACATATATATAATTTATTTCATTATATTAATACACATTATTTAAAGGGTATTTATTATTTAAAAATCAAATAAGAATTTACCATTATATTTTACAGTAGTTTTCTATATGTAAGTTTTCTATGCGTAAGTTAGACAAGCTTTAGACAGTCTTCTAAAAGTTAGACAGTTAGACAGTTTTCTATATGTAAGTTAGACAAATTAAAGCATAATTTAGTTCAATTACATTCTCATTTTCATTTATTATTTTTAGATTAAAGATATAGTCTACTAGTAAAAATGTCATTTATTATGGAGATATTAGAATGAACAGAAAGTTTTAATAACATTTAATCTCTAAAACCAATTCCCCTTACCAGAAATAACTACTGTCACCAGTTATGTGTCATTCTAGAAGTGTTTATATGCATCTACATGTATTCTGTGTATTTATGTACATATGTGGAGATTTTTTAAATAAAAATAAGGTCAATCTACATATATTGTTTTATATTTAGATAACTTTCAATTTAGTTTTATTATAATTGGATTGTAAATATATATATATATACAGAAGTTTTATAAAGAATGCATTATATTCCATAGTATGCACAAAATAATTAATAATTTATCTATTGATGATCACATAGGTTACCATCATATGCACGATGCATGCATTTGCATATTTAACATTGGAAAAGAAAAATATTTAGCAAATGTATATGCAATTTCACTTTTAATAGCTACTATAATCAAAATTTTCTTCAAAGTGGAATTGATTTCACTTCTATCAATTACCCTGGTACTTATGTATATTGTCAAACTTTTAAATTTTACAAAAATAATTTATTTATTTTTTAAGAAGGCACAGTAAACAAGAAAGTTACAGTTATTGAAAATATTACAATACATATAACTGAAAACAAAATAGTATCAATAATACATAAATATCTTCTTGAATCAACTAAGAACAGATAATCCATTTGGAAAATAGTAAAATAATAAAAAATTCAGAAAATGATAAATACAAATATAAATAAGTATATTAAAAGGTATTCATATTGCAAGAAATTGGAAAAATATAAATGTGTGTATATGCATGTATGTGTCCTAACTGGCTTACTCTACTTTCTCCATTTACCAAACAAAATATTTGTTGTCTCTGTTATGGTGTCTTCTTTTCTCATTATTTAGTGATTTGTTAACCAGTTTTAACAGTAAGCACCACTACAACAAAGACTGATTAAAAATAAGCAAGAAATTCTGCAAAAATTCCAGGAATGCTATCACAATGTGATGTTACATACAAGTTTTAAGATATGTAGAGTATTCTTCAAATAAGCAATTAAGAAGATGAGAAATTTGGATGCATATATGTATTTTAAGAAACTTGTCCAGTAATTGCATAAATAAAACTAAGAATAAAGAATGACTATAATTTTATTACTCAGAATATGTAAAGACATTCAAATAGTGATACCAATAGAAATGAACCTTTAAAAAGTTATGAATCCTTTTTATTGAATCAACTTATAGATATTTTCATAGTTATTTCCTAGTTTGAAATAAAAATGTTTCTTCCATTCATGGTCTGTTTAGAAAGTGGTGCATATGGAAAATAAAAAGATTTTTAAAAATTAACATTAACTATAAATTTCAATATGATATCTAATATTCCTTTAACTGATTTTCTTGAAATATGCAAGTATACAATACCAGATAGTGATGAATTTTAATCTTCCTTGCCAAATTTACCTTCTCAACTTCTCTTACCACACTAGTTATCTTCTCTTATAATCCTAGTTACTAATGTAATTGTTAAATGATAATAGAGATTATATTCATCCAGATTTTTAAGCTTGTTTCTGATTTTTTATTTGACATAAGTTTATGTCTATATAGTTAAATACACATATATACCTATCTATATTTTATAAAATGAGATTTCGCCATCAATGAAAATTATACATTTTTACTTACTTAATATTTTGAAATACAGGAATAGATTTACTATGATTGAATCTTGAAATAAAGCCCTATTTGCAATGTTGCACAGTTCTTTGAATGTTCTTCTGGCTTTTACATTCTAATATTTTATTTAAGATATTTACTTCAGTATTCACAAGTGAGATTGTTCTGTACTTTTAGGTTTTGGCATCAATATCATACTGACTCTGTCAAAGGAATTTCAAAGCTCCTCTTTCCTTGCTGGGCTCTGAAACAGTTTAACTAACATTTGGCATTATCTATTCCTTGAAGTTTTCAAATAATTGGCTTTGGAGCCCAGTGCTTTTTGGGAAAAGTAATTCTTTGACAACATTTTCAATTACCTCCAAATTAAATGCCCCATCTGGATTTTCCATCACTTTACTGAATATTAATACTAAGAATTAGAAAATATAAAACAGTTCAGTAAATTAGGTTTATTCTCTTATACCCTACTAGTATAAAATTCTTTACTGAGAACCAGTAACTATTTATAAAGAGTAATAAAAATGTCCCACTAAAAAACATAAAAATAGATAATACCTAAGAATAAACTTCACAAAGTTTGGGTAGTACCCACGTAAAAAAAATTGAAATTATTAATAAGAAACAATCTATGAAAATATTGGAAGACAGATTGTTTATTTTCTACATGGAAATACTCAAAGATACCAGTTATGCCAACATTAATCTAATAATCCAATTCAGATCCTGCACTATGTTACTCTTGCAGAGAGAATAAAAAGTGGCAAATAGATACCCACCTTTGCATGGATTGTCTGAGCGAGAGCTCTAGGAATTCATGGAGAGGAGACAGAAGTGAAGTGAAGAGGATAGAAGTGGGAGGGGCTGCTCACCTGGACCAGGGATAATTGGGGTAGGTGCCCACATGTGTGAAAGCAACAGAAGAGAAAACACCAGGCTTCAAGCTTCCTCTGAGAATACTGCAACTGGAGTGATGGATGGGCCCCTCCACTGCTACAGGCCTTGGGACTAATACAGAGACCTAACTGGAGGCTATGAGCTGTATTGCTCCAGAGAGAAGGGACGGCTAGCCTGTGAGCCCTGGGTACTGCAGCTGGTACCATTGTAACATCTTAACCCCAGCATGCTACTTTTGCTCAGAGGTCAGATCTTTGACTGCTGCCTCCCTCTTTCCTGTGCCAGGAAGGGATGGGAGCAAGGAATTCCAGTCCTCTACTTGCCCCATGGGCAGATGATGTGCACCCCTACTGCTGCCCCCACTGCTGTCATCAATGTTGGGGGCTCTGGGCAGAGCAGGAGACCACAGGCCTGGAACCCACTGCTGTGGCCTGGGTGATCTCGTTCAACCATATCACCCGCAGGCCCAGGGCAGAGAGTGCACCCATAATTCTCGGCACCCACTGCCCATTGCTGGGACAGCTGCACCCTGCTGCTGTCTCTGCCTAAAAGGCCCTGAGTAGGACAAAAGCCAGCACAGCCACAGCCTTTGGATCTGGGTATACTGTGTACCACAGGCCTGCACCATACTGCACAGGCACCCTGGATGCTGCACTCTACACATTCCCTGCCTTGCTCATGCACCCACTTCATGGCTGCCCTGGCCAACATGCATGAGCGCTGCATCCCATAGACCTGCTCCATCCAGTGTAGGTGCCCTGCTCCACAGGCCCACTGTGTCCAGAGATCTCTCTTCACCCTCCACATGAGCTGTGACTAGCCCATTCTGCGCTGGTGGCCACACAATGTGGAGCCACTATACCCCGTGCACCTGCTATGCCTGGTGGTACCCTAAATGTACTTCCCCTCCCTATGTGCCTGGCACCTTGGTTCCCCAGGCCTGCACACATGTGCTCCATGCCCAATGGACAGCCTCAATCCTGTGCACACACCCTGCACTGTGGCCAGTCCCAACACATGTGCATTTGGCACCAGGGGCTGACCCTAGTACATTATCCTGGTGACAATCACAGGGTAAAAAAAGCAGAGCAGCAGCATTAATGGCTTACAGTGCACTGGTCCTTCTCCTGGCTGGTCAAGCTTCTAGAGTAGGACCCAAGCATGGCATCCAGGACCCATTCCTATTTTCACCAAGCAACAGAGGTCCCAGCAGAGGAGAAGAGGTGTCCCATATCTGCTATCTGTTTGGAGCTGAGAGAAGTGGCCCTAGATAAGAAGGAACCAACACAAAAATTCTGGTAACATGAAAAACAGGTTGTCTGGACACCCTAAAAAGATCACAATAGCTCTCCAGTAATGAACTCCAACCGAAAGGAAATTGTTGAAGTGACAGATAAAGAATTCAAGTTATGGATGGCAAGTAAGATGAATGAAATTTAGGAGATGGTAGAAAACTATCTCAAAGAAATAAAAAAAAATGATTCAAGACATGAAGAAAAAATATACTAAAGAGATAGATAACATTAGCAAAGACATACCAGAACTCAAAGCAATGGAAGAGTCAATTGGGGAATTTCAAAAAGCTTTAGCAACAGAGTAGGTCAAGTGGGAAAAAAAAAAAAAAAAAAACTTCAGAGATCGAAGACAAGGAAAATATGTAGATAAAAGAAGGAAGGAGAAAGAACAATCACTGTGAGAAATATGGGATTATTCAAAATGAGCTAATGTAAGAATTATCAGTATCCCTGAGGGAGAAAAAGAAAAAGAAATAAGCATGGAAAGCCTATCTGAGAGAATAATACAGGAAAACTTTCCTGATATTGCTAGAAGTTTAAATATCCAGGAACAAGATGATCATCAAACACCTGGAAGATTCAAAGCAAAGTGGATATCACTAAGACATAGAGTCATCAGTCTGACCAAAGTCAAAGTGAAGGAGAAAATCCTATAAGCTGTGAGACGAAAGCAGTAAGTTACTTACAAAGGAAAACACATCAGACTAATAGCAGACCTCTCAGGAGAGACAATTCAAGCCAGAAAGGATTGGGGTACCATTTTGAGTCTTCCTAAACAGAGTAACCACCAACCAAGAATTTTGTATCCTTCAAAAACTAAGTTTCATAAATGAAGGGGAAATAAAGCGTTACTCAGAAAAGCAAGCAAATTTGTCATCACTATACCTGTCCTATAGGAAATGTTTAAAAGTGCTCTATGTATGGAAAAGAACAACTGATACCACCTAATGTAAAAACGCCCAAAATTTAAAGCTCACAAATCTTACAGAACAGTAACACAAGGGAGAAAATAAAACAACTAGCTATCATTCAGCATGATGAACAGAATATCACACATGTAAATACTATATGTCACATATAAATACTAACATTGAGTGTAAATGATCTTAATGCTCCATTTAGAAGATATAGACTGGCTGAATAAATGAAAACACACCACCAGTATGTACTGGCTCCAAAAACCCCATCTAATTCACAGGTATACTCATAGACTCATGTTAAACGAATAGAAAAAGTATGCCACATGAATGAAGACTAAAAGTGAGCAAGAGTAGCTATTCTCATGTTAGAAATAATAGACTTTAAATCAACAATTGTAAAAAAAAAAAAGACAAAGACAGTCATTGTATAGTGATAAAGGGAGCAATTCATCAAATAGCTGTAACACTTATAAATATATATGCACCTAACACGGGACTTCCTAGATTCATAAATAAAACTACTACATCTAAACAAAGAAATAAACAGCAACATCATAATCACTGGGGACTGCAATTCCCCAATGCCAGAACTGGACAGATCATTGAGGAAGAAGATCATCAAAGAAATACTGAATTGAAACAAAACTCTAGAACAAATGTCCCTAATAGACATATACAGAACATTCTCCACCAAAGCTGCAGAATATGCATTCTTCTCATCAGCAAATGAGACATTTTCCAAGGTGGATCATATCTTAGGCCACAAAATAAGTGTTAGCAAAACAAACAAAAATAGTAATAATCCAGTTCAACTCTAAAGGAATTTATCTAGAATCTAACAAGATTATTTTAAAGTATCTCAGAAAGAGAATGTGTACAGGAATAGTCTATACAGTGTGAAAAAATAGTAATGAGAAAGAACTTACCCTATCAAAACATATTCTATAGCTATAGTACTTAAAATAATGTAAGATTAAAAAAAAAATCATCCTATAGGTCAATGACACAGAAATGGGTATATTTTATAATTAAGAACAGTTTGAATCAATGGATAACAAATATTCTGCTCATTAGAGAACATACATTTAAATATAAATACTTTAGAAAAATAAGGATAGATACAAAAATATTATTTACAAATGAATAGCAATATTATAAAAGAAAGAGTAGAAAAACCTAGAATTATATAAGTGAATTAATTAATACCTAGTACAGCCCAGGCACCAGCCAACTTGCTAATCAGATAGAGGTAAGAGACAATTTTGCACAGTCAATGACCCAACCTAAAATTCACTATCAATCAGTAACTATTCTGGGTTTTCTGTTGTTTCCTGGCTAAATATTAGAGCTGACTTGATACTTAAGCTTGTGTTGTGGTTTACATTTTCTATAGTATCTGAGCTCAGTTTTATATCAGACTTATTCTTGCATAAGAATGAGTTGAGATTTTTAATCTATATTCTGCATTCTGGAAAAATTTAAATAACAAGAAAAAAATCTATCCCATGATTTAGTAAAACTACCTATAACATCATAGAATTTATTTTATAACTTATTCAGTATTTACAAGTACTTGTGGATGAATTTTTAAATTAATTTTCTGGTAAAACATCTATTTTATTTAGTTTTTAAATAAAAAATTTCTGTATTTCTTCAGGTTATGGTGTCAAAATTTGCATGCAGTCTTTATTCCCATGCTAACATTATGAAAACATTACATAAGCTACAAAATAATAGCTTCTTAGAAATACAAATGAATTAACTTCCAGAGAAATAAACCCTAGTAAGGAGGATCTAGGTCAACTAACGTTTACATTATTGACTCATGGTGGAAAAAGCTGCAAACCAGAGTGACAAAGGGCATTTCTT
This sequence comes from Lemur catta, assembly GCF_020740605.2. Taxonomy (NCBI): domain Eukaryota; kingdom Metazoa; phylum Chordata; class Mammalia; order Primates; family Lemuridae; genus Lemur; species Lemur catta. The sequence continues at coordinate 45,197,645 of NC_059140.1, forward strand.
AGCAGAAGGACAAATTTCCTAATTTTTTTTTATTGGCAAGCATTGGCAAGAGAAATTAGAGTCCCAAAGATTCTCAGACTTGAAATAAATTCAAAATTATTTTCTAATTCCTTCCCTTGGGACCTTCACCAAGTACACAGGGCTGAAGGCTAGGGAAGTGTAGATATGTAGACAAAAAGTGATACTTATCTGAATAATGGAAAAATATTGATGAAGGATATTTTGTACATTATCAAGAAACAGAGCAGGATAAAATTTAAAATTGTGTTTTCTTCATTCATACATTAGCAGTCATATTTCACGTCATAGCTATATTTTCACTAACATTAGCATTACCTAAACCTACATTTTAGTGTTACAGCATAATTAGTTATCAACATTGTCTTTTATGTAGCAAAAGTAGCATCTTTATATATAATGGTTGAAAAAATTAAACATAAATTATTATTGGTTTAAGGTATGAAATATTACATACTATTAAGTTGCAAAGTAAAAAATATATTACATAGAATATATTCTGGTGAAAAAGTATAATTATAAATTATAGATGCTTGAAATATTAATTTTTACTCAAAAGTTACTAATTTATGTTAAAAATAAAAATTGTGAAACCCTATTAATTCATTAATCATATGAATGTTATTGAATTCTATGTACTTATTCTTCAATAATACTATGGTCCTTTTAATTATCATTTGTTGACCATAAAGAGAATCTGCACTTGAATGTTTATATCAGCACAATCACAACTGCAAAGATATGGAAACAACCCAAGTGCCTATCAGTACATGAGTGGATTAATAAAATGTGGTATATGTATACCATGGAGTACTACTCAGCCATAATAAACAATGGTAAACTAATACCTCTTATATTATCCTGGATGGAGCTGGAGCCCATTATTCACATTGAAGTATCACAAGAATGGAAAATCAAGCAACACATGTACTCACCACTAAGTTGGTACTAATTGATCAACATTTATGTGCACATATGGAAGTAACATTCATCAGACGTCAGGTGGGAGGGAGGGAGGGAAGGAGGGGATGGGTAAATTCACACCTAATGGGTACAGTGCATGCTGTCTGAGGCTGGGCATGTTTGTAGCTCTGACTCAGGTGGTGCAAAGGTAATATCTATAACCAAAGTGTTTGTACCCCGCTAATATTCTGAAATTAAAAAATTAAATTAAAAAAACATGTATATATAATATTTCTTATATGTGAATTTTCCATTAAAATGTTTTAATTTAGAGATTGTGGTATTGACATATAGACAAAAAAATCAATTAAATAGAAATATACCATTTAACAAAATGACCTATATCCATAAATGATCACTTGATATTTGACAATGACACCAGTGAAATTTAATAAGACTGGAAAATTTTGTTAACAAATGGTGATAGAGCAACTGAATGTTCAATGGCTAAAAGTTAACCTTGTCTCCTCCCTCTTACAGTATACCAAGTTTAATTTGAAATGGATCAATGTAAATGTGAGGCTTAAAACTGTAAAGCTTCTAGAGCATTGCAAATAAGAATGGATTTGTGACCCAGGTTTGTGTGGATATTTCTTGGTCAGGTTTCAAAACCCATAATAGAAAGATTAGACTTACTGTAAATAATAAAATATACTATTGTCCACAAAAGATGTTATTAAGCAAACTAAAAGCAAATCAAAGAGTGGACAAAAACAAATGCAATATATTTATCTGGCAAATGCTGATTTTAGAATATTTAAGGAACTGATAAGAAAAATTTAGTTAATTCAATTTAAAAATGGATGAAAGCCTTCAATATGCATTTCCCCAAATAGCTCTATATCATTAGTTAACAATATTATTTAATATACACTGAAAACATACTAAATTATAAGTATATCCTATCAGAATGACTAGAATAAAAAGAATAATGAAATCAACTAAATGAGTGAAAAGTAAACTGTAAAGAACACAGTGAAGTATTTTTAAGTTTCCAATTAATTTGAGCATATGCCGATTTTGACCAAGCAGTTCCACTTCTAGATGTATACACACAAGTAATGAGAGCATATGTACACCAAAATACATAAATATATATTTTCAGATGTTCAGGATTATTTGTAGCAGTTTTATTTTTAATAATCCCAAATTGGAAACAGTTAAAATGCTCATCCTTAGAAGAGATAAACCAATTGTATATTCATTAAATTAAACATTATACAAAAACAAAAGTGATGCATGCAGCTGCATGGATTTAAATTAATGAACATAACTTGAACCAAATAAAAATACATAAAAATTTTGATGTTTATATTATGTGATTATATTTATAGAAATTTCTAGAATAAGCAATACTAATCTATTTTAACAGAATTCAGAGGAATGGTCATGAAGGCATGTGGGAGAAATAAATGGCAAGGGCATAACAAAATCCTTAGGTTGAAAAAATAATTAAGTTTCAATCTGGATGATGGTTTCCCAGATACAGACATGTTAATATTCACCAAGATACAGTCTTAAGAATTACGCATTTTGTTTTGTGTTAATTGTACTGAATATTTTTAAGGAAAGGAAGATGAAAAACAAACAAACAAAATCTCATGAGCAAGAAGTCTCTTATAAATAAGAGGTGGAAAAGAAGGGAAGAAAAACAGAAATGAAAAGATCTCATCCCGAAAAGCATTGAATACAAGGGAATTTATTATTAGCCACGTTGATCTCCAAAAACAGAGAGGATATATTCTTCCAGAAAGAGAACATGACTGATTTTATAAGAAGAATTTAGCTGCGTGAGCTCACTATATCACCCCCATTTATTCTCAGCATGCCCTCAGCAAATAGGTATCTGTTTTCAAAGGAAGTAATAACTTGAAAGGAATCTTCATAAACTTTTTAAAGTTATGCTATTTGATGTAAAGATGCTATAAAGGGATAAGGTATCATGAATAAAGGGTATTTAAAGATATCAGAAAATTTCCCCTAGAAACAGGAAAATTGTTAAGAAATCGTTCTATAGATTCTCAAAGAAACTAATGGCAAGATGATTTCCTTAAAAAGCATAAAAATAGAGATACCAAGCAAAGAGAATACAGAGAACAAATATGTAAGTGCAATTTTATGAAGTTACAGCCATTTTAAAGCCTCCATAAGAAGGAAAGTACAACTAAATGCCTTGCTAGGAAAATTGCAGTCAACCTTGAAGAAAATACAAAAATAAACAAAAATAAAATGAACTATCAGATAATAGAACCATGAAAGAAATGTAAAAGAGGATCACTACATACATAAAACTTGTTTATTCTTCCATTTGGCATGTATTTATTGAGTACCTATTATGTGCTAGCCATTATTCCAAGTACTTTGAATACAAAGATTTCTACCCTCATATTGTTTACATTCTGTGAGAAAAGCTAGGAGGATTCTAGGTTTGGAGATGGGGGAATAACTAACACTTGATTTCTTCTCATGTGCTAGGACCTAGTCTAAGATTTGTACCGATAATTCTCACATAATCCCTAGAAGCAGTATATATTATTGCCCACATTTTATCAATAAGGTGAGATACAGGGAGGTTAAGTAATTTGTTCAAGGTTTTGAAGCCAGGATTCAAATCTAAAGCTATATGGTTCCCATGTGCATATTCTTAGCCATTAATATGATATATTGCCCCTCTAAGAGCAGAAATAAACAAAAGGATATGATGCTAAAGTTAAATAAAAGGGGAAAGAGGATCACAGAAGAATATGAAATGCAATATATATGAATATATAAATTATTGATGAAATATAATGTCAAATAAACATGGGTGTAAGGGAAGATGGAGTTGGGAGAAACAATCAGTATATGAATTCTCTGCTGATTCATAGGAGGAATTTGATCCTTTTGTGTGAAGTTTAAATGTATAGTAAAAGCTTCCACACAGCCAAAGAAACTATCACTATAGCCAGTAGACAACCTACAGAATGGGAGGAGATATTTGCATGCTATGCATCCGATATGAGGCTAGTAACCCTGATAACTAGAATCTAGATAGAACTCAGGAAAATCAGCAAAAAAAAAAAAAAAAAAAAAATCAAACAACCCCATTAAAAAATGGGCAAAGAACATGAATAGAAACTTTTCAAGAAAAGGTAGACTAATGCCCAAGAAACATAAAAAAATGCTCAACATCTCTAATCGTCAGGGAAATGCAAATCAAAACCACAATGAGATATCACTTAACTCCAGAGAATGGCTGAGACTGGGACATTTTCACATATCCCTTTGTTATTAATATGCCAATGCAATTCATTATTCTAGGAGAACGTAGTCTAGATAAGATTTTTGAAAATTATTGAGGTTATTTTTTATAGTTTATACTCTACATGTTCTCCTTGTGTAAAAATCTTCTGTATGCTGAACAAACAAATAAAAATTAAAAATAAGTCTAATTCTCCCTGTGGAAAATAAGGAAAGACAGCCCCTTTTCCTTTTTCTTACAGCATTTACATTTGTAAACTTGTAATTCCAAGTACTTTCTCCTCTCTTTTAAATATATATACACATTTTTGAAAACTAGATAGCCTTTTGTCAGCTTTGTGACCCAAGGATGTCTTTCCCAAGGACCTGGGATATCCTAGCTTTTATGGGAGGGTAGGAGCCTCACTTCCGTGGGTGTCTTGCTCCAAGTTGCAAAACTACTTTCTGTAATAAAGATGAAAAGTTTGTTTTTTCTTTGGATAAAGACGATTAGCTAACACAGCAGTTCACCCCAACACTAGGAAAATTTAGGATGAACTCTATGTGACAAGAGTAGTGCTATCAAGGCCTCTTTCTTGAGGGATAGTTATTGTTTATCTGTATAAAATGCAGATACTAAATGTTACCAACACAAAGAAATGATAAATATTTGAGATGATGGATATGCTAATTTCCTTGATCTGATCACAATACTTTATATCTATTGAAACAGCACTAGGTACTCCATAAATATGTATAATTATTATATGTCAACTAAAAAATGTATGTAATGAGTTGTATCTACTTGGCTATATAAAGGAATGAAATTTCCTTCTGTTTTTGTAACCTCTTAGAGGATTGCCTGTGATACACATTACCTTTTGATTTAATGATTATTCAGTAATAAAAATGTTTTTTTCCCTCTACTACCTTTCTGAAGACTATTTCTGGTTTGGGAAAAGATTTTGTTTTAAATTATATTTATTATATTTCCCCACAGTGCTTAGGGATAAACTGTTCTCTGTTGGATATCTATTTTCAATTAATGATATTACCTATCTAGCTTTAAAATTATATTGTTTAAATTTCTAATATCACTGCTTAGTTTTTGTCAGTAGATTTATTAGTTTCTGAGTTGGATGAATTAAAATATTCTGCTACAAATGTTGATGTATATACTTTTTCAGTTCTGGCCATTGAATTTAAGTTTTGATACTATATCGTAGATATTCCTTCTCAATCATTTATTTTACCAATACATAACTATTTTCTATATCTCTATTTTTGCCTGAAATTATGTATGTAATATGTATGTATACATATACATTATACATATGTGTTTATATATAAATACATATAAACATATATACATGAACATCTATATAAATATTGCTTCTGGAGATTTCTTTTAGTTCCCCAAATATTCATATATCTTCTTAACATGGTTATTTTAAATCCTGTGATTTATTATTGGTTTGTTTATTATTTTAAACTTGTCTTTTATAAAGAACAAATTTTGTATGTTGTATTGTGATTAGGATTTATGAGTTCAACCCATTTACATTCATGTTAACACCTATTGTATTATGAGCCATCTGTTAAAAGCTCAAACCTACTTCTCAACTCCAGGTTAGTGATATACATTAGAGTGGTAAGAACAGGATTCAAGTTCCCCTTTGAAATTTCTCACACATCTTGTTGTGTTGTTATTGTCATCGTTGTTGTTAAGTGCACAAAGCCAAGCTCCCCTAATTTTTATTTATTTTTAAATAAAAATTATATCTATTAAGGTGTTGATATATATGTATATATGTATATAGTGAAATGATTACTACCCTAAAGCTAATTGATATAATCCATCACCTTACATAGTTGCCATTATTTTTGTGTGTGGTGAGAGCACCTGAAATCTATTCTCTTAGAATATTTCCATTACATAATACAGTATTATTAACTATAGTCATTGCAGCATTATTCAAAATACCCAAGCTGTGGAAACAATCTAAGTTTCACTCATTTTTTATTCAAACCAATGATAGTTTATTTTCTTGACATTTTAAAAAGATATGTATAATCTATATTCATATTGGATACTACTCCAAAACTGGTCCAATATTTTTTTTTTAGTATTCGAGCCTGGAAATGAAAGCCAGATGGAAAATGACCTAATGCTGAAGATAACAGATCAAATAATAATAAAACAACCTAATTTTCAATTCTAAATTTTCATCATCATCTGACAATCCCTTAATAATTTAAGATACTTATAACCTTAACTCTTCATTTGTAATTGGACTCCTGTGTTGGGAGCATTACATGAAATTAAGTCTCAGTGGTACATAATTTATGACTCATGCACTTGTAAATTAAATGGAAAATAAATTAACTTCAACATGAATTTCTAGTGTATTTTGTAGTACCTAGTGTAAAAAAAAAAAATAGCTGCCAGAATCGTGAAATCATCCATTAAGTCAGATTTAAATCAATTTAAATCAATCATGCTGAGAAGAGAAGAAAATACCACAGCAATTAAACAATTACATTCATAATGTATGTTAAAAATGAATGTAATCAGTGTATGTGATATAATTAAATGTATGGTATAATATAGAAGTTAAAATACTTTAAAGAAAAATCAAAACAATAAGATAAGGGAAATTACTGTTTGTAGGCATCTCATAGAAAAAGAAATTTATATATTAGAGAACATGTTGGTGATTTAGTTACAATATTCTTTATCAGGTTTAGAATTTCTGTTTTTATTCCACAAGAATATTAGAGGATATATGCAACTCAAAAAATAAATTAAATAAATGTATTAAATATGAAAATTATTTTGGCTTGTTTAATCTAAAGTATAAATACATACATGAAACATTGCATGAAACACAATAATGCCTACCCTTTCTCCCCAAAAGAACCTGGAACCTGTAAATATGTTACCTTATATGGCAAAAATGACATTTTTCCTGATGGAGAGATGAATTCTGGATTTTCTGTACGGGCCCAAACTAATCACATCTGTTCTTATGAGTAAAGAAACTTTCCCAGTTTTGGTCATCGGGAAATGTGATTATGGAAGAAAGATCAGAGAGATGCAATGCTGCTAGTTTTGAAGATGGCCTAAGAGGGCCACAAGCCAAGGAATATTGGATGCCTTCAGAAGCTAGAAAAAGCAAGGAAATTGATTTTCTTCCTAGAGCCTCTAGAAAGCAATGCCTGTAATTTACCTTTAGGCCAGCAAGAGCATGGTTGTACTTCTATCCTACAGAAATGTAACATAACAAATTTGTTATGATTTAAGCCACTAAACGTGTGATGAATTGTTAAAGCAGCAATAGAAAACTTATACAAAGCCATGCATTTTCTTATTTTCTGATTATTAAAAAGACCCGGTATAAAAAACGCAGACAAAGAAGCAAACCAAAAGAAACCAAGAAAAACAAAACAAAACAAAACAAAAAACACTCTAGCCTAGAGTATCCAAAATTGGCTTTCAAAGAGAATTGGTTTTCTAAAGATTTATATAAAAACAATGCCCATATGAAATACGTTTATTAAGTTAAGCATATCATTTCCCATTTTGAAGATTCATAATACATTCTAACATTATATAGTAAATTCTTACCAACTATTATATAATTTATTATGTGAAAATAGCTAGCATTGCTATATGAAACTACTGGTTTGCTCATGAGAAGACTCAAAAGACAAATTGTAAATTAAAAACAAAACAATACAACACAATACAAAACAAAATGCTCTAACTGTACCTTACACAGACCACTAATATCTGAGCATATAAAGAACTACCAAGAATTAAGTAAAGAAACACTACCATAATTGGAAAAACTTTGAAATTGATAAAGCATTAATTGTCAGGCCATTCAATGCATAGACTCTCCATGTCTATTGGGAAAATTATCGATATCACTCTTGATAGGAGAAGGCATATCCACCATTCACAAAGATTCAGTTTCCTGTCTATCAAAAATCCAAAAGTTTGACAACATACTCTGTAGATATGGTGGTGGGAAGACAGTCTCATACAATTCTTGTACATATACAAAATGGTAAAATTTTTATTTAGGAATATTCAATGATATATAGTCAAATTATATATGTATTTTCTCTGACCCAGCAATCTCAGTTTTGGAAATTAATTTCAAAAACACTTAATATATTAAATAATATATACATGAAGGTATTCTTGGTAGCACTACTGAAGTAAACAGAGAATAGAAGCAGCCTCACAAATTCATATAGAAGAATGGGTTGAACAAAATATGGTATAGACACAACATAGAGTGCTATTCAGATGTAAAAAAAATGGGTGAGAAAATAACTACATATCAATAAGGAAGGATCCTTAGACTATATTATGAGACAATAAAAACAGGCCACTGAATAGTATTTATTGTATGGGAGTTTTGTGAGAAAACAGAGATATATAAAAAAAGTATGCATGAGTGCTTACATTTTTAAAACATTTTCAATATAATCAAAAAATGAATAAAACACAATTCATTATACAGAGAAGAAGTGAACATAAGTGAGGATTTAAATGAGACTTCTGTAAATAAAATTTGCTATATTGTTTTGAGTTTTGAATAATGTAAATATTTTTGCATAATCACAAGGAACAGAGTAAAATTGAAACACAATAAAGCAATACTTAAATATTAAAACACATTAACTGATATTCAGCTGAAATAATTACTTAACGGAACATAAAAACACTATATTTTGAGTGTATATTTTTCGTGATATATTTTCTAAGAAAAAAGAACTGAAAAGAAATCATAAATTTCTTTTAATAGTATTACTATCAACTGTATATGCAGTAATTAGTTATAATTTATTTTAAACTATTATGGACACTTGTAGAATACAGTTGATATATATTTATAATAATGCCCAAAGAAATGAAAATGTTTGCATTAGAGAAAAGAGGTAAAAATATAAAAACAAAGAATATAAATGCAATATAGTAATATTATAGTTGAATGTGAATATAGATATTAACTTATTCTCTAGTTATTACATTAACATACATCACTATATATGAACTATATGTACATCCACGTACACGCAAACCCATGTACATACACATTTGCAGACACAAACGTTTTTTTCTAGCACTGTTCAAGAAAGCCTAAAAACAATGATTCAATAATGACAAACATAGGGCATCACAATTGTTATACATAAATGTCATTTCCTACTAAAAGAAAACAAGGATATTTATAAAAATAGGTGATTCTATGTCAGGAGTAAAACAAAGAAAACGTACAAAGAAAAGCCAGGGATCTTGCTCAATAGCAGGAATACTATGTAACATTCTTGGGAACATTATCAAAAGGACGCAGGAACTACCTTGAAAGCACAGCTTTTTGCCAAAGCATGTGAATATTTAATCATAGGAGAATAGCTAGAATTTTTCTATATACACACAAACACACACACACACACACTCTTATACATACACTTTATCTATCATCTATTTACTTATTTTGCTGTTATCTACCTAACTGTACACTACTGTAGGTTGTTAGGGTACAAACTCATCACTGTAAACATTGATAAATACAAATCAAGAATCAATATTATGAATAACATTTCAAACTGCATTTTAAGGAAACTAATCAATGAGGAAAGTTCTTAATATAAGATTCTAGTTGTAGCAGTTTTCTAGGGCTGCTATAAAAATCATTACAAACTGGGTGACTTAAAATGACAGAAATATATTTTTTTACAATTGTGGCATTTAGAAACCTAATGAAGATGATGATGGCAGGGGGAAGGACTTGCTTGTAGCCCTGGCTTGGGCAGGGCAAACTCATTACATGTAATCAAAATGTTTGTACCCCATAATATCCTGAGCTAAAAAAAAAAAAGATGATAGCAGGCCCATGTTCTCTCTGATAGCCCTAGGGGACAGATATTATTTCTTTGCTTTGTCCGAGCATCCGGTGGTTGTTGGAAATTTATGGCATTCCTTAGCTTACAGATGTGTGATTCCAATCTCAGCTTCTATTGTCATATGTCTTTCTTCCCTCTGTGTCCATCTGTTTTTTCTTATAAAGACTCTAGTGATTAGATTAGAGTCCACCCTAATTGAGTGCAGCCTCTTTTTCTTTGATTACATATGAAAAGATCCTACTTCCAAAAGCATATCACGAAGATATTTGTATACCATATGAATGTTCATCAAAGGTTGACCTCAGCAGAGGGGGATTTTAATAACCAACAAGACAGAATGACCCATTCTTTATATACAAGTCAGCCTCTTTTTCCAGCAACTCCTGTCATTACCCAGAGCACTCCTGTACAAAGTGACCATGGTAGCAAGGATGGGGGTTATGAATGGGCTCAGCAAAATAAACTTCTACTCACCATGGCTGACGTGGCTATATCCACTGCTGATGCCCATTCTACCAGCAGAGATGGACACAGAGGGGAAAAAAGACATGTGACAATAGAAGCTGAGATTGGAGTCACACATCTGTAAGCTGGGGAATGCCATAAATTGCCAACAACCACTGGATGCTCGGACAAAGCAAAGAAATCGTGTCCCCTAGGGCTAGCAGAGACCAACACCGATTCCCTGAGATGAGACCATTTCCTGGTGTGATCATCTAGCCACGTGGTGGAAGGTTGATTCCATGGTACCACTTCCATAATGAAAGGGGCAATGCTTTGTTCTTACTGGACTAGACACTGACCCTGAATATAGATTCACCTTCCTTTAATGGAATGCTTCTTCAAATCTACTATCTTTGGATTTAGATAATTCTTTATCACCCATTGCGGTGTTCCATACAGCATTGCTTCTGATCAAGGAAATAATTTCACAGCAAATGAAGTGTGATAATGAGCTCATGATCATGCAATTCACTGGCCTTTTCATGTTCCCTAACACATTGAAACAACTGACTTGAGAGACTTATAGATATTATAAAATGGCCATTTGAAGACTTACTTATAGTTGCAAGCTGGGTAGCAATATCTTGCAGTGCTAAAGCAATGTCCTGCAGGAAGCTATACATATTGTAAATAAGCTTCCAACATACGATGCTGTTTCTTCTAAAGTCAATATTCCTGGGCACAAAATCAAAGTGTGGAAATGAGAGTGATGCCATTCACTATTATCTCTAGTGATCTGATAGATTTTGCTTCCTGTCTCTAGGACATTATGCTCTGCTTAGTTTCAAAAGGAGAAATGATTCCACCAGGAAATACCATGATAATTCCATTGAACTGGAAGATTGACATCTATTTACACTGACCTTCTCATGCCTTTGAATCCTAATATTATTCCTGAGCTGCCTATATTTCTTGCTATGCACATTTAACATGATATCATCTTATCAAATTCTAAATTTAATTGTTGCTTCCTGAATTTAACAAAAATTTAGAATGTTTTAACTTTATCCAGCCCTTCCTTTCTTCTTGTTCACATAATTGAGATGTAGACTTTTAGATAAATCATATTTCCTACCCATTCAATTTTTTATGTTAGTCTCAATTTTATTTGCCTACATACATTTGTCGATTATTATTTGCTTCCTTTAATCTTGTATCCTATTTCTTCCTTTTGAGTTTAAGTTTTTTCCTTCCTGGGTATTCTATTAAAATAGTTATTTTATAATGCATCTTCAATAAGATGGTAAAATATTCTGGATGGACAATTATCTCCTCTTAGTGCTTTGACACTGTCCTCTAATGCTACTGATTAGAAGCTTCGTGTAGGCCTATTTTCTATTAGTTCATAGAAATATAAGATTTATAATTTTGTTCTTATAGGTGATGATTTTTTAATTGTTCTTTTTAAATATTTTGCATGTTAATACCATTTAGGGTATCGTTTCCTATTATTTTCTATCTGAATGTCTTTTCAATTCTAGAATATTCTTCACCATTATCTTTTAAAGTAATAATACATTTATTTCTCTTTTCTTTGCTTTTAGGATAATATATATGTGTGTATATATATTTTTCTAGGATATATATATGTAAATATCTGTCTATCTAATCTCTCACAGGGCTTTAATTTAACTTTGATGTGCCTTAACTGATTTTTTAAAAATTTCTCCTCTCTATATCTAACTGATCTGTTTTTTTTTTTGTTTTAGCTTTTCCACTAAGCCATTTAATCTATCACTTTTGTTTCTATGTTTATATTTATATTTCTATGTTCATATTTATGCTATTCTATTTTACTTTTCTTGTGTGCTTCTAGATTATGTTCTGTAATAGATTTATTCCAAGATGTTGCTCTTTGATTACTGGTTTCTGGGTGGTCTCTTTAATAAAATTTTTTTGTTGTCATTAGTAAATTCTGGCAGTTTATAAGACCTAGAGCAGCTGCCTTTATTATCTAATGAGTGCAATTTCTTTCCCTTATACATGGGATATAAAGAACAGCTAAGGTATTAACAATGGCTACTTCAGCCCCTCTTCACTGCGTTGGCTTTAAAGTTATTTTGCAATTCAGGTGCTTGGAGATTTATGGTTTTTGTTTATTTTGATCTTAAATATGGAAGAAAAATATGTACATTTATAGATATTGAATATATGTAAAATATATAATACATATAAATATTCATAATGACTAACTTTTGTCTTGTTTTCTACTGGTTCTATTCTAAGGCAATTCCAAGGAAATTTAATGGGCTGGCTTTATATCTCAGTTGCAATAAATATCTGAAATTTCTATAGTCCTAAAGCTAAATATCAGCATTTCAGGTCAAATCAAGTATTCTTTTAATTGTTTTAATATGATACTTGTGGCAAAGTTTGGAAAATAAGATCGAGATAGCTGCATAACTAATAATGACATTTCCCAATTATAAAAGTTGGTTATTGGTCTATAGGGAAAAAATGCCAGAAGTCAAATATACATGTATGTTATATTAAATATAAATTGATTTGGACATTATGGCCCCCCACATCAAGATTTTTAGATTTTATTTTACTTTCAATAACAGTAGAACAAAATTAAGAAATGTCCAACATCTTATTCTCCTAATCACACAAGCACTTGATTTATTTAATAATAGGTAAGACATTTCTAATTGGTTTTAGTATAACTGAAATGAATCATTGATGTATTATAAAAATGAATATCTATAGGGACATTTATACCCAGCTACTCATGATCTTCCTTACTTTGCTGTATTTACTTTCACACTAATTTTCCATTGAAGCAAGATTTAAAACGTGAAAGCAGTATAGACTTCTATACTGTCTAACCTGTGTTAGAGACAGTCCTTGTAAAGCAGGTTAAGAGTGAGAGAAGTGAAATTAAAGAAAGAATGAACAAATTCATTGATCTGTTAGCCAAATTTTAAAGTTTCTGGAAATTTTGGAGGCATTGTAGGTGTACTTACCTTTAAAGTTGTTTGTATTTCTCACTTCTCAGAGGATCCAACAAGTAACTTTTTAAATGTCTGACTGTAGTTATGGACACATCATGTAGGCAATAAAGGAATTTTTTTTTCTAGTAACCACAGCTGCTAGAGGAAAAGGTGGCAGCAGAAACAGCAGGGCAGGCAGCAGGAAAGCCATCTGCTCTACAGATAGTAATATGTAGCTCTTTGGAATTGTTGATTAAACAGGCTGATTTAACTTTTTTTTTTGGAGAAAAGCTTCTGAAATCAAAAGTTCAATTAATAGGCTCTGTGAAGAAAAGAATACCTTCATTTTCATTTTACATTTTCTCCTTTATTAAGTTACTGTCTCTCTACGTACCCTCTAACTTTACTGGATTTGCAGACTTTGCTACCTCATTTTCATATCAACTATGTAATCAGTTATGAACAAACCATGTCATAGTTTCACTCATCTCACATAGAAAATTATGAAATTATGAGATTAATTTGTTAGAGGATATTACAACATACAGAACAATCACAAAAAATATCTGGAGTTAATTATCAATTTTTTACATTACTTACATTGGTTTCCTTTTTGGTCACATCATTACTTCATCAAGAAGAGAAGTGGAAAAATAATTAAACTTATACTGGTCAACTTGGATAGAAAATAGAATGAAGCCCTATCTAATATACTTGTGAATGTTTTCCATAAAGTCCCCAGCCCATAAACAGTAAAGATGATAGAATTTGGTGACTTATCATTCATCCTTTAAAAATAATTTAAACAGGATCATTGATCAAAAAAAGAACAAAGACTGGCATGGTAATTGAAGCATACCTTAAAACCTGAAGCTAGCCAAATAATTCATTTTTATCTCCCAAATATAATTTATAAGAGTGATAAGCAAATAACTTTAGTGGAATTTGATTAATTCTTCTTCCACTTGCTTTAGTTCTTTTTATTTTGCCAAAAGCAGATGTAATTAATTAACATAATATAATGTTAGATCAGAAACAATTAAAATGGTATAAATTTTTCTTAATTAAGTCTCTCAACTTGGCAGTTTACATTGTTTTTTTTTTCAGATATAGCTAAACAAATTGTCATATTCCTTAAAGTGAATGGTTTATCAAATATATTTGTATATGTGTTATAGGTATATACCATTTGTCAGTACAGAATAACTTCATTTCTTTAAAAAAATTGTTACTAAGTTAAATAATTATAAAATAATACAATAAAAATTAAGTATTATATTTTCAAAAAGAAAATTGATATGAATTCAGTTTTGCCTGGAGTGTTGAAACCCCCAATATTTGTGATGATTTGCATGCTAATCCAAACAGATGGCATGCTAAATTCTCCAAGTACTATCACCTCTCTGCCTTTTCCCAGTTCTCTGTCAAAGCAAACAATAGTAACCCTTGATAGAAAAAAAAATTAATCATAATAAATAGTATAAAATAAATGATAAACCTACCATGTTTGCATCAGAAGCACTCATTCACAAATTAAACTATGGAAAGATTAAATTAACTATTTTAATAAGTTAACAAATTTTAAAAATTAAGCTATTAAGCTTTGTAAGGTAGTGATACACAAATAATGGTTAAATAAACTTGACCCAAAGATTTAACCTTTTCTTTTCTTCTTCTTCTTTTTTTTTTTTGTTTCTAATCTTATTTTGGAAAATATTAATTAGGAAATAATTCTATTAGGCTGGCAGTTTTTTAAATTTCAGAATGTTATGAGGGTACAAACATTTTGGTTACATGAATTGCTTTTGTACATTTGGAGTCAAAGTTATGTGAGTCCATCACCCAGATAGTGTGCATTGTACCCATTAGCTGTGAATTTGATGTTGATTATTGTACATGGAGAAAATGACTGTAATATGGGCTCCATTTGAAACACTACAAATATGAATGACAAGACCTGGAATTGCAACATGTACAACCTAAACAGGCCCCAATTAGGGACAAATTGCCATCATCATTCTTTATTAAGTATGCTACTTGAGCAAGCAACTTTTAATTAAACAATTGGTCTCTACTGACTTTAATTTATTTGAATTTTTAAAAAGCTATTCCATGTTGCCAAAATGCGTGTTTATTTCCATCTTCCATGCTCCCTTATGGAAGGAAGCTGGGCTTTTCTCTGCAGGAATGCACTTCAGGCAGATGTAAAATCTGCCACAGCTGTTAATGGAGAAGGTGAACCTGGCAAAGTGGCTTTCAATTCACCATAAGAATCAACAACCAGGAACTTAGGGTTTTGTTTTGTGTTTGTTTTTATTTTCTAGTTACCTGCAAGGTGGTAGGCAAGTAGTTATGTAATAAGACTTCCTACAAAAGAAAAGGGGCAGGAAGGTATACCACAACATATTGAAACTGCAAAACTGCAAAACAAACTTCTTAAAGGACCTAAAGGGATTGTCACTCTGTCAAGGAGAGGGACAGGAAAACACACTATTTTCCTTATAATAAGAATTAAAATATACCTTTTGTTTTTAAGAGTCTTATTTGTAGTTTTTTTGTATCATATATTTAAATTAAAGGAATAAACAACCTTTACATTTGTATATCTCAGTGACTGAAAGTGAAATCTATGCAACGTTGAATATAGGTATATTATTTGGAGGCGATCCAAGGAAGCAGGAGAAGTGCAAGTAAGAGTATGAAACAGGCAAAATGGAAAAACCACAGAAAGATGTTTTGCTGGTGAGTTTACTGCTATAAATGACCTTGACTCAACTCCCCTGAGCCCTCTGAACCTGGAGCAGACTGTCTGAAGGACAAGAGGCCCTATCAGTCTTGACCCAGCATTTGTACACTACTCCCATCCCCTGTTAGTTGAAGGTTGTTGCTGGAAGTGTTAATTGCCCCACACTTCATGGAAAACCCTAAGGAATGAAAGCAGAAAGATGAGACTCATGAAGGATGGCTGAGGTTAGATTCTGTTCCTGTACAAAAATTAATCTTTCATTGCTGTTATTGGTGTCAGAGGTGAGCTGTGGGGATGATGGCATGGAGAACAAAAAGTGACTAGCTCACTCAATATCTTCTCATTAATTACTGTAATGCTTTTGCAATTGTGCACATACCATATCTTATGGACTACAGGTTTGTGTCCCCCAAAATTTCTGTATTTAAATTCTAACCCCAATAGGGTGTTATTAGAAGGTAAGGTCTTTAAGAAGTAATTAGATAATGAGGGTAGAACATCCCCATGATGGGATTAGTGTCTTTATTGGAAGAGGAAGAGAGTTAGAACTCTCTATTCTCTTTCAATGAGACAACTCCTTTCAAAGTCAACAAAAAACTAAATATTGTAGGAACATTGTTAGAAGATTTGTTATTATCAATTATAGTCAGTAATTGTGAAATAGAATTCAAAAATAAATGTGCATTTTGAATTTCAAGTGTATATAATAGCAACATTGCTACAATGTTATTTTGAGGAACAAAAATATATAAATTTAAAATTTTAAAATTTATATAAAATATAAATATATTAAATAAGATGTATTTTGATATAAACCCACAGTGCATTATTCTACTAGCTCATCATGTAGTCATGGGAAATTTGTTATTAAAAATTGTCATTTGATTATTAAAAGGACATCAGAGTGCAAATCAGCCCACATATAATAACTTTACTGTCTTAAAATTTAAAAGACAGTTATTTTCTAGTGTGTATTGTTTTTAATTGCCATATATTCTCCACATATTACATTTCTTCATATATTTTAGAAATTTATCATAAAGGTATCAAAAAGAGAATATCTTTTCCTGTATATCACCTAAAGTGAGCTATTAATAGTGTATTTAATAATGTGGTTATATTATCATGTAAGCCTTTAATTTGAGCTCTTAAGTAACTGGAGGAGTATTCATGTTTTTCTTGTCCTGATAAATTTTTGTGAGGCTAAATATTACCAAGTGTCTATTGCAGAACTGATTTATATATATATGCATACAGTTAAATTTCTTAATATAACATACAGTACATTTTTCAAAAAGTATTATATAAGAATCTTAGAAAAAACATAATATTAACACTTGAATGTCATATTTTCCTTAACAAGCAATTTAAATGTTGTTATACTTTTTAAAATATATATCATAAAATATTTAACATGCATAAAATATTACTATGTAATTTTCTTCATGTTCTTAAAAATGTTGGGACATATACAACAATATACTAAGTTGACTAATGTATACTTGTCTTTTGGAGCATAAAATATAAATTTAATCACTTAAAATAAACATCATTATCAAATAGAATAGAAATAATAAAGACATAAAGAAGTTTACACACCTTTATAACCCGAATAGAAGCTGTTCAATATTGCCTTTTAGAAAACTGATGTGAGATGGACAGTTTTGAACACTTTGTAAAATACCATATTTTAAAACTATTTTCACAGAATGTGCTCAGATATTTTGAATTTTATATATTGATAATACTGACATATACAACATTTTTATCCAGTTTGGTTTAGAGTAGTAGAATAACATGAATTTCAAATAATCTTTGACATAAGGATACAATGTTAAATGATCCAGCTGCCATCAGAAGGAGAAAGGAAGCAAACATGTGAACATGCTGATAGCGACTTTCCAGCGTCTGATCCGTTATGGATGAGCCAGTTCTTTTCCAGACTGATTACTCTGTCATTCACTGGAGCCTATCTTGTCTGGGGCTGTCATGTTTGGTCTTTGACATTAACAATAAGATTAGGGCCAGCACTGACTATCACAACAGCGGCAGGAGCCTAGAAAGATAGTGGGGAGCTCTTTGTGATATAATTACATTTAAAGGGAGACCACTAAATCTGTACTACTAGAAAATCATTGTCCAGCTATACCCTGGGGAAAAAAAAAAAGATTGCTGAATTTTCACGTACTTTAAGTATACAGCATAAAACAGGTTAAAAATGTTCTAGTTGAAATAGTTAATGCACCTTTGTTCAAGTGATGGAAATTTCTAGAGAAATTTACATAGTCTATATATAATAAGTAAAGAATAATTTGAATAAGCTTAAATCTTCCCCTTGTGCTTGACAATACATAACTTCTGAGCATGGGATATAAGTTTCTGGTATGCTTTCTCATGCTCACATCCATTTGAGTAGTGTCTACATCAGAGAAGGAATCATTTTCAAAAAGTCACCTATATGAAAGTGCTTCTTCCTTTAAGTAAATACAATTTTCTTCATTTTCTATCTCAAAATATATTTAAGATATAGGGTTCTTTTTTGTAATTTGCATTTTGTGACTTTTATCTAAGAAACTTTTTTTTCCTTGTGCATATGCTAATTTGAGGTAATGGTATTACTTAATGTTGATATTCTCTGATAAAATATAGTGGATTATAGAAAAAAATCACCACGAGTCAATGAAGAATTCATGATCATATGCAATAAGTTGAGATCATGGTAAAAATCGTATTTAAAAATAATAGTATTAGTTTTTTATTCTTCATAACAAATTACCACACACTTAGAGGCTTAAGCCAATATACCTGTTATGATATAGACATTATGAGATAACAGGAGTTTAGACACAGCTGGGTCTTCTGCCAATGTAGTCTTATAATTATTAGATTATTGAGATTGAAGCCTCACAATGCCTCAGTCCAGATGTTGGCTGGGCTGCATTCTTATGTGGAGGCTTCATTGGCTAGAATCTGCTTCTGATACAATTCAGGTAGTTGGGATAATATATCACTTTGTAGCTCCAGGGGGATTTTTATGCTGGTTATAGGTGGGAGCCACTCTCACTACCTCAAGGCCACCCATGGTTCATTGGCATGGGGTGCTTTCACAGGCCCTCTTACAAATGTCAGCATGCTACTTCAAAGACAGCAAGGGCATCTCTCTCACTCCAGTCTGCTAATTGTGAGCCTTACGTAATGTAACCTGGTCGAGGGGTAACAGCCCCATCACTAATGTCATATTTTGTTCATTAGAAGCAATTCACAGGTTCCACTCTCACTCAATGGTGTGACACATTGGTAATCACCCTAGAGTGTGTGCTGCACAATAATTATGAGGGAGTATTTTTTTTTTATTGAAAGTGATTGTGATTTTACCAATTTGATGGTGAGTACATGTGGTGCTTGTTTTTCCATTCCTGTGATACTTCACTTAGTAGAATGGGCTCCAGCTGTGTAATACATAGTAAGAAAAATAAGCAAACATATATGACAGTTTATTTGTACTCAGGATGTGAATGAGATTTTAGAGTAGAAGAATGTCTAGTTCAGGACATTTCTACGGATGAAGTTCAACCATATCTCATAGCTGAAGCCACATCTTATAGTTGAGGCATATCTCATAGTTGGAGTCACATCTCACAGTCAGAACCATATTGCATAGTTCAACTATAGTTGGGAGTTTGTGTGTTTAGAAAAATAGTATTTTAAACATAAAGCATGAAATCTTTAAGGGTAGAAGCTGATTTATTCCCTTTGCTATTGAAAATTGACTCTCCACCCTTCTGTACCATGTTCTGTACAGGAAGCTAAACTTTATAGGCAGCATCAACAGACTTATTTGCTTTCTGATTTGGCCAGAGGGAGACACCTGAAAAAGATCTGAACGAAGGAAGAAAATTAAGTAGGATTAGTAATTTCCTCCTTTAAATCCAAAAACTTCTGGTTGTCAGCTATTGTACTATTCTTCCTGTTTTGCAGTGATCACTTCTTCTTTCTGCCTCTGTAGGCCTAGACTTCTTTTCCTGTCCTGCAGTTGTTAACCATGCCCTAAGCACTTGTTAGTTTCCCACATCTTTATAAATAGTCCTAATAGGAAACATGAGGTCCCTGGATCAGACGGTTTATTACTTACAGAGCATCAAAAAATCAGTTCCTCATCCCACAATTTCAATGAGGTGGGATGATAACAGCCAATGTTCATCTACTCATGCAGTGAGGGTGCACCACAGAAGGGGAATCCTGAAATTATGAGACTCAGAGCCTTTATATGATGGCTGACACATGGGACCATCCTTCCTTAGGAGAGAGATCTTTCACTCTTGAAATGAAAGGTGAAATTCTCTCTAAAATGTAAGCAAATAGCTTTGTGAGAGATAAGTATATAAATATATACAGAGTAATACATAATATCAAATTTCTAAGTCATGTTTTCCATTAAATTATCCTTTAACAAAGTTGGTCAATGCTCTTTCAAAGGAGTATTCATGGAGATTCATGTCCTAAAATTCTTTATTTTAGTGTTTATCTCAAATCTATTTCCTACTGAGACCTCATCTAATATATTAATACCTAGTAAGTAGTGGAACTGAGATTTGAACCCATATAACCTGACTCCTAAGAAAATGTTGCTAATTACTATGGTATGTATATGTTCAGAATCTATAAAAATCATTTCATTTCCTGCAACAAAGGTAGTATTTTCTTAAAAATCTTCAACCTACTACACTAGCAAGAATTTGTAATTGAATTAGTATTTTTCACATCTTCCCAAGGAAATAGCCCAGAAAACATCAGCATGATAATACAGATGTAAATAAATTAAAGCAATAGTATAACTCTTCACTTAAAATGATATTCAGTGAGCTCATCATGCCTCTATGACTCGAAAAATTGTCATGAACAAGGAATAAAGACACCTTGATATTCTCTATTCTTCTACTATTTTTGTTTAGGTTATATTCTTCTACTATTTTTTGTTTAGGTTATATTCATCAGTTCAATATCCTATGCCTTCATCAACATAGAAATTTTATTTTCCCAATAAAAATATTTTGGAATTTATCTATTTACAAGTATTAGATAGGAAAATGCAAATTAATGGTAATAAATGTTATTTTTTGGAATAAATAATGGAAATATTTCTCATTTCTCTTTCCAAGCACATAGAATAAAAACACTGCTGTGGCTGTTCTGATTTCAGATAACTTAGTCTTCAAATCAACAATGAAAGACAAAGAGGGTCACCATATAGCTTCACTTTCCTTTATGTTGGGCCAGCCTTATAACTGGACTCTGTGCAATGTAATGTGGCTGTAATTGATATGAGCCATCTCCAGACTTAGTCCATAAAAACACCTTCTTCTATCCTCAAGTGTTTCTTCAGCCAGGTGTTTAATATGACAATGTCAGAGATATATGAAGAATAAATCTCTGGATCAACACGTGGAGGAGATATGCCAAACTGAGTCTCCCAATAACACTGAATTATGAAGTGAGAAAGAAAAATGTATACTGTTAAGCCACTGAGATTTGGACCTTTTTAAAAAATAGCAATAAGTAAATTAAATAACTAGATACTCACATTCCCTATACTACTCTTCATTTAATAAAACACAAATATATTCATAACAGCCATTAATGAATTCCAGATGCTGAAAAATTAGATAGGTTAGGTATTCCTTCAATTTCAAAAGACCTCTGAAAGTACATTATTATCATCATCGTCATCTTCATCATCATCATTGACATACTGGGCCTCCCAAACAGCCAAATATTCTACTTGATATTGTATTTTCTCAGAATAAATGGAAAGGACTGGAAAATCCAAAGATATTTCTCTCTTGTGACATTCTAGACAAGTTTATTGAGAACTCTTGAGATGAATAGTCCAAACTGAATCTAAATGATTCTACCTCAGCCACAGTGTTAAATAGTCCATTTACATGGGCCACATCTAATTTGTCCTCATCAATTGATTCCTTTATCCTGATACTCCTTCATATGTGGGACAATTTGATGTTCCTCTTCATTAATAATATTAAAATTGAGCCACAGTAAATCTGGTAAAAATAAATGCAAATATTCTCTTCTTTTCCTATTAAAACATAAAATTTTCAATTATACAGGAACCATTAAACTAGTGATCTAAAATTTTCTGAACAAATGAAATAATTACATTTTTTCCCTGAGATTGTTAATTATTTGCCAAAACTTAACTATGTAGAAAAATAATGTTTTTGTCAGTAGCTGTTATCCATGGATAGAGTTATCATATATTTTAAGGAAACTAAATTATGGTTAGTTTGTTTTTGTTTTTGTTTTTGTTTTTGTTTTATGTAAAAGAGAATGACTTCTGGAGAAGGTAAAGCCCTAAATACAAACTGGCAATTATAGCAATTCAGCAAACTATGTTCCAGTTACAGGAGAAAGAAGTGGATGTGGGACTTTGAGCAGACATGCAAAATATCATCAAAGTTGAAATACTGAATGTTTATTTGTGGAGATAAAATGTGTTGATTGGATCAATGAGCAAGGATTATGCATAAACTGGTGAAAATAGAGTGAAAGAAAATTTAAGAAGTTTTATAGGAAAACTATTTCATACCAAAATGCATTATTAGACTATGAAAGGGTTTTCCAAAAGACATGCAATGTCACTATTTAAAACCTTTGAAGATTGACAAGAAAAAGTCCTCCAAATAGTTCTTCAAAATACAGCCCTTCTCAAGTGCTATTGACAACAGTATTATTCTGAATAATGTTCTGACAAGTTGCTCTGAATATCTTTGTTTTTCCTTTCTTTAGAAAATATTCTTGGCATTTTACCCACTTTGTAGACATAATTAATTATCCCTCCAAAATAAATGAGGTTAAGTGTGTTTTTGTTTTAATGAGTGCTTTTAATCTCTTTCCCGATGATCGTCGGAAATTTTGTGAAAAAAGTTCTGAAGAAAATAGAATACCACCATTTAATTAACAAATATGTTTGATAAAATCTTTTTGATACTTATATGCAACTTTACACTATAGATTTCTGTCTAGAAGCTCAGTCTATCACTATACCCTTGAAATATCTTCAGATTTCATCTTCTATTACTTCTAATGAGGTAAATTATCTCTGAGCAGGTATCTGAGTGAGGGTATGTACTAAGCTGATAACTGCTGAAAAAATCCACAAAGAAATAGCAGTAATTTGAGGTCTCAAAGTGATATTTAAGGTCCCAAAGTGATATTTAAGGTAGATTTTAGTAGAATGTAAAATATATGAATATTGGATTATAGGACATAATAATGAATAAGGAAATATAAAAGAATTGTCAGCCAGCATTAAAGTTCTACCTGAGGTTTACAAAATGAATTTAAAGCCAGCATGGTTGTGTGTTTCTCACCAACCTGGTATAACTACTTAATAACAGGGAAATAAAATATAGGAAATTAGATATTAATCATTGTTGGTGCTTTGCTCAAAATGTTTGACAAAGAGTAAGTCATAAGACAGGTGCTTGCACATGTGAATGAGTAATTAGAATGATGGTTAATGAGGGAAGGAAGAAAATAAGGGGCCAATGGCAGATATGGTAAGTACAATGGATTTGAGGTCCTGGTAGAATTCAAAATTGTTAAACTGGGGTTCTCCAGTGAGTTAGGTGAAAAGTGAAGATGTGATATTCTGAATGTCAGATGCTTAACACCAAAATTTTGAAGAGCTTGCAGATATCAGGGTCTTCTGATGTTTGACCATGGGAGTAAATCACTGAATGGCTCAAAAGAGAAGACCAGGATGGAGAAGAAAACTCAGACATGGAAAGTTAGAGTATTGAATGGAAACATCTATGTAGAGTGGCTATTTAAATAATAATGGCAGAATAAATGGTTGGAAAGGAAATGTGATCCAGGTTCTGAAATCTTCAACAAAAGCCACAGTAGGCATCTGAAAGAATGGGGCTAGCAGCTAGAATAACTTGCTGTCATGTACTTCAAAGTGGGTAGATGAAAAATCAGGAGAAACAAACACTGAAATGTCAATACAAGTAAGGATTGCTCTTATTTCATCTATATTCTGTCATATGTGAAGTATAGGAGAAAAGGAAAAATAACAACAGAGCACTGTGGAAATCACAGAAGATATATTAATATTAAGTGACAACCAGGATTTGAGTAGAGAAATAAAGTGACAGGAAAGAACATAAGACAATGAGTTGAGGATATAAGAAATTTTGCTGCTGACAAGAGTTCCAGAGAGATCAATGAGAGGTTTGTTGTTAACTTTCTAGGATGTGACAATGAGCCAGATTAAGGGGTATTCAAAGCTGTGTAGAGATGAGAGTCTTTAGAATCTTGAATTTCTTAGGGAGATTGAGGTAGATGTAAGATAAAAAGCATGGTGGGTTAATCCTGATTATCTTTAGGAGGGACATGGAAAATCAGTTAACATTAAGTCTTTCTTGGCACTAACCTTTTAGTCAGTGTTTAGTAACAAGGTAGAGAGTTATGGAGAAGGGGAAGAGTGTTGCTAGGAGCATGTTGAATTCTGAGGGCCCATTCTCCAAACCTGAGGAATATGATAGTAAGATTGAGGTTGCTGTTCAAAACCAAAAGGAAAAAAAAAAAAAAAAAAAAGAAAGAAAGTTTAATTAAAGAATTTTGGATAATTAATCAGGCAGTTAAGAAATTAAATACAAAATCAATAAGACTCATTTGTTTTATTATGTTAGTCTTATAATATTACTCCAAAGCAGGGCCTGTATATTTCTTTTTTTTTTCTCTTTTCATCCATTTTATCTCTTACTTTCTTTTATTGGTCTTTGAACTTCTATTATGTGCCAAGGTCATTGCAAGTTCAATTAGTAGTATAAAATACAAGTTTTTATTTTTCTGAAGATACTATTGTCCTGGTACAGGAGATCCAGAAATATAGTTCTAGATAACATATAATACATGGTAAACCGTGATGCTATGTTATTTATGGAAGGTAGAGGGCAAATCTAGCACTAATTTGGTCTGAGAGATCCAAATTAAACTTTATCTGGTTGGGCAGTAGAAGATAGGTCATATCTAGATTGGTTTATATTGGGTGTTCAGAGGCTATAAAGGTAAGTTAAAGCAGATGAGAGGAAGGAAAATCATTTGCCCAATTTGCTGCAGTCAAACACATTTGTACAGGAACTTTTTGTAAAGCTTTGTCTTGGGAAATAGATTTGCAGAAAATAGTCGTACCGAATTTTTCCTTTGATGATTTTTCTTTCTCATGGGCTAGTATGCTTCCATAATGGGTCACTCTCAAATCTGTTGCCACAGCCAATTCTACAATATTATCATATTTTTAATGGACACCAGAAATGAAGAAACTCAAAGTCACCCCTTCTATTCCCACATTCAGGACAACATGAGTTAGTGCACTAGTAGGCACAAAGCAAAACATTGACACTGCTGTAAGTTAATTTTACAAGCTAATGTTTATCAAGGGTCATTATATCTGTCCTTTCTTTTAATTTTTTTTTTTTTTTTTTGAGACAGAGTCTCACTTTGTTGCCTGGGCTAGAGTGAGTGCCGTGGCGTCAGCCTAGCTCACAGCAACTTCAAACTCCTGAGCTTAAGCGATCCTACTGCCTCAGCCTCCCCAGTAGCTGGGACTACAGGCATGCACCACCATGCCTGGCTATTTTTTTCTATATATATTTTTAGTTGTCCAGATAATTTATTTCTATTTTTAGTAGAGACGGGATCTCGCTCAGGCTGGTCTCAAACTCCTGACCTAGAGCAATCCACCCACCTCGGCCTCCCAGAGTGCTAGGATTACAGGCGTGAGCCACCTCGCCCAGCCTCTTTTAATTTTAATGATGAGGAAATTCAGGCTCAAAAGCAGTAAAGAGGTAATCTAGGCATGCAAAACTTTTTATTGCAACATTAGTATGATGATTACAAAAGCTAAGATTTATTGGGCATTACTAAATTCCAGTCAGTGGGCCCTATGTAATAGTCATCATTTAGATGTTCAACATTTCTTTCATTATACTATGGTAACAAACAAAATGCATTCATGTATTTATGTTTTAACACAATAGAAATTTATTAAATATTATGCATATAGAAGCAATTTAAAAATATCAATATTAAAGAGAAGCAGGTCAGGAATTCTTTTCTCTTTTAATATAATGTAATAAAGATAAACTAAAAAATATAAACTTTATTTCTTAACATAAGCTCTATCAAGTTCAACACACTTGCAAATGATGATGCCAGGCATTTAGTCCATCACTAAAGAACTGAGGGTCCCAGGAATTTAACCATGTCAATGCCATCTTTTTCTACATTATTAATTTTTTTAAAAATAGCATGCATGTACTTTATTTTTCATTAAGGTAACACATTTGTATTGTATGATTTTAAAACACAGATTATTTTAAAAGATTTATATCTAGAAACACCATTGGCCCATTTGGGTCCACAGCCTGATTCCTGTTCTTTGGGAGCAATCACTTGCAATCCTGCTGCGCGTGTGTGTGTTTGTTTATAAGCAATTGACTATTTGTGTTTTCTTGATCTTTCAGTTTAAAATATTTTTGCTCTGGTTTCCTTTTAAACCGCTTTTCCACAACACATCTAAATATACCAAACTTTTATGATTTATCTATTTGACAATTTTTTTTATTACATTGAGCCCCATAGTATAGGAAATGATTACATTTTATTATTAATTGAAGAATTGATGTCTTTTAAATATTTTTTTAAGTTTAGGGGAAAAAATGGAAATCAGAAGGAGACAAATCAGGATTTTAAGGTGGATGCCTAAGAATTTCTGATCAAAAGTCCGACAAAATTACCCTTGTTTGGTGAGAGGAATAAGCAGGACGTTGTCGTGGTGCAGAAGGACTCTATGGTGAAGATTTCCAAGGCTTTTTCTGATAATTGCTTTTGCTAACTTTCTCCAAACACTCTCATAATAAGCAGATGTTACCATTCTTTGTGCCTCCAGAAAGTCAACAACCAACTTGCCATGAGTATTTTGAAAAACAGTTGCCAAAGCCTTTGATCTTGCCTAATCCACTTTTGCCTTGATTGGGCCACTTTCACCTATTTGTAGCCATTGTTTTGAGTGTCCTTTGTCTTCAGGATCATACTGGTAAAGCTATGTTTCATGTCCTGTTATAAGTCTTCAAAGGAATGCTTCAGGATCATGATCCCACTTGTTCAAAATTTCTGTTGAAAGCTCTGCTTTTGTCTGAAGCTGATCAGAGCACAACAGTTTTGGCACCCATCAAGTGGAAAAGTCATTAAACTTTAATTTTTCAGACAGAATTGTGTATGTAACCGATTGAGATGTCTAGGTGTTGGCTTTTGTTTCTGCTGTTAATTGTCACTCCTCATCAATTAGGGCATGAAGATGATTATTTTTTTCCTTGCAAATTGATGTGGATGGTCTGTCTCTGCAGGCTTCATCTCTGACATCGTCTCATTCCTTATTAAAATCAGTTATCCATTTGCAAACTGCTGCTTTCTTTGGGGCATTGTCCCTGTAAACTTTCTATAAAGCATCAATAGTTTCACCGTTCTTCTACCCAAGCTTCACCATAAATTTGATATTTGATATTTGTTCTTACTCAAATTCTAACAGAATTCAAGTTGCTCCAATAGAGGCTATTTTCAAACTGATGTCTTTTCCTTCTTAGTGCCTCAAAGTAGATCTTGTTCAGACACTTTATAACAAGTTAGTGTGAGTTTATTTTGGTACCCTGAAACTTTTGAAATCCATGCATAGATTTTTCATCGTGTACATTTTCCATGGACTTTTTGAAGACCAGTCATATCTCTGGCAATATATACCCCAGAAGTTTCCCAAACAAGGGCATCATTTTTACTTGCATGAGTTTTCATGGACACAGGATCATTTACAGGGAAAACTGCCTTCCCCTCCGACACAGACTCACACACACACACACACACACACACACGCCTCTCTCTCTCTCTCTCTCATGAGTCTGTATTATGTATATAAAAGGAAATAAGATTAGCAAACAGATAAAAATTATGGGAACAGAGCATTGTATGCACTGTCAGAATCTATTAAGAGCTTAATCTACGTTACTTACAAATGACTGATGAAAAACTCAGAGATGTAAAAACAAATTCAAAGTTATCTAGATAAAAAGTATTCAAACCAGTATTCCAGTGTCTATACTTTTTAACTTTATAGCATATTTCAGAAGATGCACTAATACGTTAACAACACTCTAATCTATGTTCTAGTTATAAAAAGACATAGTTGTTCCTGTATATATTTGCATGCTTATCTGTGTAAATTACTGTACAGAAAATTTTACATAGCTATTCCATAGTGATTATTCATTCACTTTTCTACTGACAACTTGCTTTTTAGCATTATACACTGTTAACTAACAGGATCCTTTTGATATTGTAAGCCTGGACCACAGGGACTAAATTGACAACTTCAGTCAATATTCACTTCACCAAAATATGTGATGATCTAAGCTCCTCAGTATAATGCCAAAACAAGATGAACGATGACAAGTATCAGGATGTTGGGCACGCTGATACTTGGCAATATTTTCAAATTTTCTTGGAAATAATAGAACTAATTATTGTTCACATAAAATTAGAGACAATAAGAATTTTAAAACTTGACTAGTATCCCATAATCTTTCTAGTGATCTCCATATTATCCAGAAGAAGAAAGTGATGACTAGGAAATCTTATGAAATTTCCCAATATCTCAAGACTAATTAGTGACAGGACAATTAACAAAAATGTTTTTTGATACCCAGGCCAGTGTCCAGAGCCTACTTATAGTAATATTCTTCTATATAAATACTTACTTTTTCAAGTTTTAGTTCTCTTTCTAACACAGAGTTCAGTTACAAAGGCTAAAAATATATAGTCTAAGTGCTATGTAGATATTGCCAAAAGTTTTCAATATATACTCGGCATCCATCTTTGTATATGGCATCAGAAAATATATCCTAAAAAGTCACGTCATTCCATTTGTCTTTCCTTTCTAATTGTGATTTTTGAAAAGTAAAATTTTGGAAAGTAAAAAAGCCTGTGGTCCATGGTCACAATATTTAAGGTGTTCTTTCAATTAATAGTGTTTAATGAAAAACAAATTGTCAGTACAAAAGTGAATGATTTCTGCACTAATTCAAGATTCTCTTTCATTTATAAGCTACAATTCTAACATCTACTTTGAATTTAAACTCTTTGATTTATTATTTAATATTTTGAAATGCTACAAGATTAATTTACCCTGATTTTAATACTTTATGCACAAAGCTGCTCTATGTATCTTCATTCAATATTATACAAGCCTAATATGTTATATGATTTCATTTTAAGAATAATTCCTTTTGGCTTCTTTCTCACATGATTGCCAGTCCTTTTAAATGCAAAGACTCTGAATTTCTGTTCCATTAAACAGTATAGACAGTTTTCTGCCTAGAGAAATGTCATTACACACAATTGTTATATAAAATATAGTCCAAATGTGAGAAAGTGTTGTCACAAAGTGCCACTTTGAAGTCTGTATTGGAAAAAATATATATTAATAGGTTTTATTTGCATGTATATATTGCTAAAATATGTTAATAACCAATTCTTCTTTCTTTATACATATATATTGTATGGAATATGATGAGATATATATGTATCTCTGTCAAGATATCTAAAAGGAAATATAGAGGTGCTAAGATTTCCAGAAAACCTCCACTTTAATCAATATGGAAAAGGAAACTTTTTCTTTATTTCTACCAGGTTTCCTTTTTTCATTTGAGCTGACAAATCTTTTTCTTGATCATTTCAAATATATAGAAGTTTGTTAAAATTATCAATCTGTCATGATATATGTGTGTGTATACACATATATATGATTTTTTGTGTGTGTGGTAGGGAGGAGGAATATTTTTTTAAGTAACCACAAGCTTTGAAACACTGAAAGGATAAAGGCTGGAAGATAGATTAAGGACAAAAGGACATGCTGATTGCAGGGTCAGAGATGTCTGAAGGGACGGTAATTATAATTCTGAGATCTTGAGGAAAAAAAAATAAAGAAGAACAAAAATGTATTACCTCACTTTTTCTATATCAGTGATATAGTAAGGGTTTTTGTTTTGTTTTGTTTTGTTTTGTTCTGTTTTGTTTCCCTGCAGGGAAGATGGCTGTTACATACTAAAGCCCTGCTCATAATGTCTTCATGATTAGTCTTCCATTCTCTGATATAAAAAATTGAAGTTTTTATAACTTAACTCTAATGTAATGCAAAAGAAGCTTTTAGAAAAGTCCCCTAATCATCTTCCTTCCCATTCCCACTTTCAAAATATTTGCTAATTTTAAACTTCTGCAGAAATTTGCATCTGAAAGGAGGGCTTTAGGTTGCCAGGTGGTCAGTTTGAAGACACACAATCTGCTACTTGACCTTTTGGTCAAACACATCAATGTTCATATATTCTAATTAAGTAAATTTTATTATTACCATGTTATAGCACACCTTCTGCTCAACTGCTTTCACTTTCTAAGCTGCCCTACATGCTACTGAACTAATCTGCTATTTCCTAGGAGAACATAAACTTTACTGGAGACAGGTGCAGACAATTCAACACAGTGCAGACTAACAAATCTATCAACAGAGTATTGAACCCACATTAGAGTCCTTAACTCTGAAGCAACAGGATACTGCATAGTGCTATTTGCCTTCAATAAATATAAAAAAGAGTAACTTTTAACCTCTTTTCTAGCTTTTTAACATATTATTTCTTTTACTGAAGCTCTCTTTAGTAACTTCAACAGTTTAAATACAATATTTTAAAACCTAATTTTTTAATTACAAAAATAACTTTCAAACCATGACATGAGTATGTGCAATTTTTGCTCTGAAAGCTTTATGTTAGTTTTATGCATCAATTTTAAAAGATATATATACATATATCTTTTACACATATACATATACACACACATAAATCTTTGGTTTATAATAATTCCATAATGATTCCCATGGTCTTACAGGCAAACATGATATTTCAGAATTATGTTTCCCAACTGTCTTTGAATTGAAACTTACAAGCAATGAGTAGATATTCATGCAACTTCTATTAAATATCTAGAAATAAATTTAATAAATAACAAGAAGGGCAGCAACTATAATGATAATAGCAAGCAGTGTCATAGTGCCTTCTGTGTATCAGATACTAATCTATGTGATTTACATATGTCATCTACCTTTGTATATATATGCATACCTATATACAGACACACACCCTTTGGGGTTTTTCAATCAACCAGAAAATATTTATTGGTGAAAAACACACCATTTTCTAAGACTATAATGTACTTTATCAAAAAAGTGCTTTTGAGTTTTAAAAATGCAAAAATATCTAATTTAAAAAGAGTTAAATTTCATAATTTATATTTTGTGTGAAAATATTTTAAATCTTTATCTACCAGATAGGGGGCTTTATTTTTCAAAGAAGATTAGTGGTTAAACTTACAGATACATAGGTACTTAGATATGTTTGCTTTTTTATAGAACAATGAATATCTGATAAGGCTTACTTATATTTTCCACCTTCATCTCATGACCATCCACAGGACACAAGAAGAAAGAACATTATAAAGATAGAGGAGGCATTACAATTATGGCACTATTACCAGCCAGGATGGCACCCAATTTCCAGTAAAGGGTCCTCTTGTTCCAGGAGAAAGAGCTTCTTCCAGATGCTACAACACCTTCAGCTGAGAGAAGCATCACAGAGGTGCAACAAGAGTCCTCAGAGGAAGCATTCATGTACTTCTTGGCCAACATACCACTCTAGACCATAGGACCGAATGGTTGCTTTAGATCCTCCTGCCCTATCTTCTCTGCCAAAGATAGTGAGGGCAAATATCTTCATGCCTCAGGTTTGGTTATCTTAATTACTTCCAGAAAGCTGAGCTCACAAAGTCAACCATTGTCATGCAGAGTCTCATTACTGTATTGTTTCATATAGTTTAATCTAACTGAATTTCCCAACTTTCTCTGCCCTACACTACACTCTAGAATTAATGGTCTATTTTCTATTTATATGTGTATGTATGTATATATATACACACATGACCTCCCAACATCTCCTCCTCAGGTTTTGATGATTTTATCAACTGATCTTTTTCCACCACTATTATTTGAGAAGCAACAGAAAATACTCCATTGAACACTTTTACCACACACTTTTATCCTTTTGTATCCAGAGTACATTTTATTCCACTTCAACCCCCTATTCTGTAGGCATATTCTTCCTATTTGGGGGAGGGGAGAGTAGGATGGGATCTCACTTTCTTGCCCATGCTGCAGTGCAGTGGCTCAGTCATAGCTCACTGCAGCCTGGAACTCCTGAGCTCCAGCAATACTCCTGCCTCAGCCTCCTAAGTAGCTGGGTCTACAGGCATGTGCCACTATACTTGGCTAATTTTTAAAATTTTTTTGTAGAGATAGGGTCTCACTATATTTCCCAGGCTGGTCTTGAACTCCTGGCCTTAAATGATCCTCCCAACTTGGCCTCCCAATGTCCTGGGATTCCAGGCATGCACCGTGGCACCTGACCCATAATTGTATTCTTCTAATCATTCTATTTTATGACCATAGACTTCTGCCTTTCTATATTATTTCTTGTATTATTTTCACTCTTACAAATATTCTACATCATTTAGTACTTTGTTTTTTTTGACCTCCATCACTTTCTAATCATCAATACATTGCCTCATATTCTGACTTCTCTCTATACCCAGGATTGTACCCATGGTCTTTCATTAAAGTCACTATTTTCAGAATACCCCTAGACTCATCATGCTTTTCGGCCTCTGTCACACTCGCTTGGCATAGCCTCAGTACTAGTTCAGCCCAACTCTCTGTTTGCTACATACTTACACTAGTGTTGATGAAATTCATTGGCAAAACATTTCACAACCCTGCTCATGAGTCTATTTTTAAAATGCTTGTATACAAATCTCAAACAAACACTCCATGCCAACCCACATGTCTAAAAATGACATTATTCAAATTACTGTATTATCTATTTACTCTATCTTCAAAATTCTTCTGATTCCATCCCCAACCAATAAACACCCCCACCAAACAAAAAACTAAAAAACAAAAACACAACTGAAATTTCTTTAAGCAGATATTTTATTAAAAAATAAAAAATAAAACCAATGTAAGAGGAATTTTCTCAGCTCTACATCATCAAAGTGTCGACTGCCTGAACCCTTGCTTTGTCATTATATATAATGGAAGATCACCTCTAAACTAGTAAGTGTATTGTGTATTATTTTTACCTTAAATGACATATAAAACACTGTCTGAGATATTGACCTCAGAAAAGTATGTATAATGTACTAAAGGCAGCACAAAGCAGAGGTACCAATAGAATAAGTTATGTGACTCATGAAAAATGAGTAGCAGTTTATCAATCAGGCAAAGGAGAAAGGGCATTCTAAGCACAAAAAAGAAAATAGTATGTTCTTTAACAAACTTAGTTTAATGGCTTAGATTAAAGCGTGTGTGTGTGTGTGTGTGTGTGTGTGTGTGTGTGTGTGTGGAGAGAGAGAGAAGGAGAGAAATGTGCTACTGTTTTCTGCTTCAAATTTAGGATGGTGCTATAAATTGCCTATGCAGCTAAAATGTATTAACATTATTTCACCAGTATAAAAAAATCTATGCGAGGAGAAAAGTGGCTGGCTCTACACAAAACTAATCCTTCCCTAGCACTATCTGGTACTGGATATTAAACCTGAGTAACCAGTGTGTATATTACACCATTCTCGATGATAAGCATCCTCTCAGGACCTCTGGTTTTCTTTCATATCAACTGATGCTCTTTTAAATGTCCAAAGAAAAAAGGTTAGGATGACATTTTTATTTCACAAAAAAGCTCCTTGACCACTATGTGATGATTTCAAAATCTGCTTATCAAGGATAAGGAGATGCTTGGTCTTTGAGAAGAAAAAAGGAGAAAGAAATGTATAAAATGATAGGGAATACTCAAATGCTTTTACATAAAATAATGTTATTATCAATATCTAAGTAGTACATTTAGTTGCCAGATACTGTGCTAATGACTTTATCCTAATTATCACATTTAATTTGTACAATAAGACTTCAGGTAGAAAATATTTTCATCCATGTGTTGTACTGTGGCTGGCAAGAGTAAAATTACTGGGCTAAGCCTTAGTGTTTAACTCAGGTAAGAATGGAGAAGAAAATTTTTAACCAAGCCAGCTGTCTCTAAAGACCAGGCTGTACAGCAACTACACATGTCCTCCGCTAGAAAAAAAGAGTGATTAGCAAGATTTAAATGTAAGTTTTTCTCATTAGGTAACAAAGATCAGCTTCACTAAATATTCCACTGGATCCATATATTTTTAAAGAAAATATATTTATACATGATTCAGAAGCAACTTAAAATTAAGTATAGCTCATATTATTCACTATAATTGAAATTTCTAATAGATTCTCTTTCTCTATGTTCTCCATCTTCTATGTCTTTAATCATTCAGACAACAGATTATTACTGACCAAGTAACTAACCAATGGGAAGAGGTGACAATATACATTTAGACTGACTTATTTTATCCACATGTGATGCTGAGTCAACACATTTTAGTGAGCTATTACTTAATAAATGCCTGGCTATGAAATACACAATACCCATCCTTTTTCCGACTATCTCCTTGAATAATGCTCAGCTTGTCTTCTCTTGGGATTGTGGAAATTATGAAGAGCATTATGTTTAATTATTACAGCCATTTCAGGTCTTTCCTATACAGATAAGCTGTGCCCGATGACTGCCTCAGGATTATGAATACCTCTAATTTAGAACATGCACACACAGATATACATACAGACGCACACACAATTATTAAAGTCATCTGTCACTAGTAACGCATCCCCCCAAAACTTGTGACTTAAAACAGCAAACATTTTATGATGCTCATGATTTGGAGATCAGGGAGGGATTCAGGAAAGTTTGGCAGCAATTCTTCTGCTTCATGTGCTTCCTGTCACTGAAGTGACTTAATGGTTTTCAGCTGGCAGCTTGGCCAGGCTGGAAGTTCCAAAGAGGCTTTTCTCACATCTGGAACAGTGGTATGGATGCCTAGATTCAGCCGGGCTGCTCTCTCTCAATTATTTGCAGGGTCTCCACGTGCAGTCTCACTAGCAGCATAGCAGAACTTCTTACGTAGCATTTCAG
This sequence comes from Lemur catta, assembly GCF_020740605.2. Taxonomy (NCBI): domain Eukaryota; kingdom Metazoa; phylum Chordata; class Mammalia; order Primates; family Lemuridae; genus Lemur; species Lemur catta. Next base: position 45,233,179 of record NC_059140.1, read on the forward strand.
ACTGTAGGAGCTCAAAGATCCCCCTGTCTGGGCCTAGAAATTGCAGCGGCATCACTTCTGCTACTTGGTATTAATAAAAGCAGTCCTGTCCAGTACCTGTCTGGATGCAGGCGGAGGTGCAAGACTCACCTCGTAATTTTAATTGACATATAAACTTTTATGTATTGTGTGCAACATGATCCTTTAAAGTGTATATATACATGTGGAGTGTATAGATATATATATAATTAATATATATACAGGATGTTTTAATGTGTATATATGATTCAATCTAGCTAATTAATAAATGCATTATCTCAGAGTTATCATTTTTTGTCGGGAGAGCACTTAACATTCACTCTTTTTGCATTTTTCAAGAATACAATATATTGTCATTATATATAGTTTACATTCTATATTTTGATTGAATATATTTCTGCCTCATTTTTAATGAAAAGAATCTAAGCATAAGGACATGTATATAATTAGATATCATATTATATACTTTTCTCAATTATATTAAATATTAAATAGCCTCATTACATGGAAGAAAGTTGTTTTTTTATCTGTCATTGTAATTTCATTGTTATATCATTTTAAAAACCATAAATTTTATTTAAAATTATTGTTACACATTATTTTAAGAAAAAGAAAAATTATATTTATATGCGTATCAAATTTTTTTTTTTAATTTCAGCATATTATGGGGGTACAAATGTTTAGGTTACAAATATTGCCCTTGCCCCCCCCCAGTCAGAGCTTCAAATGTGTCCATCCCCTAGACGTTGCGCATCGCTCTCATTATGTGTGTATATACCCATCCCTCCTCCCCGCCCCCATCTGCCCAACCCCTGATGAATGTTATTCCTATATGCGAACTTAGGTGTTTTTAAAAATGTAATTTTATTTGAATTTACTTTCTACCCATATGTTTTTTTTTAAATACATTGGTATATGCATAAGAATATAATATTTAGCTCCAATAATGGTACTTAACTTTGCATTATTTTTAAGACCTTCCTAACTTTAGTGAAATCATTTGCAATAGCTTCAAAAATACACAACTATATCCTTCTTACTCTAATTTTGTAAAGGCAGGAAATTATTTGGTTATCAACCAAAAGCAATGGAAGCTTCTGTAAATCACTTCAATTTATAGGCATCTTTTGACATTATAACGCAAGAATATCTGCTGACAGCAGACCAGAACTACTTTATTCTGAGTGGTAAAATTAACATGCAGACCAATAAATGGCAATTTTATTTACAATTTATTAATATGTTGTTAAGCATTTCTTTTTAAAGAATTATCCATGTACAAGAGACAGCATCAGCTCCGGACAGCTGTCCCCTATATGCTTTCTGTAAACATAAAATGAAGCAACATCCCACTCATTCTCTCTGGAAAGACAGCTTTCAGAGCCTTATGCAAATAACATGACCCTCTAGCTGTGGCACATTCTTCAAAAAGACACCTACCTTCAAAACTGACAGCAAGTAATAATGTGACAAACGAGCATACAGCCTGCACATGTGCCACATATTTCACCTGGAATCCTTGGATGTGATAAAATTAATGTGACCTCTATCACCAAGGACGTTCTAATCAATGCAACAGTGTCGCACAGGAAAAGCAGAAGTGGGGGCTGTGTCCTCATTTAGTAGGCTTTTACTTAAAGCTTTTTAAAATCAATTTGCTTTTTTTATTTTTTGGCCTGAGATACACTCACTTATAGGATTTCTATTGTCTTCATTACAAGAAGAAGCCACCATATTTGCTGATAGTTGGGGAGAAAGAGAGGTCACATATGATATACTTGAGTAATTAGTCTGTGGGTAAGTAATATAAAACTTTAATGAATATTGATATTTAGATTAAAGACTTGGCTTATTGTTAGTATAGCCTGCTATACGTTTTGCTTTGTTTTACAATTGACTTTTCTTCCTTTTAAAGAGAGAAGACAAAGACAAATGATGCATCTTTTTTCTTTTTTATTGATGAGAGAATTATGCAAAGAAGTACAATAAAATATTTCCAACTGACTTTGCAAAAAGGTAATGTATAAATGAATTGTTTTCAGTGTACCCACACATGAGTGCAATAAGCACTCCATGAGAGCTTTATTGTATCTTAATTGTAGCAATCAAATTTAAGAAGAAAACCATAGGGCACTTTTAAAATCTGCCTTGACAGACTTTTGGCAAAAATTAAAAAGTCCTAAACAAAAATAATCTTTGTGGCATCAAGCTGAGATCTAGGCCACCAACAGATATGGACACCAAAATGTAGCAAAAGTAGATTTAGATGTTTGCTTGTAATTATTTTGGAGCCACTGAACAGAATCATATCTGTAAATAATTTATGTTCAGTGTTCATGGTTATTTAAGATGTGTGGAAAATAAATAAGAACTAACAAACTATATGATTCCGTATCTACTAATGGGGTTGGGGAACAAAAGTAGATTGAGTTCATCAGGCATAAAAACACATTTGGAAGACAAACAAAAAGTCATTTGATCCCAGTTTCAAAATAGTGCATTTTCCCCTGCTAGCTGAAAGTTTTATATATGTTGAATAAATCCAGGCGATAATTATATATGTGGAATATATGCATGTAGTAATTGTGTATGTTAAATATATACATGTAGTAATGAACAAAAAAGGCATAGGTTTTAATTATTATTCAAACAGAAGAAGGTATCTGTGCACTCCCAGAAAATAAAAACATGTTAGTAGATTGGGGATGAATTTTTAATATTAAAACTAAAAGCCAAATGATTTTAACATTATAAATTTCAAAAAAGGTAATGTAAAGCTCATCTTTATTTTACGAGGAAGCTCATTTGTTTATATATTTCTAATTACTGGTAAAAAAGAAAAAAAGGAATTGACCCAGTAAGGAGGTTTGCTCACTTTATAATTCTTTCTGTGTTTATAAAAGTATAAAATATTCCAAAGGTTCAGAAACACACAAAATTATAGATGTTTTCCCACCATTAGATTTGGTACACATTGAATCTGACACTTTTAGTTTATTATTAAGTTATCTTTATCTTTGTCAAAGGTATGCATGTAAAATGAATAAACACAAGCAGTTCTTCATAGCTTACTTGGGAAAAAGTAGTACTCTGCTTCTTTTAGTCACATGTTTGGCATAAACTTTGTATGCATGAAAGGCAAATCCATATCCAGTGAAAATTTCTACTCCTCTAAGGACAAAAAAAAAAAGAGGTCCATGTTGCTGAACCCTTGTATAATCTTCATCTCTGCAACCATTGGCAAGGACAAGGGTGCCTGGAGAAAGAGGCTGACTGGTAGCCACAGAATGAATCATCCTTTCCACCATCACAGTATTTCACATGGCATTGCTTCTGACAAAGAAACTCACTTCATAGCCAAGGAAGTGTGGCAATGAGAACATTTTTATGGAATTCACTAGTCTTATCATGTTCCTTACCATCCTGAAGCAGCTATATTGATGCAATGATGGAATAGCTTTGTGAAGACTCAGTTACAGCACAAGCTAGATGGTAATGACCATGCAAGACTGGCAAGGTTTTCCAGAAGACTGTATGTGCTTTAAATCAGCATTCAATCTATGGCACTGTTTTTTGATAGCCAGGATGCATGAGTCCAAGAATCAAGGGTTGGAAATGGGAGTGGCACAACTCACCATTACTCCTAGTGTCCCACTAGCAAAATTAATGCTTCCTGTTCCCAGGACCTTATGCTCTAGTGGCTTAGGGATCTTAGTTCCAGAGGTAGGAATGATTTCATTAAGAGACAGAACAATAATTCCATTGAACTGGATGTTAAGACTGCTACCTGGCCTCTATGAGCACTTTATGCCTCTGAGTCAGTGGGCTAAGAGGAAAGCAATGCTGTTGGCTGGGGTGATTGATTCAGACTACCAAAAGGAAATTGGATTGCTACCCCACAACGGAGGAAAGGAAGAGAATGCCTGTGATGAAGGAGATTCCTTAGGGCTCCTCTTATTTTTATAATGTCCTGCTGTCACGTTTCAGGGTGAAACATTGGTACTTGGAACACCCATGGCCAAAGAATGACCAGATGCATCAAAGTAAGACAAGCAAGAAAATGAGTTTCATTGAGGAGAGAAAGATAGGATTATAGAGCAAGAGCAAGATAGAGGTTTGCAGAGCATGATGCATATGTCACAGATGGCGACCGGATGGACCCATTGTCTCAGCAAAAGGAGAAGAAAAGGAAGGACACCAAAAAGGGCCTGGTTATGGTCTGTGTCTTGTTTTATAGTGCCTGGATTGGAACCTCTCTGGTGACTCAGATGTCACCATGGAACTGCTTTAATTGGACAGTGGGGAGTTTCATCACTACACATGCAGGTTGTTCTAGGTCAATTTCCGAACTCTATGATACCTATGTTGCTTGGCCCCTGGGCTGGAGAGTCCTCTGTATGCTTTTGCAGCTGGTGCATTGAGTTATGATTGGCAGATTCATAGGGTATTCCCTCATCCTCCAGGTATGGCAGTTGCTTGGGATATTAGGGTGGGGCAGGACCAAGATGGGGGCCTTCTTCCCAGGTGGGGCAATCGTACCAAAGCAACAGCACCCACTTCTGTCCCTAGGAGACCCAGAATCCCTCGCTATCTACCTAACACTGTGATTAAGATCAATGGGAAATTACAACAACTCAATTCAAGTAGGACTACAAATGGCTCAGATGCTTCAGGAATGAAGGTTTTGGTCTCTCAGCCAGGTAAAAAGGGAATACAGGATGGGACAGGAAAGAAGTAAGTTACAAATACCATCTAAGATCACATGATCAGTTAGTGAAATAAGGATTGTAATTGTCATGATTATTTCCTCCCTATTTTGTTAGGAATACATTTGTGTGTGTATAAACATAGATAAAACAAATATCTTTTTTTTCTTCTCTTATTCTCTTACCATGTAATATAAGATGCACTGATTTTACATCAGTATTTAAGTACTGTTAATTTTACATTATAATATTTAACCCATGAGATATCAGGAGAAAAGTAAACACGACTCAAGGACTTTACTTCCCATTCTAGAGAAGAGAGATCAGTGGATTTTTTTGTATGCAGGTTACTTGTACCATGTTAGGTGGAATTATGACCTTGTTATTGTCTTTATTTCAAAATTAAGTATGGTTTATGAGATCTGTATTGGAGCAAAACTGACACATGGTTGACTTGTGATCATCAACTTTATGTGTCAACTTGACTGGCCTAAGTCATGAATGGTGATTATTTTAGTTTCCTTTTGCACAGGGCCTCCTTTTTTTGTAGGGAGTTCATCTCAAACCTCTCGCTGTATACACATCAAATGCCATTGATGTTGTATTTGCTTGGCTATTAATTTCCAAGTAATTCCCAAGGGCTATTAGCCCTTAGTACCTAAATTTTTGTTGATATACCGTAAGACCACTGCTTCCTCTAAATTTTGATCACTCTTGTTTTCTCTCTGTAAGCTAAGTATTAAAATTATTATTGAAATCTTTATTTATACCCAGCTTTTGAGTATGCAACACTGAGGCATCAGTATAACCTGTGTCCTCCATGTTCCAGACTTCTTTTTCCATTGCAAATGTGACTTTTATTTTCTTGCCTAAATTTGCTTCAGTATCTACCCATTCTTTATATATATTTAGTTATGATTGTAGGAAAATTTATCTATGATATAACTCCTGATGTCCTTTTCAACTTCATTTCGTCGAATTCACTCTTTGTTGCATGTACTCTTCAATTCTGTTTTATGGGTCTGGGTTACACATTTGCCATTCCCTTTGAAGTTGAAACACTTTTCTTGCTGTTCCCATCTTTCCTCATCCTTTCAAAGCCTACTTCTTTATGGAGTTTTTGACAAACTAGATATATTGTTTTTGGTTCAAATAATATAAATGTTCTTATGTCTTATTGAGTATAAGAATATGTTTAATTTATACTTTTGTTTACAGTACTTATCATAGTTCCTGATTTATTCTACACACTAAAAATATATATTCCCTGAATAATCATATAGTATATGATTCAGGAAATGAAATAATGATTACATAAAGAAGATAACACAGTGCTAAGTACTGTTTCCCTATAGGGTGTTTTCATTATTTACAGGGTAAGGTAATTAGCTTTATTGAAATTTGTGCTTGTCATTCATTTGCTTTATGTTGTACAGATGCACATATCCAAGTTGCTATTCATTAAAATAAAACAATAAAGTTTGAAGTAGTCAAAAGACATTCTGTAAAGAATTTAATTTATTTCAGTAAATCTCAATTTCATGGATAAAATGAGTGATGATATGCATTAAAGAATCAATTTTAGCATGATTAATAAATCATTAGATAAGCAATGGTCAGATAATTCAAAAAGGATAAACATTTTCTCATAAGGTATGTCATTTGAAGTAATAAATAGCTTTCATGGCAATTAAGAGCCAGGTAAATATTTTGTGACAGGACTAGACTTAGAATTATAGTCTACAATAACACACAAAATATATATATATAATTTGTTTTATTTATTTTTTCCATGACTTAAAGAATATCATATGACATAAAATATTTTTGAAAACAAAATAAAAATATTATAAAATATTTATATACAGATTTATGCCTTATAATTGCTATATTATGTAATACCTATCCAAGTTGCAAAATGTCCTATATATTTATACCTATCTATATTTCAACCAAATGACATTATTACTAATATTTTAATTTTTCTTTTAAAAGAAATAAATGTTAACTGTTTTACAGCATTACTACAATGTGTTTTTATTCTCATTTATATGTGTGCCATACTATGTATAGCTTATCCCTATTATTGGATAATTAGGATATATCAATTATGTTTTAATATAAATTATGCTGTCATAAATATTTATTTATGCATATGACTCAAATAATGTACAAATGTGTGACTGTGTATTGTATATCTGCACATTTTTTGAGAAATTTCAAATTTATTGGAATACATGGGACATAGTCTATAGTTTATAATGTTGTGATATGTTTTATAATCTGTATTTATAAAACATTTTTGATTAATATATTTATTTAGTAAATAAACTTTCAAAAAATCTATCACTTTCATTGCATGTTTCAAAAACAACTATTCTATGTTTACCAGTTCTACCACTTTATTCTATTGCATATATTTTTGATTTTAATTTTGCACAATTTTCCCTTAAACCATATTTTTGATAGGATAAAGTAGACTGATTACTAAAATTTAGATATTATTAAATTATTCCACCAACAGACATTTGGAATATTTCAGCCAGAATGGTTTTACTGTGTATTTTGTCTTTATTAAATAATACAAATGTACTGATTCTTATACCTACACAATTCAATTTTATTTTTAATTAAGGGCATGTTTTCATAGTAATCAGTAATTATGTAATCTTTTTACTCTGTTGTTATGACAGAAATATAAGTAATTTGAGTATTAGAATGATGGATCAAATGTTAAATAAATTTTTATTGTATTTAAAAGACAGGACTTTATATACTACCAAGTTAAAAAGGCACTTTGCAGCTATATGGCCATTTGTTGTAATTATTTTTATTTCAATTTTAAAGTACCATATTCGTTTTATAATTGCTACGTGTGTCCATGTAGATTTAATGTAACAAAAATGGCATTTCTACTGATACATTTAAATTATGTGCTTACCTTTAATAGTTCATCTTATACAAATATATTGAAGAAGTCTAATTATATTTTAAAAAAAGAGACTCATATTTAGTATGTTATTCCACAGAAAAAGCACAGATAATACATAAAAATGTATAGTTGTCATTTTCCTAATGATTTTTAGAAACTAATGCTTGCCCCTGATTACACACACACACACACATACACACGTACACACATATACACACAGAATGACAAAAAAAACAGGAAAGCAAATGAAGAAACAAATTATTAGTAGTCATTAGGTACAGTTTCCCATCCCATAAGTAACCACGCTAACAAGGAGATTAGGGCTCACTCCTTTCCCTCTGAAAAGATGCAACAAGTGCTTTTGTGTGTCCTAAGAACAAAAGCTACCACCTCCTCTGAGTGCTTTGCCTGAGCTGCCTGTCTCTTTTGCCGGGGGCCTACCTGCCCTGGAGGCAAGTCCCTGGCACAGCCACACCTTCCCGACCAGAGCATTTCCGCCACAGCCCACAGCCAATCTGGTAGCGCCGCACACGGTGGATTGAGCAGCGTCCTCCACCTCTGCTGGAGCTGGGCGAGGCTGGGAGCTGGGAATCTGGGTGCTTTTGTGTCTCCAGCAACAGGGCCCTCTGTCATTGCTGAAAGAGAGAAGCGTGAGCAGCTTGTGTGCCACACATCTGCCTGCCTCTGCTAATCTCATCGAGACCCAGACGGGTCCACCCTCTCACCGCAGGTTCTCAGTGCATCCACACTTCTGCCTGAGCATTCATCTGGGGCAGAAGAGCACCCCATCCTCACTGTCCCAGCCAGTGCCTGGAACCCAGGGAAGCTCGAGGGCAAGTTGGCCAGCTCAGCCGGGGTCTGGTCCCCCGTAGGACTCAAGCACGTCATCCGGCAGCCTGGGAACTGGGGACTACACCTAACTTAGTCTCCCACGGCTGGAACAAGAACGCTCTCCCAGGGATCTGAGGTCCAACTGGCCGAAAGGCAGGGCACTCTCCCTGTCTACACTGAGCAGCAGAGCTACCAGCAGAGGGGAAAAGGTGAAGAGCAAAGCTATTTGTTTTAAGCTGAGGGAAAAGGTTCCAGATGAGAGGGAGCCATTATAATACATAAATATATTACACAAAATCTAGCAGCATTTATTATATAGGCAATTAATTATTTGAAGATTTCTGAATAAATCTGTTATAAAGATATCTCCAGTTAATTTTAATATAAATTATAGATTCATTGTCCACAAATTTGGCAACCCCTTTTAAGAACTATTATTTGAAATAAGTTTTGAATCACTTGAACTTTTATAACATCCAAGTGTCTATAATAATTTGTCAATATGTTTAATATTAAAGTTGTTTAGAAAAATTTATGTACTTATGCCTTGTTTATTTCTTCCAGTCCTATAGAATTTCCGCTATAAATTACCAATTTGCTGCAATAAATTTATTTTTTAAATATTTATATTCACAGAAAGTTTTTATTAAATTAATTACTTAATTCCTTTTAGTTAACAAATAAAACGTATATATTTATGGAATAAATATGCAATGAACCTTAAAAATGAATGACAACATATTTGATATTTATAGTTAAGAATTTGACTTTTTACAGATATACTTCTCAATAAGTAGATAGTATTCTGGACAAAAGGAATAAAAGAAAAAATAGAAAACTATATATTTTCCTTAATTATAGTCAGACATATGTTTTTAAAGTAATAAAGTATCACTAAAACAAACAAAAAAGGCTTTGGAATGTTGAATTAATTTGCTCAAAATATCCAGAGTACTTATGTGACTGACAATGAGTTTTGTTGAGTCATAATTATCTGAATTCGAAAATTAAAGTCATTTGTTTCTATCATCGATTAGTCATACTGAGTCATTAACACAATCTCTAGTTCCATTTTAATACATCATGTCAGTTCATTTGGGGTTTGAAGTTAAATAAGTATGTGACCCTCGGTGGGAGACTTTTCTACATAGTCTTAATTTATTTGTAGGATGCTATAATGAAGATAGTGCCACAGGGTCCCCAATATAGCCAATGCAGCTAACCAATGAGATTTGACTATATAATTTGAAAATTAATATGCTCCTCTGAGAAGTTTTGTTGCATTTTTAATCACACTTAAGAAAATAAACTATACTTAGTCTACTGAGTATAGGTTTTATGCAATTAAAAATAAACTTTGTGACAGTTTAATCCTACTACAATTTGTAACAGAATGGATATAGCACATTCACTATAACTCAGATTCTCAGGAATTTTACTAATGGTCCATTTTGTGTTCCATAGAGGTGAACATTTATACCTCAGGGAAGCTGGTGGCCACAATTAACAAAGAAAGCTGTTGGAGTTGACAATCGCTACTTTATTTCAAGAAAGCATTCAAGCGGATTTCTTCTATTTGTAAATTGGACTTAAAGGTTCCATAAAATTACATAGTCACGCAACTGAGGGTGAAATTCCCTATTATAATGTAGATGGTAAGACCAATGTCATTCCTGAAGTTTTAATGACACAATTTGATAGAATAGCTTGAAATAGAGGTGGAAAGGGGTAAGCACGTGGGCCTATTGTTACTGTCAGCAAGAATTTGATATAAGTGGCATTTTGTTTTCTGTTTGTCCAACAAATTAACTATTTCTTTCTCAGTCATCTATTGATAAGAACATTCGTTTGGCTATAAAGTTCAAGGAGTAATAGAATATAAATAGTAATGAAAACAAGAATGGGCATTGGTACTATAAAATGATTGCTTCCTCACCAGCCTTAGTTAACTACTGCTTCATTGTCTTTTTTGTTTTCAGAGTTTAGTTTTGAGAGTTTTGTTAGTTTGTTTGTTAAAGCATATGCTAAAACACCCTAAATTCTAGTTTTTTGGTATTATTACTGCCTTAGTATTCAAAATTATTTAAAGACATTTTTGAAAGATTGACCATATACTGAATTTAATTAAATAATCAAGGCCTTTTAATATATTTCATACTTCTCTGCTTTTTCCCCAAAATGTTATTATAGAAATCAGAAATTTGTGTGGTTATGTGAGTTCATGCTTGTATATATGCACTAATACTCATTATAAGTTAAAACCTAAATTAAAAAAATCACAATAACCTTCCAAAGATTTTTTTTTATTTCAGCATATTATGGGGGTACAAAAGTTTAGGTGATGTATATTGCCCTTGTCCCCCATTCCCCCCGAATGAGAGCTTCAAGCGTGTCTATCCCCTAGATGGTGCTCATCGCAATCATTATATATGTATACACCCATCCCCTCCCCCCTCATATCTGCCCAACACCTGATTAATGTTATTCCTAAATGTGCTCTTAGGTGATGATCAGTGAAACCAATTTGATGGTGAGTACATGTGGCGTTTATTTTTCCATTCTTGGGATACTTCACTTAGTAGAATGGGTTCCAACTCTATCCAGGAAAATACAAAAGATTTTATATCCCCATTATTTCTTATAGCTGAGTAGTACTCCATGTATACATATACCACATTTTATTAATCCACTCATGTATTGATGGGCACTTGGGTTGTTTCCACATATTTGCAATTGTAAATTGTGCTGCTATAAACATTTGAGTGCAAATGTCTTTTTTATAGAATGTCTTTCGTTCTTTTGGGTAGATGCCCATGATTTGTCTCTGCTATTCAAGATGCTCTGACATTTTCCTTTTATTGGAAAAGTCAGAAAGATTTAAAAATATACTGATAACAGTTGCCATCAATATCTTTCTAGCATTCCTCCACACTTTTTAATTAAAATAAATATTTTTCACTTTCTTATCTAAGTATTAATCTTTAAATAATTTTAAAAGGATCAGGGTGGCTAAAGGTTGGGATGGTTGTGACAATTTCTTAAAATAAGACAATAAGGTTTGCTGTACTGATTGATTCTTCCTTTCATGAAAGATTCCTCTGTAGCATGTGATACTGTTAGACAGCATTTTACTCATGGTGGAACTTCTTTCAAAACTAGAACCAATCCTCTCAATCTCTGCCACTGCTTTATCATCTAAGTGTATGAAATATTCTAAATTCTTAATTGTCATTTCCACAATGTTCACAGCATCTTTGCCAGTTGTAGATTTCATCTTAAGAAACCACCAGCCATTGACTTCTCTTCTCTAGCTAGAAAAGTCCTAGATGATATCTTCTGCAATAAAAATCTTTTCTATCTACATTGAAAATCTTTTAGTGTAGCCATCTTTATCAATTACCTTAGCTAGATCTTCTGGATAACTTGTTATAGCTTCTACATTATCATTTACAGCTTTACCTTGCACATTTATATTATGGATATGGCTTCTTTTCTTAAACCTCATAAGCCAACCTCTGCTGACTTCAAACTTTTCTTTTGCAGCTTCCTCACCTCTCTCAGATTTCATCAAATTGAAGAGTTAGGGACTTGCTCTGGATTAGGTTTTGGCTTAAGAGAATGTTGTGGATGGTTTCATATTCTGTCCAGACCACTAAAAGTTTCCTCATATCAACAATAAGGGTTTTTCACTTTCTTATCATTTTTGTGTTTGCTGGAGTAGCACTTTTGATCTTGTTCAAGAGCTTTTCCTTTGTATTCATACCTTGTCTAACTTTGGCACAAAAACTCTACCTTTGAGCCTCTCTTAGCTTTTAACATGCCTTCTTCACTAAGCTCACTCATTTCCAGCTTTTGATTTAATGTGAGAGACATGTGACGCTTCCTTTTACTTGAACACTTAGAGACTATTGTATTGTTACTAATTTCAATGTTGTTGTAGCTCATGAAATAGGGAGGCCCAAGAAGAATAAGAGAGACAGGAAAATAGCTGGGAGATAGAACAATCAGAACACCCACATTATCAATTTAATTCACTGTTTTATATGGTTTCATGGCATCTCAAAACAATTACAATAGTAACATCAGAGATCACTGATGACAGGTCAACATAACAGATAATAATAATGAAAACATGAAATATTGTGACAATTATTAAAATGTGACACAGACATTAAGTGAGCATGTGCTCTTAGACAATTGGTGCCAATAACTTGCTCTACAAAGATTTGGTACAAACAACCTTCAATTTGTAAAAAGCACAATATCTATGAAGCACAATAAAATTAGGTGTGTGTGTGTATATATATATATCTCACATTTTCTTAATCCATTCACCATTTGAAGGACACTTAGGTTGTTTTCAAATATTGGCTATTGTAAATAATGCTATGAACATTGGAGAGCAGCTATTCCTTTGAGATGGTGATTTTGTTTCCTTTGGAAAATCTGTATACATTTAATGTTTATTAATTTTAGGATTGACTGACAAAGCAAAATATAGGAGATCCTGTGTGGTGCTTGATACAATGTGTTCTTTGTCAAACGGATAGGTTGTTTTAGCTCTTAGAAAGTCAGAGGATGACAAAAAAGCCATTTGCCATGTTATTATTATCAGAGTGATATGTATTTTCAATTATCTCTAGCTGATATCATAAATATATAATACTGTTATTGTTTTTAGGCAAAATAAATTGAAACATTTCAAGTGCATAAAATAAATTGGCGAGTCAGGGTCATTGATGAAAACTCAGGAAACTCTGGTTTTGATTTATATGTCAATATAATATTTCTGAAAGTCAACAATGAAAAAATGAATTAAAATAGTTAAATATCAGAAATTAGAAAATATTTTATTAACTAAGTATTATCTAATTTTCAGATAAAATTTTTACTTTGTTACTTTAAAAGGAATCAGCATTTCTTTACAATGTGCAAATGCTACCTATATGGGTGAATGAATATTTTTAGAGAATTCTATCAATCATGGGCATTGTTAATACTCCTTTTTTCAATTATTTATTAGAGAAAAATATTTTCAGAATTTAAATATCACTATTATTTAAATAAGTTTCTGAGATTTTACAAACACATTAGCATTTTAATGTCACATACTGTAAAATAAGATTCATGTTATAATGAAAATTATACTTACTGCAATTAGGTACTGAGAAATATAGTAAAGTAATTAGAAATAAATCACTTCAAATTATGCATCTTCTTATACTTTTGAGCTTGATTACTTTTTAATATGTGACAGCATTCTTCAGCAGCTCTTGTTTCCTCATTAGTGCATTGATGTTTCCTTTATAGAACATATGCACAATTTACTTAGTAGTAAGTTATAAATTTTAGAAAATTAGGTTCTATGTTCATGAAGTCTGAATATTATGATAAATGAAAGTATGACTTTTGAGTCTTTAATGATATATGAACTACCAACAAAGAACTTGTTTTCAAGTATTGTTTGGTAAAATATTGTATTGAAGAAGAAATTATTGCAAATGTTTCTTGATTCTCCTTGTCTTATATTTAAATTATCACTACATAGAAGACTATGCCATATATGTTTGTGTGTGTCTGTAACACCATGATATGGTGATATATATGATATATCATAGTATTATATTTATTATAGACAATATTAACTCACCAAAAAAGATGTTTTTATGAGAATATGTAACAAGAAAAAAATAACCCTGATCTAGACTAGGTGGTTAGGAAATGGTTTTATGAGAAAGTTTTACTGAAACAAGATTGGAAAGTATACAATTATGTATTTTTACTTATGTCATTAGCTAATAAAGGCACAGCTTTTTTTTTTCCTTTTTTTAATTATTATTTTAGCATATTGTGGGGGTGCCAAAGTTTAGGTTACGTATATTGCCCTTGCCCTCTCCCCAGAGTCAGAGCTTCAAACATGGCCATCCCCTAGACAGTGCTCATCGCATTCATTATGTATGTATACACCTATCCCCTCCCCCCCCATCTGCCCGACACCCAATTAATGTTATTCCTGAATGTGCTCTTAGGTGATGATCAGTGAAACCAATTTGATGGTGAGTACACGTGGTGCTTATTTTTCCATTCTTGGTATACTTCACTTAGTAGAATACATGAGTGGATTAATCAAATGTGGTATATGTATACCATGGAGTATTACTCAGCTATAACAAATAAAGGGGATATAGAATCTCTTATGTTCTCCTCAATAGAGTCGGAACCCATTCTACTAAGGCACTGCTTTTATTGGAGGTAATAGTTTGCCTTGTATCCCTGTCCCTCCACTACAAAAAAATAGCTACATTTGAATAAAACAGCTGTTCTCCATGCAAAAGAAAACCACCACACTCATTATACAAAAGAGAAGAAAAATGAAATAAATTTGTCTTATTACCTATAAACTTGTTCTCAATTCATGGTGATACTACTTTAAATAAATGAAGTTTCAAATAAATTGCAAACAAATGTCTCAAAGTATAATGAGAAATTTAGATTTTTAGGTATCATTTAATTATATATTTATATATTATATATAATACATATATAACATATAATACAGAGATATCCCATGTTCCATTTACCAATTTCCCCCAATAGTAATGTGCTTTAAAACCGTAGTACAATATCACAACCAGGATATAGACATGGATACAGTCAATCGTCCACAGTTCCATGATGCATTGTGGAAATTATGTTGCCTTTTTGTAGTCATACCCAATTGACTCCCCTCCATTTCTGACACCTTGCAAGCTGTGTCCCATTTGTATATTATTGTAATCTTAATAATATTATGTACATGCAAACATACAGTGTGTAACTTTTGGAATTGGCTTTTTTATTCAGCATAATCTTCTAGAGATTCATCCAAGTCATTATGTGTATTAATAGTTTATTCATTTTTATAGCTGAGGACTATTCCACTAAATATATGTGTGTGTCTGTATGAATACACACACACACACACACACACACACACACATATATATATAGTTTGTTTAACTCTTCACCTGTTGGATAATATTTGATATTTCTGCTATGAATAATATTTTTGTGCAGATTTTTTCATGTGAAAATAAATTTTCATTTCTCTGGGAAAAATGCCAGGGTGTGCAGCTGCTAGGTTATATAGTTGTTGCATATTTAGGTTGATAACAAATTTGTAAACTGTTTTCCAGAATGGCTGTACCATTTATATTCCCATCAGCAATGTATAACTAATTCAGTCTCTCTGAATCCTCACCAGCATCTGGTGTTGTCACTACGTTTATTTTAGCCATTGTTATAAGTGTATGTTGTTATCTCACTATAATTGAATTTTCATTTCATTGATGGTTAATGATGTTGAACATCTTTTCATGCAGTAATTTGCTTTATCACGTACATATCCAATTTGGTAAAATATATGTTTATAATTTCCCCCTTTTTCTCAATGGATGGCTCATTGTTTTTCCTTTGAGGAATATTTAATAAAGGGATTATTTACAGATGAAGGCAGAGTACAGTGAAATCACAAAGAGTGTAATATCCCAGGACTAGAAATAGCAGAGCTGTTACCACTTCTATACTCAAGGACAGCAAGGGTTGCCAGAATCTGAAAGCAGAGATACTGTGTAAGGAGGGAGTCTTTGATAGTAGATATCACTTTTAACCAACAGGCACAGCCAGCCAGAGGCAACACTTCAAGGAAGACATTGGGAGATCTATTGATATCTCAATATTGCTTTCCCCCCTCCCTCCAATTTCCTTTGGTTCCTCATTGCCTGAAGCAACCTAGAAACCAGTGATCAAGGAATCTCTTTGTTATACACCTTGTAGATGAGTATTTCTGGGCAGAATGCAGGGTGCAAAAAGGAGGAGAACTGACAGGGGAACAAACATGAGATATCCAACAAGATTACTAATGCACACCATGTATAAAACCTTATATAAAATCTATTCCGGGTGCATCAAGATTCCTCTTCTTTATTCTGATGTTCCTAAAATGTCATTATTATTGGTCAATACTTACATAATATACCTATTTTTTGCCCGCCTTTTTTTATTTTTTTATTTTTTATTTCAGCATATTATGCTGGTACCAAATGTTTAGGTTACATATATTGCCTTTGCCCCAGCCAAGTCAGAGCTTCAAGTGTGTCCATCCCCCAGATGGTGCACACCACACCCATTAGGTGTGAATATACCCATACCCTTCCCACCTGCCCGACACCTGATGAATATTACTACTATATGTGCACATAAGTGTTGATCAGTTAATACCAATTTGATGGTGAGCATATGTGGTGCTTGTTTTTCCATTCTTGTGATACTCCACTTAGCAGAATAGGCTCCAGCTCTATCGAGGGTAATACAAGAGGTGCTAGATCAACATTGTTTTTTGTGACTGAGACACAATATACCATATTTTATTAATCCACTCATGTATTGATGGGCACTTGGGTTGTTTCCACATGTTTGCAATTGTGAATTGTGCCGCCATACACATTTGAGTGCAAATGTCTTTTTTATAGAATGCTTTTTTTTTCCTTCGGGTAGATGCTGGCTCATTGTTTTTATCTAAAAGAATAAAAAACAAACAACCCCATCAAAAAGTGGGAAGACCTGAACAGATTTTTCTCAAAAGAAGACATATAAATGGCTAAGAAATATATGAAAAAAATTCTCATCATTACTAATTATCAGAGAAAAAAGACATTATTTTTAATGTTTTTACATGAAAGAATAAAATGTTCAGAAAACCATGTAGAACACTATTTTTTTTTCTTTTCCCAGTATATTACTTTCAAAAGTCTGGAAATACTCATCACCAATAAGCTAAGAAAAAATTGGGTACTTAAATGAATAATAAACTGTCAGATTTAATTTTTAATTGGAAATCCCAAATCTCTGAAAGTTATAAAGAATTAGAATCTTGCTTTATATAGATAAGTAATATAATAGAATTAATGCTAAGAACTTATGCTCAAGTTCATTCACTATACATTCTTAAGGCTAATTATTCCACTTAGAATTAGATTTACTTAACACATGCATTCATTACATTTACTACATTAATTTTTCTATAGAAACAAAATACAAGCTGGAGAGAAACTGACCTCACCATTTCAATCCTGTGTGCAGTAAATGGTCAATGCAATGCTACAGATTGGATGAATTATCTCATGTCTTGCAATGCTGTCATCGAAGCCTAAATTTATGCCCAGATCTCTCAAATCAAGCCTACATTACATTTCAAATAAAAATAGATATTTTCAAACTGCATAGATAATACTGAGCAATGATAAAATCAAAAATAAAAACTTGACATAGTAAAATGCTCACCACAGAACTGAAAATATAAAAATTAAAGAAAATGTCTTCTTTTCTAGAACATAGTACATATACACTGAACTTTTGTGAACAGCAATATTTTGATTAATATAAAAAGCAACTTCAAAAAAGGAAAAGTGAAACATATGTAATTCTTTCTGCTCCTGCAAAATAGAAAACACAACTTTGAGAATCATAAATGTGTATACATGTAAGATATTCTTTGAAATTGGTCTCACCATATTAGTTATGGAGCAGCTGTAACTAATAAAACTTAATATCTCAATAATTTAACCAAATAACATGTATTTATCCCTGACATAGAGTATGACTGGTGGTGGTGTGGGAGTGGTGAATTCAAGCTGACAGAAATTCTACAGTTTTCAAGCCAGTGCTGCCCACATCTCTGTGGTCATTAACATCTAGCTGGCAATTGGGAAGCAACAGGATATTATTGGTCATTCTTGAATTGCTGGATAAATTTAATCACTGTTATTGGCTATGGCTGTGTCATTAACTTCTAAGGAGACTGAGAAGTGGAGCCTAGCTCTGAGCTCAGGAGGAAAGTGATATGAATTTTGTCCACAGCTAACTGGTCTCTGTCATATTTGGACACTTATGTGTTTAATGGATGTTAATAGTTTGGTTCTATGACATTAATTTGTATTTAAATTTATAGAAAAAGGAAGAAATTTTGTCTCTGGCTCACATCAGAGAAAAAAATAAAATCACTTGATAAATAATTAATAATAAAATCATAGAAAATTTTAAGGTCTCTAAAGAATATGAAAATAAAACAACCTTTTATTTTTGTGTAACTGAATTTTCCCATTTAGAATATTTTGAAATTGATGGCATATCTTCCTAAGGAAAAAAAAAGGGTGGGCTTGTGTGTTTATATACCTGGAAATGTATTCCCATTTTTTTGGTATATGGCTTTTAACACTGAAGTTTGAGACATTGTATGACACAACCCACTCATGACATAGGTCAGAAAGCTGAAGTTTAAATCATCAGGTCAACTACAAATTGACAGCGAAGAAGCAAACACAGTGTCTATAACTCTCCAATCTTCTTTTTTCTACTACTTCACATTATCTTACAATATGAATGTTATCTTTGTTATCAACTGTAGTGAATGCCAAAAAGACACAACAAATTGTACATTTTCACTGTAGCAGATAAAACATAAAAGACCAATGCATGTTAAATTCAAGTTATTTTCCAACATAAATGTTTTTATGTTCCAACACAAATGTTTTTATGTTATTTTTAATTGCTCATTTAAAAGTACTCCTGACAGAAACTGGATAAAAAAAGTATGGTCTATTACATACAGCATAATTGAACACTCTCCCACACTGAACTCATATAATGAACATTTATAATCACTCATGCTTATTGTTAGTGTGAATAAAATGTCAATGCATTAAGTGCACTTTCTCCGTTACAATTGGATGTTATATTTAGTTTGTACCAGGATTTATTGAACTTGAATGGTTCTTAATGTGTTATTATTTTTCACTTTAGCTTAAAAATGATATTGTCTTCTCACAATTCTATTTAATGAAACACTATAAATTATAGTCATTTAGAGGATTAAACTTCTGTAAGTTATCCTTGGGATCAAAAAATGGACATTTTCGCAGAGAAGAAAGAGGACTCATTACTAATTTCTTACATTCAAAGTATTTGTGAGGTTGGCAGATAATATCAAAAGAGTATATACTTGCTACCTATTAATACAGACATTTAATAATTCAGCATACAGTTGTTAAACATTTCATACCTATATGATAGGTCCTGGGGAGACAAAGGTTAATAAGAATGCTATTCAGCCTACTGACAGACCACAGTTCAGAAGACAAACATAAATCTAATTTTGAATGAATAGTATTACACTGGAGGCAGGTATATTATGCTGTGGAGAGAGAGCAGTGAGAGAATACTTGATGAACTGAGGAAAGCTTTGCAAAGGGTATGGTATTTAAAAAAGGTCTTGAAGTATGAATAGAAGTTCAGCATAAGAAAGGAGAGGTGACACTTTTACAAATGAAATTACATAAAGATGTAGTACAAAGATAGAAAATGGAACAATTTCTTCGAAAACTGACAATCTGAAAGCAATATCAGGTTACAGAGAAGCATGGAAGAATAGTGTCCAGGTTTTGAAGTCCACAATGTACTTATTATGTTGCTTTATCTTCCTTTGTCAAGAATTGAGTCACAAATGGCCACATCTACGGCCAAATGCAGTTGCACAGGGCCCCAGGCTTAGAAGGAACCCATGATTGTTTTATTTTTCCACTCGTGTCACCTTAAAGGTTGCATTATTTTTCAACAAATGGCCCCATACTTTCATTTTGCACTGGATCCTGCAAATCATGTAGCTGGTTCTACACCTAAAAGTGAAGGAGACTGGGCAACAGACTCAAGCTATGCACCGTTAAGAGAGATATACTTGCTTTCTGTGGCTGTCTAGCAGGCTTTTCTATTGCAAGTATGACAAAGCAGCTCTATAGCCCCAGTTAATCAGTGAGAGATTATGTGGCATGCTTATCATAATGAGCTGGTTCTGACTCTAAGCACAATGATTTTACTTTTTCTATTTAAAACTGAATTTGTATAACTTGTTCCATAGATGTAAACGTGGAACTTGAAAATATCGTCATGGAAGATTGATACATTTTTGGTTTTACCTTTCTTTTTTCTTTTATTCTTGTGTTTTCCCTGAAAGAACTGTATAATGCACTAAACAAAAATTAAAAGGAATTTACTAATCTAGAAGCAGTTGTTGTGTGAGAACCACCTTGTTAGGCAGCTTTACCAAAAGCAAAATAAGTTAAAATTTAACTTTTGTTTGAAGAGTCAACTAATTCAACCCCTAAGAACAAATAAGAAAATGGAGCTTAACTTAAGTAAGACTTCAGTAAATAATAAACTAATTGGAAAAGAAAGCTGCTACTCTGTGTTTACATATAAGAATATTGGAAAGAGATTATCCTTAATCAGCTTGATGAGCTAATCAGGAAGTTTAATTAAAAGCCAAACCCACAAGCAAACATTTCAACAACAACAACACAACAACAACAACAAAATAGAGAACTGAAAATAATTAAGAATCCCAAACAAACAAATACAAGGTTTTAGGTATGGAATAACCTTGGTTGTTGCTGAAAGTTAGAGCTTTAAAATAAATTTTAAGATAATCAACCTTTTTAGCACTGGGGACCAGTTCACGGAGGACAATTTTTCCAGGTACAGAGGGTTGGGGTGGAGAGTCATGGAGGCGGCTTGGTGGTGTGGAGCTCAGGTGGTGATATGTGGCCAGTTTCCTAACAGGTACTGGGCCAGGGCCTGGGGTTTGGGGACCATAAGTGTAAGGCACAATGGTGCATTTACATCAAGTTATGTGGTAAAGAGGTAAATATGTAAATCTGGAGTGCTGGAGCAAAGGGGAGAAATCAAGTCTGACAGTAGAAATGCAATAGATGTGGAGACTAAATCCAGATACAGAGACAGAGATACAGATAGAGAGTGAGAGAGTAATAAACAGAGAGATTGGAGAATGATGGCATTCCCTTTGCCATGGCTTTGATAAATGCCCTGGTGGTGAGGGCACAGCATCAGTCCAGAGTGCTGTGGTGATTGTCCTTTATAAACTGGAGGTGGAAGTTGGAGACACTGCTATTAAAATAAGCTGCCTGATTTTAACAGAAATTATATAATACTGGCACCATATGCCAAGTCTATGCATTTAGCCTCCAAAGAAAGGGTTGCCAAAGTTATCATAAGAAGCAGAAAAGCTGAAATAGTTATCAAAATGTCTTGATCTATGGATATCATTGGTGATATTAAATTCATAATTAATCACTCAGAACCAAACAGATGACAATCTTGATAAGGTCTTACCTGATCTATGTAACCATAAAAAACAACAGGTCTGGAAAGCTGTGGTTTGATTTGGCTTACCACAATAAAGTGTCAGGGGACTTTTTTTTTTTACTCAATTCTGAGACATGATTGATTGATAATCTAAATGAGCCTTGAATAAATGTATATCTGGGTACAAAAATACAATTGCACAGTAGGGTGATTACAGTTATCAATAATTTATTGTGTATTTCAAAATAGCTAGAAGAAAAGACTTGGACTGTTCTCAACACAAAGAAATGATAAAGATTTGAATTGATGGATATCCTGATTATCCTCATTTGATCATTACACATTGTATGCACCCCAAAAATATGCACAATTATTATGTATCAATAAAATAATATATCTCATACACTTGATGGAAGACCCTACAATAACAATAGGTCTGTACAATTTATCTTCCACCTAGCCTTTGGGACAAGGCAAAGGTAACCGTGCTTAGAATCAGAAACTATTCAGCCTATTCGGAATTATTAAATTCTGGTTCTGAAGCAATTCCTGGGAATGTAGGATGCAATTATGACTTATCAGGTAGAATAATGGCTTATGGAATTTCAGCTGAAAATGACATTTTTAATCCAATTTCATATCAATCACAATGGGTCCAGTGGGATAATAAAATCATATGCATATCATTTCTCAAATTCTTGAGTTTTATTGAACATATGTATACCTATTTTACCCTCTTATTAGCTCCCTGAATCAAAATGTGCCATTAGGGGAGAAATAGAAAATGAAAGTTTCTGTATTTCCTACTTTCCGTCAAATGTGTAAACCAAAAATAAGAGCACAGCTGTGGTAGAGTCAAAGATACTATTATAGTAATATGATTAATTCACAAAAGGTGAAGGAGCTGTAGTGTACAGATGAATTGTATCAACGATCTCATTAAAGACATGGTGCTCTGTTCCACACATGCAATTTGCTTTGGCAATAAGATGTTAGCAAATGACAGAAACTGAGGCTGGAAAAGCAATTGCACAGCAAGGCTTCCTCTGTAGCCCATTTTGTCCTTTGTCTAACCATCACAATATGCCCCGGTAGGTAGCCTGCTGGAGAATAAAATGTGCGAGGCAGAACTGTGGGAGAGCTGAATTATCTCACATGAGGATATTCTACACCAATCTGCACTGTGATCACAGATATGTGAATAAGATTATCAGACAGCAGTCAAGTTTGGCCGAGGTCAGCCAAACCAATCAATGGACCTTAGACTTATGAGAAATAATAACAATATACATGATATATTAATAATATATATATAACAATAATGATCTTGTAATTTGAAAGTAGATTATGTAAAGCTTAAGCAGGAAGTTAATTTAATTTTAGCTATTAATTCATATGTTGTCTCCTTCCTTGAGGAAATCAAACACAAATTAAATTCTAGGAAATTGTTTTACAGCTATTGATGTGCAAATTTACTTCTCTGCCTCTCTCTCTCTTTTTCTCTCTCTCTCTCTGTCTCGCTTTTTCTCTCTCCACAAAATACTCAGAAATAGTTTCTCCTACCTAGGAGGAGAACAATATATCTTCTCCATTTTGCTTCTAACTCTAGAATACATTTTAATTTGCAGGGATATTGATCATTACCCTGTCCCAGAGGACATCACACTTGTCTACAAAACAGTGATTTTATTTTGGTAAGAAATGTAAAAGGCAGCATTTTATTCCATGAAATTCTGTGAGATTGCATAGAAATCAATGGCTTATTTACTGAGTAAATATTTCTGGAGATCCAGTGATCTGAATGCATTTAGATGGTCCCTCAAAAATAAAAATAAGTTATAAATGGAATTTCCTTCATTCAGAAAAAAACAATTATGGAAACTAAGCCACTTTCTTTTTTCCCAATTAGTGCCTTTGTATATCACGACCAATGTAAAGACTTGCACTGTTTGAGGATTACTATGACTTGATATATATTTCAATGTTACTAGGAAATGCTCAAGATAGATGTAAAATGATTTGTAGTGTTCAAATATTATTACCTCTGTGCTGCAATGTTATATTTTTCCAGTAACACATGTACACTTCTAATACCTAGTTAATTTTAGAGAGAAAAAATGTCACCTTTAGATGTATTGTGCTTATCATTTGCTGAGTTACCCACATGATTCCATTTTGCTATTTTGAAGGTGTTCAGGATAAAAGAAAGAGGTTGTAGTCAGTATTATTTACAATTATTTGACCTAACCATTGTAAAAAAATAAAATTATTACATTCAGAATAATTTCTAAAGGCAGAAATAAATTGCATGAGCAGAGACCTTACACTGGAACTGAAGCAATCCAATGAGGAAACAGCATTCCTAAGAGTGGCAACGTTAATGCATGATTACATCAACTACAGGATTTCTATGTTCCAGGAATGAAGTTTTGGCCTGCACCAGGAGGTAGAAAATCTATCAGCATTGGCTTAAAGTAAGTGAATGCTGAATGATTACCATAAATGCCAAATATATCTTGAGAGCATTTGGAGAAATTAGTATTCAAGTACCTACTCAACTACTCAAATAATTGTTCTTGATATATTTAAGGAAATGTTTCAGTATGTATACATAAATATTATGTATTAACAATGAAATATATATGAATGGCATAAGTATTTTTAAAAATATTTTTTTCATACAAATTTATATTTGGTGTGTTTGTGGTAGTTAACTTTAAAATTTAGGCTGTAAAGATTGTGACAGCACCATGAAAAAGAAATTAAAAGGAGGAATGGATGTGATCCAGAGAGAATGGATTTAAAACTGCATATAACAACTGCTAACATTTTGAAATATTCTCTTTCAAAAATTTAAATAGAACATGAATGTGTTTTTACTTATACAAATTACTGTTTAATTATAGTATGTGAAGACATCTACCATCAGTATATTTATGATCAAACATGGTTTTTACTTATGACCAAAAATGTATGTTGGTGTTGGACAGCCAGGAAGCACTCTTTATTTGAAACTGGCTGTTGAACAGTCTGGCTTTATAGCTGCCCAGCAATTATTAACACCGTATCTACATTGGGGAACTTCCTTATTCTATAAGCCCAAGGCTTTCCTTGATAGAATTAAGTACACTAATTAATTACCCATTGCTACTGTCTGAAAGTATGTGTCCCCTCCTAAATTCATATGTTGAAATTGTAACCCCCAAGATGATAATTTTGGAAGGCACTTAGGACATGAGTGCAAAGTCCTTATCAATGGGATTAGTAACCCTATAAAAAATGCCCCAGATAGCTTGGTCATCTCTCCACCATGTGTGAACATAGTGTGAATATGGACTTCTATGTATGAGGAAGCAGGCCCTAATAAGACACCAAAATCTGCTAGCACCTTGATCTTGGACTTCTCAGACTCCAGAACTGTGACAAATACATTTCTGTTGTTTATAAGCCACTCACAATGTGATACCAGCACTCATCATTAGAATGGGGAACAATAATAATATTAAGTGCTGGCTGGAATGCTGGCTGGAATTCTAGTAGAATGCTTATATGTAGCTGGTGGGAATGCAAATTGGTACAGCCACTTCGGAAAATAGTTTGACAGTGTTATATAAATTTAAACATACATTTATTTATCATAGGATACAAATCTTATTGCTCATTGCTTACTCACTGATGAAATATATTCACGCAAAAATCTGTATGAAATATTTATAGCATAATTTTTAATTGTTGCATTTCACTAATTTGTAATGATGTTGAGCATCTTCTCATTTGCTGACTTGTCTATCTTGTACCTTCTTTGGTGAAGTGTCTGCTTAAATCATTTGCCTGATTTTTATTGGATTCTTTGTTATTGTTGAGGGGATTTTTTTATAATTTTTATTTCAAAATATTAGGGTTTACAAGTGTTCTTGTTTCATGGATGAATTGTATAATGCTGAAGTCAGGGCTTTTAGTGTTCCCATCACCATAATAGTGTAAAAACTTACTTATTGTTGACTTTTGAAAGTTTTTGTTAATATATTTTAGATACAAGCCATTTGCCTGATATGTGAGCTAGTAATATTGCCTCCTACTCTGTGTCTTGCCTTGTAATTCTCTTGTTTTTGAAGAGGAAAATTTTCTAAATTTTAATACATTCCTTTTTACATTTTGTTTTTTAAAATCTCATCTTTTGTTGTCGTACCTAAGAACTTTGCCTAACTGAAGGTTGGAATGATTTTTTCATCTCCTGTTTACTTTTCTTTTTTTGTTTTTGCAAGTTTAATCTAATAATTTAATTTAGGGGAAAAAGCTAGTTTTGATAAGAAAAAGTTCAATACTTTTCTTGTAAACACAAAGAAACTCAACAGGAATTTTAAAGGTAGTAGGCCAGAAAATGCTACAGTTAACTCTTAAAATCTTTTTCAATTAAACAGACAAATCAAGTTGAAGACAGATAAAATACTTTTCAGTCTGAATATGTATCAGCCTATATATCCTATTGTTCCAATTGGCTTTCAATTAAAAAAAGAAGAAACTTTTTATAGGAGCTACCACATTCAGAAGTGATGAAAATAAGTTTAAAGTTTTACATCTTATATTTAGTTCTTTCATCCATTTTTAGTTAATGTTTGTATATGATATGAAATATGAGCAGAGATTCAAATGTTTGCAAATAGATATCAGTTTTTCCAGCACCATTTTCCAAAAAGCATATCTTTCTGCCATTGAATTGCTCTTATACTTTTGTCAAGAATCAATTGATTATGTTCTTATGGGTCTATTTCTGGATTCTATTCCCTTTCATGTGTCTATCCCTTTTACCAATACCACACTGTCTTGATTACAATGATGATTACTTTGAGCTTTTAAAAGGCTGGGTTGTTTTTAAGAAATTTCTTAAGAAAAATAAATTATTAGACATGTTAATGGAAACACAATGTTAGATTGTTGGCTTCTAAACTATAATTTCATGAAAAATAAGGTAAAATTATGTTCAATCATATTATTTTTACTACATAATTATTTTAAAGATATTTCACTACAGAGTTAATTTTCCTTCATATGAATGTATTTATAAAACTGATAAAAATCATTATTTTATATCATTGATTTTAGAATTGATTGGTGGCTATATTTTATAATTCATGCCTGTAGATCAGCTAAAGTAGCTAAAGTAGTTCTGCCACCTACATGTGAATTCTAGGGCTTGAACTGCCAGGTAACCCCATATTCGTGATGATTGCAGAAACACAAAAGAGCATGTCATGAAAACAACTGTTAAGCCCTTGATTGTTTAGTATCTATTAAAGTTTTCATTCATAAAGCAAGTGACACGCCTGAGTCCACAAAGTTTAGGGAGTATATTCCTGTCGTGGAAGTAAAGCAGGAGTAAATATTTTTGAATTATATTCCAACCATCATGGTCTGCATACTCGTTCAAGTCTCTCTGACATGCAAAATATACAGATCCCAAAAAAGTTTTGTTAACATCATGGCATCAGTTTGTAGTCTAAGTTCTTGAAATATCTATGAAATCTTGATGCAGCTAGTCTTGAGCTGGAGTCTGATGAACCAAAAATCTAAGTTAGTACCTTCCCTCATGCCCAACATTCAAATATGGAACAAGAACCTGTTAGCTGCTCAAGACTTGTAGAAGTCATAGGTCTAGCAATTATGGACAAGTGTTGCCAGATATCCCCTCTTTGGGAAAAAAGGAATATATATATTTTTTATTATTATGCCAGCTTCTTTTTTTTCTCCTTTTAATTTATTTTATTTTTAATATTATGGGTACGTAATAGTTTTATACATTTACGAGGTATTTGTGATGTTTTGATACAGGCATACAATGTATAATGATAAAAGCAGGGTAATTGGGGTATCTATCACCTCAAGCATTTATCATTTCTTTGTGTTAGAAACATTATAATTTCACTCTTTTAGTTATTTTTAATATATAATAAATTATTTTTAATTGTGGTCACCTTATTGTGCTACTGAATACTAGATCTTATTTATTCTAACTAATTATATTTTTGTACCCATTAACCATTCCACTTTATCCGCCACCTCTCCCCCACAACCACTACCCTTAAAGGCCCTCTGGTAACCATCATTCTGCTGTCTATCTCCACAAGTTCATTTTTTTTTAGCTCCCACATATGAGGAGAATATGCGAGATTTGTCTTTCTGTACCCAACTTATTTCATTTAACATAATGTTCTCCAGTGCTATCCATGTTGCTGCAAATGATAGACCAAGCTTCCATCATCAGAGCCCTGGGCTCTGCAATCAGGAAATTCTTTCTTTTTGCATCATGCTCCTCAGCCAATTCTGAATAATTGGTTAAAAATTAAAGAATTAAAAGGATTAAAGAATATGCCTTTTGGGGAATCTGAGAAGCTCTCTCAACCTGAGTCCTGTTTTTGAAAACTTGGGGCGAAAAATCTATTTATAACTTACAGAATTTTCGCCTCTTGTGATCTGACTGGCAGTACTTTCGACAATATAGTTTTCACTCATGTTTTGGTTTTATAAGTCTTAAATTACAGGCAATTCCATGTGCCAACAGCCACATCTTCAATTATTTTCAGGACATTTCTCTTTCTAAATTTAATTACAGTCCTGTTCAGCCAATCAGCCTGCTGTGAGACCACATTTTCCTTCAGATATTTTTATCTAGCTTAAAGGATCTTTTTGCCACTAATTCTTTTTAAAAATAATAACTAAAGGTAATCAAGACACCTAATTTGGGCTTTTCCTTTCTATACAATAACAGTCATATTGTATTTGGTGAAAAGCAGTTTTATTTTCTAAACCTACAAGTTCTAAGTTTTCTGTTTTGCTCAAAATTCTGTTTGCAAACTGGCAAATACTTTTTTGGGCTTATCTTTTCTTGTAGTAACTCTGAAATCCAACTAGTAGAAACCAGTTTATGATTTCAATATTTTGCCTCAAGATGTCCAAACTCTACTTTAAAACTACATCGGGGATGTGTTCTGCCTTTCAAAATATCACAAGTAAAATTTCACCAAATATTTTGGTAGTAAAGAAAATAAATTGCTATTTTCCTGATCTCCTGGAACAGTTTTCTCACTGTAAGCACTTGGTCCAAATTTGCTGCCATTTATTCTTTTTCTTTTTTAACAAATAGCAGCATTCTCACTTGTGGTGCCAATTTTTGCATCAGCTTAATACAAAAAGAAATAAAAAGTAAAAGCAGTGGCTTCTGGCAATGAGCATTTATTTTTCTCATGGTTCTGCAGTTTACCTGAAGAATTTCTTCTCCAAAGGGGTTCCTCCTGGGGCCCAGGCTGAAGAGCAACAGCTACTGAGTCATGACTTTTCTCTTAGAAATGGCAGATGTGCAAAGGGACACACCTGAGCACACAAGCACATTAAAAGCCTTGTTAATGTCACATCTACTCACATCCCGGTTTCCAAAAAAAGACACATGACTAGTCTATTAGTCAAATTTAACTAGTAGAAAATATACTCCCCTTACGGAATTCAGGGAGAGACAGTTACTATTTTTTAATGCTAATATAATCTAACACAGTCCTCTTAAAAAGAAGCTGGATAAAATAAAGTCTTCAACAGCAGTTTTTCCAGAGAGAAAAACAAAACACGAAACAAACATTCATATATACTAATAAATTGCCCTCTGTTTGAAGTGAAGCTGCAAATATTTCTACTTAGCTGGAATACAAGAAATATTGTAGGAAAGAGTAAGAGTGGGGCAGAAAGGGGGATGTTATCCATTTCTACCTTCATGATATTCGCATAACAAATATTATTCATAGGTAAGTCATTAAGGAGATTCTCATTGGTTTATTTTTTATATTCTCTCTTTAACTCCACTTGGAGCAATATGAAAGCATTTCATAGTATTTGACTATAACGTAATTAAATTTATAAAAAATATATGCACTCTGCTTATCAAGAATGTACTGGAACTTGTTCTAACAAAAGAAGAAGATAAGGCAAGAAAGAAACCTAGTGAACTAGTGGTTCAAAACAGAAAACAAAATGTATTCTTGAAATAATGGTGATGCAAAGTGTCAAACTACACGCGTGCAATAGACTCAAAATCAAAGACATCCTGATAGGAGAAAGCAGATGGAATCCTGTAAAGGTGTATTTCTAAGAAAAAAAAAATGTGATGGAGCATTTGGTGTGTTAATTCTGAGAGGAGTTACTGGTTCAGTCAGATATTTGAACTCTCCAAGCAATATTTGCTCTATATCAAGAAATCTTCAGTAATTTTCTATTTATTTTTGGTTAACAGATATTATATCAAGAGATATGTGAAAATGATTTTTTGTATTAACCTTGATGTAATACACTCTTCCAATATGAAGATTCAATTTTGTCTAGGAATCAGATAAATATTTTTCAATAGAAATTCTTTTTCCCCTCCTCATTCTATTCTGTTTTCTTCTTTTACAGTGTCTATTATCCTCATTTTAAGATTTCTAGGTCTACCCGGCATATATTTTAAATGCCTCTTGGTAATTTTCTTTAAAATAGGAGTTTAAATCAGAAGTTTATTCTAGACATCAAGGCAAAAGAGACACAGTACTTGGAAATGATTTTCTAAATAATACTTAAAATACTTCGAGAATGAGTGAAATCATTTTGTGAGGATGATACATAGGAGAAATCTTTGGTGTGATCTCATTCATCTTTCCACCATGGGTAACCTAAAACTGGTCCCTCACCATAAACCTAGTGATGAGCAGGGTTTCACCAGGAACCCTAAAAATCCTTAATAAGTGACAAACGCTGGTGGGATGCAAGGTGGTATAGAATCAGCCTAAGAGAAGCATTGAGGACAAGAATTTCCCTGATAGCATTGGTGCCAGAGCTAGGAAGCATCAGTAATATCAGATTTGCCTACATTCTCCTAGTTTATTAGCCAGAGATTATATATGGGTTTCCAGAAGTAGAAATGTGGTCCACATGAGAAAGAGAAGCAACAGGGTGTACAGGACCACATAGATGGGTATAAAAAAAAACAGCAGCAAGAGACTAGAAATGGAAGATTGAGAACTGAGAATGGAGTTCTAACTGGCCCCCGAGAATACGGAAGTATCTGAAACAGTGAAGGAAAATGCACTTTGCCTAGCCTGATGTGAAATATAGAAATAGCCTCAAAATTGTGTCATAGAAGAAAAAAGTCATCTTTAAACTGCAGTGTAACACATAGCGTATGAAGCCAGTTTAGGACTAATGAAAGTACAAACTTCCATACTCCTGTGCCTTTCCTTCCACAGGGATCCACGGAGCAGCTGGCAAAGAATGAGAGTGAGAAGAGAAGCAGCGAGTAAACAAAGAGTCAATCAGATTTTTCCCACCAGAAGCTCCCAGCCGGAAACTGCCCGAGCTGTGATAGGGTCTTAAACTTATCACTGCATCAATTTAGAATTTTGATTAATATATTGTTCTCACATTCTAATGGTAGAATTGAGTCTGTGTTTAAAACTGCTGTCAACCAACTGTTTGCCACATAAGATTAAGCAGACAACCTGTCGGAACTGCCAGAATTCTTATCCAGATAATACAAAATTTACTTTTTTTTTTTTTTAAAGAAATTGGCCAGGATGGAGTGGTGTGATTAATCATAGCTCACTGCAGGCTCAAACTTTTGGGCTCAAGTGATCCTCCTGCCCCAGCCTCCTGTTAGCTGGGACTATGGAAGTGTGCAGTGTGCAAACATGCCCAGCAATTTTTTTTTTTAATTTAGGAAAAGGGGTACTTTATTTCACTCAATAAACTAAAGGAATGGAGAGAAGTCAATATAATGTGGTTAAATGCATTAGGAGGCTAGCTTCCTTAGTATCTTTAAAAATCTTTGTTATAATTTATCCTGGGTTGTGTTATCTTTTTTTTTTTTCATTTGATTGATGACTCTATCTGTGTATCTATCATCTGTCTTCAATCTACCTGAAATTACCATGGATATTATTGAAGCATGGAAAATTGAAATCTAAACAATTAAGATATGAAAAGACCCGAGAGTTTAATCAACCATTCATTTTCATTTTTTCACTTGTTAACTCTGCCCTTCTGAACTGATAACTGTCCTGGATTTGAACACTTTTAATGATAGATAGCAAAAGACTCTTTGAGGTAGTTAAGCTGGAAGTAAGTCTCTTAGTACATTTTTCCCTATATTCAACTGATTGTTCTCTTTGCATATTCCCCCATTTTACTTCTTTTACCAAATAATGTAAGTCTTTTCTCTGAAGTAATATATAAGAAGATTTAACATGAACAATTTTTAAATCATCTGAATTAAGCTATTGTGTCCTCATACCATCTCTTTGAAAATCCCATAGTCTTGAATCATGATTTCAGACACCATATGACATGTTTCTGACCGTTATCTAGGTCCATCTTAAATTGTAGCAAATTTTAATGGTTTAATATTCCAGAGAGAATTCTGAATAATTTATAGAAACATATGTCTATTAATATTAACTAATTTTGTTTTTATTTCATCAATTAATGGGACACAATCAGAACTCATATGAGTTCATAGTTAATGAACTTTTTAAAACATCTGGTATTATTCAGATAAGATGCTATTCATCCAAGTTCATGACATCTTACACTATATAAATTTGTATTGTGGGGTTTTTTGTTTCATTAAAAATATATATGCTATAAATTCAGGTTGCTATATTTAGTTCATAATTCCAATATTGGGAAATGATTTTAAATTCTTATTATTTTATCAAACTCATTAGGCATCCTTTAATTTTCCTGTGCTCAGAGTTTTGAAACATCTCATATTTTATTTAATTTACACATGGCACGAGCCTAAAAATAAAAACACTATGACATCACTTAATTTTAACCTTGATAGTTTTGGAGCATTTTTATATAAATGATATTAGTCTATTATTGCTCATATGTTGAGCATGTTCACAAGGATGTCAAAGGAGAATTTTAGTAATTTGATAACTAAATGTGTTATGGCCACAACTGGCTTCAATTCTGTTATATTTAATGACAAATTCAAGGGTCTTTTTCATACATTATCTGAAAATAGAGTTGATTTAATTAAGTAGCAGTCTTTGGATGCAATAGACAAAAACTGAAATCATTCACACAGTTTAGCACAAAGGAGGAACTTACTGATTCTTAAATTTAGTTTATTTAATCTTTCTTCATACCTCTAGTCCAAACCACTGTCATTTCTTGGTTGGAATATTGAACTAGCTCTCTAACTAATTTCCCTCCTGCCACTCTATTCAGTGCCTAGTGAGACTTCTTTAAAAAAATCAAATCATTCTACTTTCCTAATATAAATTCACCAATGGCCTTCAATTGTCTATAAAGTCTTAACATTTTGATCATGCTGACCACCTCGGACATATATCCTATTTTCATCTCCCTACATTCCTGAATTCCAGCACCCACATACTCTTTATGGTTCCTTGAATACACCGAGAGCTTCCCAACTCAGGGTCTTGGATTACCCATTTTATCTTTCCGTTATGGTTTGTTCTCTCACCTTTATTTGGTTGACTTTTATTGTTGTTCACACCTTTTTTTTTTTTGTTTCAAAGTATTAAGGGGGTACGAATGTTCTTGGTTACATGGATCACTTTTGTAACGCTAGATTCACGGCTATAAGTGTACCCATTAGGTAGGTTTTTGCCTATCTCTCCCTCCACCTCCCCCTGCTTGATTTCCACTAAGTTTTACATTCCTCTGTGCATGTGCGCGCTCATCGGTTAGTTCAGATTTAATAGCAAGTACACATGCTGCTTATTTTTCCATTCTTGGGATACTTCACTTAGGATAATGGTCTCCAGTTCCATCCAAATTGTTGCAAAAGGCATTAATTCATCCTTTTTATGGCTGAATAGTACTCCATGGTATACATATACCACATTTTGTTAATCCATTCATGAATTGATGGGCACTTAGGTTAATTCCACATCTTTGCAATTGTGAATTGTGCTGCAATAAACATTCACATGAAATTATCTTTTTGATAAAATGACTTCTTTCCCTTTGGGCAGATACTCAGTAGTGGAATTGCTGGATTAAATGGTAGGTCTATGACTAACATACCAATGGCAATCACAGCAACAGCAAAAATAAATAAATGGCATTTGATTAAACTAAAAAGCTTCTGCACAGCTAAGGAAATCATGAACATAACAAATAGCCTACAGAATGGAAGAAAATATTCTCAAGCTATACATCCCATACAGGGCTAATATACAGAATATACAAAGAACTCAAGTAAATCAGCAAGAAAAACAAACAACTCCATTAAAAAGTAGGGAAAAGACATAAACAGAAGCTTTTCAAAAGAAGATAGACAAATGGCCAGTAAACATGAAAAAATACTCAATGTCACTCATCAGGGAATTTGCATCAGGGAAATGCAAATTACAACCACAATGAGACATCACCTTACCTCTGTTAGAATGGCTTTTATTAAAAGTCCCCAAACAGATGTTGGCATGGATGCAGGGAAAAAGGAATGGTTATACTATACAGTGTTGGTGGGACTGCAAATTAGCACAACCTCTAGGGAAAACACTATGGAAATTCCTCAAAGAAGCATTCATTTTCTAACAGCCCAATCTAATTTACTCCCACAACCAATTCACACTTTGTCAGTTCATTCTGCTTTATTTCTTTGTGACATAAATTATACTTTACCGTTATGCTGTTTATTTATTTATACACATTCATTTTCTGTATCGATTCATAATATGTAAGAATGTGTTTACATAAAAATGTGAACCAGAATAGAGAAGAAATCTGGTTTTGTTTACAGTTTCATCTCCACCACTGAGAGATGAGTACCTAGCAATTGGTTGGTATTCATTAAATTTTGATGACTCAAACGATTGTATATATCCCGGAAGAAGGAGAGAGAGGAAGGAACCAAGTATATAAAATTGGTCATCACTAAATTTCCTTCTTATGCCTCAGCTTATCTCTGGGTATTCACTTTCAATCAAGCTACTCTGTCATACTAGAAACAAAGTTTCTGGCAACTTAAACTTCTTTGTCTTGTTATCCTCGATATGAATAGATTTTCCCATCTCAGCTGAAATGTCAAAAAATTTCTGGGGAAATAGAATGATTGGTCTCACTTTGATCACATATCCAAAGCCTGTATTAATTATTAAAAAATACAAATGTCAGTTAATACCAATGCTTTCCTATTGTCCCCTCTGAGCATACCACTAAACTACATTTTCCAGGGCTCTTATTTAAGGTAGTGCTTGTGTATGGAATGTGTTTGGAAAGGTTTGTCAGTTTTACCGGAGTGAAAGTGCATGAACCTCCATCTTGTTCTCCTTCCCCAGTTGCCAGTCAAATAGAAGACACAACAGAGAACTTGAAGGTCCCAGGGTATAGAGGAATAGATTAATAAAACGAGCTTGGATGCCAGAATGATTGCATGGAGTCACTGTTGATTTCTAATGGCTCTATCTCCAGTTAAAAGTACAGTTTTGCTGTGATAATCTACTGAAACATCAGTATTGTTCATTACAATAGTTAGCCTACCTGAAAAATATGTACAACTACCAATTTTCACCAATTTTACAATGCAAGTCTAAGGCTTTCTGCTTAAAGTATGATGAACAAATTTAGGTTCCTAGTTTAGAAAAAAAGCATAAAACACACACATGTATCACCATCTACTTTAACAATTTTACATACTTTACATGGGAATAAGATCTTATAGATATTTCCAAACAATCTGCATACAGAAGCCTTCTAGAATTTTTTTAACAATTTTCTATTCTTTGATATTTATTTTTCTCAGCATTTTTTTCTCAAGTTGGCTTGATACAGTCTTTTCAAATGACTTTACTTCTTTTTATAAAAGTGTATCCCCCTTCCTCTCAATAATCATATTCCATCTTTTTACTGATCCTGAATCAAATTTATCTGCTACAAAATAATTAAAACTGGCATAAAGCACGTTTGCACTTTCAGGAATGAGTACAGTCAGTGTTTGGTAAGAGCACAACTCAATATGTAGGTGGAGAACTTTGAAAACATGTTAGAGTGCAGCCCAATGGCTAAATGCTTTCATCATGTATAAATATCAGCCATTATTTTTCATAAAATGAGTGGAGAACATATAGATCATATTAATGATTGAGAGACATTGATTACCAGAGCTTATATTTCCTACTTCCCCACCACCATCTAATGTCACCATTCTGGTCACAAATCTATTTCTGTTCAATATAGCACTTCTAACTATAGAATTTTCTCTAGTATTTTTACCATCTAGCTATTTTCTTAGAAACAAAATCAAGGAAATCTTTCTTAATTACATTTCTTCTATAATACAAAACTTATGTTCATAATGTTTTAGTCTTAATTCAAAAACTCATCAGATAAGTATTAAACTATTCAATTGCAAGCTCTCTGCTTTATAGAGGGTATTGCTCTCACTTTATCTTATCTTTAATACTTTAACACTAGAGTGCAAACTTGTGGTAAAAAAATATGTGTTATAATTATTGTTTATCTGTAGGTCTCTCTTAATGCACAACAATATAGGCCACAAGGCATTCCAGAGCAGAAACAAAGTTTTATTTATATTTTAAAATCATTCAATTTGGAGTAGAAAACATGGAAGGTAGTCAATAAAGAGCTACCATGTATTGACTCCTTACTATGCTCTAAGACCCTAGCTAAATGTTGTTCATGTACTATTTCATTGCTCTTCTACAGAAAGCTATGAAGTAGATATTAGTGGTATTTAACTTTTACAGATGAGATCCTGAAAGTCAAAGAATTTAAATTTTCTGAAGGAATGTCTTTTAGTTAGTAACGCTGGAGTAAAGTTTGGTTAGACAAGTTATGGTAAAACTTTGATATAATGTCCTTTCTCTCCTAATTACAGACTAGTGAGGTAGTTATGCATCAGTCAAAGGGTTTTAACAATGAATCCATAATTACACAGTGGGATAAATGTACTGAATCAAAGAATAAATTATTTATGATTGTATTCTGTATTTTTATTTTTGAATTGACCACATACATTACATTTATTTGTTGTACAATGCCTTCAGCCATACATTTTTGATGTCTGATATTACTTTGTGGACAACAAATAATATCCATTGTGGGTTGGTTTTATTTTAAGTCATGGATGCAAATTATTTCCAAATCCCAGAGATTATACCCATGTGTTAGTTTTACTGAGACATACTGTGTCCTTCTATTTTGTATTTGTTAATAATTTACAATGTTAGCAAGATTCATTGAGTCTCATTGTGCTTCAAAATGTGTGCCATACATATGTGTAAATGTTTCATTAAACAAAGTACTTAAATTAAGATTTTCTTTTTGATATCTTTTTTTTAAACAATGCACTTAATTTTTAAGAAAAATGCTATTGTAGGTTTGTCACACTGTTACTATTAATGAAAATTTTGTCCTCACTCCTTAAATTTCACAGTTATCTACGCTCATCCTTTAAACAAACCACTGCATGAGAAAACTGGTGAATATATTTTGCTATTATCAGTGTGTCTTATTATTGTGGTTATCCCTTAATTATATTGATCTTAGTCTTGTATCATAGTTACTGGGTAGAAATCAATATTAATTTATTAAAACTGCCACCAGTGAACATAGAAGACTGGTTTTGTTGCTCAAAGTTAATTTTCTGAACAGATCTACATTTCTGGTAAATCTATTGTTTTTATTATTTCACCAATGTCTGTAATAACAGTTATATAACAATGTTGGATAGTTTAAAAGTCATACATATGTTAACAAAGAGGTTTGCATTCAGCAAGATAAAATATTTTAATGAAGAAACTTTTACCCAAAAAGGAAAAATAACATTTTTAATTAATGAAAGGATTATTTGAATGAAAAATTTTTCCTAGCCTTTTTCCCAAATATTATTATTCTATATTTATAATCAAACAGTAGAAGGTTGCCAAATAGATACAAATATATATAAGTGGAACAGATTTACCATCTAGAAATAAAGACAAATATACTCATGAACCTAATATATGACAATGTTAAGTTGGCAAATTTCTGAGTGAGGGATGAATTATTTGATAAATGAAATGGGAATAAAATCAAATATAAACTTGTACTTTATATCATATATCACACTGATCTCTAATGGATTATAGTGGAGACATTTCCAAGTAAGAACTTTCCCCGTGCTTCACACACTCTCCTTGCCCAACACCCCTCAAAATCCCAGACTCAAATAGGGATCTTAGCTGTTCTTAAATTATTGAAGCCTTGGAACTCACTTTTAAATAAATTTAGTGTATATTAGAGAAGTTTATGACTGTAAATATTTGATATGCTTTACTATATTTATTGTAGAAAATTATCATTAACAAATTATCTGGAGACTTAGTTACACAAGAAAATTATTAAGAGAAATACAAGTAATTACTTAAATTTTAAAGTGAGTTTAAATAGTTCACTTTAAAACTTCAAGGAAAATATTATATATGTTATGGCTCTAATAATGTTTTTGCTTTCTGAATAGTCAAGTTTATTTTAATCACTTTTACTAGTAATTCACAAAAGAGGGGGCTATAATTTTAATTCATTAATTACCTCTCCAATATTTCTTAGAATCCATAATGGAAAAGATGGAGATACTGAACTTTGTGAATTTTTAAATTTCATATCAAAATGCACCATTAAAGGATAAGCCAAAAATGCCAGGCTAAATAAGAAAAAACAATAAATATTACATGTGTAAGAGAATGTTTATCTTAAATAATCTAAAGGGCACTGTCAAAAAGACATAGAAAATATTATGTAATGGTAATTTTCAGAAAATAAAATAGAAATTTTTTTAAAGGAGAATGTTCCAATAGACACTAAGTCTAATAATCTACTGGTAGACAGAAAAACAATAATTAAAGCAACAGTAAGATAATATTTTAAAAATTAAACCTTAAAGTTGGTCACTGCCAGCAATGCCAATTCAAAGTTGGAAATCTGCTTCTATCACTATATGCAACAAAATATTTAAAGCTACAGGAAATTATGTAATGTGCCTCAGAGAACTTTTCTTCTGTGATTTTTTTTCTAGATTTTTCTTCTAAAATTTCTTCTAAAATAAAATGGATGAAGTTGCCATTCTCTCTAGGGAACCAAGAGATTCAAATTGCTTCTGTGTAACTTTCCCTCCCTTATGTGGAATATAATGATGAGTTTGATCAGCCACTCATATGTCCGCTCATCATATGACATTTTTATTCAAACAGACCCTTTTGCATAGATAAACTAGTAGGAATAATTAATGAGACTCTTCATTTGTGGTTTCTGTTCAAGGCAATTATGTATGTTATGCTATCTACTATCAAAAGTTTTATTTTTGAATACTTTATTAATAATTTAGCTCTAAATTATAATGAAACTCTTTCAAGGCTATTCCTTCCAAGAGTGATTATGACAGTAATTTCTACTTTACTTTTTGTAAGAGGAAAGCAACATTGCATAATATATCATTGACAGCCAGTCTAACCATGATAATTAATGATTTATAAATTAAGCTACAAAAATATTTGCTAAACTAAAATCATTATATTATCTACTGCAACTCCAGCTGGAAAATATGTAGCTTTTGTTAATGTTACTTTTGATAGATTAGATATCATTTCTGATTAACAACTGATACATATATTTTCATTCACCAAATTTAAAGGAAAAATTCAACACAACTATCCTTTGTATGAGACTATCTTTCTCTTTCGCTGAAAATATTTGAGCATCAAAAAAAGTCACTCTGCCCTTAATTCATGATTTCTTTTAATTCTATATCTCTTTTTCACAGCCTTTCTTAGCATAGCATACATTCTTCCTCTCTTGGAATTTTTTTATATGCATCAAGATGATAGTCTAATTGCCCTTGTATAACTTGTATCATTACTATAACACTTATTGAAAATTAACAATGATTATGTCTTTATTCATAAAAAGCATTATATATTTACATTTCTCCCAGGTTTATAAACATACTTTCTATAACTTTCCTCACTCCAAAAATATTCACAAACAAAAGAAATACATGCTAACATGAGGAAATAGTTGTTATCCAGTCTAATTCTGAAATGTATATGACAACAAATTCTGTATTAAAATTGAAGAAACTTAGAAGCAATTTAACCTTATCTTAGGTTTACTATAGTAAGGTAAAAAGTAAGAGTGTATTTTTACAAAAATTGTTTCATGGAGATATTCATTTCGTATCACCTTCCTATAGCTTTGACTGAAAGAAGCAGAAACAAATCTCATTTACTAGTCTGGCATGCTTTGTTGTAGATTATTTTTTAAAGAAGCACAGTGAGCATGAACAATGAGTAGAATGCATAATGTATGGGAAGATGAACACTGAATTATAAATTTTTAAATTAAACAAGAGCATATTTTTCTTGAGGCTCAATAGTTTGATCAACGCAACATATTTTAAAATGCAGCTTATAACCTACTATACCAAAATAGGTAGGAGAATGTGTTTCAGTTAAGATGCGAATTAAGAAATCTCATCCTTTGGTTACATGTCTCAGGGAGTTGGACTTTTTCCTTTAATAAATATTTCAATCTGAAGAAAGATGCCTCAGTAAAATGAAAACAAATGACAGTGCTGTCTCCAAAGAGACAATGTACTATTTTAAAATGGATGAAATAGCCCATGCTCTGCCCTTTGACAGTTAAATGCTCAAAATGAGACAGCCAAAAATAGAGTTAACTCATTCTCTCAAACATGAAATTGAGTCCCCATTTTGTTCTAATTTGAGATGAAGAAAGAAGTAAAAAGGACATCAAATCTGAAAAATATTCTTACAAAGATCACATTTAACAGTAACCATGGGGCACAATCTCAAATAATATCATTCTAACTTAGAGCTAACCTTATTGATTAACTACCCTAATATACTTCATTACAAATATTCAACAAATGGAAAATAATGGTTAAACAGTTATTAATAATTAAGATTTTTTTAAAAAATTAACTATTATTTTCTGAATCTTTAGATTTGAATTTTAAATTTTTATTACATCAAACTGGGAATTGAATGTGAAACAAATAAAATCCCACGCCTTCACCGTTAATATCATAAAGCTTTATTGTTGGGCCACATCAGGGTGGCTCGTGACATCGAAGTTGAGCGACACATTTATTTTGTCCTGAGTAAA
This sequence comes from Lemur catta, assembly GCF_020740605.2. Taxonomy (NCBI): domain Eukaryota; kingdom Metazoa; phylum Chordata; class Mammalia; order Primates; family Lemuridae; genus Lemur; species Lemur catta. The sequence continues at coordinate 45,274,036 of NC_059140.1, forward strand.
TTCTAAAATGTTGTAAAATCTCTGTACAACATGTCACTCAATTTGCGCACTAGCCACATTATATTTTTTAAAATGTGGGTGAATATATCAATATGTGTAGATACTCAGTCATAGGGTTTTTCCCTCATGATTTCACTTATATTTCACCTTAATGGGTAAGGGTATTTTTAAGCATTAACATGAAGCCATGTTAGGCTATAAGAAATGATTAATATTAGCAAGATAAAATTTATCTTTCAAATGTTCTTCTTTGGAAAAAATATGAAAATTTAGTAAGACAAATTTTATACTTGTCCCCAAGGAGCTTATAATCTGGTATAGTTAACACAAAAGGAACATTAAAGTGAGCAAAATTACAGCACCGTAAGGTTGGTTCTTTCTTGGGAAATTACAAAAGGCTGTACAAGTACTTAATGTAGAAAATCAACCCAGACTCTGGAGTAGCTGAAATTGTTCTGGATGAGCATAAAAGATTCAAATAAAGAGAAGTAGAAAAGTAAACTTGTCTGAGTAAAAGCAACAACTGTGGAAAGGCCTGTAAGAAGAAGAAACATTGCACTTTGAGGAAAGGAGAGTAATGCTTTCAGCCTTGAAAAGGCAGCTGAGGAGAGACACACATAATCCAGTTAATGAATGATACCTATGCCACTGAAGAGATTTGTTGTTTATCTTGAGATCAACAGAGAGATATTGAACATTTGTAAGTGGAAACCAGAGATCCAATGGGTTAATGGGAGGAGGGGGATGGGGTGAAGCTAAAATCAGAGGCAGCAATATGCATTAGAAGATGGTGAAGAAATTTAATTTTCTTGAAAAGCTCTCTTTCTTTTCCTTATAACAGTGGTCCTCAAAGTGGACCCTAAGATCTGTGTGGGTTCCTGAGATAAATTTAGGAATCTGTAAGATGAAAACTAGTCACATAATAGTAAGAAGACTTTATGTTTTTTCTTCACTGTGTTAGCATTTGCATAATGCAAACTGAAGGGGATAAAAGTCCAGTTTCACTTATGAATGTTCTTGATAAACCAATAGAATTTCTAAACGTTTTTTAAATCTCTACCCTTAAGTTTAAGTCTGTTTTTAATATTTTGTGTGATTAAATGAGAAGTAGGAGACATTCCAGTTGCATACATAAGTACCAGGCTATCTTTGATGATATCATTTGTACAATTGTTTGAGTTGTAAGCCTAACCAGTAGCTTCTTTTTCTTACAGAACATCATATTTACTTAAAAAATGAATGAATATGACTGGTAGAATCAACATTGTGAAAATGTCTGTACTACTCAAAATTATTTACATATTCAATGCAGTCCGCATCAAAATACCAACATCATATTTCATGGATCTAGAAAGAATTCTATGCTTTATTTGGAACCAGAAAAGAGCCAAAATAGCCAAAGGAATCTTACAAATTTGGAGGTATCACATTACCAGACTTCAAACTATATTACAAGTCTATAATAAATAAAACAGCATGGTATTGATACAAAAATAGAGACATAGATGAATGGAACAGAATAGAGAACCCAGAAATAAAATTATCTACCTACAGCTAACTGATCTTTGAAAAAGTAGACAAAAATGTGCACTCGGAAATGAAGCCCTATTCAATAAATGGTTCTGGGAAAACTAGATAGCCACATGCAGAAGAATGAAACAAGACCCCTGTCTCTCACCACTCACAAAAATTAATTCAAGATGGATAAAATACTTATATTCAAGGCATGAAACCATAAGAATTCTAGAGAAAAATGTAGGAAAAACTCTTCTAGATATCAGCCTAAGCATAGAATTTATGATTACGACCCCAATGCCAATCACAACAAAAATAAATAAATAAATGATATTTTATTAAACTAAAAAGCTTCTTCTACACAGCTAAGGAAATCATCAACAGTGTAAATGGACAACCTACAGAATAGGAGAAAATATTCATAAGCTATACATGCAATAAAGGGCTACTACCTAGAATCTACAAAGAACTCAAGCAAATAAGGAAGCAAAAAACAACCCCATTAAAGAGTGGGCAAAAGACATGAACAGAAGTTTTTCAAAAGAAGATAAACAAATAGCCAATAAGCATATGAAAAAATTCTCAATTCCACTGATCATCAGAGAAATGCAAATGAAAACCACAGTGAGATATCATCTTATCTCAGTTAAAATGGCTTTTATTAAAAAGTCCAAAAATAACAGATGTGGCATGGATGCAAAGAAAAAGGAATGCTTATACACTGTTGGTGGGACTGCAAATTAGTACAACCCCTATGGAAAAGGGGAGATTCCTCAAAGAACTAAAAGTAGACCTCACCTTACAATGTGATCCAATAATCCGACTATTGGGTATCTACCCAAAGGAAAAGAAATCATTTTATCAAAAAGACACTGGCACTCAAATGTTTACTGCAGCACTATTCACAATTGCAGAGATGTGGAAACAATCTAAGTGCCCATCAATTCATGAATGGATTAACAAAATATGGTATATGCATACCATGGAATACTACTCAGCCATAAAAAAGGATATATTAAAGCCTTTTACAACAATTTGGATGGAACTGGAGAACATTATCCTAAGTGAAGCATTCCAAAAATGGAACAATAAACACCACATGTACTCACTATTAAACTTAAACTAAGTAATGAGCACACATTAGTGGAAATCAAGCAGTGGGGAGGACAAAGTAGGGGGGGAGCAAAGACCTACCTAATGGGTACAATGAAAACTATTTGGGTGACGAGAACACTTACAGCCCTGACTCAAGCATTACAAAATGATCGATGAAACCAAAAACGTGTGTACCCCCTTAATAGTAATACTTTGAATTTTAAAAATGAATGAATATAAAGTATGGTTTTATAGGTTGTGTATGTCTAGATATTTTCTAAAAATAAACAAAGTAAGCCTGTCACTTTCTGAAAAGCAATATTATTTGTTGACTTAGAACTTAATGTGTTCTAAACCATTTTTACTTCTTCATTCTCAGGTATGCTCAGGACCAGAGAGTTCAAGTAATTTGATTAAATTTACACAGGTGGCACACACTTGTCAAATTTTTAGTATATTGATTTTCATTAAATTTTATAATATCAGAAGTGAAAATTGATATACTATAGTTTTTTATAATTTCTAGGAGAATTATACATGTGTCAGCATTCATATGACAGAAAGAAGAAAAATGAAATAAACTAGACAGCATTTTTTTTCTAGAAAATACAGATATCTAGGCCTCAGTCTCAGGGATTCTGAATTAGCTAGTATGAGTTGATTTTTTTGTTAATTCCCCAAATGATTATAATGTTTAGTCAACACAGAAAAACACTGACCTAGATTGTGGTTTCGCTGCAAGTTAATTATGCTATACAAGGTAACAGTACCATAACTTTTGTCCATTTGATTGCATCTAATGTACATCTCAGATGCCTGTGCATTACATACTTTCCCTTCCTTGGTTATTGAAAAAATGTAATAGCCTTGCAAATTTATTTTTTATACAGTGATAATTAATTATTAATTCTAGTATCCAAATCACTTTGAAGATGGCTAATTTCCCAATATCCCAGGAAAAAAATAATGGATATTAGACTCCATGTCCTCTAAAGGAGAATGGGAGGTGATTAAGAATGTATGATTCCAAGCTACTAGTACCAATTATATAATTTATCAACTTTTGAATCCTAATTGCAAACTGTAAATAGTAGCCAAACAGTCATGCCACTTAGATTGACTGAAATATCTTAGAGTTACAATCACCTTAGCAAAAGCAAATTTGTAGGTTAGCACAGAATCTTCATTCTTTTAGGCAAATATGCTAACAAAATAATCTCTGTGCTGACAAAAAGCAATGAAATGAAATATTTTTAATTTTTGATTAGGTACTTAACTTTTTGAAATGTATAGATAATATTTATATTCTGCACAAATTTAATATGAAATGCTTATAGTTGTAAAGTCATAGGATATGCACAAAGTATATTCATAAACATGTTGTGCAATATTTAAATGCACCAGTAAGTAGCAGTTTTGCATTATACAACCTAAAACATTCATTTACTCATAGTTTGTTGATGCGTTTGAAATTCTTCCACCATTATTAAGACCTGATTTTCATATTTTTCCTGATTTGTAAACACGATATCCTATTAATTTAGCTTCAGAATTAGAGCTCACTAGACAGCTTAACGCTCTTGTTAACAATTGCTCTCATTCTTGTACTAAAACTGCAATTTTATGAAAACTTGTAGTAACTATGAATACAGATCGACTAATATAGTGAAGCTACTAATATATGAATATTTATTCATTTAACTCTGCAGAGTGCATACTTAATGAAACATACAGTTAACTAATATACTAGAAAAATTTTGAGAATGATATTAGCAGCTTAGTGCAATTCAAGCATTTACTTGAGAAATAATACATTTATAACAAATTAACTGAGGCTATTCTTTTAAAAGAGTGTAAACTTAATTTTCAAAAGTATGGATTGTAGAAAGAGAAACTGACTTAAGCTTTATTAATTTAAAAGAAAGTGAGGCACTTGTGACATGACTGATCTTAGTTTAAAAAAAGTAAAAATTGGAGGCAGTTGTTTGTTAAACATAGAATATATGAGACAAAATTCCTGTGTGTGTGTCATTCTAGTGATTGATTGTCAGGCATAAAAAACAACCATCCACCCTGATGACTGCATTAATTTAACATAAGAAAATTCATTGAGTTTCTCCCAAAAGGAAACAAAAAATAAAACTCTCAGATGCTAGTTAAGTAAATTCTTAGTTTTACTTGCTTAGGGATTAGTTTAACAAAATTTTAGTCATGTATTAATTGATCTTAGGAGAAGGGCAACTTTCAGATTTTTATATGTCTCCCTGTAAATCCATGGGAACGTGCTGTCCACTTTTACTTGTATACACATGTCTAACTAAGATGATTTTTGTTTTCTGTAAGAGTAATATGTAACTAAGTAATGTCTAAAACATGTGGCTGAGTGTGGGTAATTACTAACATTTTTATTTTATTTTTTTTATTTCAGCATATTACAGGGTATAAATGTTTAGGTTACATATATTGCCTTTGCCCCACCCAAGTTAGAGCTTCAAACATGTCCATCCTTTAGAGGGTGCACACCACACCCATTAGGTGTGTATATACTCATTGCCTCCTCCCTCCTCCCATCTCCCTGACACCTGATGAATGTTATTACAATATATACACTTAAGTGTTGATCAGTTAATGCCAATCAGATGGTGAATACATGTGGTGCTTCCTTTTCCATTCTTGTGATACTTCACTTAGTAGACTAGGTTCCAGCTGAATCCAGGACAATACAAGGAATGCTAGATCACCATTGTTTTTTGTGGCTGAGTACAACTCCATAGTTTACATATACCACATTTTAGTAATCCACTCATGTATTGATGGACACTTAGATTGTTTCCACATCTTTGCAATTGTGAATTATGCAGCTATAAACATTTGAGAGCAGATGTCTTTTTTTATAGAATGCCTGTTGTTCCTTTGGGTAGATGCCCAGTAATGGGATTGCTGGATCAAATTGTAGTTCTACTGGTAGCTCTTCGAGGTATCTCCACACTGCTTTCCACAGAGATTGTATTAGTTTGCAGTCCCACCAGCAGTGTATGAGTGTTCCTGTCTCTCCACATCCACGCCAACATTTATTGTTTGGGGCGTTTTTGATAAAGGCCATTTTCACTGGAGTTAAGTGATATCTCATTGTGGTTTTGATTTGCATTTCCCTGATGATTAGAGATGTTGAGCATTTTTTCATATGTTTGTTGGCCATTCTTCTGTCTCCTTTTGAAAAATTTCTGTTCATGTTCTTTGCCCACTTTTTGATAGGGTGTTTGATTTTTTTCTTGCTGATTTTCCTGAGTTCTAAATAGATTCTAGTTATCAGTCCTTAATCAGATGTGTAGACTGTGAAAATTTTTTCCCATTCTGTAGGTTGTCTGTTCTTGTAACAGTTTCTTTGGCTGTGCAGTAGCTTTTTAATTTAATCAAGTTCCATTTATTTATTTTTATTGTTGCTGTGATTGCCTTTGGGGTCTTCTTCATAAATTCTTTGCCTAGGCCAATGTCTATAAGAGTTTATCCCACATTTTCTTCTAGGATTCTAATAGTTTCACACCTTAAGTTTAAGTCTGTTATCCGCTGTGATTTGATTTTTGTGAGAGGTGAAAGCTGTGGGTCCTGTTTCAGTCTTCTACATGTGGCTATCCAGTTTTCCCAGCACCATTTATTGAATAAGGATTCTTTTCCCCAGAGTATGTTTTTGTCTGCTTTGTCAAAGATTAGATGGCTATATGAGGATGGTTTTATATCTGAATTCTCAGTTCTGTTCCACTGGTCTGTGTCCCTGTTCTTGTGCTGTTGCTTCTTCCCTTTAGATTTTTGTTTGGATAGTGGCATGCACTATTTAGTCTCTGAGCCAATAGGTGGTGTTTATGGGTGAGATTCGACCACACCCCATATGATGAGTCAGTAGATGCAGTAAAAGGGTGTGCAAAATGATCTCCCTGTCAGTAGGTGGCACTTGCTGGGAGGAGCAAGCTTCAGTCTTGTTTTGGGGTCCTGTAACCAGCTCTTATTCCCCTGGAGAGGCACTCCAGTGCCTCAGGTGGTGGGTGGGGCCCTGGGACTTCTGGCTGTGTCCTTATTCTCCACCTCAGTGGGGGCAGATGGAGAGTGAGGCTGGGCAGAGTTGGTTTGAGTGAGCCTGCCCTCAAGCTCCACAAATGGTGTTAGTAGGGGTCAAAGGTCTGTTCTTTGTTTCTGGGCAAATCTGCTAGGAGTTGAAATGGCTCCACTCAGTGGAAAAATCTGTGTGTGTGTTTGGGGCTCACTTGTTTCCACCCTTCCCTATTCCATGGTTTCTCTAGGGCCTCTGCCAGTAGGCAGGACCTCAAGTCAGCATATCTCCCCTGGCTGTGATGTGACCCGAGGGGTTCACTGCCCAGGATTGCAGCCTGAGCTGGGAGCACGGCCCTCCCATGGAAGGAGCCCCTCAGGTACACTGCAGCTAGAGCCCACTCTGATCTGCCCCTGAAGGCACGTACACTTCAGTAGGCTCATTCACAAATATCCCTTCCATGTCTTTGGGAAATGCAGTCAAGACCTGGGTATACAGGATCTGGTCTGCAAGCCTATCCCCTGGGCCCCGGAGATCAATCCTTGACCCTGCCAGAGAGAAGAGTGCTGGTCTCAAGTCACCCACGGGGTGCCCAAGCTGGATCAATGTTTCTCCACCTCGGGATTTGCTCTGCTCGTGTTGAGTCTGAGGCGAGCAACACCTGGGAGGGCTGGCAGTAGGAAGTTCACAGTCCGAGTACCCCTCAGTCCACTATAGGGCCCCAAGAGGAAATGTCCTGTTGCCTGCAGATGTCTCTGGGTGGTGGCTAACTTGACTCTCTTGGCAGCCAAAGGTAGGGAAGGGGAAGGGGAGAATGAAGCAATATGGCACCTGCCAATGGGCTAGGGTCTGCTGGGCAGGAGGTGCCCTGAGGGAGCTGTGAGGCTGCTGCCCTGTCTGCAGGAAGCTCACCACTCAGTGGCGGCAGCCATCTCTGGGCTGGTGTTGGCAGGTCTCTCCAGTCGCTCAGGAGCCAATCAGCAGTCTGAGATGCAAGAGAGGGGAAATTTAGCCACTCCACCTACCCTTGTCACTGGGCTCCAAGCCTCTCAGGGGCCTTTCTCCTTCCAGTTCTCCTCTGCAACTTCTTCCCACGGAGTCGCCTGTTTTCAGGCACACTTTCTTCTGATCCTTATCCGACCTATGTTTGTCTGCCTGTTTATTTATTTATTTTTTTTACTTTCTTCTAAAATCTAGCTTTCCTGCAGAGACACTGGCTGGCAGTTTTTCTCGTTCACCATCTTTCTCCTCCCCCCAAATCATTTTTAATTTTACTTACATTTTTTACCATTTGTATACAGATTCTTTACACACTGTGTAAGTTGTTTATTATTTGTTAAATTATGTCAACATCATATAAATTACCTTAAATGTAATATAATAGTTTATCTTAATTTAAAATTTAAAATTAAGGCCCAGCATGGTGGCTTAATTTTCCTACACTCTGGGAGGCCGAGGTGGGTGGATCGTTTGAGCTCAGGAGTTCGAGACCAGCCTGAGCAAGAGCAAGACCCCGTCTCTACTAAAAAATAGAAAGAAATTATCTGGACAACTAAAAATATATATAGAAAAAATTATCCAGGCACGGTGGCATATGCCTGTAGTCCCAGCTACTCAGGAGGCTGAGGCAGGAGAATTGCTTGAGCCCAGGAGTTTGAGGTTGCTGTGAGCTAGGCTGACACCACGGCACTCTAGCCCGGGGAACAGAGTTAGACTCTGTCTCAAAAAATAAAAAATAAAAGAAATAAAATTAAAAAAATTTAAAATTATATGTTATAGTGTTTTTCATAAAAAAGCATTGTTTTTAATTATCCAATATTAAATATTTGATTAATCCTCCCTCCCTCCCAATGCATAACACCTTTAATCATCAGGTAGCTTCATGAGTTAAAGCTGCAATAGTCTTTCTCATTTCCCTATTTTCCTTGATGTGGCTTCTTAGCTAGAATCTTCTTTATCTTGCCTCCCCTAAGGCAATGTTATAACAGATTCTGGCAGAAATTCAGTAATTGCTATGAGGTGCTTGATTCCTTCCTGCTGATTGTCACTGAAAACAATTGAACATCATTTCCTTGAATATGTTAGTGCTACAAACTAGCTCTTTACTTTTGACAATACTCAGTTCCAAATCAGTGACTTTTTCAATTATTCTATTCCTTCAATTTTTAATTCTTTTCTGCTTGAGAGGATTGCAGTTGGTGTCTCAATTGGTGCTCAGCATTTACATAATGTAGGTGAGTTACTTTGAAAAGTATTTTAGAGAAAACTCTATCCTTGACTATGTTAGAGCTTCATTGCTGTGCTAAATATATATACTTGATTGAAAAGGGAAAACACCTTGTATATTCTTTGTATATGAAGATGAATGACAAATACTGACTGTAGTCACTTAAAAAATATGCAATGCAGAGTCACATATTCAAATATCTGAGAAATACTTCAGTATAGAAATCTATTCAACTTTATTTAATAAAGCATTTTCCAGTTTTATCTATTTATTTATTGATTGACAGCTAATAATATCCAACAGAATTTAAAGGCTGTTCAAAACACTTGGGATATGGGGGTTTAACAACTGTGTAGTGGGTAGGACATCTCACTTTTGAGATAGATAGAACTCATAACGTTCAAAGTACTTCTGAAAACTGGTTCTATCGGTTGTTGGGTACACTGTAGCATTGCACAAGAAGACATAGGTATAAAGTACTAATGATAGAAAGCTGAGAAATAATATGAAGTGGTAAACAAATCAAAGAGCTCATTCAAGAAAGACAGGCTTAAGGGAACACAATTAAGTGCTAGCAGTCTAGGTAGAAAAAGTAGTGTAGGTAAGCAGAAAATGGGCTTCCTAGAGAAAATTAAGTTTCAATGTCAAATTGGATGTAACTACAAGCGTAAATTTATGTATAATTCTTTCTTTATGAAAGAAGATGTATGAAATGCAAAAAAACACACCACTATGTGTAACCAATGTGTTTTGATAGGGCCTAATTAGGCAAGAGATAGCTCATGATGACGGTAAGATAAACATGTTAGAAAACATCACATTTTAGAACTCCAACAATAAATGTTAAGCATCTCCTAGATTTAAGAAAGTTACATATCTCCAAATAGATAAAATCTCTTAAGGAATGTTTAAGAGAAATATCATCTTAGGTTACCATTTATTAAAGAAGCTGGATGGCAAAAACTCTGCCTATTAAGAAATAAGAAGGACAAAATACAAATTGTCTGATGTGTTATATCTTCTTTGAGTTTAAAAAAGCATTGAAAAAACTTATGTAACACTGTATGAAATTAGATGACTGAAAATTGTTTTTGAGTATCAACATTTGGCTTGTTGAACTCACTGTGGGAGAAAGTATATGTGTGCCTGTGAATCCGCACAATAATAATAAGAAAAAAACTAAAATCCCTATATCTTATTCCCTTCTTCATTTAGATACTTAGCTTTCTATTCCACTTTATGTCTGAAATGGTATCAAAAAAGTCATTATCACTGTTTTAAAAGAAAATGCTCAACATCTGATTCTCTTAAATGTAAAGAATATATTATGTAGGAAAGCACAGAAACTGAGTTAAAAAGTGATGATTAGAGTCAAAAATTAGAGTCAAAATATGAAAGTGAAGAATTTTATTTTGCTCATTATTATTATGTATATATTATAGAACCCCCGGGGCAAACATATGTGATCAAAATTCAATTTCTAAAATATATATTTTGATAAGTTAAAAAGAGTGCATGAATTAAGCAAACTATAAATATTCTACATGTTAAGACCATTTTGTTATTGTTTGTCAGTGTTTTTTCTTTCTTAGTGAGACATGGAATAATAATATGTTTTTAAAACAATGATGTCTTAGATGTAATGAAATAGAGGAAATGTTTAATAGATGTCCATTGATTTGAATCAAAATCAAAATCATCTTTCATCTCCACCCCAGTTGTATACAAAATTTTTGCATTATGCACATTGAAGAAAACTTTTCTGAGTAAAAGACATCTGTGTAATATAATTGTTCATTTTGCTTCATTTAAAATTAATATGGTTGTATGTGTGAATTTTCATTCTGATTGAATTAAATTTAATGTAGATCTCAAGTGTTGATTTTTATAGGAAGATATGGAGAATTTTAACTTAACAAGAAAGTGTAAGGTATAGGAATAGAAGAAATCATCTTAAAAAGTTAACATTGACTGAATAAAGTACTCTTTATAAGGGCAAACTTGTAAATGTTTTACTTCTCAAAAAATTTACTTCTCTAAATTAAAAGCTCAAGAAAAGAAAAAACACAAATTCTGGGATAAGTATTCCTCTTCTTTCAAAAAAAGTTGAGGCCTCAAAAATCTCAAAATATGTATATATTAAAAATAATATAATATCCAGGAAATCATTTAGATTAATAGACTTTAGAATAATTGTTAAATCCAATTAATTGTGTGCTTTGAAGGATTAGAAATATAGTTTTTGTTTTCATCTACATACTGCTTATTTTGTTTTATAAATTCCTTGGATTTTGAATAAACTTTCATTTTTAAACTTCTTAATCAAATAATCCATATTCATTTTAGGAATGATATTTAACATGAAAATTAAATGCGGAAAAAGACTGATCAGCAAGCATCCACTATCAATTATATCAGTAAATATCATTGGTGATAAGGGGCACAGCTAACCTTCTGGGGATGATTTTAGGGGCAAAACAATATACTTAATTGCTTTCCAGCCCAGCACTAATGAGGTTGTTTAAGACTTTCTTAATTTTTAATGGGATTTTAATTTTTAAAGGAACAATGCCAAGGTTTAATTATACTTCTTTGCCCTTACGGGCAGTTTTCATCCATGAATATAGCAATATCTACAAGTGTTGTTGTTCCTTTTTTTATACACAGGAAGGAAATGAAGCCCAGAGAAGTGCTAAGTGTCTAGCTAGAGGTCATAGAACTCATCAGTGGAATGGCTGTACAAATAAATAACCATGGATGTCTCTTCTAATCCTATCCACCGACTTAAGAAATTTTCCATTCTAAACTCCCTAGTTTTCCTATAATAATGTGAACAAGCAGTGAAGACATCATTACTGGATTAGACAGAAAATTTATGAACTCAAAGATATTTTCTTAATAATTTCATTTTTTATCAATCTAGGTTCTTATGAAAAATATTGTCTAAAATTAAGTTCTGATATTTTAAAAATTCTATCAACTCAGGGTAGTATAATACTTAGACATTCAGTATTGATTCTCTTTAGACTGAATTGTACAGACATTGCCCTATCATGTGTCCTTGAATCAGTATTGCAGAAATCCAATTGCCCTACCCTTAACCTGTTCCATGAAGGCTGATTTTCGTTATTGTGCGTATGAGGCCTGTAAAATAGCAATGTCCCCTTGGGAATCATGATAATGGAAATTAAACAAACACAAGTACTGAAGCAAGCTTAACAATGCAATGTCACAAGCAGGAAAATATATACAGCCCTAAATTTTTATCACAATTAACTCCCCCTGTTTGTTTGTTGCACAGTTCAATTTTCAATGTGAAAATTGTAAGTATTTATTTATTTACCTTCAGAATTGTCAATGATGTATCATATACTTGCCATGAAAACTATATGATATTGATTGGAGTCTCTTGACAGAAAAAGCATGCAAGCTCGTATGTCAGCAAAGCATCCCAAAAGCAACCGAGGCTTTTTCTATTGATTTCTCAACCTTGGAAAAAGACAATGAGTTCCCAAACATGCTCTGTGAAATACTCCTTAGAGAGAAGACTATATCTGTGCACATATTATTTCAAAATAATATTATAGTGCTTTTTAGCCATGTATTGACATGAAATTCATTTCAAACTTTTGCATATAAGAAGATGGTAGCCTTTGTCAGAAATAAACTTACATAGATTTGTGTGTACATCCTGATATCTTAGAATATTATTAAAGCCTTCTGCAAAACAGCAAGGAATTCCTTGCTACTTTTTCCATCCCACTATGTAGTCTGTGTGCTTTTTCTTCTTTTCCTCAGGATTTAAAATTGTTCTTCAATTTATCTTCTACTCTTTTTGACTTTGGGTATAGATATGATGGAGTTGTTGTAAAAGTTTAAGGCCAGAAAAAAATGGTAGAGAAATCTGCATGATACTGAGCCAACATTGAGCCAACCTTGAGCAACTAGGTCCCAGAGAAAAGAGGCTCTTACAAATGCACACCATTGTTCACTTTCCCTATTATCTGTGCTGCTTTTACTCTCACAGCATTTGCTGAGAAGCTGGGCCGTAGGATGCTGCTAAGGAGTCAGAAAAACTGGCAGAGCTTTATGCATCCTTAACAAAGCTCAGTAAACAAACAAACAAACAAAAAGATGAAGTTTAAAGATGCCGGGAGAGAGAGGATTCAAGGTACTTAAAACAACGGAGGTACAGAGGAATGTGACTAAAACTCAACATCAATTTTTCCCTGGAGGCATTTGAACATTTTTCTGTGCAAGCCTAGAAGGTAAAGCGCCACGTTGAAAGCAGCTCAAAGGCTGAGCAGTTTTCAGAAGTCTCACTATACCAATGAGCCTAAAGTTGGAGTTCAGGAAGAACAATGAGGCACCTAGGAAAAAAATGACCGATGGAGCTCGGCTGGGATTACTGCAGGGCTATCTCCAACGTTGGTGACTTGTCAAGATAGACCGAGGCTTGCCAAGACAGAAAACCAGCCTCAGTCCCTGACTGGACTGAAGTAATTTATTCCACCCCTAAACCTCAGAAGGTTACTGTGGATTTTCTCAGGAGGGAGATGACATCATGGTAGCAGATGTTGTCAGCTCCCCACAAATGCCCCGAACCTTAATTATTTTCCTTTAAACCAATCTTGTTTCCAAATGACAAACCTGTATGTCTTTGCCTGAGTACTTTCTCTGTCTGCAAGGGCCCACTGGTCCAGACTTAGTGGGGCAAGTGAGCGAGGGTGGGGAATTAATCACTCTCCATTCACCCTAAGCAGACCTCCCCTAGAGACAAATGCTTCAGCTCCCATGTCCCTTGTATGGGATGTCACCAGGGTGCACACTCAGAATTATTTCCTAGACTTAGTCAGTAGGATTCTGTTGTATTCTCCCCTAGTGATGACTAATATGATAATGCAACTTTTATTAGGTTGGTTCTCTTCCCTTCTCTCGCTTTCTCACTACCCCACTGGAATTTTCTCTCTCTCAAATAAACTGTGCTCAGATTTTTGTCCCAGGTTTTCTTCTAGAGAAACCCAAATGAATGCAATAATTCAATGCTTCTACATTTCATATAATATCTGATTTTCAATAAAAAAGTAATTAGGCACACTAAGAAACAGAACACAGAGTAGAAAAAAACAATGGGAACAGATCAACAAATGACAATGGATGCTAGCTTTTAAAACATAATTTTTAAAATAACTTTGATCTTTAATCATTTTCAGTACTATTGATAAGTAAAAGTTTTGATAGTACTCAATCGATTACATACTCTGCAGTTTTCTTCTTTGTGGTAACAAGATTTATAATTATAGGGAATCATAAACTTTCTTATTTCAAGTTGGCAAGTATGAAGTCACCAGCTCTTTTCAATCTTGTATTTGACTACTACTTACTTTTCTTACTATCACATCTATATTTTCACTTTCAGTAAATGCTTTTAAAATGAGAATAAAAAGTACATGGACTACCCAGTTGTTCTTTCTATGATAAATAAATATTTGCTTTGATCTTTTATTCTTCTAGTTAGCACTCACACAATAGGATCCCCTTTTCCTTACATTTTGGTGTTGCTGAAGAACAATCATTCCTACAACTGAAGTCTGTCCAATTTATAATATGTAATGGATAAGGTTTTAATTTGTGAATTCCCTATTTTGAGAATTCTCAAAGTCCCTACTCTCATCTTACTGTGCTGAGTGCATTGTAAGCGTTCGATAAATCTTTTAGTGTGTCAATTCACACCCTCTCATTGGCTAGGAGACTATTTGCTCTATATTGATTCTCACTATATTTTTTTCTCATAAAATAAATAAGACTTTGATCAAACACACAGCTTCCAAAGGAGTAGTTATGGAGGGGTGAGACAAGGTCTTTCCCACTTATAGGAAAGCCTCCTTTAAACAATTTTAATATTGAGGTTAGGAATATTACAGGATAACGTCATTTTCTTATGTGTCTTGAATATATGCAGGGTTTGTTTTCTCTCATAGTAAAATACAAAGAAAAGAATACTTTAAAGTACATGGTTTTTATGAATCTAAATACCACACTAAAGTTAATTATGAGCACAGTGATTTTGGAATGCATGCCTCAAACATTTATTGAACAAATAATTTTGTTAGAATATTCCTTACCAAATACATGGTCAGTTTTTAAAATTTAAATTTCATTGAACAATAATTAGAAAAAAATAGGATGTCATATTCAAAGTAATTGGATATGTGAATAATAATTTATTTTACAAAACATGCTATATTATAAAACATCATAAACCATTCTCTTTCCACTAAATCTTATACTTCTTTCTATCTTCATTCTTAAAGTATGTTGGAGTGACTAACCCATCCAACGTTCCATGAGTTTGTTTACAAAGAATAAGTAAAAGATGCACATTATATTAATACGTGCCATAAATTTTGTATTACCAAGACTCTTTCTTTAGAAATAATATCATATAAAGTCACTGAGAATAGATAAAATTAAAGAAGAATTCAATCCTTTCAATCCTGGGTTTATTGCAAATCCTGAGAATTACTGGAAAAAAATTACTGCTGTATTAAAGCTTTTGGGAGAAGAAAAGGAGATGCTAAAAACTGCTTTCGAATTGTCTAACATGTCCAATTATATGTGTAGGATTTGGACTTTTATTATTATTATTATTACTATTATTTTAACCTTTGCCGTACACACTGTGACTGTTTCAAACTGCTAACCTGATGGGATCTGGGAACACAGTTATTTGACTGACTCCTTATGTTCTTTACTTCATAGTAGATTGCCCCGTACACAGTGCGAACTCTAATAAATATTTGATGGAGAAAAGATCTAGTAGCAGAGCCTGCAAGAAGTAGAGAGTCAAATATATGGAATAGTAATTAGGGAGAAACTCCTTGTACACTCAGGCAAAACCCTAAGGAAAAAGCTTCAAAGCAATTCCAAGTGAACTCTCCCAGATAATTAAGAGTTCCTTAAGGTGGTAAACAATGATATAAAATTGGCCCAATAGAATGTATCACTCCATCTACCAAAAATGTCATGTGTCACCAATAAAAGTGGATGAAAATACATGAAGTGAAAAAAGTTTACATTTGGCGTGACCTTTTTTCTCCCTCTATATATTTATTTTCCTTTTCTCCCTTTTAGTGAAAGAATTTTCCTTTTCTCCTTACTAATGTTAGTATCCACTCACATGTATCATTAACCCCCTCACCCATGTTCAGAAAACATGCTCTCCCAGACATATCATTTTACTTTCACTGCATCATATTTACCTAACATGTCTCATTCTCTCCTGGTACAGTCAAGTGGATTTATTTCTCTGTCTCTGATAAACTAATTCTCTCCACATCTCATAGATGAAGGATGCTTGTTCCCCACTCTCCATATTTGTTTCATGTGGAGAGAGGTCAAATAATATTATACATATTTCATATATAATCTATCTCTCTATCTATCTAATGATATTTGTTTCTTCACTCAACTCTGCTCTCAAAACACAGACAGAATAATCTGACAAGTTGAGTTTTGAGGAGAAACTAGGAATATGTACACCAGAGTCTTCCCCTTCTGCTTCTCTTGGAAACAACATTGCTGCCTACAGTACACATTTATTCCCCTCTGTCTCTCCATGGCAAACATCTCTACCTATATTTAAGTCTGTTTAATTCAGGGTTTATGGATTAAGAGAATACTTGCTCACATATATGAACTCTATTCTCCAACTTAGCCTTTATCAGGAAGAAAATGAAATTTTGGCATTTGTATGTTGATGTCTTTGTTTCTCAGTAGGTTCATAGTGTATGTCACATATAAGAGTGCTAATTAATTGGGGTCCCTTAAATCAAATGTAGTTAGTAATGCTTCCAAGTAGAGAACAACTTAAATTATTGGTCTGAGGAAAAATGGCCTGGAGACAAAAGTGTTCTCCTTGCTAACATGCACATGTTGCCCTAGGCAAATGTTTGTAATTTATTCAAACACATACAGTAATCATTTACAAATTTATTTTTTCATATTGTAATATCTGAAGTGCTTTTTGCTCTTCTTCTAAGGAAAGACAAATCAAAAATAAAGAATATAATACAAAAGTAAATATCTAACAAAACCAGTGGAAGAGGTGCAATGTATAGCAAAATTTTCTGCCAAGGAAATAGTCAAGAGTAAATTACAAATAGACTAAGAATATACAACATTGGTTCTATACCAAAGAATCTGTAACAGCAAAAGTTATCTTTACTTCAAACAACTTTGGCCTTCCTCTGGCCTATGCTTTTGAGGCTCTGTTTTGGCAATCTTCTGTCACCAACATATCTGCAGAGTCAGGTGTCAGTAAGTTTCAGTAAGAAATGCAAACCCAGAGCTCATACTTTAACACTCCTTCAAGTGCTGCTTTGGGTACACAAAACCTCAAAACTCCCTAAGTGTGCTATGTTGTTACTTTGAGTCCTAGAGAAGTAAGGAGCAGGTCTTTAAGGGTGTTCTATAAAATAAACCAGAGGAAGAACTTAAAGAGATCCCCCGAGGAATTTGCTTTCTACAGAAAAATAACATTTAATAGGACAATTGTGTCTTTTCCTAGGACAAGAAAAATTTTCTTTGAACATTCAGTTTGTTCAAGGAGATATTTGTAAAAAAAACTTTAAGAAAACTGTTGTAGTCCAATAATAATATAACAAAATACTTTAGACTGAGTAACTTATAGACAACAGAAATTTATTGTTCACAGTTTTAGAGACTGGGAAGTCCAAGACCAAGCAGATTTGATGTCAGGTGAGGGCTCATTCCTCCTAGATGTCACCTTCCATATTTGTCCTCACATAGAGGAAGAGGGGGATTCCCTCAAGTCTCTTTTACAATGACACTAATCAGATTCATGAGTGTGGGGCCCTCATTACTTAATCACTCCTCAAAGGCCCCACCTCTTACTGAATGCCATCATATTGGGTGTTAGGGTCCAATGTATGACTTGGGGGGGACACTAATATTCAGATCATAACATTCTGACCTTAGTCCCACCAAAATTCATGCCCTTCTCATTTGCAAAATACATTTATTCCATTTTAATAGCCTCAATTGTCTTAACTTATTTAAACCTCAATTCATAGTCTGAGTCCAAAGTCTCATTTAAATATTATTCTTAATCAGATATGAGTGTTTTATCCTGAGGCAAATTCCTCTTTAGCTGTGAGCTCATGAAATTAAATGAATTATATGCTTTTAAAATACGATGGTGGGACAGTCATTCGATATTTATTCCAAGTCATGGTACCAATTTCTGTCTTAGTTTGGGCCACTATAACAAAAGTACTATAAATTAAGTAATTTTTAAACAGCCCCTGTTGATGTGGTGTGTCGTATTAACTGATTTTCAAATATAGTACCAGCCTGGAATACTTTGTTATGGTGTATAGCTCATAATTATTTTTATACATTGTTGGATTTGCCTTAACACTATTTGTTAAGGACATTTGTACTACATTTATGAGAAGTATTAGTCTGATGTTTTTCTTTCTTATAATAACTTTATTTGACTCAATATTTAGATAATATAGGTTTCATACAAAGTTTAAGAGTATTCTGCCTGCTTCTATTCTCTGGAATAGATTGTGGACTGTTGGTATATTTCTTTCCCATAAATATTTATCAGAATTCACCAGGAGAAATCTATGAACCTGGCACTTTCTTATTTGAAATGTTATTAATCATTGATACAATTTATTTAATAGATATGGACATATTAATCTCCTTCTCTTCATGCAAATTTTGATAGTATAGGTCTTTCGGGGATTTGGTCTATTTCATAACAGTTATTAAATTTTGGGGCATAGAGTAGTTCATAGTATTGCTTTATTATACTTTTAATGGCTATAGCACAGTAGTGATGGTTCCTCCTTAATTTCCGATAGTGTTAATTTTGTGTTTTCTCTCTTTTTTCCCCAGTCATCTTGGCTAGAATTTATCAATATAATTGATTTTTTCAAAGAAACAGATTTTGATTTTGTTGATTTTCTTAATTTTTTTGTTTTCAATCTGATTGGTTTCTGCTCTATCGACTTTTTTTTCATTGTGCTTGTTGTAAGATTAAATTGTTCTGTCTCTAGTTTCCTAAATTTGAAAGTAAGATTTTTGATTCTAGGTAATTTGTTATTACTAATACATTCATTTAATGCTGTAAACTTCCCTGTACGTACTGCTTTAATTTCATCCCACAATCTTGGTAAATTTTATTTTCATTTTCACTTAGTTCAACTTGAGAAACTTCTGTGACATGTGTTATTAGAAGTACACTGCTTATTCTCCAAATATTTTTATATTTTCCATCTATCTTACTGTTATAGATTTCTAGTTTAATTGTACAGTGGTCAGGAAACATACTTGGTGTGATTTCTATTCTGAGAAGTTTGTTATGATGTTTTTTATGACTCAGAATGTGGTCTATCTTGGTGAATGTTCCATGTGAGTGTGAGGATAATATGCATTTTGCTACTGTGGTCTGAAGCACTTTTAAAATATCAGTTAGATCAGGTTGAATGATAGTGCTATTCTGGTCAACTATATTCAGTTATTGGCAATAAGTGAGACACACTAAGATGGTACAAAAGATCATAGCCTGGACAATGGAAAAAATGTAACAGAGGGTAAAAAGTCTTCAATGTCTATGTGGTATGTTTGAACTTTTGTTCCCTTAGGGATTATAACAAAGGTTACTGTTTTTTTTCAGCTTATGTTATTTTCTATAAAATATATTATTATAATTACATAAAAATATACAAAATAAAATGTTTGTAATTTAATAAATTATTAATGGATTCCAAAAATTTTATATAACTACCACAGAATTGGTGAACTTAAACATCATGAATTTATTCTCTTACAGTTCTAGAGGCCAGAAGTCTGAAATGAAGGTCTGGTCAGAGCTTTGCTCACTCTGAAAGCTCTAAAGAAGAATCCATTTCCTGTCTCTTTCAGCTTCTGTTGGCTGTTGGTATTCCTTGGGCTTTCAGGGGCTACACTGAAAACAAACTGCCTTTGTTTTCAGATGGCCTCTTCCTCTGTGGATGCATATCTTCTCCCGTGTGTTTCTATCAAATCTTAGCTGTCTCAGTCTTTATAATGATTTGCCATTGGATTCATGGCCTACCTGACTAATGCAGGATAATTTTCTTCTCTCAATCCTCTTAATATAACCACATATTTTTATGTGTAAAGTAACATTCACTCTTTTAACATATGAAGTAAGATTCACAGCTTCCAGGGATTAGGATAGGGATATATCTTTTTGATACCACCATTCAGCCCACCACAGTCTGCCCACTGGTGCCAAAGCACTTATGTCCGTCCCACTTATAAAAGTTTTTCATTCCATCGCAATATCCTTGCAAGTATCATCCTATGGCAGCAGCAACTTCAAGTCAAAAATCTCATCTAAATATTATAAGCTCGAAAGCCACAAATCTCTTTATTGATATCATTTGAATCAAAGATGGATTAGACGCAGGGTATGATCCATCCTAGGGCAAAATTCCTCTTCATCTATGGACCTGTGAAACTAGAAAACTAGTTACATGCTTCTAAAATGCAATGATGAGACAGACAGGCAAAGAATAACAATCATAGACATCCTCATTCTAAAAGGGAGAAAATAGGAGATATAAAGAAGACATGGGCTTCAAGCAAGTAAAAATCAAGCATCACAAATTCCCATAGGTTTTGAAGCCTGAGAACAATCTGTTGGGCTCAATGCTCTACCCAAGGGCCTGTGGTAGGGCCCTCAGGCCACTTGGATACACCTGCCTCTGTCTCTGCACTTGAGCCTTTACCATCTGGGCTCCAGGCTCTGTCCACAGAGTTATTTGTCCATTGCTTTGAAGGGTAGCACATGTTTGCAGCTAAGTAGCCCTATATGCTGTTTCATGTCTGTAGAAGTCTTGTAGCTTTCTTTTAATTCATGTTTCTGTCCCTTTCTATACAAGCCGGCATTGTTTCAGCTGATAAAATATTCTCAAAAACCTGTGGCTCTCCTTTGTTATCATTGGGTTCCCCAAAAATAGACAAAAGAATCCTCCACAGATTTTTTTTCCTAGATAACACATCTCTATTTCTGCCTTCCCTGAGATGGTTGAGTAGATTTATGTGTCACTTGCCTAATTTCTCCAGCAATTTTTTTTAGCCCCAGTGTTGGCCTGCCTCCTAGAGCACACATTCAAAACAGTTACCCTCCTAATTAGCCTGTTTTATTATCTGGACAGGTTAAGACTTTTTAAATCATAAAGCCTGCACACATTATTATTTATAGAATTACTTCAAATTCCCCGGGGTTTTTTTTTTTTTTTTTGGCTGAAAAAATTCATTTCCCTGAGCAATAACATAAAATGAGAAATTATTTTTATTTGAATAGTTCAAATGATTTTTGAACTTTGATATTTCCTTTTTGCATCCAACCATTCAAATTTTATAATCACAATGCATATTTTATGTGTAGGATAAAATTATTCTGCTAAATAAATTTCATTGCCTAATATTTCTCAGGTGACAAGGTGATTATAATAGTCAATGATGTCATATGAATATTTCTAAAGAGATGCTTATTATTTATCTAAAAGAGGAGAAGGTAAGTAAAGAGACATATAGTTTTTGCAATGTCATATCCCTTTTGATTTATTTGATTTTATAGTAATGCAAATGCAAAGTTAGACATGATGATAGGCACTAGGAAGAAAGGAGAATTGAGTAAGAACACAAAGCTTAGAACTGTTATTAGGAGAAAGAGGAAGAGAGAAAGAGAGAGAGAGTATGAAGAGTATATAATAAGGTTCCAAAGGAAGTTACTACAATCCATTTGCAGATATAAATTGATATTGGAACATAAAGATTTCATTGTATGTAAAAGAATTCCTGGAGAAGGATTTTTTTCATATTATACAGAAGATTCACTATATTGGGTGAATCTTCTACACCCAGATGAAACATCCCAGCTGATTCACCAAGCAACTGTAGGGTATTTTCTTCTGAGATAATTATACTAAAGACTCATGATAGGACTAGGAAAAATATGTGCTTGTTGCTAAACCTAAGGCTCTATCTCCTTCAAAACATATGTTTTACTTCTTTTATAAAGGGTAATTTTTACTATGTCTTAACCCTGATGTTAAACATGTCAACTCATTGACTAATCTAATTTTAGAAATGCGAAAGTATGTTAGGAAGGTAGAACACAAGACTCCAACTCAGGTCTTCAATGCAGCACAATTCATGGTCTTTCTAATGTTTCCCAATGTTTTCCTTACTTGACTGAGTATCTTTGAGTTGTCCAGTACATAAAAGTTACTGTTTGCAAAGCTGCTTCTTCTTTTTTTAATTTCAAGGTATTACGGAAGTACAAATATTTTTTGTTATTACATGGATCGCGTTTATAAAGCTTGAGTCATGGTAACAAGTGTGCCTGTCACCCAGACAGTGTTCACTGTACCTCTTATACAGGTTTTCACCCGTCCACTCCTCCCCACTCCTCCCTGCCTGATTTCCGTTGAGTTTTCCTTCCCTCTATGCACATATGTGCTCATGAGCACATATGCAAAGCTTACTCTTGAAGAACCTGCGCTCCTGTGTGTTTCTTGTTGGATAAACACCTTTACCAATGTGTTGTCTTCTAGCCTGCAATATGCTCAATTTCTAAACTCAATCTCTGCTTAGGCCATCTTGAATGGGGGAAATATGCCTCGTATCTAGTGCAAGCCTGAGTCTTAAATAAAGTAATCACAGTTTCTCATGATAATGACACATGTCTCATCACACTATTAGTATGGGGCAGTCAAGGCAAAGGTATGTACAAAAGGCATTAATGAATACAATGGAATTATTATGGCTAAAGAAGAATGACTACTAAGTTTTACACACAATAAATGTTATTCTTATGTCCAATCAATGTAAAATAATTTGTCTTTTTTTCCATACTCCTAAAGCTTGAATTAATTGCCTATTTTTGAATGCATTAGAATATTTTGATTAATTTTTTTTCTGGCCCAACATGAAATTTATACATTCTTATGAAACATAATACATTTTACTAGTGAACTTAATAAAGTCAAGGATGTCTTAATAAAAGCAAAGAACAGTATAAAATTGTTTTCAATCCTAAATCACATTCCCAATGATACCTACATTCTTTAACCTCAGGTAAGTAAGTATTTTTTCATCTATATCTTCAAAGTCCCATTCACTGAAGTGGATATGCCCAAGCTATAAACATAGTAAATGTAATATACCTATCTAATTGATATGAAAAATTTTTAGCATACAACCAAGCAATCGAAGTCCTACATCTGCTCAAAGTACTAAGTTTCCTCTTGTAGTACCTTCACTGATAAGGGCTAATTACTATTACATAAATTATGTTGTTTAAGCTTCCCATTAAAGTTATCATATATATTTTACATAAATTATATATTTAATATATATAAATTTGTTTTATGTATGTGTTTTAGACACATATGCACATATTCTTTTTATTGTTTAGCTTCATTTCCAAAGGATCAATCTTATATCTCTGCAGTTTAATGTTCAGGTTATGATTCTGGCACATTATATAGATATATAATATACATAAAAATTATTGGAGTGACATATGCTCACCCAAATAGTTATATAGCTGTTTATGGTATTTTGGCTTCATGGACTCCTGTGAGTCATTCTCACTGCTGTATGATAGATACATTTATTTATACAGTTTTTTTTTATTTTTGTATAAATTCAGATAATATTCAAATCTCTGGGAACTGTTCAAGGACATAAATTTAAGAACCCACAATCTATACCATGGTTATAAGATATTAATATATTTGTGTATATATATATATATATAACTGAATAAAGATATTTAAAGCAGATGTATCCTTGAAAAATATAAAACTCTATCTCCTAATAATAAATAGTGTATCCTTAAGTATTACAACCTTGTTTTTAAGACTAGCACTTATGCAAAAGAAAAGGCTTTCAGAAATATCATATGCAAAGCTTGGATATTAAGGTATTAATTTCCTTGGTAGAGAAAATTGCAATTAATAATCACTAACATAGTATTGCAGATGAAGAGAGAGATCAAAGAAAAATAGATTAAGGAAATACAATGGAATTTGACTGTGAACAATTAGAAATACCAAGGGTTTCTACTGAAATACACATATTTCATCTGTAATAATAACAGCTGGAGAATTATTTATTCAAATTTTAATTCCACAGTGGTTGTTCTACTCTTTAAAGTCTTTCATTTAAGGGCATGTATATGTTATATTTATCAAATACTGTACTCTAGCTTACTTTATTATAAGAGTACAGTATTTGATAAATATAACATATAAAATATGTGTTAATTGACTATATTATCAATAAGGCTTCTAGTCAATAGTAAGTTATTAGTTGTTACTTTTTGGAGGAGTCAAAGTTATACGTGGATTTTTATCTGTACAGGGAGTCAGGACCTCTACCTGTTGCGTTATTCAAGGATCAGCTATAATTGGGTTGAATATATCCAAATTTGACCCGATTCTCTAAAGGGGTGGTTGTCACAGGAGCTACTTCTCACCTTTTAGAGGTCAATAATGTGCTACCCATTATAGGATCAATTTCTTCCTTCCCCATTTTGTTATTTGAAACCCATGTAACCATCTCCAATTATAGTGTACTAAAGTTCTTTCTGCTTTGAATTCTCTATATCTATGCTTTACCAATTTCCTTAGTCTAAATCAATTTCCTCTAAATTTCATTGGCAAGATATGTATACTAAAGGCTTTTGCAACTTCATGGTAAGGATAGGGAGAAAGCCATTCCAACAAAACTTTATCTTGATTTTTTTTTAATATCTCCTCCATGTCTTTGTGCCCTCCCCTCAAAAAAAAATGCTTCAAACACTAGGCTTCAATGCTGTAAAAGACAATGCTGCAGCTACACTAAATCTGTAATACTTTATTTAAAATGTATTATTAACAAATAGTAGCATGAAACAAATTTCTTATTTAACAATGAAATGTATCCCCCCCAAATAATAAAATAATAGTCAAAGAATACAAATAGATAGTAGATAGGAATGTGACATTTCTTTCTGGAGGAGACCTGACTTATCCAGATGCAGGTCCCTACATTTTCTTTCTATATAACTGTGACACAAGTTGGTTTGGGAGTAACAGATGAGGACTGATAAACCATTATACATCTCAGAGAAAGCAATTTTGTTTGGAGACATCTTACTTTGTTTTACACATGCTCCTTGACTTATAGTGGGGTTACATCCCTATAAACTCATTATAAGTTGAAAATGTCTTTAGTCGAAAATGCATTTAATATCTCTATCCTACCAAACATCATAGCTTAACCTAGCTTATCTTACAATGTGATGAGAATGCTTATATTAGCCTACAATTGAGCAAAATTATCAAACACAAAACCTATTATATGATCAAGTTGAATATCTCATGTAATTTATTGAATACTTTGCTTAAAGTAAAACAGAATGGTTGTATGGATACTCAAAGTAAAGTTTTTACTGACAGTGTATTGCTTTTGCACTATCATAAAGTTGAAAAATCATTAAGTAGAAACAGCATAAGTTGGGGACCATTTGTACTTAGTTGATCATTCAACAGAGGAAGAAGAGGGACTATATGACTAACTTCTCTCCAGCTGTGTTTCAGAATTCTATAAATTATAAAATTATTTACAACAATCACTAAATCAAAAATGAGTATACTGTTAAAAAATTCTTGAAAAAGAGGTCTCAGGGTTATCTACCAGCTAGATACAGATGTCAACTTTTCCATGACAATGACAAACATTTAACTAATGAAGTGAACTATAATTTATTAAATATATAATATATATCTGATAACAAAATTTGGAATATACCATAGCTTAGTTTCGACCAATAAGAAATTCAGTATAGTGGAAGTTGTCAATGGCATGTGAGAAGGCCGGGTGTGGTGGCTCACACCTGTAATCCTAGCACTCTGGGAGGCCAAGGTGGGAGGAGGATCACTTGAGCTCAGGATTTTGAGACTGGCCTGAGCAAGAGCAAGAGCAAGACCCCGTCTCTACTAAAAATGGAAAAATTGAGCCAGGCAACTAAAAAATATAGAAAAATTTAGCCGGGCATGGTGGCATGTACCTGCAGTCCCAACTACTTTGGAGGCTGGGGCAGGAGAATCACTTGAGCCCAGGAGTTTGAGGTTGCTGAGAGCTAGGCTGATACCACAGCACTCTAGCCTGGGCAACAGAGTGAGACTCTGTCTCAAAAAAAAGAAAAAAGTCATGTGAGAAATGAACTGTGATTTGGTAATTATTACACATAGTGGTCTTCACATTAGGATACATAAGCCTGAAGCATGTAGAATCAATTTCAAGACTCCCATTTTCATATATGGAATTTTCAAAATAGCAGTATCCTATTATTGCTAAACACAGGTATAATATATGACCCAGCAATTTCACTCCTATATGTGTACACTACAGAAATACAAATATTTGCTCAAGAATAGTTATAGGAACACTATTATTCATGATAGCCACAAAGTGGAAACAGTGCTAAATGTCTATCAATAATTAAAATGTGATCAATATAGTAATAAGAATGAATAAGTTTTGCTACATGAAATATTGAGGTTGAGTCTAACTTACACAATATTTAGTAAAAGAAGTCAAACACAATAAAATATACAGTTTGATTCCATTTTTACAAATATCAAAGAACATGAAATTAATCTACGGTGTAGATTTCAGGCGAGTGGTTATCTTCCAGAGAGTAGTGACTGAAGGAGGTACAAAAAGTCTCTCCATGGGTGTGGTAATGTTCTGTTTTATGGATCTGTGTGCTGGTTATACAAGTGCAATTTTTCAAATAAACTTTATTTTGGAATAATTTTAGATTTACATAAAGTTTGCAAAGATAGCATAGAGAGTTCCTATACACATTTCTTGCAGTTTCCCTAATTTTAATCTTCTATATTATCATAAATATGTCAAATTTGTCAAATTTAATCATCAAACATTGGTGATTAGTAAATTTTTCAAAATTAAGAAACCAAAAATGGTATATTACTAATAACTAAACTACAAAGTTTATCTGGGTTTCACTGATTATTATACAAATGATCATTTTCTGTTTCAGCATTCAATCTAGAAAATTATATTCCATTCAAATACCTTTTAAAATTTGAGTTGTACACTTGGGTAACTTTTCTGTATTTATATTACGCATAATAAATTTTTAGAAAAAAAAACAAAACTTCTCATGTGCTAGAAACAGTAAGTTACTTGTAATGACTACCATTTTTTTTTACTCAAGTTAGGATTGACACCTGATATTAGGAACTTGTAAGAAATATTCAAAATTCAGAAATATGATAGATCAAGTGGTAATAATGCATTTCTTTATTTTTTTAAGGACTTGGATTCTTCTGTATTCTAACTTATACCCCCAATTACATTTTTTGAGGGAAATTCCCAAAAGATCAAAGCAATGAGATGATGAGTAATAATTATTAAATATCAAAATAATGATTTTAATGTGTTTGAACATAAGTAATTATTTTCAGATATTCTCATAATGTATCCCTGCAAGAGTCATTTTCTGGAAATAATGATTTGTTGAAACAGCCAAAATAGAATGAAGTAATAACACTAACACTTTGTAATTTAACTACATAATTTATTATTTTGTCTAACAACTTTTGTAAAATGTATTGGATGCAACTCATAGATAATTTTTTATGTGTTTTATTTTTTTTCAAACTTGCTATAAAATTTAGTTATATAATTGAACTTATTTTGCAAAGTTATATTATAAATCATATCATTTAGAGTTAATTTTCATTTTATTTCATCTTATTAAATGCTTTTGAATCCCCTCTTCTATGAGAAAAAAAGTAGCTATAGCACCAATTAGTCTTAGTTATATACAGACCTTTTATTTTATTAAATACATAGAAAATACTTAAATATTACACTTAATTAAAAACATCATTATGGCTAATTTTTATTTAATAACAAAAGCTAGAGTACAACACACATATGTGCACACATATACACACAAAAGAAGCACTATATTTCAGCACACAAATTTTATCATAAAAACTTAAAATTTATGTAGCTTAATACAAATTTACTAATGGGAAATTACATAGTGACAGATTCTCTTATTTTTATTACTTAAGTAGATTGTTGTGTCTACACAGGTTTCATTTTACACCTGACTGGATTTCAGTAATCTATCAAAATATGTGTTCTGTAATTTACTTCTCAGTGATCTTACAAAATTATTTTAAAAAGACAACATATTTATTTGATTTGAAAACAAAATCAGACTTTTTACAACTACAAATGTCTGTTTTGACAAATTGGTTTGACAATGGTGACTCATTGTGCCAATTAGCTTTATTGTAAATTTCTCTCTATATATATAAACAGTAACTAGAAATGAAGTGTTGCTAGAAAGTATCTACTTTTAGGTAATATTCTTCTAGGGATTTACAAATGATTTTTAAATAATAGTTCAGTTTTATCTCACTATATGACACATCTTCAATTTAAGGATTTTTAATTTTTTAATTAGAAAATGAAATCTTCTTTTGATCATTTTAAAAATTATAGTGATAACTAAATACAGAACAGCAAGTATTATAATTACAAGAAATAAAATCCACTTTAAACATTTAAATTTTGGATATATTTTTTATGTAGAAATATATAAGAGGGTGATCAATACCTTCAAATATAAAAATATTTTTTGATATAAATTGAAAGGGAGAATTGAAGGTTTAAGTTCAAAGTAAAGTATAAAGATATAAGCTTTTTGAATGTATAAAACCATTTAGTCATGCATTTTTAATTGTATAGTGACAGGTTTCTGGCTGCTACATTATTCAGATCCCGTTAGTTATGTTTATAATATTGATGCAATATTTTTTAAATGTTAACATTTTAATATGCTTAAAAGTTTTCTTTTATATCCTTTCAAACAAAATTTCATATGTCACCTTAATAGGTATATAAGGGAGATTGTATATATTTTTTGGAATTCTTTTATTTCTGAAGATGCAAAACATTTAGAAGATAATTATTGTAATATAAGATTTCCAAGATATTATGTGACCACTAAAGTATAAAACAATTTGCTTTGAAGCAAAAAGAAAATGTTTTCAAAGAAAAACCATTTGAGCTGATTTGCAAAATGCAGATGAGTTATTCAGAAGGAAGTAAGGACATATATTTAAAGTTGAATGAAGAACATGTGCAAAAGCACAGGGGTGTGAAACAACTTTTAGGAGTGAGAGTTAATCAATATGTCTAGCCATAAGACCCCTAATGTGGAGCAATAGGAGACAGTGAAGAAAAGACAGCAGCAAGTTAAGAAGGACATAGTGTAACCCTAATTTATTCTAAGAATAATAGCCATTGAAAAATTTTATTCAATATTTAAGACCAAACTTTTTTATGCTAGGATTATTACTGTATTTATTATAGGAAAAAATGTATGCATTTAAGAAATAAAGCCTTGAGATTTAGAATCTAGCAATAAATCTGAAAATAATAAGGATTTGAACCATTAAAATTCCACAAGAAATAAGATAAAATGATAAAATACAGAACGAAGAAACACCTGGATACATTGGATCTGTATGATTGTATTCGTGATGGCACATAGGTATCTGGCTTTGAGCATTAAGGCATATGAATTCCCTTAACAGAATTTTGAAAGGGTATACTTTAATTCATGTTTACCCATTGAAATTTTAATGCCCACTGGAAATACAGGAAGAGATGCTGAAAAACAATTTAAAGTCGGTCTCTGTAAGCATAGAGAATGGGCCAGAGTTGGATGTTGTGGTGATTAAATTTATGTGTCAACTTGACTGCATTAAGGATGTCCAGATAACTGGGAAAACATTATTTCTGCATGTGTCTGTAAGGGCGTTTCTGAAAGAGATTAGCATGTGAATTGGCAGACTGAGCAAAGAAGACCCACTCTCACTAACCTGGGCAGTCAACCATTCTATTGAGAGCCCAAAAAGAACAAAAAGGCAGAATGAAGGGCAAATCATTTCTTTCTCCAAAGTCTCTGCACTGTCTTCTCAATTTTACTTTGAACTTCAAATCACTGTAAAAATAAAGTCTATTAAAAATAAGTGAAAAGGAAAATAAGAAAACTGGTTTAGTAGAAGCCCAGAAAAGAGATTGTTTTAAGAAGGAAGGTATGAAATGTGGTATCAAATCCCATGGCAATATCAAAGCAGCATGAGGCTGAGAAATGACCATTGGATAAAAAAATATGATGAGAGATGATACTGGGCAAGTGTGGTTTGGGGAAAGTGGGACAGTTATAGGCAGATTGATGTGAAGAGAAAAATAAAGATACAAGAAAATATAAAAATAGACGCAAATAATTCAGAAAATTACACTGTGAAGAGGAACAAAGAAATATAGCAGCACTCAAGGAAATAGCAGATTCATAAAAGCTTCTCTCCTCTCTCTCTTTGGCTGTCACTATATACATGCATACACGTGCGTGTGTGTGTACATGAGTGTGTGTTTTGTGTTTAATGGACAGATTTGATTTTTTTAAAAAATAATGATGATTGACACTGAAAGAAAGAGAGTTTGAAAACTCTTATATCCTAAATTGTATCTCTAAGTGAATTTCCAAGGGAGGGCTTTGAAATGTAACATTTCATAAAAAATTAATATGATGTCATAATATCAATAATAAAGATAGCAATTATGAATAGCAAATACTTATACAGGGCTTCCTATGTGCTGGTTGAATGGCCTTACACATGCTAATTCATTTAAAATCTGCAACAAATCTCTAAAGTTAGTGACACTGGCATTATCATGCAAAGGAAGAAACATGTGCAAAGGAGTCACGTAGCCTCCCTGTGGTCACCCAGGATGGCCTAGCCAGGATTCAGTTCCAGGATGCAGGACCCCTCATCTATGCCCTTAAACACCATATTTTGCTGCCTCTTCCAGAGATTTCAAGGCATACCTTTCTTTACTAACATGCCTTAGAATTCACTTTGGGAAGTGCTGACAAAGATTGGTAAGACATGATGAGCAAGACTCAAATCCTGGAGAATGGCTTTAGGTAGGTAGATGAGAAGGAGAATGCAGGAGAGTATGGGAGAGTAATCAGTCTGGAAGGTATTATGAAAGTTAAGAAAATATTAGAGAAGGGCTGGGCTTACAGCAATAACATTGTCATAAGAACAAGCAAGGGAACAATATAGTATAATAGAAATAATTTTCTTTTTTAGTGAAATTTTAGACTCACTTTTACCAGTTTACAATGACTTAGTTTCATATTTCCATATTTTTCTTCCCCATGTATAAAATATTATGTAGGTTATCTAGGTTGGAAAAGTCAATACCTATTCTAAGCACCTACTTATCATGAGCTAACTTAGATTGTAAAAATTATATGACTTTTGTAGGAAATAAGATGCTTCTTCATGAGAAAGAAATTCAAACTTTATAGGAAATTCATTTGATTAAAACCATTTTTTACTATCCCTTTCCTCTAAGGCATGCACAGTATAGGAAGTTTTACTTTAAATAAAATGACTCTCTCTTTCTCCATATGAAACACCATAAAGCTCACTTCTTTAGAGAAAGTGATTATTCAATAAACATTTAATGAACATTGAATCTTGTATACAGTATTAGACTTGATATTTATCAAAAGATATTTCCTCAAATCAGAGGATATGTTGTAAATGGCCATATTATTTTCCATAATCAGACTAATGTGAAACATTATGACAGTGGTTCTTATACAAGGATTAAGACTATGTAGAAAACATTTCTTTCTTATTTCCTGAAATAAATAGTTCAAGCCCTTGTTTCAAACCCATTGAATACAAATATCTGGAGGTATGTCCAGAGATGTTTGCAGTATGAACATATTTCCAGGTAAGCTATACACTCTCTTGTTGCCATGAAAAGCTACTGCATCATAACATGTAACACGTCAAATTCAGTGAAATTACTTGTAACATAGCTGTCTTGCCTAACCTCCATCCCAATTCAGGAATCCCTCTGTAATATCCCTGGCATGCATCATATAATCTCTCGCTTAATCTTCTACTTTTTTTTTTTATAGAACTAGCTATACACAGCAATATTCAAATTTGTATAATTATTAGAGTTTTTAAATGTGGTATTGATGATATCCCATTTAGTCTATTCAACAATCCTATAAAATGAGACATCCTGGGAAATTTTCTACATTTCACAATTAAGGGAATTAATGGTGTAAAGATTTATTGATTTTTTAACCAGGCCAAAAACTGTTAAATGTCAGAG
This sequence comes from Lemur catta, assembly GCF_020740605.2. Classification (NCBI taxonomy): domain Eukaryota; kingdom Metazoa; phylum Chordata; class Mammalia; order Primates; family Lemuridae; genus Lemur; species Lemur catta. The sequence goes on from NC_059140.1 coordinate 45,306,255, forward strand.
CTGGGATAATATTCAGGCCTAAAGATTTTACTATTATGCTATATGATTTTCCTGTGCACTGTGTAATTGTAGATGATCTCTCTCACCAGCTACACGTGTTTGTACAATTCTCTACTTTTCTTGGCTCCATCTGCATTTCTCTCATCACCACAGTTTTCTAACTCCTATACATATACAGTTTATTTATTCGGTTCTTGAAAGAAATGTGTTTTTCTTGAATATTGACCCTACTAATTTAGGTGATTATCTTACACAATACTCTTTGCTCTCCTGTGTTAGCACCTATTACAGATAGTTGAATTACAGTTAATGTAACAATCTTTCCTCTTTGAAAACTGCAGATTCTTTGTCTACATGGACCATGTTACACTGCCTTGTTGTAAATCTTCTATGCTCAGCTAATTGTGTGGAAGAAATTCAGCAACCAACGGATATGTCTTGAATTAATAGGAGAATGAAGGAATTAAATCATTTATTTTTCTATTTTTTTAATAATTGATGATTATACTCCCCATCCCTATCTTCAATTCCTTAAAGAAAATGTTTTCATTTTATTTCTTTTAGCTAAATTTTAAAAACAAATATAGCATAATACCCAGCTGACGGTGTTAGGTTTTATACACTTCTTTTTTTTTTTTTAACCTGAGATGCTCAGAGCTGATCTTGCTATATCAGATGCTATCTGAGTAGGCCTGACAACTACTTTCCTACTGCTTCTTTACTTCTCTACTTTAATATGGACACTGAAATTTTATTAGCTATTTCTAAGTCAAGATTGCTTTTGTGACAGCCCTGTCATACCACGACTGACTTGTTTTCCACTTGCAGTCAACTTAAACTCCAGGTCTTTTTCATTTAAACTGTTGGAAATTCACAACTCACCTGTCCTGTTTTTCTGCATTTGGTTTCTGAATCTAAGTAAAGCAATAAATTAGGAAATGAATTATTCAATATTGCCAGTGGCTAATATTGCTCTTCTTGTTTTCTACTCCAAAGGAATCCAGTGATACTTGTCAGTGAATTTTGAACCCAGTTTACATCCACATATTCTTTTCTATTGTTGCAGTCATGAAAGATACGTGGGAAGTAAGCCGAGGCACCAAGTACTTCACTCCTACTTTTGCTTTAGCAGAAGCTGGAGATGTGGATGCTGACTTTTCTGAACTGTTCCATCATCCCAAGACTCCTGCTTACTTTAAGAAATTTATGTGACAAAAAATTGAAGTTTTCAATAGTTTCTATAGCTCTGACTGCCTTTCATCTGAGGTAAATCCACACCGTGAATTCAAAAACTGCTAGTCTTACAGTTTATGCATGATTTTTCACTTTTAATTTCTGTTAAAGAATTAGGTTTATTATTTCTAAATAAAAGCTTATTAGTACTCAGGTTAGAAAATTTTTTCTTCCTACATAAGCATGTTTTAATGTTGTATATAATGCTAATATAATAACCTCCATTAACTAAAAAGAGAAAAGATAACACATGTATGTTATGAACTTCAGCAATATTTCAGGATTCATGTTGATTAATATAGGAGAGTGGTATCATTTTATTCTCATTATAATTTAGTATTTAAGTACCTTTGAATGAAATTAAGAATAAAAACAGACAACAAACAAGTTAGTGGGTAATAATCATGATTCTTGCTTTAGCTCATTGGTGATATATGACATAAAAAAACTTAAAAGTTTTATTCCTTCCAAGTAATTATTTCTTATAATGTATAGTGAGTAGGATATTTGGTGATTTAAATAGGGATTTCTTCACTTGGATTTTCATTTCAAATTAATAAGTTGTTCTCCCTCTCTCTCTCTCTCTCCTTCTCAACTTTATCAATATCCGTATTTATCTTTATATCTATATATATACCACTGAAAAAGTAGGATAAACTTGCAGCTGATTATAAGAGAATATATGTAACACAATTGCTATATGAACAATTAACTATAATGTAATTGAAGGAAAGAAGAAGGACAGTAGAAATTTCAATGAGGAGTACAAATTGGCCACATAATCACGAGACTCGTTAATCTACCAGGAGGGAAGGGTAACATAAATCTTCTGGGAATAAAGCTATTTTATGAAGAAATCATATTTCTTGTTTTGTTTGTTTTATAAACCTCTACAAGCTGAGTAGGCTCCTGATGACTTGGACGGGGGCAGGGAAGGGAGAGAGAGAGAGAGAAAGAGAAGGTATCTCACTGCTATCTAAGTATATGTCTGAGGATTACTTGATACTAAGGAATATTTTGCACTCTTCAGACTAAGTACTATTCCCATATTGAATAAATATGGGCTTGATGTTTTCTGCAGGGGTGGACAACCTGCTATTCCAGTCAAAAGGCCACACTTAAGGATCTAGAAGGCCACAGGTTCTCCACCCCTGATTTAGTATGTGGTAGTACCCCTGTGAAGTGTTATCTCATCATTCTAACCCACAATTTTCTCTCCCTTCTATTAATTCTTTGAACCAAGTCACACACTGGAATTCCGCTGGCTAAATCAGCCTACAATAATTTCTTATTGGAGCATAGTGTTCAAAATATTTTAGTTTTATTTTTTTGGACAGGAATGAACTCTCAGGTTCACCACCATTCCCACCACCACTTACTATTTTATAATTACCTCAGTTTCCTAATTTTTTTCGTCTGCTATGTCCCTAAAGACATTTGATGTTAAAATCACTGTGAGTTACTTTGGCTTTAATACAGTCATTGTTAGTTACTATATTATTTTAAGGTTCTCCAGAGAAACAGAATCAATAGGATGCATACACATACAGGAAGATATTTATTTTATGAAACTGACTTATACAATTGTGGGGAAAAGCTGTAGGGCAAATTTTTAGGCTGGAAATTCTGCTAGAAGTTGATGTTGCAGTCTTAACTGAAAAGCCATTCTAGAGGCAGATGTTTTCCACTTCCGGGGACCACAGTCTTTTCTCTTAAGGCCTTTCTTTAAATGATTGGTGAGGCACCTCGCCTCCTTATGATGCATAATCTCTTTTACTCAGTCTACTGATTGTTAATCACAATTTGAATGTTATAATTATAAAGCAACTTCTAGAATTGTTTTCATATAAACAACATTGTGTACTCTTAGTCAAAATTATTTAACAGAAAGCCCTTGCCAAAATGCTAGGGGATCATTAATATGGGTAACTATCTAATGTAAAATTATAATTATTTAGATTCATAAACATATAACAATGGTACTTGTTAATGTAGTAGTTTTCAATACAATTAATTTTATTTTTTTATTTTATTTTATTTTTTTTTGCCTTTATGTAACACTTTATTAATACAATTAATTTTAAAGTAGAGGAGACAAAATTCCAAATCAGGAAATGGTGTTAGGCATCTTTTCAAAAGCAAGGTGTATAGAATATTAATAACTTACTATTTAATGGTGTAGTTTGCTTTTTTCTTATTTTTATCTTTTCTCTAAAATATTTAAACTTCATAGTACTAATATACCTAGTGATTAGAACACTGATAAACCCAAAGGCATGTCACTGCAAACCAAAGTTAACCAATTAATACTTAGTCTAAGCAGATGATTTCTATGTATCAAGAAATGTACAACTAGGCCAATACACACCAATACTATCTTTTATGGATTGCTTTTCAGTTGCTAGCTCATTAACATCTTTCTTTTTATAAGATATGTATGTGCCTAAACCTTTTTAGTAGGTGCATAGGATGGTTTTAGAGGATGGAATTACATTTAAGTATTATTTTTTTATTATTGAACATTTTAGACAACTTCATATTTTTTACAAACAATACTACAAAGAACATCTTTATACATATATCTGCAAGAAATAAGCTTGTACATATGTATTTTATACTTGTACAAGTTATTTCATTATATATGTTTAATACAGAAAGTTAAAAATAATCACAAAATAGAAGTACTTGGAAAAGCAATTCTTTGTGACTTGAAGGTTCAAATTAATTTTGACACATTTACTGGCAAATAGTTTATTTTTTCTTAATTTGTCTCACTTTGTTTCTGATATTACATATAATTCTAACACAGTTACATAAAATTCCACTGATTCTTGTTTTCCAGATTATTCATCTACTCAACTTTCTTGTTCATGTTGTCCATAAATTCTTTTCCCAAATACCATCGTAACCCCCCCCAACCATTTGATTAAATAAATCCCCCTACCTGATTCCTGTACTATTACAAGTCAAGCAATTTAATGTAAGCCTTTCTGAAATTCTATCTGTTGAATCCTTTTTTTTTTCTAATCCTTCAGAATGGGATTAGAAGGAAAAAAAAATGTTAGCTTGATCTTGATCATCTTAATTTAGAATTTATCACTTTTATTTAAAATGGTTTTACATGTATGTAGAGTTGTCAATATATCTACAATCATAAGAAACAGATACATTCAACAATTACTAATTGCATATTCTAAAAAAAGAACCTCATTATCTGTTATAATTTTATACTTCATTAAAGCTTATTGTGTGTATATCATACTCTTTCTCATCATCAAAGAGTATCTGAAGCTCATTAACTATCTTGAAATAACAAATTACTTTCTTTCTTTGACTACAAGTTTCTCTCTTTTTTATCAGTAAGCATTTTCCTTTTAAGATCACATTTAATCTTTTTTACCCATTAAATGATTTACTTTTTAACTAACATGAACAACTTTATAATTAAATGTTTTGACAAGAAAAAAGCTTATCTGTATTGCTGAAGAGCATGGATGTAAATTGGCTCACAAGTCTTTATTCCGAACAACACAGAAATGGCAATGTAAGGGAGATTATGAACACCAAAATAATCATTAAGCTTTATTAATAAAGATGCTTTTAAGAATTTTAAATTTTAGTGAACTTGAGAATTTCATATTTATTTATTTTATTATGGTTAAATCACATAGTTGCACTCTCTTCCACTGATAACAGTGGAGATTATTACCATGCCTAAATCATTTAAATATGAGAAAACAGTTCTTCTGTGGTGTCAGTGAATGATAACTTGTCTTTCTGTTTACAATTTTTTTCCCTATTGACATTCAAGGTTGAATTTTGTGTGGATCTCAACAGTAGTGTAAGCAGCTAAATATACCAGGTTTCACAAAATAGATCCAAATATATTTAAAATCTTATAGCTACCTCAGATCTGTTGGGAAACAATTCTTCATGGTGTTTCTGGACATCTTGCATCAGCTTTTGTTCTGACCTAAGTTTTAAGAATGTTAGAATGGCAAACAGCGTTTGAAATAAATATAATATCTACCTCTATGTCAAGGGGCAAATTTATTTAACGTGCAGAGTAATAAAGATAATGTCTGCATCCTGGGTAAAGTTTGGGTAAGTTTGCTAGCAGCCTCCTTTAAAATATTGGAATTTCCTAAAGGTGGAGTTTCTCAGCTGAGACACAAAGCTACCATGTGTCCTCCTTATAACTGGGCCTACTTCTATTTTACTCCTATGTGGGGTAGGGGCGAGGGGCGCTGATATGAACATTAAGGTCATTGCTGTGCCATGAAAATTAAATCCCTTTGTTGTTGATTTAGGAGTCCTTTATCTGCTTTCATCTATGAAACCATGGCAGACTAACTTTTTGCAAACTGACAGTTTACAAAAAGAGTAAAACTTCAGCACCTTCAAAATTCTTGACGAGGTGCGTCCCCACTGATAACATCTCTGGAACGGGTCACTATTATTGGACAGTGTTCTTTTGGAAAACTAAAAGGCCTTCTCTCTTCATCAAGTCATTCAGCTCAAGAGAAAAGTCAGCTCCATAAAACTCTGATCATGTAGGCATTCTCATTTTCACTTCTCTTTCATCCAGCGGTAAGGACATTGAACATCCACATTCAGACTTCTAGGTAAAAATTAGCATTGCGTTCTGTGACCCCAGATCTCAATAAGAGGCATGTCAATTCTCCCAAGAATTTGTTCATGCTCCTATTATAGCACTGGGAAGGCAAATGAGATATTGTAGTTCGGACAGCTTCAGGTTCTTCAGAAATGTACTAATATTCATTTTTTCACTGAGACAAGTCTATTTTATGGTCCTATTTAAATAACCAGTCAACTAATTGTTTGCTACTGGCCTATGAGATAAAGAATTTATGCAAATCTCTATATGTCTGCACAATGCTTCCATTACTGAAAACATTTTTCTGTGGAAAAATAAAATGACAACTGAATTAAACAGTGTATTTGTCAATTTAGTTCCTTTATATTCTGGTGCAAACTCCTTATCTCATGGTGGGCTGGAAGAGTATTGCTAATATTAAATTTAGTTTGCTCACTAAGCACGGAGGTTTATTATGTGGGATCATACCTTTTCCTGCCTGGGAAGTGGAAAATTAGCTTAGACCTCTTTGCCTTCTTAAAAAATCCCTTCAAGGAATCACTTTTTCATGTTATCAATAGTCTTTTCTTCTATAAGTTGCAGGAGTATTGGTCACTAATAATTTTTGTCTTCTCTTTGCAAGTCCTGTTGGCACGTGAATTTCACTCACCCCCTATAATTCTCAGCTTTGAAGTCATGGCCAATACATTAAAATTTAAGAATACGTAATAACATGGCTGATCTCAGATTCACATCCAGATGTATATGATAGCAGACAGTGAGGTCTTCATAATAACACTGAGCAAACTCACAGAGAAATGAAGGATAGAAATAAGCAATTTTGAAGATGTGTTGAGAGGAATCTATATCTGATCTGTCATAACTGAATTAATCCAATATATAATGTCAAGATCTCTAAAAAAATGCTTCTCTGTTTTATTTCCACTCTACTGGGGGCTGATGCTTTTGAAAAATACAATGCAAATTAATTATTTGAAAAACAAAATTTTAAAAAATATATGAAATACAAGGTCAACATTTTTATCAATAGATTCAACACACATCAAATTACTGTGTCAAAAATGCTTACAAATTTTCCCAATCTTTCATATCAATTCTGTGCTAACTCATTGCACTCAGTAATAAATAGCTTATGGAGTGAAATTAGTCTGTGGACTGTAATATTTGAGTATAGTTATGCCAAAGCATTTCTGGATATTAATATTATATGCAGGGTCCCACATTATCTCTTATTGTATAGAATAGCCCAAACATCAATGTTTGTTTTAAAAGTTGAGTGACTTAGATCTTTTTAAATTTAACTTTCATTATTCTAATTTGAAACTTCTTTGGTATTTCATCTTCCTAATAACAGTGATATCTCTGTAAATGTTATTTTAATAATTATTGTTATGCTGCTATTACCTCATGAAATGTGATTAATTCACTTATATGTATACTAAAGTTTAATTTCTATATCTATTGCTGCTAACTTGCTACTTTTTTGATATCTTTTCAAATATCTATACTAATTCCTTACTTTGTAGAAAAATAACTTACTTAAAAAACTTTATTAAACTATATATGCAATGTTATATTTCTGGATTCCAGAGTAAATCTTCTATTTTTAAAAGTTAATTTACCAAGATGTATTACAATTTAAAAAGCAGAGATTTGTAGCAGCTGTTAATATTCTGTAGTAAAGTTTCTTTTCCCATTAGTCAAAATCTTTTGGGAATTTGCATGATCTTCAGTGTTAACACAACTGGTTGACACTAATGATCCTAATGATCGCTAGTCATTTGATTCCGTGTGAAAGACCCTAGATTCAGGCACAGTACTATCAGAATATTTAAAATGTAATTCATCTTTAATAACATTAATGAGTATTTAAAACCATGTTGGTCTTTTATACTATTTTTTCATACTACCATCAAGAATCTTTTTGGTTATTATTTTTTGCTCCACTCTCTAGTTCTGCAGCTAAGAAGCATTACATTTCACTTCTTTGTGGCATTTAAAATAATGAGGATGTATCAGTAGCACTAAGGAAGCTATTCCAGATCTGATTAAATCCTTGCAGATTCCCAGCCAGCTTTCTTTTATATTTGTAGCTACTATCTCTGCCCACTTAATCCTCCTATTCCATCTAATTTCAAAATGGAATTGTCATTCTGAGGTGTCTTTTATATTTCGTTTCTAAAGGACTATAGGCTTTTCCAGCATAAAACCAATATGCACAAATGATGCTCTCGTTGTAGTCCAAGTCGCATAGGATTTAGGTAAAAGCAAGTAATCATAATTAACGTTTTCTATTTCTAGTAAGTTATAGCCTAAAAAACAAATTCTCATTAATGATAAAATGTGTTTCTTAATTCACATTTTATGTCATTTCTCAATAACATTTCTTAAAATTTTGCAACTCCATCATTCTAATAATATCTCTGCCACTCAACTAATGTGAGATATTAGCTTCTTTTTAATATAAGGAAAGTGAAAATCATATTGAGTTAGGTTTAAAACTAAGTATTTGCATTTAGATTTGAGAATTTGAATATGACTTAAAACTATTTGTTCATTCAATTATTCATTTGTTTGCCAAATTAATAAACAAGTAAAATTTTGGATTGCCTTTAGCCAATCTGAGGAAATAATATGGGTATACAGTTAACATTAGGAGATATATAATAATACAGTAAGTATGCCAGTTTGTTTATTTGCTTTTTGCTTCTGAGATTTCAATAACTCTTCTATGTGTTGGGAATACCCTAATGTATTAGACTGAGTGGGATGCCCCATAATTTAATAGCACAATGTGGAAGTAGAAAGGAACCAGAAGTTTGTATTCTTCCTGCTAAGAATTAGCCCTTGGATACTGAACCTACATTTTCTCAATTCAATGTTCTAACCTAGGACTTTGGATTTTGAGTGAATAAAATATCAAGAACAGCAGTGAAATTACTCATTCCTGCAGTAGTACTGAGAGTCCAATGCTGGCAGAGCCAGGTGGATCCTAAGGGACTGCCACTCTGTGTGCTGGGCTCTAACACTCATGCCCAGCCTACCCTGGCTCCTGCCAATTTTATGAGCCTGTTTCTTCAAAGTTCCCATGGCTTCTATAACCTCTCTGCTGATACAACAAAATAAAAATAATAGAACCTGGCACAAAGAAAAAAAATCTTCCTCAAAGGTCTTGAGGTAACCAATCCAGAAATGCAATGGTGACTCTAATCTAGTAAATCCTCAGAAGACTTCATGCCTTCCAGCTTTTTTGTTTTACAGTCCTAAATGTGTATGCCTTAATCGTCATGGTCCAAGTGGGAACTCTGTTTTTCAAGCAGTAGAAACAAGAAGGAAGAAAGAAGGAGCAAAGTGTCTTAATGGCCCTCTACCTTAAAAAAGACTTCCAGAAAATGCCACATGTCGCTTCTCTTTACATTCCAGACCAGTAGTCTTTCTGCTTTTGACCACAGCTTAATTGCATGTTCATCAAAAGCAAAGGAGGCAGAGTAGCTTTTATTGAAAGCCAATATATGTCCTTATTTGGCCTTGCAAGTATACACATGCCCTCCTTTGCCCACACATAAACAACACAAGCATTTCTTCCCCAAGAAAGAAAAGAGAATAACTTTATTCAGCTCCTCTCTGCAATGTGCAATGCTCGGCACCATGATAGGTTTTAGATTATTGTGGTCAGGTGATTTATAAATAAAAATATTTGTTACCTACACCCCTACCCTCTTTAAAATAATAGGGCATAGGAACAGAGTAAAAGCAATTAAGGAAAACAAACAAAGAACTTCACCTTAGGGCAAAGAGATACAGCTCAAAACACTCAGAAGCTACATGTGCATACTAATTATTAATTCTTGCTTGGAAAGAATGAAAATGCCATTTTCTGGCATTAGAATATTGGTTAGCTCATCTGACATCTCCAGTTTCTATTTATTAGGAAGAATTCTCTTGCCCATTGCTCCCCAGGGTCATTGACTTGTCTTACGTGGAAATTTATCCTTCTCTCTTATCTTCCATTGCCTCTTCTGAATTGGACATTATGAAATTATGCCCTTCAACTTCTTCATATGGTGTAAATTTGTGCATCTGGGAGTTTTTAAGAATTGAAAATGTCAGGAGGTTGTGATATCTTTGGCAATACAATTTTTTTGAAACTTAGTAATCTGATTTATTCCTTCTGGTCAGTTCCACATGTAGGATATTACGAAGATCTTGGTCTTTTTAAGTTTTGAAGTCAAAAGACTGATTTTTCACTTCATGATGTATACATTTTCTTCATTCTTCTATCTTAATGTAATGTTGCATACGTTGAGTCCATTTGAAAAGATGAGTTGAATTTGAAGGCAAGAGCCTTGATCCAGTTTCTGCCAGCAGGCTTCTGGTCTTTTTTGTTAAGGCATCAGTGTTAACTCCCATTAAGACTACTGTTTCAATTCCCCCCTACTTGTAACTGCATCAAATGCAGGTACTGTTGCATTTAGCTGATTCTATCCTACAAGCCTCTAAACTATAGAATCTTAGTCCAACCATGCTGTAGGTGGAGAGTGCTTCCCTTAGTAAATCTGTGTTCCCTTGTTATCTCTGCTTAAGAACTGGAATTGCTAATCTGAGTTTATCTCTAATAAAAGATAACTGCAAGTATCAAGAAAAAGGTTCCACAACTCCAGGCAGATTCTTTCCTATTTCTCCTAATGCTACAACATTGGGCAAGTATAATTAAGTCATCAGTTTTCTAACCTTTGGTACCTGAAATATCACTGTTCACTTTCTGTTTCAACTTAATGCTGCATAATTGGGTTCTCTTACTTTCAGCCTACTACTTGCAGTTACCATATTCAGTACCAGTTAAGATTAGATTTGGTGGTTTTAAAAATGATAAAAGATTATATCCCACATAAAATTATGGAGGTATGCAATCTGGTGCTGACATAAATTGGTTCCCTTAAAGTTTGAAAATATTCTTTACTTTCTTTGCAAGCCATGATTTTTTCTGCTTTTCCTGGTTAAGTATATTATATGAATACTTCCTATTAAGTGTAATAAAGCATAAAGACTAAATTTACACCTCACGTCATTTTATGCTATAGTTCCGGTTAACAAGTGCTTTGAATTTAGAAAAAAAAAATGTTGATGATGCAATATATCATCTTTAGGAATTTGTAATAACAAAGGCAATTTTTATTTAAATTCCGTATATAAAAATGCATTGATTAGCACTTTAGAGACTAAGCTTACATTATCTGGTAAATTCGGTTTGCAGGGATGCCTTACAATGGCATTTGAAACCCCACATGATCTTACCCTTGTCTCTTTCCTCAATATCTCTAATTCCCATATCCTTTATTCCAGATCATCCACGCTGTTATCTTAATTTCTAAAGCATGCAAGCTCATTCCCACCTCAGAAAATTTTCTCTCTTTCTTCTTTTTGCCTCAAACATTCTTTCTCCAGATCCTTAGGCAATCCTTCATTCAGGTTCTAATGACCATTCTTTCAAATGTTGCCAGCTCCCTCCATATCTAAGACAATTTATGTTATAATGGACTGTTTTTCTTTCTTCACAGAAACACTTTAAAAGGATGCATTTTTTTAAAAACTTACTTGTTATTTCATCTACTAGTGTTTAAACTCAATGAGCAAGGAGATGTAGTGTTTCCTTAGTGTTTAGGTCAGTGACTGGCACATAGCGGGCAGTCAATTAAATATTTATGGAATAAACAGATGACTTTCTTTGTAGATTTACTTGTTCTGAAAATAAGTCAAGGAACTTTCTCCCACAGAATTTAGTGCTTCCAAGTTCTACTCTTTTTTTTTTTTTTTTTTTTTTTTGATACAGAGTCTCGCTTTGTTGCCCAGGCTAGAGTGAGTGCCGTGGCATCAGCCTAGCTCACAGCAACCTCAAACTCCTGGGCTTAAGCGATCATCCCGCCTCAGCCTCCCGAGTAGCTGGGACTACAGGCATGTGCCACCATGCCAGGCTAATTTTTGCTATATATATTTTAGTTGGCCAGATAATTTCTTTCTATTTTTTTAGTAGAGACGGGGTCTCGCTCTTGCTCAGGCTGGTCTCGAACTCCTGACCTTGAGCGATCCACCTGCCTCGGCCTCCCAGAGTGCTAGGATTACAGGCGTGAGCCACCGTGCCTGGCCAGCTCTCTTTCACCTCAATCTAAACTTGATCTATTTATGCAATCACTTTATACTAGGTAGCTACCCGATTAACTGATCTTTATTACAGCACCTAATTGCATCCTAAACTCTCAGTAACTGTTAATTATCAATAATAGCAAAACATTCAATAAGAACTGGCCTCTCGTTCTTTGGAAATGTTATTCACAGAGACTGCAATCCAAGGCTGACATTACCGAAGAGGATACAAGGAAGTACTGCAGTCATTATTTTTATCAGTTTATGTAACACATGTGGTTTACTTCCAATATTATTGCTGTCAGTGTGTTGGATAACATTTATCTTCCTCAAAATCATATTGTTTTCCTTCTGAGGTTGTGAACATGATTTTTAAGGAATTGTGTCATTATTTTAAATGTTATTTATTAGAATTGGAGTTTTCCTATCTTCTCATAATGTTGAATTTCAATCTATTTATATTTGTCCTGAAATTTATGGCCAAGCTATAACAAATAAGATAAACAGAAAAGCCAAGTGCAAAGATAATTTTAAAAAGAAAGTAAAATGGAGAAAAAGCCCTACTATTATAATTCCTGTTGTTGATTTTAAGTTAAGAATACTGTCTATGTATAGTGATCCATTGTCTTTCTGTCATGGGAAAAAGTAAAACGATTTTGGCAATATCATCAAGTTAGCATTGCCATAGAAAATGAATGGTAATGAATGAATGGGTGACTTAAAATATATGATAACAATAAAGGGGAATTTTTATAGGATGAAAAACTGCATGGGATTAAATTTGGGAAAAAGACATTAATTCTTAAAAAGAATATCTTATGTCATTGTTTTTGATTTTTCTCTCTGTTAAAAACAGAAATATCTCTTTCACATTAAACATAAATTCAAAACAAAAGATAAAGCAAAATCTTCACTGACATTAAATAGGGTAGAGATTTGGTTATTAATATAAGAAATTAGGCTTGCTACTGGCTTTATATTTTTCTTAAATAATCATTACTTTTCCAAGTACTGCATAGTGTAGGAGACACATAGCAATGCTTATATGAGAGCATTCCTTTTTATTACCTTTCTTTATTAGGACACTGCAATTTAATGAGAACATTTGTATGTATAAGATGACTTCTTTCTTTGTGTTTTGTGTGATTCACAATGAAGACAATGCTTGGTAATTTGTTACAGACAGTTTTGAGCATGTGAAAAACTATATAACGTGTAAAATGTAGAATTATTACTTTTGCTGTTTTATCTTCTAAAGTGAATTTTTAAGACATAATTTTTTAGTCAAGTTCATTACCAAACTCTTCCTCTTTGAGACTAGGAAAAGGTATTTATAATATAGAAATATGGATTTTCTAACTTAGAGAGTGATTCTGAATTTTAAAGCAAAGATGTTTTATAAATAGATCTAGTGTAGAGAAAAATTGAAAATATTAATATTTTGAAAATTTTATTTAATGCTTTTTGAACCAGTCATTGAAATCTTTTTTACATCATTGAGGAAGAATTTTACTAATAACATCTATCAACATTTTGATTGTAAACCTAATGTGTTGCTCAGTAAAGCTGGATTTTATTCAAAAACAGAGAGAATACTTATAAATTCACATTTTTTGAAAAAGTCAGAGCAATATCACTTATACATCACACAGATACATTTTGATGTTTTTAGCAGTCATTTTCTCTCCTTTCAGGGAATTATTTCAGAATGTTTATACACTTCTCAAGTTTATTATGCCAAGCATACAAATGCACTGACAAGCCTTTCCCATCTTTTAGAACCACCATAAACACACACACACACACACACACACACACACACACACACACACACACACACACACACACACACACCCCTCCACCACTACCAACTATACCACCACCAAATACTCAGGGAACTTTCTATCTGAGCAATCCGGGCTGCCACACTCTCAACTCTCTGCATGCTGGCATGCAGCAAAACATATCCGTACACACTAACCTTTCTTCTTACTGTTTTCTCTAGGGAATGTGTGATGAGAGTTAATACTTGCATTTGTAGTCCATATCTCATTTTCTCACACATTTTTAAGGAATTTTCTGCGTCATTTATTTTGTATCTCTCTTGAATTCTTACCCTCAATTTCTTTAATGACTCTTTCTTTTGAGGTTTAAGATGACAGTGTCTCACATCTTAAAATAGTTCTCCCTCAAGTCTAAATTCTTCTTAAGCTACTTTTGTAACACTTCCCTTCATTTCACTGTCTTCAAAAATACCCTGTGCTCATTATGCTAGGTAATGCATTTTATATTTTCCTTTATTTTGATCCATATGTGAGCTATATTGAATTCACCACAGACAAATTCGTCCCCCTGCTGTATTTTAATACTCAACCTGAGAGTTTTTGAATTTCAAAATTTTATTATGGCATACAGATTGAATAATCCAGAGAAAATATACAATTAGATGACCTTGAAAACGTGTGTGTGTGTGTGTGTGTGTGTGTGTGTGTGTAGGGAGTGTCCCACCATAGTTTATTGACAAATTATACGAATTAAAGTCTCTATACTACTTCCTACATGGTTCTCAAAACCACAATAAGATATATTACCCTAGACAGAATGGCTATTAATAAAAAGACCAAAAAAAAAAAAAAGAGAGATGTTGATAAAAATGCAGGAAAATCAGAACTCTTACACACAATTGGTGGAAAGATAAATTAGCATAATCTCTATGGAAAAAAGTATGGAGATTTCTCAACGAAGTAAAAATAGAACTATCATTTGATCCAGCAATCCCATAACTGGGTATCACTTAAAGGAAAAGAATTCAATATATCCTAAGGATGCCTGAACTGATATATTTATCGCACCAGTATTCACAATAGCAAAGGTATAGAATCAACCTAAGGGTCCATCAACAATGGAATATTATTCAGCCAGAAAGGATCTACAGTTTGACAAAAATTTCCTTCTCCATGGGATGTGGTGAAAAAATTGAATGAGAAACATATATATTTGCTTTCTATAGCCGTTAATTTATTCATAATTATTTTCTGCTTTATGGAGGTATTGTGATATATTCTAGGGATATGTGTCTGTCTAAATGAGAGGAGATAGATTCCAAAATATTGGCAAAATACCAATGAAATACTATGTGTTTTTATAGGGATATAATAATAGAAGACAGTTTTTATAGGGTTATTTATTATGCAATAGAAGACTGTCAGATTAAAGAAGTAGCAATGATTGGAATTGTCCAAGATTCAAATGAGAAGAGTGACAAGTATATTAATAGGATGGTGTTTTTTACAAAAAAATATTTTGGCATGTAGAACAGGATAAATCTTGACATTTTTAACAAGATATGAGATATAACTGTAGGAGCAACTTAGAAAGGAAAGAGAGACACATCAAGTAGGCAGTTGTTTGTATTTTTTTGAAAGGAAGAGAGAGCAGTTAGATTAGGTTAATAACTTAGACAATAATTATCTACATATTTAAAAAATACAATAGATGATATCATAGAATAAGAATAGAAATAATACTCTACAAAATTAGGATAACTCTTTAAAGCACAGTAGATAAGTTGAGACATGAGGTCAGCATCAACAACTTAATTCTTACATTTTCTTCAGTATTATACCTAAAATAGAGACCAACTTATTTAGCCAGAAAAAACGTAACTTTAAGAGTCATATGCCAGAGGTTGTTTATCTAACATATGATTCAAAGAGAAAGGAACAAACACAATTTGAATACAAATAGGCAAATCCTCTGGAATTTCAAGAATTAGTCCCTCTCCTGTGAATTTAATATTACAATTTCATTTGGAAAGTAAGTTTCTCCCAGTTAAACTTGTAGGGGTGGTATCACAAAGGAGGAGTGAATATTTTTCAGTCCAGGGTCTAAGGTTTACAATGAAAGCCTAGGAGATAGAGAATGTCTGTGGGTTTTTAGACATTCTACCAAATATGTAATAGGCTTACACTGGGGAAGACTTTGTGCAAATATGGTAGGATTTAATATAAAAATAGTAGCAACCTTATCTCTCATGCATTAATTAGTCTGAGCATCTGTATTTATAGTTAATTCACCTTGAGTATTTTAGTGTAAGGCAGACTATGAGGGAATTTTTGTCTTTCTTGGAGCTATCTTAATAATATAAATTGAGAAATTTTTCTTGCACAATAAAAGATATTGTAAAAGACAATGGATTTTTGTCTTCCAAACTACATTATGGGGTGGGGAGGGGCGGGGGGAGGTGGAGGATAGAAAGAAGAAGAAGGAAGGGAAGGAAGGAAGAAAAAAAAATGGAAGAAGAAAACTATGTTTGTTTAGGATGGAATTATTTTAGATGAGGAGACTAAAGAACTACAAAAATTAGATACAATCTTTGGAGATTGACAGGATCCTATAACAAAAAATAAAATAGAATAAAATAATTCCCATACAAGATGTTTTTGAAGAAGTTGACTATGGATTAGCTATAAGAAAACATTAAACAATTTATGGTAACTTTGTTATGGGTAATATGTTACTATTTTTGTTGCAATGTAGGAGACTACTTATAAACATGTTGGGATGAAAATCAGGGGATCTATAAATTTCCTTAAAATTGTTTGTAAATAATATCCCAGAATGTGGATACTTTTTATATTTAGCTGAGAGGATAATTGCATTTTTCTCTTTACTTCTCAGATTTTTGATAATGTACTTTATTATTCCATTCAATATTTTATTATTTTGTGTATTTATTTAATCGAAGAACTAAAAGTAGACCTACCATTTGATCCAGCAGTCCACCTATTGGGTATTTACCCAAAGGAAAAGAAGACTTTTCATCAACAAGCCACATGCACTCGAATGTTTATAGCCACACAATTCACAATTGCAAAGATGTAAAATCAACCCAAGTGTCCATCAATTCATGAGTGGATTAATATAATGTGGTGTATGTATACCATCTACTACTTAGCCACAAAAAAGATGAATTAATAACTTTTGCAACAATCTTGATGGAACTGGAAAACCAAATTATTTTTTTAATTTTTGTTTTATACTTACTAGTTATGTTCACATATATTTCTTGACTTTTCTGAATCACCTTTTAAATCATTATTATTATTATTTAGGTAAGTCTCTGTTATATACCATAGTATTCAGTGTGATATGTAAGATACAAGCTGAAAATATTTTTTAATAATTAACATTGACAGGCCAGGCGCAGTGGCTCACGCCTGTAATCTTAGCCCTCTGGGAGGCCGAGGCAGGTGGATCGCTCGAGGTCAGGAGTTCGAGACCAGCCTGAGCAAGAGCGAGACCCCATCTCTACTAAAAATAGAAAGAAATTATCTGGCCAACTAAAATATATATAGAAAAAATTAGCCGGGCATGGTGGCGCATGCCTGTAGTCCCAGCTACTTGGGAGGCTGAGGCAGTAGGATCGCTTAAGCCCAGGAGTTTGAGGTTGTTGTGAGCTAGGCTGACACCATGGCACTCACCCTAGCCAGGGCAACAAAGCGACACTCTGTCTCAAACAAAAAAAAAAAAAAATTAACATTGACTTTAAATAGAAGAGAGATGTTTCATATCATATATTCATTATCTATTTCATATTAATGCCACTGCTTAGCAAACAACCTTGTAACCCACTAAATTAAGTCATTCATCAGTGTTTGGGTCAGCAGGGCATATTTTCTCCTGTGGGCTGTGTTATTTCATGCTTCTGCAGTCAGCTGTAGGAGACAGAGTCAGATCTACTAATTTTGATTGTTTTCCTTTACATAATTGTGAGGCACATTGCTGCCATTTGGCCAATATTGTCTATCATTTTCCACCATGATATCCCTTACAACTGATTTTATTTCATTGCCTCATTTTATTGCCCAAATCACAAAGGCTATCCATATTCAGTAAGATAGAGAAATTATTTCTCTCTCTGATGGTTAGATCTGTAACATCACATTTTAAAGCACATTTATGCAAAGGGAGATTGCAAAGGACATACATACAAAGAGAAGTAATGTATTGGGACCATTTTCAAATTCATCTACTACTGTCTTAAAATGATCATATAAGTTTATGTTATATTTTCTGATATTTAATGATTATAAGAAACCCAAGCTATTACAGAAGAGAAAATTGGCCAATTTATTGCTGCTCTCACATGCCATTCTTTTCTGCTGCCAATTCTTTGTAAGTTGTACCATTTCAACATTATCAGGACATGTATATTTATATGATGTTCCCAATCCCTTAAATTTTACACGTTCTTTATTCTTAATTTACCTTTGAAATATAAGTAATTTTACCACCGGCTTTTTATAATTTGTAAGGTCATATCCTAGCTTGAATAATCCTGTAGTCAATATTTATGAAAGAATAAAAGCATATATAGCATAGTTGACAGAAATGCCATTCTTTACATAGCTAGCCTAATTTCTCCCTGTGTTTATTTTAATTGTAATTATTTGAGCTTGGGTGTTCCTCCCAATCTTTGTTAGAGAAAATTGTTCTTTGTTACAACTTCCCCATTGCAAATTCTTGTCTTCTGTTTTTTTCTGTTCTTATTTACCGTCAATTTATTCACATTTGCATTTAGTTTTCAGGAATTCTTGCATGTTCTTTTTCCAGATTTCTTCCTGCATGTGTAATGTGTGGTAAATGAATGGATTTTCATACAGAAAAGAAGATACTTTGATCTGTCCCTGCCTTTACATTGATCCAAGTTTGTAATCCCCAAGCTAGGTAAAATGAAGTATATTTGTATTACCTAATAAAATGCTTGGCTTTCTAAAAGGTTTTCTCACAAATTTTAAATTAAAAGAGAGTTAATATAAATTTTCATTTCTGTCACAGAAATCCAGCAATGTGTGGATAAAATGCAGATAGAGCCAGAATCATGGAAATCCACATGTGGAAATTTTGTTTCTTTGTGTTTCTTCTCTGATTCTGAAGGAATAATTCTAGGAATAAAATTTGCATTTTTTAAAATTAGCTGTCTCCTGGAATCCATTTCAGCTATCTACAGGTCTTGTCACTCCTATTTAATGAATAAGTGGATGACTTTTTTAGAAAAAGGTGTGGCTTCGTATTTTTCCTTTATAGTACAGCTTTCCTCTGTCAGTGAAGTTTCTTTTTACCAGTGAGAGATTGACCTACTGGGGAGCATTTTGTTTGATTAATTCTTACTCAGTCTTGTGCTTCACAGCTTAGCATCATTCAGTCACCTCTGAATCACAGTATTGAAAGTAATTTCACTTGGGGCACTCATTATCTGCTCTATACTCCCACTCCCACCATCTCTTCATGAACATTTTCAAAAATCTCTAATGAGCCCCATGGCAATGATATCTTCTCTTTCCATTTTTAATTTTTTTCCTATATCTTAAAGATATCATAAAATATTTCTGCATGTAGAAAGTATTCTTCAGATCTGTGACAAGTATATACAATTTAATTTATTTTAATAAGCACATACACACAGAGGTTAGCAGTCTATTATTCAGAATACTATGCAAAGTGAACAAGGGCAAGGTGCATCTCTTCTTAATACAAAAACTTTGGTAATCTATTTAATAAATGATGTTCTATATCTTCAGTTACATGCCATGACTAAATTTATTTTGATCCTATTATTGAAGAGAAATAATGCTGAATTAATTTTTTTAATCTTTTTACTCTTTGGTATTTTTTTAATAAAACTGGCTTTTTTATCTATGTCTATGTTAAAGTTCTTTAAACACAGACTACAAGTACCTAAGCTGCAGCAAATAACTAAGATATTTTAATCAGGGTAATTTTTTGATAATTTTGGATAACCTTTTGGCAATTCTTCCCATCTTTCCATTTTATGACTTTGAATTCAAATATTAATAATTATAAATGTTAATAGTTATTAACAATTAAAGTATTTACTTTTATGTTGTGGTTATTTTGGAGCCTTTAGTTTGTTAATGTTCTCACAAAGCATTGATTTTATAAGTAATACAACTATGTGTAATGTTGAAATATATCTGAATATATTTTAGTTTCAGAAGAGGTGTACAAGAAGTCCTGTCTAATTGGCTTCCCATTTTCAAGGGCGTCCTAAAGCTCTTTGGCACCATGGACAGCTCCATGCACTACAGTTTGAAAACCACTCTTCTAAACTATTTTAGGTTGATGCCACAAGAGATATTAGTATTTATAACCTCTCAGTCATTCTGAGATGGCAAGGGACTAGTCATTAGCTAGTTCAGGCAGAGTCAGGGCTGGTCAACAAACACAGTAATTTATTTACAGTACTTTTCACTTACTTAACTATTACAAGCGCCATAATATTAGGTAATTAAGTATGAAATGTCTGATTTCCTTCAGTACTAAGTTTGGTAGTCGATATCTCTGACATTTCATTTTGTCACTGCTTGTTTTATTTTTAGTGTGAAGGTACATCTTCAGTCTTGCAAACACACATTTTGGCTTGTGATTATCTTGCAGATTTTTTTTGGAGCAATTTTTGTGAAACCATGAACAAGTTGAAAATTCACGTTATTTTCGAATATGAGTTCTATCATGGAACCAATGCTGCACAGACAGCTGGATATATCGATGAAGTGTTTGGGAAGGATGTGGCTAATGAATGTACAGTATGTCCATAGTTTGAGAAGTTACATTCTGGTGATTTTAATCTTGAAATTGAGCCACGTGGGCAACCTGAAACCAACATGGATGAGCTGAAACTCTGTCATCCACCTTATTCACCAGACCTTGCACCAACTGAATACCACCTCTTCCAGGCTTTGGACCACTTCTTGCAAGGAAAAATATTCAATTCTCAACAAGTTGTGGAAAATGACTTTTGCAATTTCATCACCACTTGCCCTCCACGCTTCTTTGCTGCTGGCATAAACAAGCTACTGTTAAGATGGCAAAACTGTGCCGATAGTTTAGGCACATACTTTGATTAATTGTACTGCTTCTTGTTTGAGATATAATAAACTATGCTTTTGATTTGAAATTGGATATTTCATATTTAATGATTTAATAACAATGAACTATGCTCAGAATAGCAGAATCAAAATGGATTTCAAATGAACACAGGAGAATAAGTATTGAATTTAAAGACTAAAAAATAAGTACATTATTTCCCTCCCCACCACCCCCATGTTTTACCTCTGTCAAGCTTTTTAATCACACATTTTAGTCACAATTTTTAAATAATTTTCTTTCTCAGTAAATTAGCTTACATTAAGAAAACGGTAAACACTGGTGGTTATTTTCAGCTTTTCCTCACTGAAATTGTGTCAGGGTATTTTCTTAATCTAATGAAAAATTCCAGTCCAGTTTTTTTATAACTACTTTTACTCAGGAAACCTAATATATTGCTTATAATTATACAAACAGGCATTCATGTTTTTTGTAGCATCCCTATAATGTCCTAGCATCATCTGTGAAACTGAATCAAACTTTGAAAAAAAATTTATGGCCAGGGGCAACAATCCTAGCACTCTGGGAGGCCGAGGCAGGAGGATTGCTTGAGGTCAAGAGTTTGAGACCAGTCTGAACAAGAGCAAGACCCCATCTCTGCTAAAAATAGAAAAAAATAGCCAGGCATGTTGGTGCACACCTGTAGTCCCAGCTACTCGGCAGGCTGAGCCAGGAGGGTCATTTGAGACTGAGAGTTTGAGGTTGCGGTGAGCTAGGCTGATGTCATGGTACTCTAATGGGGGTGAGACTCTATCTCAAAAAAAATAAATAAATAAGTAAAAATAAAAATAAAAAAAAAATACTTTCCTTGTTAGAATTTAGCTAACTAAGGTTTTTATCCTCTCTTCATAACAAATTTTGGTACTTAGCAGTTCGTTGTGGTAATGGAGAAAACAACAGAAAAATAATGATGACTGTGTTGAGTTGTTTATTTTGTATTCCCTTCTAGTTTGACATGATTGTAATTTACCATGGCAACTAAGTTTTATCAGTTTCCCCCCTCCCATTTTTAATCCACTAACGTGAGAGACACTGTAACAAGAGCTTTCACTAGTAATGTAAACAAAATTGATTTTAGTGAAAAAAGATACTCTCACAAAAATATTGAGAAGCCTAATTTTATTTTATTTTATTTTATTTTTTTTTTTTGAGACAGAGTCTCACTTTGTTGCCCGGGCTAGAGTGAGTGCCGTGGCATCAGCCTAGCTCACAGCAACCTCAGACTCCTGGGCTTAAGCGATCCTACTGCCTCAGCCTCCCGAGTAGCTGGGACTACAGGCATGAGCCACCATGCCCGGCTAATTTTTTTGTATATATATTTTTAGTTGGCCAGATAATTTCTTTCTATTTTTAGTAGAGACGGGGTCTCACTCTTGCTGAGGCTGGTCTCGAACTCCTGACCTCGAGCGATCCACCCGCCTCGGCCTCCCAGAGCTAGGATTACAGGCGTGAGCCACCACGCCCGGCCTTGAGAAGCCTAATTTTAATTTTCTACAATGTAGCCATTTTTAATTGACTCTATTTGTATTCTCTTTTTCTTTCAGTTAAGGATTTGTCAGTAGAACTAACTCTCGCATTAGAGTCATTGATTAAGACATTGAAAACATACCATTGAACATTTATTTTATATCTACTTAGTTATTGCCTGTGATCAATAATGCTAAATATAGATCCCACCATTTTTTATATTCTTGGCAATAATATTTTTAATGAAATAATCATTTATGGCTAATTTTATGAATTAACATACTTTTTGTTATAATCTTTCTGATTACTAGTGAACTTGAGCATACATTTCATCAGTTTTATGGCTACTGTCTTTCCCCATTTGTTAATAGTACATCCAAATCTTAAACATAGCAGAAATTTTTTGTGTGTATTGTTGTCAGAAAAGGATCAATTGTCACTGTTGTTATTTTGTTAATACATGCACAGTTCACCACATTATTTTCTACAGCTTTTTGTTCTGCTACCTATATTATATACCAACGTCCCATATGTACATATGTATGTTTTGTCAAAGAAAAATGGCAACACAATTTAAAAAGACAAGGAAGACAGAATCCAAGACCATTGTGATAGAGAAAAGAGATTGAACTTAACTCTGCTGAAGCAAAATGTAGGAACGATTTTAAACGCTAGGATGAATTAGTGGAAATGTAATGGAGGACACTAGGGGGAGGTTGATCAAGGTGATTAGGTCATCTGTGCTTGCTAATTGGTGCTCACAGGAGTTAGGGTCCTACCCTTTCACAACGCCATTTTTTTCCTCTTTTAATTTTAGGAAGAATTAGGGAAGCAAAAATATCTCTTTTATCTCAAGAGGACAAATTGCTTTTTTAAAGATATAAAGACTTTATGATCCTAATTTATCAAAACTCAGTTGTGCTCCTGAAATAAACTTTTCTCTGCTCATAAGCTTGAACCTTTAGGCCACAAAGAGAAAATTAAAGGAATGAATTGGATCTTTCATTCATGGGATGTCAAGGAATCTTGGGGGACTCTGCTAAATCCAAGATGGGATACCCAACAAAAAGAGAGCAAACTTGTTTATTATCATTCATTATTTTCAAGTGTGAAGGCATATCCTATATTGAAATATGCATAATCTGAAAAAAATGACATAAATTTTCTAAGTTATCAGTGGCAAAATGATCACAAAACAAGTATTTATCTGTTTCTTGGTATTCAAATTACAATGCTGGTCTAGACAATTAAATGGGTAATTGTATTCTCCTTAAGAGCAGACATTCAATATTAAACATTCTTAAAAGCCATGGAAGAAAATAACGTTTTGTAATGCTGATTAAATATGGACACATTTTCTTTAAACCTCACGTATGTAATTGGAAATTTGGGCAAAGTTTAAGAAATCTGAGTAATTTTGAGAAGTGTCTTGAGATTCATTTTTTCTTACACCTATTTTGCTGAACTTTTTATTACCTAAAATTGTTTAAAAATTATTTATATTATGTAACACAACTTTAACATGTCAAAATAATGATATATTTACCATTTCCTTTCCAAAATGTATTCTCCATATGTATGTGTGTTTAATGCTAATGAGGGCATTTATTTTCTCTCACATTTAAAAGAATAATTTAATAGGTCACCTTCAATATTTATTGTCTCATGATTTTAAATAGATGCACTTTACAGCAAAGAAAAAAATCTCTCAATTTCTTGATATTTTTAATGCTTATATATAAGAGGTTTGTCATAATTTAAAATGGTCAAACTATAACTGAAGTACTTTGTATATCATTATTTAAACAGAGCACATACTAATGTCTAGAACTAAATAACCAGAATGGTGACCTTTTGGGGGCAGTTATTTAAATATATTCATATTTCACAAGTACTTCTAAAAAGTACACTATTCTGGTGACAGACACACCAAAGCCCTAACTTAAACATTATACAAGATATCTAAGTAAAGAAAACATTTTTATCTGCTTAATATTTTGAAATAAAAAAGTATAATAGTTAGCATACCATGCCCTTGACTGACAAAGTAGACCTCAAATTGTTTTCTTTTTTTTGGTAGTAATTTCTCTTATTTCTTTATCTACAGAAAATATCTCAGTGGCAAATTTAACACAGAAGACAGTTTAATCGGTGAATTCTATGCTCCCTTAGCAGTTCTTATATCAGTCTCCACATTATAAAGGCATGACTTATGTGAAGGCCATTGTGATTTCTATTGGTAGAATAGTAATTTGTTTCAGTGCAGAATGACTAGCAACTCTTATACAGTCTGTGAGCTATGGCAGCAATAATAGGGAAACATTCACATGGTCCATTTACAAGATGAGGTTGCATAAAGTCCATCTGATTATATATAAGTGGTTATTAGAATAGGTTCTCAAACAAGAGTCATAAGAGAGCTACAAATTTTTAAGCCATCTATTTTCAAGACATTTTATGAGAATTGTGGTTTCATGCATATTGGGCACTTCATTGTCATTGACTTTGGAACAAAAATAAATGGCACTTTCACCGGTCAGTTACAGACTTCTTGGTTCAAGTGTCAACGCAGCCTGCACTATTAACAGAGAAATATTAGAAGAGGAAAATAGCTATTGATAACAATCACTTTCTTTTTGACAGTACAAAATAAAAATGTTAATTTGCTATATATATCAGAAGATTATTATGAAGTTCTAAAGACAGACATGTTTTGTTATAAGAAAGGCATGCTGTAATTTATCAGCTCAAATCCTCAAAGTACTCTAAGTCTTTGGGTTGCTAGAAAACAAAATTGCAAACATGTACATAAAAAACTAACCACAGTATTCATGTGGAGAGATTAATTTAAAAGAAACTTGTTTTTGTCATCCTAAGATACAAAGGTCTAGATTCTTTAGGATGTGTTTGTTCATTCATTCATTCTGTTTTAAGACTTCTCCCCATAGCGATCCAAAGGCAAAGTGAAGTCAAAGGGAATGACTCCTGGAACAGTGAGAATTCCTGTGGTGTGAGAAAGGCTTCCAGTTGGCCTGAGTAAGGCACTACTGACAATTATTTGCAAATAGAAGCTGAAGAATCAACTGTATGATTTCAGAATTGAGTTATAAAAAATATTCTTAGAGTTGTACTTATTTTAATTTTATTTTGACCTTAACATTAACCAAAAGTTTCCACTAAATGTATGAAATTAAATTGTAACAGTTTAAAATGCATAACATATGAAAGTGTAGTTACTTCAACAAAATATGATGTTAAGGAAATAATTTGTCACCTATTTTATAAAGCCATCTTTTTATTACTCATAAGTATTTTGAAAATCTAAATATTGGATGTCTACTCAAGGAAAAAGTCATATATTTGACTTATTTATGGCCTGAATGATTAACACTAACACTGCATTTTAGTTGCATTATTTAACAACTAAGTCTTCATATCTTTAAGATAGAAGGGAATAAGAAAGTTAATTTTTAAAATATCTTCTAAATAAATACCCAGGGATGTCAGAGTCAAAGGGGAGAATAAATTCAAGACAGAGTAAAACTTTTTTAGGGGTGTCTGGAATATTTGCTTCAAATATGAAAAGAAGCTTGATGGGAAAATGACAAGTGGTTATTCTAAATTAAAATTCTAGAAGCCAACAGTTTGAGAAACAAATATTCTTCTGTTTTAGCTACTGTTTGAAACAAAAATAAAACTTTCAGGAAGATTAGGGCCCAAACTCAAAAATATTTTTTCCATCTATGGTAAGTTTTAGTGTCCTCTCAAAAGATAAAAGAGAATATAGTAGTTATTTTCTTAGAGCTAAAGTAGACCTCAAGATATTATCTAGACAATCCTTCATAATTCAGGTAGATTTATCATACCTTTCCTATTTCAAAAGAAACAATCAAGATCCAGAAAGACCAGCTATCCTACCTAGTCACTATGTGGAATTTTCCTAGAATCTAAGGATCCTACTACTCCCTTAATATATACAGAGACAAGAAAGGTGAGCTATAGTAAACTTGCATTATGAGTTTAATTGTTTTAAAAAGCTATGTTGCTAATATTTTAGAAAAGTTATACATTTTCTTTTTGTGATTTCTATATGGTGTATGTTTAATATTGTTTTAAAATTCAATTAAAAGTAAAACACTTAATTCAGAAATCAAAATCTATGTGCTTTATCTAGGTAGACCTAAATTGCACATATATTTTATGCATGTGATAAATATTTAGTTAAAATAAATTATACTTAAATAATTAGCAAGCAAAACCAAGTTCTGAAATATAAATGATCTCTCAATATATAAGTAAATGTTTTGCAGTATACAGAATGTCAAGAAAATGACTTTATTATATTACTTTTCTTTTTTCTAAAATCTACAGATGACTAACACACAGAAACAATGACTCTAAAAGATCATAAAGTTGATTTCCTAAAATAATTCAAATTGGCCAAATAATTAAATAATTTAGTAATTATACAATACTTAACCCATGTCATAAATAAATCTGTTTTCTTTTAGTAGATTTGAGTAAATATTTTCACTTTAAATAAGAATGGCAACACAGCCCTTAGATTGTGAGGACAATTTAAATTTCCTATTATAATAATCGAAATCTCCAGATTACAGAAGTAGTATTTTGATTCGTTCTTATTTACTTAAACTGGAAAAATATTTTTGAAAGTGATGTTATGTAAATAATAAAAGTGGCAATTTAGGATCTGACAAATGAATGAGTTTATAAATATTACTTCAAATATTCCAACTTATAATCTAGGTTTGCATATAAATGTTTGAAAAAATAATACAATGGGAAGACAATATGTGATATATTGTGTTTTCCTTTTGTTGCCTGCCAGATTAGTATCATGCCAAGTTATTTACAATTCAGTCATTACTTATGTTATGTTTACATATCTAACTTGAATAAAGTTAATTTAGAACAAAATAATATTTATTTAAATTAGGTATTTTATTTAAACAAGTAATACAATGCTTATTTCACAAAGTAGGTTTTTTTTTTTTAGTTTGCATTACCACAAATTGCCATAACTTTGATTACATTTCCCTACTTTTAGATTTTATCACTATATACAGTAACTCACATTAACTGGAATGTGCTTTTCAACAGGATATGCATTTAATTGGTGCCGTTTCCATGGAACTAAATCAGATCTGATGACATGGTTTCCCACTTAATTGGAGAGATAATTCCCCTTAATAAGGGCACTTGCAGATAATTAGGTGAAGCTCAAATGGGGCTATAGGTCCACATGAGGCTCAGAGATTGTTGATTCGTCTTTTACTTCCAGGATTTCTGTTACCAATTATCTACTAACTGCAGAAGTTTGAACACTCTATGAGGGACATTTAAAACTGTGTCTCAAACTGAGCTTAATTCAGAATTTTTGGTTACACC
Organism: Lemur catta; assembly: GCF_020740605.2. Classification (NCBI taxonomy): domain Eukaryota; kingdom Metazoa; phylum Chordata; class Mammalia; order Primates; family Lemuridae; genus Lemur; species Lemur catta. Next base: position 45,334,072 of record NC_059140.1, read on the forward strand.
TGTTATCATCTGCAAGAAAGTGCTACTTATGCCTTTCCTCACATTTATCAGTTCAATCAGCTCTCCTACCTTTTTGACATAGGCCAGTGATCCAGGAGCTAGTTCCTGCCTCAGGAAACTCTTACTACATAAAATCTCTGGTTCTAAGACAATTGACTGCATATTCTATTCTCTCATATATTACATATTCATCATTTTTTAAATCCTTTTAATCATATTGTTGCCAATTGGGACAATCAATCATTATTAAGCTGCTTCATACCAGCTGAGTATTTTTTTTCCCCTACAGCTTTATTTTAATCCTCATTTACACAAATAAGAAAAATTTCTTTTACCATGGTGAAATTGTTTTTACTATAATACAACCTATTTCGAATAGGTGCTAAAGAGTCCTCAGAATAAAATGGCCCTCTAGCTCATCCTTATAAATGATTCTGTTTAAAATTATGAAAAAAAATGTAAGTTTGTATTCATTCATCAATTGTGAAATTAATACCTAATAAAGGATTTATCAGGAAATAACGTTACAGTGATTACTAGAAGATTTTGTATTTACACATGGTAAAATTTGTTTTATTGAAATGTGATTTATGCTACCTACGTTTTCCAATATTTGCTTAAGAGTTTGAGGAGAGAACATTTCTCAGAAAAACAAGCAAACAAGATAACAGCAAAAACTGATCTCTGTTAACCTTCCCAAATGTGTTTTATGATAGTCTAAGTTCCTCTGTCTTTCCAGAACACTTATATTAAACAGTTTTCTATATGTTCATGTGTGTATTGTTTTTATAAATGCTATAAACACCAGAGTTAACAGTTTTCAGTTGTTTCCACCTTACACAAAGGAAATTTCAACACAGCAGCTAAGAGCTCAGGATTTATAATCAAATATAGACTCAGGCTTTAAATATTTATTTAATTTTGGCTAAGTTATTTTATCTCATTGAGCTTCTCTTTTCTCTCCCATAAAAATGGATCATATTTTATGAAATGATTAATAAAGTACATATTGTATCTCTACTTTGTACCAGGTAGGTCTAGTAGATCCTGGATATGTACTATTGATTTAAGCAGATATAAACCTTAACCACGTGGAAGTTAACTCATAAGGGAGGAGTACACAGCAATTAGAACATGTATTTATATTTTTCATGGGAATCCTACACAAAAATTTATATGTGCGAGCATAAAGTCACATTTCTTTATTTTCTCGAAATCATATTAAATCTGACTTTAAGGTCCTATCTTATAATGAAGAGAGGAAATTGAATCTACTGTATTATTTGTGCTGTGTTCTCTTTCATTAGGGTTTCACAACAGTGTGATTCAATTGTGGTGATAAAAAGTCAGGTCAATTGTGCTGTATCTTTATTCCATTATAGCCAGTTTATTTGTGCTCTTTATCCATGCTCAGCACTATCTTGATGCAATGATATGGTGCTGGGAATGTGCAATCTACTTTTTCTAGACTATTTTAAACCAAACCATGGAAACATCTACCTGGACCTCCCTAGGTCTCTGCCAGGTAGTGGCATATGGGACTACTATCTTTGGAAAACCACCCTTCCCTGGACCTGGAATAAACTAACACTCTTTCTCTTATTTCAGCTTTTCTTTCCTCAGAGGCAGTCATCTGTCTCCACTCGCCATTTGCATAATTCTTAAAGAACTTAGGTTTCTAGAGAACAAAACCTAAGACCCATTTTCTATAAAGATCTTTGTGTTTCCTTTTCCATAATTCACACCTCACATTACTCATAAGATGAGGCACATCTGAGGGAAGTAAGAGAAGACAAATAATTTATGGATTTGCTCAAAACTGGAAGAAAAATTAGAGACCAAACAGTTAATATCTAATTAATTTAGTATACTGCAATTATTAAGTGTTAAGCTGCTTGAGGCAATATAGAATAACATTATAGATTGGGTATGGCGGCTCACGCCTATAATCCCAGCACTTTGGTAGGTCGAGGAGGAAGGATTGCTTGAGGCCCAGAGTTAAGTCCCACAACTGTAAAAGCTTCAGGTCCTTTAAAACACAAATGAGCAGCCCCTCTATTCTTGTGATTTTGGATTATACACTAAAGGAAAGCAACAAGAGTAAAGATTATTTAAATTGAAATTCTGTTACTCTTAAAGAAAATGGTTTGAAATAGTCACATCATTACCTATATCTTGAAATATCCTTGTAATATCCTACAACATGAAGGAATATGTGCAAGGATTATAATATTTTTCAAAAGGATTGTTATATGAATTATGTAAACATATGTTATATATTTATATCAGTGTAAATGTAGGAAAAATTTAGCATGTAATTAACATATAAGGGACTATTTATACTAAAATAATATCAAGAATAAAAAAGTTTCAAAAATAAATGAGGAGTATATGAGCATTTTTATTGTGACTGAATGAATTATTTCCCAGCTTATATCATTACCAACAAGAGAAAAAGGGAGGTCATGATTTGTGGTCCATAATCTTAGAGCAAAAACAATGCTTGTTTCAGTTAGATGTGGACAGTTTTGATTTTCTGTACATAATGTATTATAAGCAAAGCTCATATTCCTGCCTTCAGGGTCTTTATGCTTACGATAAAAGCTGATTTTCTTTCTTTTCATATTTTTGGTTTCAGTGTTTTTGTTTTCTGTGTGTGTGCTTTTGTTTTCTTTTGTTTTTTTAGTCTGAGCTAACTTACAGTTGGTTTCTGTATCTGATATATATTGCTCAGATGTCTGTTCTCCCTAATTCGTCTATAGTTTCTACTATATTCCATTCAAAATTTCAGCTATCGTTTTGTAGATATTAACTCATTCTAAATTTATATGAAAAGACAAAGAGATGACCATAGGCAAACAATATCTTTAAGGAAATTATAAACTTAGAAGATTCACATTACCTAATTTCAAGACTTACCACAATGCTACAGCAATCAAGATAGCATGATACTTGCAAAATAATACACACATTGAAGAGCTGAATGAAATATAGATCCCATAAATATATTGCATATAATTTCTACTAATTTGTTTGGCAAAGGCATAACACCTATAAAATAGGGATTGGCTAATCTCTTGGAGAAATGCTGTTGCAAATATTGGATGTGCAAATGTGGGGGGGGAGGAGAATCTGGACATATACTTTTCACCTTATATAAAAATTTACTCAAATTTGGTGGTAAGTCAGATATGACACCCGAAAAAATCCATTAAAAGAAGAAAACGTTTTCAAAATCTACAGCTTTTCTTTTTTGAAAGACATTGTTAGGAAAATGGGGGAAAAAGTAAGCCACACATGACAGAAAATATTTATAAATCACAAATCTGATAAAAGACTTGTATCGAAAATCTATGTAGAACACATAAGTAAACAGTTTATTTTTAAATAGGCAAAGGATCTAAAACATGAGCAAATACTTCACCAATGCAAGCATACTGTTGTTAAATAAGCATATGAAGATGCTGAACGTCATTAGTCATTAGAGACATGCAAATTAAAACCACATAGAAATGCCATTATAGACCAATTAAAATGTCTGAAAAGTAAGAAAGAAAAATAAAGAAAATTGAAAATGTCAAACACTAGTGAGAAATTAGAACTCAGATTAATTACTGATGGTAATTCAAATGGTACAAATAGTTTGGAAAACAGTTTGAGAGTCTCTTTTACAGATAAATGTTACCACTTAATCCAGCAGACTTGCTCCTAGACATTTACCCAGGTGAATTGATGAAATGTTCAGAGACTTCACATGGATGTTTATAGCAGTCTTATTAATAGTTACCAAATAATGGAAACAATCAAGACATTTTTCAGAATGCATTGGTTTATATCCAAACAATGGATACTATTTAACAATAAAAAGTACCAAACTACTGGTTAGCACAAGAAGTATGAATCTTAGATACTCCTTTTTCAGTGAAAAAAAAAAAAGATCCAAAATGTACATTCTGGAAATTTTGATATTCTTAAAAATCAAAAATGATACAGATAAAAAATAGATCAACCATGACCAATGGTTGGTAGAAGAAAAGTGATTGATACAAAAGGGCCAAGCAGGAAGATGTTTAGAAACTGTTTATACTGTACAGGATGATGGATCTCTATGTATTTTTCAAAACCATTAATAAAGTACTAGTGAACTTTATGTAAAACAAAAGAAACTAGGATTTTGGAGGATTTTATGATGGAATGCAGACTGTGACAAATTAATATAAACTGTTGCAAATATATTATATAATCTCACAGCTGAGAGTGGGAAACAAAAAACTGGCCTAAGTATTTTCAGGGAAAAAAAGTGTTTTGATTGCAATCTGTATGGTTAATGACAAAAAATAATTGTACATAAACCCTCTAATTTAATTATTTTTTCACAGAAGTATAAATTAGCAATTCTGAAAATATTTTACATGCATATTAGGGTTAAACAAAAAAGTAAATAAATGATAGTCAAAGCCAGGTTTCTTGTTGTCAAAAAAAGAAGCCCCATACAAACAAGAGAGGAAAGCTAGAACGAACCATGTGGTTCTGTATTCAAGTTACAGATTAATGAAATCACATTAATGTAATTATATACACACAGAGAAATACGTTTAAATAAATTTGTGCCAAAGTATAATACAATGGCCATTGGGAGGGCTTAGAAGTGGTGAAATATTAGTATTGAACACTCATACTGCTCTAATCTTGGGCTCCAATGACAGAAACTAGTGCCCTTGAAGAAATAGCTGATTTAGGGTTTATAAAGGAAAAGAAGATGAAATTGAGACTGCAGTATCTTTTAGTTGCAGAAAGTAAACTAAGAACACCAAAAAAAAAAAAGTAGAACAAAACAAAAACAAAAAAAATCCAAAAGTAAAATTACTACACTGATATACATCAAAGGACACAGGAGCCAAGTGACAAAAGCTCCCAGTGGCTAAATCTAGAATAATCTGAGAAACATAATAAAAAGTCAATAGTGGATAAGAACCAAAGAGTAAAAAAAAAAAAAATAAACTTGAGTTCATAATGATACAAACGTATACATGTATACACAGGCAAATACATAGATAGATACTAGAAAAGACAAATATTCTTTGCAGAATAATTACAAATGTAAAAGAAATGAGAGGAATAAAAAGTTACTATTAGACACCACAGTAAAATTTGTGGCAGGTAAGATTCACTAATGCATGCTAAAATTAATGGATGGAACTTTAAGGAGAAACAGAAAAATTATGTAGCCTATATTTATCTCTCTCCAAATATTTAAAAATTATATGGTAGCTTTAACATATGTACTAGTCCACTCTAGCTGTCATAAAAAAATACAAGAGACTGGCTAAACAAAAGAAATATATTTTTCAGTGTTTTGGGTCTTTTAGAGGCCAAGATAAAGGTGTTGACCAGCTTGGTTCTTGCTAGAGGACTCACTTCCTGGTTTGCAGATGGCTGCCATCTATCTGCAAGTGTACTATCTTGGCCTTTGCTTGCTGCGTGCACACAAAAGGTAGCAGCGGGCACAGAGCAAGCACTCTTGGGTGTCTCTTCTTATAAGGGTACTAATCTCATTATGAGGGCCCCATTCTTGTAACCTCATAACTCGAATTACTTCCCAAAGACCCCATCTCCAAGTATCATCACAATGAGTGTGAAGGCTTCAAAATATAAATTGGGGGAGTAGGGGACATGAATATTTACCACATAAAAACGTATTTCCACAAATTATTTGATACTTTTTTTTTCAGGATGTGACCCTTAATCCCCTTCCTTTGAGTGTGGATTTGATGAATTTAGAGAATCAGTTCTGTGCCATAGAGTAGGAAAAGTGAAGAAAAGTAACTTTACAATAAAGAAACCTGGAAGGCTCTGCCTTAACTATGTGATGTATGTAAACATTACCAGTAATAAGTCATGTTGGTATAATTTATTCCCTGGTGTGATAGGATGAAAGTGGCATTTCACTTCTGGGATACAAAATCCATAACCTAAGTTATCATGCTAAAACAAAGTAGACCCTTATTCAGGGACATTGCAAAAACCTCTTGACCAGTATTTCTTTTTTTTTTTGAGACAGAGTCTCGCTTTGTTGACCAGGCTAGAGTGAGTGCCGTGGTGTTAGCCTGGCTCACAGCAACCTCAAACTCCTGAGCTCAAGCAATCCTCCTGCCTCAGCCTCCCGAGTAGCTGGGATTACAGGCATGTGAAACCATGCCCAGCTACATTTTTCTATATATTTTTAGCTGTCTGGCTAATTTCTTTCTATTTTTAGTTGAGACAGGGGGTCCCACTCTTGCTCAGGCTGGTCTCGAACTCCTAGCTCAAGCCATCCTCCTGCCTTGGCCTCCCAGAGTCCTAGGATTACAGGCATGAGCCACCGTCCCCGGCCCTGACTAGTATTTCTTAAAAGGACAAGACAAGGTCATAATTAAGCAACTGTCATAGATTGGAGGTGACAACAAAGAACAGTTGACTAAATACAATTTCGTTTCTTGGATTGGATGATGAAATAAAGGACATTAGTGGGAAAATTGGTGAAATCTTAATGAGTCTAGAGTCAAATTACCAGTATTATACCAATGTTATTTCTTAGTTTTGAAAAATGTACCATAGTTATGTACAATATTAACATTGCAAAGCTAGTTGAAAAGTATGCAATAATTTTCTATACCATATTTGTAACTATAAATTGAAAATTATTTCAAAATAAGATATTTTAAAATAAGAGCTAACTTATACATTGTTCCTAATGTTCATGGTAAACACATAATTCTGAGTGGTTCAAATGAGAATTGGTAGCTTTTGTTCTATCACTTTAACTTGGTATTGATGAAAGTCACTTTAAAAATTTAATTCTTGGATCAATGTTGAGCAGTGTGAGTTAGATTACATAGGTCAGGGAACCACACAGTAAGCTCTAGAAAGAGAGAGTGACAAGCTGAATTTAAAAAGTGGAAATATGAAGGAATAAGAAGGTTATGCTTTTTTAATTATTTATTTTTATTTTTTATGGATACATAATAGTTGTACATATTTATGGGCATATGATGTTTTTTGTGAATATTTTATTTAATATCATTTTGCTATTTTTTAAAGATATTGAGTTCATTAAAATTTGTATTACACAGATAGGCCTTTGTGTTGTCTCACAAATTTTATTATAAGGAGTGCTGAAGTGGCCATTTTTTCCCTAGCTTTGTTATAGAAACATTGCTGAAATATATTTTTTTCAATTTCAGAATATTATGGGGGTATAAACACTTTGGTTACATATATTGCCTTTGTACCACCTGAGTCAGAGCTACAAGTATGCCCATCTCCCAGACAGTACACAGTGCCCTGCACCCATTAAGTGTGAAATTACCCATCCCCCATTCCCCCACCTGTCCAATACCTGAAGAATGTTACTTCCCTATGTGCACATAAGTGTTGATCAATTAGTACCAATGTAATGATGAGTACATGTGGTGCTTGTTTTTCCATTCTTGTGATACTTCACTTTGATTAATCCAGCTTCATCCAGGATAATACAAGGGGTATTAGTTCACCATTGTTTTTTTATGGCTCATTGTTTTTTCCATGGTATACTCTAATCATCAGGGGAATGCAAATCAAAACCACAATGAGATATTACTTAACTCCAATGAGATTGTCTTTTATCAAAAAGTCCCAAAACAACAAATGTTGTCATGGATGTGGAGAGATAGGAACACTCATACGTTGCTGGTGGGACTGCAAACTAGTACAACTTTTATGGAAAGTAGTATGGAGATACCTCACAGAACTAAAAGTAGAACTACCATTTGATTCAGCAATTCCACTGCTGGGTATTTACCTGAAGGAAAAGAACATATTCTTTAATAAATACATCTGCACTTGAATGTTTATAGCGGTACAATTTGCAATTGCAAAGATGTGGAAACAATCCAAGTGCCCATCAATACATGAGTGGATTAATATAATGTGTTATTTTGATACAAGCTTACAATGTATAATGATCAAATATGGGTGACTGGGATATTCCTCTCCTTAAACATTTATCATTTCTCTGTGAAATATACAACAAATTATTAACATAGTCACCTTGTTGTGTCACCAAACACTGGATCTTATTTCTTCTATTTTACTCTAATTTTGTACACACTAACCAACACCTTTTTATCCTCCTCTTCACACTACCTTTCCCAGCCTCTGGTAACCACCATTCTACTCTCTATCTCTGTGACATCGATGTTTTTAGCTCCCACATATGAGTGAGAACTTGAGATATTTGTCTTTCTAAGCCTGACTTATTTCACTTTACACAGTGTCCTCCAGTTCCATCCATGTTGCTGCAAATAACAGGATTTCATTCTTTTTTATGGTGGAATAATATTCCATTGGGTATACATGCCAGATTTTCTTTATCCATTCATCTGTTTATGGGCACTTAGGTTGATTTCATATCTTGACTATGGTGAATAGTGCTGCAACAAACATGGGAATGAAGATCTCTCTTCCATATACATACTGATTTCCTTTCTTTTAGATATATACCCAGCAGTGAGATTACTGGAACATGGTTTATGACACATTTCTAAGATATAAATATCATATAAGATTTGATTACTGGTAGAAAACACAATGTGGAGGTAGAAAATTTATTAGAATCTAACATTTCTAAAGCAGAGTAAGTGGAGTATTGCATTAATGATTTTGCAATATCTAGAGCGATTATTGCATCTTACTGCCAATAAACTGCATATGCTATATGAAATTTAAAAAAAAACATTTACTCTTGTAAATCTCTATTTTATTTGCTTCCATGGCATATTGCTAATTTTTGTGTAATTTTTCCATTTCTTTTTTATGGTGTTTCTTTCGCCTGCTCCTTATATTCAGTTTGGTTTTGAAATTACAAATGCCAATGTATGCACATTATTTGGTGCCTGGCACATCAAAAGTTCTTGGTAAATGTCAGCTATTTTAGATCTTTGTTATTTGCAGTGGCTGAAGTATTCTTCTGAATTGATGCCTTCATCTCTCTTAATGTGTGAAATTCTGTAAATGGCACATACATTATTTTTTAGACATAATATTGCACATTCAGTAGTCTATAGTATATTATAAATATAAGTTTTTATACACATGGGGAAACCAAAAATATTGTGTTCTCACTGTATCGAGGTGGCCTGTAACCCAAACCGCAATGTCACTGAGGTGTACTTATACTTTTATATTTGTAAAAACATTGTGTATAGAGTTCCCATAGACTGTGAACTTGCATTCTCCTATTATTAAACATCTTATATCTGTATGGTACATTTGTCAGAATTAATGTACCAAAATTGATACATTTTTAATAATCTTCCAGGTATTAAATAATAATTGTACATATTCATGGAGTACACAGTTGTGTTTTGATACATATGAAGTACGGAGATCAGATCAGTGTAATTAGCATATCCATTTTTTCAAACATGTATCACATCTTTGTGTTGTGAGAAAGACAACAGAGGTAAATGTGTCATTTTTATTATCAAGGGTACATTCTTTCACTGATTGCCAGGCTTGAATTGTGTTTCTCATGGTTCTCCACTGTAAATTTATTGGTCCCCTACATTCCAGACTGTACTCTTTTGAAGGGAATCACTTTGTGTAGCCCACACTCAAAGAACAATGAGCAATGTTTCATCTCTTTGATACAGAAGCATTTAAATCAATTATATGGAATTCTTCTCCATTGATACTTGTCTCGTCTCTTCCATTTATTTATATATTCAAGCACATATTTGTGATGGCATGGACTCATGGATATTTATTTCATACTTTTGGTTATAATTAAAAACTACTATTTGTGTTCTTATTTTTTTTCATTTTAAGAGCTCTTGGTGTGCTTGGGGTACAGCCCTTTCTTAAGTATGTTTTTCAAATATTTTCTTCCAAGATGTGCTTGCCTTTTCATTCTTATAATAATATCTTTCACAGAGCAGAAGTTTTCAGTTTAATAAAGTTGAAATTATCTATATTAATTGCATATATTGTGCTTTTGTTGATTTATTAAAAGCTTCATCACAAAACCCAAACTTATGTCGAGTTTCTCCTGTATTTTTTGTAGAAGTATTGTAGTTTTGCATTTTACATTTAGGACGATTTTTTTTTATGTTTTGTAAACGGTATAAAATGTATGATTAATTTAGAAAAAAATAATTAGTTAATTAACTTGATATGGTTCTCCAATTTTTTTCCAGAACCATTTCTGGAAAAGAACTATTCTTTCTTAATTGAATCGTACTTGTTTCTTTGTTAAAATCAATTGACTGTTTATGTGTGTCTATTTCTGAGCTATTTTATTGATAGCTGGTATTTAGTTAGAAATACTGCTTGTATTTCACAATACCACACCTTCTTGATTACTGCAACTTTATAGTAAATCTTGAAATTTGTAATGTGAATCTTCCAATTTTGTTTTTCTCTAGTATTGTGTAAGATAGTCTATGTCCTTTCCTTTCCATGTAATATTATAATCAATTTTTTTCATATCTACAAAAAAACTTGCTGGGATTTTTTTGTTCAGATTTCCTTGAATCTATGGATAAAATTGAGAATATCTTGTCATTTCGTAAGTACTCTTTGGATTTTTCTCATCAGTTGTAGTTTTCTGCCTATATATCTTCTGTATATTTTGTAAGATTTATCTCTGAGTACTTCAGAACTTTTTCTGTGGTTTTTGTTATTACTACTGGAAATAACACTTATTTTGCATTTCAAATTTTAGTTTTTCAATGCTGGTATATAGCAAAAAAATTAACATTTATTTATGGATATTTTGTTCTACTATCTTGTTATGCTTGCATATTAGTTCTGGTAGTGTTTTGTATATTCTTTGGGGTTTCTACATAGACAATCATACCATATGAGAATAAAAATAACTTTATTTCTTCTTTTAAAATCTAAACCATATTAATAATTTATTTTTTACTCATCTTATTGTAGTAGTATGATGTACAATGGGAGCAGGGAAGGAGAACAACCTGGTCCTGTCTCCATTCTTAAGGGTAATGTATACACCCTTTCACAATTATGTGTTATGTCAGGATTATTTTAATGGATATTCTTGATCAAGTTGAGAATGTTACTAACTATTCCTAATTTTCTGAAAATGCATATGAAGAATTAGTATTGGATTATGTAATATATTTTCTATGTCAATTGATATGATAATTTTATTTTTACTTAACAGTTTGATATGGTAAATTATATTGAGTGATTTTAGAGTGTTAAATTTGTCTTATGCATCTGGTATACATTCCATGTGGTTGTTGTATAATTCATTCTATAGCCAGAATCAACTTCTTAATATTTTTTAAAGATTTTTGTATCTGGGTTCATGAGAGATATTCATGTGAGGATTTCCTTTCTTGTAATATTTTTATCTGTGTGCAGTAGTAGCATAATATTGGTCTATAGAATAGGTTAGGAAATTTACCCTCTAATTCTATTTTATGGGAAGGACTGTAAAGAATTCCTGATGATTCCCTAATGATTTCAACAGTGAAATGATCTAGGCCTGGTACTTACTTTTTGGAAGGCTTTTAATTATTCATTTAATTTCCTAAATTGGTATAGTATAATTCAGGTTATTTATTTTTCCTTGTGTAAGTTATAGTAGTTTGACTCTTTAAGGATTTAATCCATTTCTTCTATGTTACCAAATATGTGGGGACTGAATTTTTTCATAGAATTTCTTTATTATCTTTTTATGTCCACAGAAACAGCAGTATCAATAGTGATGAGCCCACTTTTATTTCTGTTATTGATCACTTGTGTCCCATCTCCCACCTGTTTTCCCTGGTTAACCTGGTTAGAGATTTATCAACTTTATAGAACCTTTCAGTGATTGGTATTATTGATTTTCTCTACTGCTTTGCTGTTTTCAATTACATTGATTAATACTTTAATTATTACTTTCTTATGCTGGCTTTATGCTAAAATTGCATTTCTTTCTCTTTTTGAAGATGAAAGCTTAGACTATTGATTTCATAGTGTTCTTCTTCTCTAATGTATGTAATTAATTTTATAAATGTTTACTTAAGCACATCTGAATTTTTTTAAGTTATACATTGATTTTCATATTTTCATATAATTTTAAAAACTTTTCTTGAGACTCTTACTTTCCTAAGATTTATATATGTCTTGTTCAGTTTTCTGGTAATTGAGAATTTTCCTACTATTTTTATGTTAATGATTTTCATTTGAACTCCATCATTGTCTGATAACATATTTTGTGTGATTTCTATCCATTTAAATTTATTAAAGTATATTTTATGGCTCAGAATGTAGTGTATTTTAGTATATGCTCCATGTGACTTTGAGAAGAATGTATAATCTACTCTTTATCATTGGGGTATTTTATAAATGTCAATTAGATTAATTTGATTGATATCATTATTGAGGTCAAGTATATCCTTATTGATTTTCAGATTGCTTGATCTCTCAGCTAGCTAGGAAAGGATATTTAACTCTTCACATATAGATTTGTCTTTTTGGAATTATATCAGTTTTTGTCTCACATATTTGACACTTGTATGTTAGGTGCATACACAGCAAGGATCATTATGCCTTTTTGAGAATCCACTACTTTAACATCATGTAAAACTTCTCCTCATCCGTAATAATCTTCCTTGAAGTCTGCTTTGTCAGAAATTTAATTTAGCTATTCAAGCTTTTATTTTTTATGCATTTGCTTGGTGCATCTTTCTCCATCCTTTTATTTTGACCTGTCTGAATCTTTATATGTAAAGTGTGTTTCTTTAATCCATACGTAATCACGTTTTGTTATTTTTTCTTTTTTATTGTATATATTTATGGGTCACAATATGATGTTTTGATGTATGTATAGATTGTAGAAAAAATAAATTAACATCTATCATCTCAGCTACTTATTTTTGTAGTGACAATGTTTAAAATCTACTATTTTAGCAATCTTGAAATATACAAGGTATTATTATTAACTATGGTCACCATGCTGGGCAACAAATGATTAAAATTTATTCTTCCTGTCTAATTGAAACTTTGTATCTTTGACCAACATCTCCCTTTTCTCCCATTCTCCCTGACGCCACCCTCTGGTAACCACAGTTCTACTCTCTGCTTCTATCATTTAGTCATTTTTAGATTCCATATATAAATGAGATCTTGCAGAATTTGTCTTCTTGTGCCTGGCTTATTTTACTCAGAAAAATGTCTTCCAGGTTCATGAATTTGTCACAAATAACAGAAATTCCTTTTTAAGGCTTTTTAGTGTTCTATTGTTTACCTGCTCATCCATTGACGGACACTTAGGTTTCATAGCTTGGCTGTTGTGAATAGTGCTGAAATGAATGTGGGTGTGCAAATATTTTATATACTCTGAAAATTGTCTTTAATATGTCCACTTATGTCATTTATTTTTAAAGTCACTTTTTACCTAGTTAATGTATTAAGTGTGTAACATTTATATTTATTCGATTTATTTTTCCACCGTTTTTTCTCCCTTTTTGAATTTTAACAGAATATTTTAGATGTTGCCACTTTCTGTGTATATACTTAGTGTTTATATTTCTTTTTAAATGTTTTAAAACATTTAAGTAAATATACTTAATATATACCTATTAAGTATATTAATAGTGTATATACTTAGTACATACATTCCCTTAGTGCATATACTTCTTTTTAAATATGCTTTTTAGTCAGTATTTAGCAATCACTATATATTTTTGAAGTAGTCAAATCCACATTTAAATAACATTATACTGCTTAACATGCACTGAAGGTATAACAGGTTATTCCTCTATAACATGGCATAACCTTATAGCAATTCCTCCTTCTTATCCTTGTGCCATTGTTGTTCATTTCAATCATACACAAACTATACTCATTTAATAGTGTTATTAATTTATATCAATTAAGAGTAAAAAATGTTTTAAATATTTTATTTTCGTCTACTCTTTTCTGATGCTCTTTCTTTCCTAATTTAGATCCACCTTATTGACCTATCTCCTTTTCCTTCTTCTTTAAATGCTACTTTTAACATTTCCTTTAAGGTATTAGGTCTCTTGGCAATGAACTCCTTCAGTTTTGGATAGTTTGCTAAATCTTTTCTTTCTCTGTTACTTTCAAATGACAATTTGGTTAGATATACAATTCTGGTTTGGTTATTTTTTCAACAGTATGTATATTTAATTAAATTTTCTTTTTACTTCCAAGGTTTCTGATGAGAAGTCCACTGTAATCCTGATCCTTGTTCCATTATAGCTAAGGTTTTTCTTTCTTTCTTTCTTTCTTTTTTTTTTTTTTTTTTGTTGTTGACTTTTTTCCCCCAAGATATTTGGTTGGTCTTTGTTTTTATGCAGTGTAAATAAAATATGCTTCAGTGTTTTGTATTTGTTTGTTTTTGTTTTTTTTTAATCCTGTTTGGTGTTCTTTGGGTTCCCTGGATACGTAGTTTGGTGTCTGTCATTAAAACATTATGAATTTATCAAGCATTATAATTTGAAATATTTTATCTGCTCTCTTTTCCCTCCTCTAGTGACTTTGTTTTTTCTCCCTCTTTATTTTGTGTTTCTTAAGTACACTTCCTAAGACTATACGACTTTCTGTGGTAAAACACTATGATTACACAGAAGTCCTGTTAATATGGTTATTGGAGCATTCAATAACTTTATGACTAACTGTCAGTCTTAGAGAGTGTCTTATTTTTGGAGCTGTATCCTTCACAAGAGTTTCTCATATGATGTATTTTCCTCCTCCTCCCTAATATTTTTCCTGATTGCAGTATTCCCAGTCGTTTTCATTGAAGACCTGACCCTTGTGGAATATCTTTTCCCTTAGTTTCATCAGGAAGGCAGGATAGGGATCAATTTTGTTCCCTCAGTTTGGACGAAATTTCAGAATTGTACTCCAGCAAACGCCATTTCCTTGTACAGCAGTTCCTTTTGTTAAAGAGAAGACTCTGGGCATGTTTCACAACGATTATTGCTCTTCTCTTCCCTTTGCCAGAACAAGGAAAGTCTCTTTGATACTCACCCTGAGAATCTGGTGATATACCTAGAGGGAAAACTCCATGGAGAAGGAAGCATGAGCCTCATGTAAAACTGTTGCCACAGGAGTGTTTTGACTCTCCTGTTAGCCTCTAGAAATCCCCCAAAATTACCATTTAAGAGTTTCTCCTAGTTTATGGCTCCAGGGGCCTTTCCTCTAGTTAAGCAAAGCTAGATGACTCCAATCCTTTGGATGTATCTGTCTCTCCAGATTTTAGGGCAGTGTTTTTCCTAAAACCTCTATTTTGTGATATGTCTGAGAACAGTTGTTGATTTTCCATTTTCCTTATTTTTTTTCCTTTTCAAAATAATGTGAATAACAACTTCAAAGCCTATTACATGTTGAAATTGGAAACAAAGTCTGTCTGTATTTTGTTTTAGTAAAGTAAATATAATTGAAAAAATTAAATAGAAACAACATCTAGCAGTTTTAATGTAGTTGAAAAAAAAACCTGCATATTTTTGGTTGAATGGCTCCATTTTATGCCTTTATTATTTTCAAGCTACTATTCTTACTTATGGCAAAAGTTTTATAAAACTCAATGTACTGCCAGAAAGTACTCTCTATCCAAGTGCAAGAAATGTAGTTCGCTAATGACCTCCCGCTGATAAAACTTTCATTCAGACTCAATTCACCTTTTAAGCTAATGCTTAACTCTTGCCAGGTACAGTATCCTCCAGGCAATTCAGGGGTATGGTGTGGATGCTCCAGCCTCATTATTTATGCCCAAATTGGAACTCCTCTAAATAGTGATCTTAGCTATGGATCTTCCCACTGAGTTAGCCAGACTTTGACACATTTACATCAAGGTTTAAGGCTTTCCCTGCTCAATCCTACTACCTTCTCACATTCCTTTCACAGATATCTGATTTACATCATTTTTGGATTCTGTCCTGCCCAATCTTACTTTCTCCTTTTTTTTAAGCAACACTCACCAATAAGGTTCTTGAACTCCTGATTTCCTTTTTGTATCCTTCCCAGATTATACCACTTAAACACCATAGTTGTTAAAATAATAATGTCCTAAAAGTCTTGCTTAGTTATCTCCAAAATATTTAGTAGGATAAATAACTGGCTATTAGTTTTCCTACATGCAAAATACATAATGTTATATATGTAAAGTATTTAGAGCATTGTCTAACATATTAAGTACTGCACATTGTTGTTGCTGTCATTGTTATTTATGATAACATTGATCGACAAATGTCAGTAAAGGTGAGCTTCCAGATTTTGCCATTATAGTTTCAAAATCCCTATACCTCATTTTATTTCTACATTTTCTAACCCTATCTCAACAAAACCTTACATATCAAAGAATTTTAGGAGTTTTCAAAAAATTAAACAAATAAAGATGATTCTTTTACTTATAACAGAATATATACCAGTATTCTATATTCAGTTGCTTTTAATGGTTAAACAAAATTATCCGTTTTAAATATATTAGAAAAATTTTTCTACATTTTACCAATTTTATTCCTGTTCTATATACCCTAACTAATTTTTACTTCAAGAATCTTGGAATATTCTTTACAGAGTTTTGCTTCATTACTTTAATTGTGTTTTGGATGATGATGAATATTAAGTTGTTCCTACATAAACTGTAAAGTTGATGCTTCATACCTATAGTAAAGAATTGCTTCCTAAGGATCAAGGGTACCAGCTAAGTCAATATTTTGCAATCTGCCCAATTAACCATGTGAGTATATCACTGGTTATTAATTTATTTGAAAAAGAAAATGGAAAAGAAATAAACATTTATATTAAATACTCAACTGAGCTCTGATTTACAAAAAAACTTCAAACATGTACTCCGAATATAGATTCATTTCAGTTAAACTTTATACTTCATTTCTTATAGTCCTAGTCAGTAAACGATGAATTTTACTGTAAATTACTAAACAATTTTCTGTCAAGGCCTTCTAAAATTTGCTAAGAATTTAGGACTTTAAGCCTTAGCTACTGAGATATTACCACTAATTCAATTTTTTGTCTAATTCAGAAAAACTAAGCAAACATTTTAATTAAATTCAATTAGCATTTGTTCAATGCTATTGTTCCCCAATTACTTGTACAGGGCAATGTGACTGAAACAAAAATTAGTGAAACGTTGCACATCCACATGAATTTTACTAACAAACAGAAGATAATGGAAGACTAGATAAGGTAAGAATCTAAATGAAGTATAATATCATGATGTGTTAAAAATAAAAGTTTGATCTTGTTTAGGAACATCAGAAAAACCTTTATGGAGGCAATGATGTTCCAAATCATCCTTCAATAATGTGTAGCCTTCAGAAGAGAAAGCCCAAGAGAGAGCCTAGCAGAGTTCTTTTCTCAATGGGGAAAAGAACATAGATAGGAAATCAAAGGATTTGACTGTATAGTTGAGGGAACATAGTATAATTATGGCATTTTTTGGTGCACAATTACGTGGAAATAAATAAGGGAATTTAAATCTGAGAACGAAAATTGTTTCTAAAATGTATACCAATGTGCATGCCAGAGAGTTAGATCACACCAGCTTTACTTGATGAAAAATTGTTAAAGGTCTTTGAACAATGGAATTGTATCATGAGAGATTTGCTGAGATTTTTTTCTAGGAATAAATTGGATATATTGATGTACTGGAGAAACAATTTATATGGAAAGGCTATTACTGCTATCATTATTTGGACATGTCATCCTTTGTTTTTGTTTAGTATTTTTTTTAATATTTCTGTTGAGGCTTCCTCTTAGAACCACAGATATTTTAGAAGTGTGTTGTTCAGCTTTCATTTTTAAATATATTTTTCTCTTGACTTTCTGTTATTGATACTGTGATTTCATTTTTTTTCTATTTGTTAAGATCTGTTTTAAGGCCTATATCCTTTATCATAGTGAATATTTTATGGGCATTTGGAGAAAAAAACAAATGTGTATTCTACTGGTGGTGCTAAGTGGAGTGTTATATATACATATGTCAATTTGTTCCTGTTGATTGTGTTATTCAGATATCTACATCTATGTGTATCTCTCTATATATATTCAGCTCTATTAGTTTATGATTCTCATATTTTGAGTCTCTGTTGTTTGGATCAGATGTGCTTCTGAATTTTTTTTTTTTATTAATGTGGGCAATTTACTCTTTTTCTAACCTGTCACTTTTATTCTGCTTTTTTCATTGCATTAGAAATAACTTTCTTGTAATCATCATATAATTTGATTGTTTGTTTTTTTAATCCAGTCTGTCAATTTTTGTCTTTTGATTAGTGTACATAGATCATTGACATTTAAGGTGATTATTGGTATGTTGCCACTTACATGTTACTTGGAGTTCTTATTTCTCTGTTTTTTCGTGCCCCACTGAAAGTTACTTGAACGTGTGTTCAGATTTATTTTGATTTATTTATAGTGTATTGAGTGCATCTCTTTATATACTTTTTGTAGAGGTTAGGCTGGTGTTTATAACATACATATGTGACTTATATCATTCTACTAGTGTAAACATTTTACTCAACGTTTGTGTGAAGCATGGAAACCTCATTTTTCCTTGGTTTCCTTTATCTTCACTGCTTTTAAATATCATTATATTGAGCAGCAGATTTTGTTACAGTTTCTATTTCAATGACCAAATATGATTTTTAAAAACTAATCAGGAAAAGGAAAGTCTATTACATGTATCCACATTTCCACTTTTTCCTTTTGTCATGCTTCAAGATTGCTTCCTTTATTAAATTTGAAGAACTTCCTTTCGCCAATCTTTTTATTTGAAGAACTTCCTTTAGCCAATTGTTAAAGGCAAGTCTACTGGTGAAAAATCCTTTTAGTTTTATTTTGAGTATATTTTATTTTTCTTTCATTCTTGAAGAATAATTTCACCAGATTTAGAATTCATAGTTGACAGTTATTTCTTTGGAAGGGTTTCAGACATTACTTCTTTCAATACTCATTCAGATTCACTCTGTCCATAATCTATCTGCATATTTAATGATACAAATACAGATTATTTGGTTATTACCCTACATGACACTCAAGCTCTGTTTACTCTTTTTTATTTTATTTCAGTCAAATTTTTTATCTGTCTTTCACAGTGGGTGAATTTTACTTTTCCGTCCTCAAGTTGACTGATTCTATGCTTTCTGATCTCCAATCTGCTTATAACTCTATACATCATGTTTTTCTTAAAAAATATTATGTTGTATTAATATTTATTAATATATTCATTATATTATAGTATATAATATTGTATGCATTGTAGTATAGTTTATTTACATTTAACATGCTTCTGCATTGTATTGTAACACTTTCCAATTGTTTCTTTTTTATAACTTCCTTTTATTTGCTGTGGTTTTCTATTTTATTTGTTTCAAGAATATTTGTATCTGATTGCTAAAACAATTTCCCAATGCCTGCTTTAAAATCCCTGTCAACAGCACATGATTTACCTCAGTATTGGCATCAGTTGATTGTCTTTTCTTATTCCAGTTGTAATTTATTTGGTGTTGGGTATGGTGGACTATTTTCTGTTTTGTCCTGGATATATTGTCTATTACACTAGGAAATTTTGAGTCCCCAGTTAGCTTTTTTTTTTTAATTTGTTTAGTAGGCATTCACTGGATGTACATTTAACACAGTGATCTTGGCTTTCTTTTGTGGGCTGTGGTTCCAATGAAAGTTTAATTTTCAAAGCCTTTTCGGTGTTATTTTGTCTGCCTGACTTATCTGGTTCCTGCTAACAACTCTCAAGTGGGGAAAGATTTAGAGGTATCCTACCTGTGACATCTGACTGCCCTGTAGTCTCTGGGTAGAAAAGAGTCTTAACCAGTGTGGATCAAGAGGCTTTCTGGGTTGAGACATTTTCTGTGACTTGATTTCTTTTTCTGGTTCTTTTTGTTCATATCAGCATCCCTAAAAAGGAAAATGGATTTTCAGTCATGTTGGGGAAAGACATTATTTCCCTGGATGCTAATTTGTAATGACAGTCTCCTCCGAATCATTATTCCTGTCAGTGTTACAGGGTTTTCCTGGTGTTTCTTGAGGGATCCCTTTTGATATGTAGGATACTTTCTGCTCTAGGCACAGGGTCAGTAAACTCAGAGTCCAGGTGGCTTTCTGTTTTTTTGGTTGAATGAAAGGTGACCTGCTGCTGTCCTGCTCTTTCAGTTCTGAGGTCTCAAACAAACTTGCTTTTTTCTTATACTCTCAGAGTTCTCCTTTGGTTGGTTGTCTTTTGCACCACTTCCAGGGTTTGCAATTGTTTTAGCAGAGAGAAATTGAGGAAATTGGTCTATGACATCTTGAATGGACTCAGATACTTTCTTGCGTATTTAAGCTGCTCTTCCACAGCAGCTTTTTTCACCTGTGCTTTTCTTTTTAAGTGAAAAGTACATACTCACCAGGAAACACAGCATAGGTAGGAGCCAAACAGGGACACACAAATGATTAAAAAGTTTAGGAAGGATATATCAAACCAGAAGTTAGTATCACTTTTCAATGGCTAGACACTATATATCACTCAGCTTCAGCCAAATGTTTTTGAAGGCAATATTTGGTAACAAATATTGCTACAGCCCAATGTTGCAGGTATCCTCCCCCTGCCAAAAAAAAAAAAAGCTTGAAATCTGTATATTAATATAACTTTCCTGATTTTAAAAATATTTTCTATTTTTTAACACTGTAGGGATCAAATATAAGTTAAGAATTGAATAAACATATGTGTGTTATTATACAGTTATCCTATCTCATTGCCTTAAAACATATAGTTAAAATGAACATAACAAAGTACATGTTTTTGCTCTACCGATTGTTGCAGATACTTGGTATACACCAGGGAACAAGGACAATGTATTAGTAGTATCTACATTCATGAAATTTCACTAATTCTGTGCAAGGTAAATGTAAAAAGATACAATGAATAGGTAGAGCAATCTACTGAATCTGTTGTTTATCCTCACCTATCACCTCCTAGTCATGCAATCCAATGGAAAATTTCCAGTTCTTATCAAGTTTTATTTTTGGCACCTCTTTTCAATGCTTCGTATATTTACTTTGACTTTGTCTCTTCACTTTTCTTTCCCTTTTGTTTGACTACTTCCTGAGCTCGCCACTCTTCCAGTCCCTCACACAAGCATGTACAATTAATGTGTGATTAAATACAGACTTTCTGACAGCCATTTTAATGCATAAACTTATCTTCTTCATTTACAAATATTTCATTTTGATGATCTATAATCTGAGCAATTCTGTAACTTTAAAGCCCCTTTTCTCCCTGACACTGAAAAAAGACGCAGGCTTCGCCCAGCTTCTATTGTTCTACTAAATTTCTTCTCCAAGGTCTTTTCTAAATGTTATCTTATTGTTTACTCATGGATTGGCTCATTAACTCAAGAATAATTTATTGATGCCTACTATATAAGGTAGCTATATTATATATCATATGCCTAGAATAAAGACGTGATTATGACACATTATTTGGCTTTGAGGATGCTCAAAAATGATACGCAAAAGTAATTCTAACATAAAATTGGTGAATTAGATTTCTCAGCAAAAAAGTTCAGAAATTCAGAAGTGGATGTTATTATTTCTCACTGTAAGGCTAAGAAAGCCTTTATAGTGGAAGCTAGAATTCCTTTTGAGTAATTTGAGATTTTATTTTGGTGACATTGAAGAAATCCAAAAGATTTATGAAAAATAACATTGGGCATAATATTACCTTTGTTTTCCAGATAATTTGAAAGAATTTTGTTCACAGTTTTGGATTAAATGCAAGAGAAAAGAGGCATGTAGAATGTTTTCTAACTGGACTTATGTACTATTCCAGACAGGAAATTATGAGCAGCCAACCTAGGACAGATACGTGAGAATAAAGATAATATTATTTCTTGGGAATACATTCACATTTTAAAAACTATTTTATTATTTTACTTAGAAATAATAATTTCAATTTTGCACTGATTAAAATGATAATTTTTACAATGTTATATTTTCTTTTATTAATAAAAAACAATTGCTTATTGATGAGTAGTATCAATGTATAAGATATTTCTTCATATTTCCTATTACATATAAAGGGTTCAAAAATCATTGCATAGTTTTGAAGTTAATGTAGAATCTCTCTATAATCAAAAAGATTAAAGGAACTTGATAGATATTCAAATTATAGGGTCTCATTCCAGACCTAGAACCCAACAACTTATGTTTTAACAAAACCTCAGAGTGATTTTGATGAACACCAATGTTTAAGAACCATTGTATTATGGTGACAGTCAGGAGAGAATAGGAAGTGTTGCACAATAAGGAAATTTTTGTATATGGAAGTTGATGGAATTCTTATTTGGTGCATTTCAATTTTTGTTTGAATTAATAAATAAGGGGGTTAGGGAAGAAGTGAAGATGGAAGATTAAGGAAAGTGCTTGTAATAGCTTGAAATAATCTTGAGACAGAAAAGAACCATGTTCAGAACACTTTTAAGAAAAATACTTTGTCTATCACAGATTAAATTGATCTTTTCCTCTTCTGAAATCCTAGTTTTTTGACATTGTGAAAAAATAATATTTTATACCTCTTCACATTCTAGGTACTCATGTCTTTAATATTATCCTCTTATTTCTGCCGGTATGTTTTAGGCCTTATCTTTTTTTTTTTTTCATTTGGCTTAATCGTGGCAATGGGTATTGCCTTCTATTCTTTTGCTTCGTTAAGTATTCCCAGGATGGGGTTTAAAATGAGTGTAGAAATATTTGAGAAATGAATAAATCGATTAACACGTAAGTAAAAGACCTAAATGGGAAAAAAATTTGAGGTGAAGTCTTAGAAAATATTATATAATGGGCCATGCTTTCTATTATAGTAGCACATTTGAAAAGTTAACAATATTAGGAAGTCAAGGTGAATCTACAAAACTCTGTTAGAAAGGTTATAAAAGCAACAGAAACTATTGTTCTCTGCTTCATTGTTCAGTATATTAAGCTGCAGTACTGGAGTCTATGTGCTATCTGCCTGCAAGTAACTTGTCACAAGACAAGCAACCTTTTATGCTCTAAAATTTCCTTAACTCACAGAGCAATCACTAGACATGATATATTCTATGCATGTTTTTTAATCTTTAAATTCACTTGCCTTATCTCACATTGTCCAATAAAAATGAAGAGAGACCCAGACCATGGAAAAAGCTAGTACTGTTTTCTTGCTCATGCTTTGAAAGACTAAAAAAAAAAAAAAAAAATGAATAAAATAATGAGTACAGGAGAGTCTCCAGAGCACCACATGTAGTTAGACAAAGTTCTAGGTGACTATCAGTGAGAGAGGCAATATCAACCGATTAAAAATGAATGGGACTTACTTCCACTGAGACAAGGCTGACAAATGAAGTGAAAAAAGCTCAAGGACAAATGAATATCAAAGAAGATTGACCTGTCTTACTGAGTCATGTTCAGGCTACTCAACAGCCTTATATGAAAATGAGTGGATCCTTGTGCATTTTTCATATGCATACTTTGCCCAGCTTCAAAGCCCCATTGTGTATATTGGTGTAAATATTATGAACAAAGTACAAATTCAAAACCATTCTACCAAACAGACCTTATTTTGAGCATATTTAAGTTTGTCAAAAGGAGCGGAAAGGGAGGCTAAATGAAATAGAGTTATAAATAGCAATGCTTGTTCTGAATGCTTGAAAAACTGGCAAAAATTTGGAATTACTGATGCAAACATGTAGGAAATATATCATAACAATTTGAGACTTCTCATCTATAACATAAAATTCATAAAACATTATTGAATAAAATGTCTCATTCTTGATATCATTTCCATTTGTGGTTATAATTTCTTAAAGGCTTGAAGCTTAAAGCCTTAGTTTTCATATTTCAGTGACAGAGGAAAAATATCAGAAGTTTATTTCCATTGTCAAAACAATATCTGTAGTTTAAAAACTTACAATGTTTTTAAGCTTACAGAATGATTTAGTTTCTATTGTCAACTTTTCTCATTTTTTTCAGAATACACTGTAATACATACTTTGAGTACACTACCATTGATCTAGTCTGTGATTATCTCAGGCACTTTTATGGATTTTAAAACCCATATCATTATTTAATTTTAAAATTATCACTAATTAAAATGCTAGTGTACCCTTTGCATTAGTTTTTTATGGATGATATAACTACAACTACTACAATTACTACAAGTTTGACACTTACAACAACAGAAATTTATTTCCTCACAATCTCAAACCCAGATTTCAGAAGTCTGAAATCAAGATGTGGACAAGGCTACACTCAGACCTGACTTTCAGCCTCTGCTCCCTGTTGGCATCCCTTGTTGTTTGGCTGAATCGGTAAAATCTTGGCCATCTTCTTCCCATTGTCTTCTCCTCTTCTATGTCCATCTAATATCCTTCTCAATCACTCTGTGAAAACACTGGTCATTGGATGTAGGCCCCACCTGGATAATTGAGGACAAACTCCTTCAATCAAATACTTAATCATATCTTTTAACATATAAGGCAATATTTACATCAGAGATATACCTTTTGGGGAGCCACCATTCAAGCCACCATACTCTCTCATGTCAATTACAAAATAAGATTAAGTTAATTACTTTCCCTGAGAAAATTGTTTTTAACTGTAATTTATGATTAAAAATAAATTTGTCAAAACTGAATATTTTATTATTGTGAGATATAAAAAGAGCAAAGATATTTTTCAATCGGAAAAAAAATAGTGCTTTAGTTTCATTAATAGTTGTAGAAGAAAATCATTTCCTATGACCTATCTCATGACATAGATGTATTTGCTCAAAAACATTTTTATTACGAATTTATGTTTTAAATAGTATAGCCCAAAAAGTGAGGCAGAAAGGAAGTCAAGATATCTTTTTTTAAAACGCAATCAAATATCTTTAGTGATAAGCAAAATATAACTATGAAACTTTCATTAATAGTTTTTTTAAAAATCAGTTATAAAATTATTGAGGATATTATTTTGAGACCGTTCATAGCTATTTTATTGAATTTAAATGAAGTTTCAGTTTTGAGTGTTCTACAAAACCTTGCATAATGTGATTATAACTCTTTATTGTTTCCGTTGATTTACACAGTATGTCATGGTAAATAAAATTGTATAAAAACACGATGAATAATATATTTTTCTTTTGTCAAAATTTAAAACTTCAATCCACTCGCTTCATAAATTTAAAGCTCTTTCTGATTTGGTTACAGCTAAATATTTGCTACATTTTCTAACCATTATTAAACATATATGTCTAACTTCTTTCTTGATACATTTAATAATTTCATTAACTAGTCACCATTCATTTACTCTCATTAGATTTTATTTCTTAAAATTAAATAACAAATAATTGACAAAATGAATTTTGTTCATTGCAGTCATATTTACTTTAGTGTGATGAATTAATTTGTATTGAAAGTGTGGTTGTAGTTTACAGGTTATTAGTAAATGACTCCTACAAATGCTATAGAAGTTTATAGTAACTACATTATTACCATTAATATTTCCACATCTATATTTGAATTTGAAACAACGGTTATCTAACAAAGCATAAAATCATTTCTTTGAAGAAAATGAAAAAAGCTTAAAGAAAAAACAATCAAGTGATGTAAAATTTGAATAGGAGTTAAATGTTATTTTATGGGAGAGAGAGAGAGAGAGAATACTTGTATATAGTTTCTTTGCTTCTTTTACCACTTCTGAAAAGTCTCCACAGATTAGAGTTTTGAAGTCAGCAACAATATGTCAACAAATGAGAACAAAGCTTATTTTAGACTGAGGCAGCAGAAACATTATATTGTAAACGTGTTTCTTAACCTTGGCATAGACAGTAGATAGGCAGTCTACTACTGTGTTAATAACCAACCTGAAAAGGACAAAATGAAAATATAATTCTGTGACATGAAAAGGTTATTGATTTGTCAAAATGTAATCTTTAAAGCAATTTTTAAAATATTGTTCTGGCAGAATTTGTTCTTGTTAACCTCTTCATATTTTAACACCAGGACTATCACCATTTATGGAAAATAAATGTAATTGAGTTCACTTCAGTCTAGCTAAACTATGTTCATTTAAAGATTTCCTAGGATGGAAAATGTTACAAATTATTTTAAAAGAGCATGGAAACTATAGTTTTATGGAAGTTGTATTTTAAATTATTCATAACATTTTGAAGCACTGGTATGGATATATAGTGCATATTATATTTTGATATATAGTTTCAGGTAAGTATGTGATACTTTCTCTAGTTAGGGAAAAAATGCCCATTTCCACTTTATCAAAAAATTCCAAAATTATGAATGATAATTTTCTCTTTAAGTATAATGAAAGATACACTTTTGTTTTTGCAGTTATTTTTGAAATGTTCTTTAAAAGCATTTGGCTTAAAGTTGCTACTCCAAATATGTATTGATTGTTTGAGAATACATTATTCTATATCAATTATTTTTTAGTTATTAAAAGACTCAGTTTTATAAAATTAATTTAAACATTTAGAGAGAAGTATCATATTAAACAATATTCATATAAAGTAATATTTATTTGATAACATATGATAATAGACATAATCAACTATTATATAGTTACCTACTCTTGATGTAACTACCTACCTGGTTTCTGACATCCACAATCCTATATCCATATCTTCCAGCACACACACACACACACACACACAAGCACACGACAAAAAATTAAATATTTCCAAGTCGACTAATGTAGCAAACTATGAGACTGTGTTAATGAAGCCATTATAAATATCTGTGTTAAATATAAAATGTGATCACTGAATTGATGATTTAATGTCACTAAGGTTTTATCCAGCAATGCTTGTGTAAGTATTTGTTCTATACACCAATGTGTTTATGTCATATATACTTACATATGAATATAGTCCTTGGATTTAAAGATATAGGTGCAAAATAGCTACTATGTATTTTTTTGACCCATGTTATAAGAATACATAACCCTTCAGCAAGGATGGATTATACCTTATTTTTCCAAGGCAAAGTGACTTGTATTAGAAATATTTAAGGTTAATTGAATTGTTTCTCTGCCAAGTTAGGGAAAACAGCATTCAACTCCAACTCCATAGCTATTCCCTTAAAAAAATTCTCTACTTCCTTTTATGTTAATTTTCTTGGAGAAGCTAATTTAATTTAATTTTCAAGTGGACCCATCAGAGCATAATACGAAGCACATCATCCACATGTTGATAGCGGGTGCTTTAATTTAAAGGAATCAGATAATGGCTAAAAAGAAGATACCTGTCAAATGATTTGGAAAACTCAACAGCAGATACCTAAGGCTGAAGAACATAAGTGTTTTCAACTACTTTCAACTGAAGCAGAAGAGAGAAACCAGAAAATACATAAAATCTAATGTCATGTTAAATTTTTGGTAATAATGGAATACACAAAAATAAATATTATGGAGATAGTTCAAAATAGGCAATTATGATACTATAATAAATCTATACTTGCATAGATATTCATCTTTGTAAAATCGAAAACATGAAGGCAGATGAAAATTTAGAATACTAAATACCAGTAAAAAAGAGAGAGGGGGAAGTGACATCACAGCCATTATACCAACACATATTGAATACTTCTTTGCTTGGCCAGATTTAGTTTGGCTTCTGAAACTTCTGGTAGATCCATTTGTGCACTTCCTTTAAAATCCAGTTTTAGCAAAGACTCCTGAGCTAAGTCAGTTTAGCAAGAACCTCCCATCCTTGATATCTGATCATCCTCAATATCTGATCAGGTTCCTCATCCTTCATGGTCCCTCAAGTGATATTAGATCATCCTGGCCTGTCTTCAGCAAGGATCATGTTAGGTTGGTTTACCCAAAACCTCCCATATCCCTAATGTTTCCTTTTAGTAATTTTCCATCCAATGGCCACCACCCTGTTCCATGGTTAGTGTGGCTCCTTGATTCCAAGACCACATGCAGTGGTTCCTATACCTATCAGGATGGTCCTGAATAAAGCCTCCCTTAACAGGCCTTAAGAGGTACATATAATAGTGGTGACAAAACAATGAATAACTCATTGAGAAAATTAAGAGAAATGTAACAAAGGAGGAAATAATTGCATTACACATTAAAAGTTGCACAGGAATTTCCATTAATATTTTTGAACTTGCGGAGAAAAATGAAGTTTCAAATAGTTATTACACAAAAACTTACAGTAATATCAAATAATGTATCATTTAGATTTTAATCCACAAATAATAAGAATCTTTTTTTTTTTTTTTAGAGATAGGGTCTCACTGTGCTGCCCAGGTTAGAGTGCAATGGCATCATCATAGCTCACTACAACCTCAAACTCCTGGGCTCAAGGAATCCTCTCCTGCCTCAGCCTCAGAATGGCTGGTATTTCAGAGGCATGTCATCATGCCCAGCTAATTTTTTAAAAATTGCTTTGTAGAGACAAGGTCTCCTTTTTGCCCAAGCTGGTCTGAAACTCCTGGTCTCAAGTGATCGTCCCTTCCTGGGCTCCCAAAATACTAGGATTATAGCTATGAGCCACCACACTGGGCCAATAAGACCTATCAACAGAGATAATGTTATCTAGGAACTAACCTGGCTTACACACACAAAAACACAAATATTGTTAAAGTAAAAGTAGACAACTGTTCATTGAAATCCTTTTATGTTCTAGGTACTATGATAGATTATTTAATATTTAATATCTCATTTAATCCCTCCCACAAGTATTAATAAGGACATCACAGTCCATATTTTACAGAAAATAGGTATGAGAAGATACTGGATTTTGTGACCGTTATTCTGTCCCAACTCCTCTCAATGCAAAGAATTTTGTAGGATGGAAAGAATCTTCTACTTATCATAAAGTCTTTATATTTTTGTCAATTTGTAAATAAACATTTGTAATATTACTAAGGTCCAGAAATAGAAGCTTAATGTTTAAGTTCCTTAGTTTAACTTTCACGACTAACGTTGCCATTCATTCTATAACAAAAAGTCAGCTTTGCCATACTTGAATACCTTAGTAGCTAAATGTCTTCACTGCCTTCAACAGGTAGATATGGCTTCTCCATTATTGCTCTTTTCTGAGGAAAAGTTTTAGTGGGTTTGTTTAATTAGTGCAGCCAAGTTTGGCTGCATTTGTAGGTAAAGGAAGGGAATATATTATTCCTTATTCCTTGAGAAGGTAGGATTCATTAGTAAGAATTACAAAAGGTACTAGTCACCTACAGAAAGCAAGGAAAATATCCAATAAAGCAATCCTATATTCTCATATTGCCTCCTGGAAAATTAAACCCCTTGTTCAAGCTCTGTAATTGGTGGATGCAAAGGTGATAGCCAAGGGGACTTTAAACATGGAGGAAATACTCATTTGAGTTAATTTAATCTACTTTGTACTGATAGCATAGCTCAATCTTTTCTCATCATTATAAGACTTTCTGTATTAAATGGGAAAAGTAATAAAGATAGAATAAGGGAAAAAATGGCTCAAAAGCAATGACTAACAAAAAATGCACTAAAATATTGCTGTTATGCTTGAGCCAAAAAAATAGGAGTTGAAAAAATATTTTCCTTAATAAACAAGAACAATCAAGCCTAGTTTTTCAATCTTTCTTAAAATTCCTTGCAGGCTACAGATTATTTATTACAGGATAAAATTATTCTTTTTAAATTACTAGTATCAAACACTTCAAATATTTTTGTAAATTGTTATATAATCAATTTGTGTTTAAAAGTTACAAAAATGCTTATGATAAATTTAAAAACTCAATTTTCTATAAACTATATGAAATAAATCATTATTTTGGAAAAAAGAGAAGTCTGTGGTATAGTATACAGTGTATTATTCAGCATAAATTATTTTTGAAAAAAATTCTGCCTTTTTATCATATATGCTGTTATGAACTTGATTAATTTATACTCAAGGGGACCTTTTGATATGGCCTGGACCTTCTGAGTTCCTTATATTTGGCCTACATTTCTATATGGGTGAAATCATATAAAAATGTAAAAAGCGCTACTTAGAATATTAAAATTTTGAAATGATATTAAAATAACTAACCATGTAATGTTTAGCAAACAATCTTCATATTGTAAAACTTTAATATAAAACATTTACACAAAATTAAATCAATCAGTAAAACAACATAAAGATTCTCAATGGCCGGTGAACCTTGGATATATGCATGGGTGGACGGGTGGGTGACTGGCTGTTGCAGAAGACATCCTAAAACATTTCCCTAATATTTGAGGTGGACCTTGTAAAAATATACACCAAATAATGTTTCCCTTTCATGTACATTCTCTCTTATTTATAAGAAAACAGTTATTCTTCTAGTTTCCCAAGGTGGAAATTTCCAAATAATCCTTATTTTTTCTCTATCTCTACCTCAATAACTTAATGCAATCAATGCAAACTTAATGCAACACAATAATACAAGTAGTAAGGCATACAAGTGTTTTCTATATGGAGAATACATGTTTTCTAAGATTAGTTTATCCAGCATGAGTGGGTTTTCATAAAAATAACTACATAGGATTCTTAAGATATTATTTTTTAATTCTAATTTTGGATGACATAAAATTCAGTACAATCGAAGCCTTCTGGAAATTTAGTCTCAATAAAAATTCACTCAAGTTTACAGCAGACACATGAACCATAATAAGGGTGAGTTCAATATCTTGAGTCTAATACATCTGGACCTACCAATGCATACATTTTCATTTGTCTAGTAGTCATTTTACAACATAGTATTATTGCAATTGAATTTGCTAGTTGGCATTTTATTATTATTATTATACAGAAATTAACCATGGAATTAATTTCAATTTGCTATGTTTCATGCCACTAGTCCATGTTGTTTTATGATGGGTCCCTTTAAAGTCAGAACATATATACTGTACTCTCACTTCTGTCAAAAAGTATATGAAATTAAGCAAGTTACTGAATCTTTTAAGTACATTTTCTCTGCAAATTAGGTGGCTAGATGAGCTAACCTCCACAGATGTTTTGGTCTTTAACATTGTTTACTAAAAAAGAAAAACATCAGATAAATAAATTCATACATCATACTAATGCTTAATTCCTAAAATGTGATTTTTCAACACATTATCTATTGGAGTTTCTATTATAGAAATTTAAACTGTTTTTATCCCTGCCACCTTTAGAATCTTCTAGTTCCTTCACTTGTGTATTGACATTTTAGCTAAAATGACCTTTTGTTCCTATAGATTTAAACAATGTAACTGCAATACCATTAGCTGTTTTAATTCCAATTCAATTTTTATGCCTCTTTCTTACTTTGGCCATTTTTCAAAGATACGTTCTATATTCACTACAAGAAGAAGAGCAAGTTAGAAAGAGAGAAATAGAAGTCTTCCTATTTTTCTTCTAGTTTGCACATAAATAAAAATACAACAGCCACAGAGCAAGGGGATGCTATGCTGGGAAAGAGCACCTTGCCTTGAAGTTAGACATCTATTTCAGTGGGCAAGATGACACAATTTTACCATCGTTATTTATCCATTCTGAATGATTTAATAGCAGAAATGTGTACAAAGTTGAAGGTATGACAAAGAAATAGAGGCAAAAATATGTGCTAAACATTGTGCATGAATGTATGTGTGTTTCCTTTATAACAGGTCTGTGTATTTCATAGTTTTGTTCTCCTTTTCGTAACATTTTCTCCTAGAGCTCAGAGATAAGTACGGTATTGCACTATATCGTGTGAAATAAATTAGTAGCTCTACACTTCACCCACAATTGACCCTTATTGATAAGAACACATGCTCATACAATTTTACTAGCCTCTACACTATTGAACATTTTCCATTAATAAAAAAGGAATGTATTAAATGTGGGAGTTGGGATACACACACACACATATATACACACATACACACACAGTAGAAAAAAGAAGTCTCCAGTGTTTATTGAGCAGGCTGCTTATATATTAATATGTTTGATAGATGCTATTACCTCCAGGTTGCACCATTACTAGGTTTCTAATTTTGAGGTTATACTCTTTTTATGTCCATGAAAACTTTTCACATCATGATTTTTGAACTATGATAGAACTGGATATCCAAATATATGGTGGCCACATGTCCTATTTTTAGAGCTTTTCATTATTTTACCTTATGTCATATAAGGCAATATCAGATAATCTATTTTTTGTTTGTTTTTAGAAAGAGATTCATCAAGCATCAATTGAGAAAAGGAAAATATGAAATAAATCCATATCAAAGATGTTAACCATGTCTTACCTTACATCTCCCGGAAAGTAGAACATGAGTCAAAAACCTGGGCCAATGGCAATTTGGAAAATTATCTCTGAGAGCAGGAATGAATACTCAAAAGAGTTGACTGAGGAAAGTTGAAAATCAATTAAAATAGAATTACCAAGGTGACCACTGCCAAGGCTAACTGGGCAGTTTGCTCACTGACTCACAGAGACTTTATTTTACGGTTTTGTGCAAAAAAGATTAAAGAAAATGGCCTATATTTTTAAGTAAAGACCTAAGCTTCAAGGCAGTTTTTCTTAAGCTTCCCATTAAAATTTCTAGAGATTTTTAAATCTCTATATAAAAGCATTCATGAATCCTTTTTCAAGTAGTAGAGCCTTGGAATTTTGCCACTGACTTTAAAGCAAGCCTTGAGAAGGGAAACAGGTCAACAGTGTTTTTGGAATGAAAATATTTTCCACAGTTGGTCTCCTCTAACTGAGGATGTGGAGAGAGAGGATACTCAGCTTTGTGTCAAAGTAGTCTACATTCCTGAAAGCCACATCCTAAATTCCTGGGCATTAACTCCCCTGATAAGCATAAAAAGGGGTTGCAAGGATTGCAAAGTAAACCTGTGAAAAACAAATTATGCATAAATGGGAAGTTTCCATTTAGTAGTGCCTACTTGTTTCCATTGGTGCCTACTTGCTACCAATACAAGCCTGATACCAGAGGAGGTTTGACCAGAGTGCATTAGTTTGCAGTTTCCATTGGTAGTTTCCGCTGGTGCCTACTTGCTACCAATGGAAGCCTGATGCCAGAGGAGTTTTGACCAGAGTACATCAGTAGAAGCACCATGGCTTTCCATTGACTTTGGAAAGCTTGAAGGTCCATGTTTAGATGTGGGGCCATTTCTACAATTCAAAGGTGAAAAATACACCAAGCTTCCTCTTGAATCT
This sequence comes from Lemur catta, assembly GCF_020740605.2. Taxonomy (NCBI): domain Eukaryota; kingdom Metazoa; phylum Chordata; class Mammalia; order Primates; family Lemuridae; genus Lemur; species Lemur catta. The sequence continues at coordinate 45,367,272 of NC_059140.1, forward strand.
TCTGCCCACTGGTAAAAGTAGGAAGCACTGGTCCACAAGCTGCCATCCCCAAATAGTTGAGGCTGGCACTGTAGTGTTGACTCTCCTAGGTGGGCATGTGTGATGGCCACGTGATTTCTCAAAGGTATCATCATTCATGAATCAGAGAAGTCCCAGGGAAGGAAATGAAAAGTCCATAGGAAGATTTGGTCAGGAGGTTGTCCAGTTACAGCTGAACAAAATTAATCAGAGCCTGCTTAAAACTGGTTGCTGATATAACATTGCTAGATAGTGGTGGGGCCAAGAGAACTTGGCATGGCACACAAATGAAGACAAACAGAACTTGTCATCATGGGGTGCTGCACCATTCAGTGTTACCTGAAGCAGAACTAACTGCCGAGAGTTACTTTGATCATAAAGTACAATTTTTATAACCATATTACTTTGAAGAAATATATTGCACGTAAAAATAAAATTTAAAGTAATATTTATGTGTCAACATCTTGAATCCACAATTTTAGAATTTCCAGTATGTTTTAAAAATTCTGTCAACTGAGATATTCAGAAACAAAGTGGCAAGGGAAATTGGAGAAAACATATTTTTAGCTGCAGATTGAACATAGAACCACCAGGAAAATTGTCAAAACGTGGGGGTATGTTGGACATAAAACTGGGCTTCCTGATTTCATAAGTGGTACTAAAGCAGATATTGTGTGTGGAGTGGGGAGGAAATTATGAAGACATGGAAGATTGTTTTCTGACCAGAAATGATGACTTACTTATAGACGTTCTATCATAAAAATCAAATAGTTTATAAAATCATTTGAGCTTTGATATGATGGTAGTTGGGGAAACCAGTTTGCTTTTTTGAAAAACTCACAGGTTTAATTTACAGACTTCTCAACACAGTTCTTTTTAGTACAACAATATACACCCTTTAGCTGTGTATAGTTAAATTAACTATTAAGACTTGTATTAAAAAAAACAGAAAGAATAAAAGTTAATTAAGCTAACAAATGAACACAGAAGAAACAGGATGCATCCACAGGTGGTAAATCATTTCAACTGTGAGGGAAATGGGAAAGCAAGCATGATAGCCAGCTGTTCAAAGCAGTGTAAATTGTACACAGCAAACCTGAACTGAAAATCCAAGCTAAAGCTTAATGTAATCCCTTCAAGGCAACAGATGCTCATAGGAAAAAAAAAAAAAAAAACAGGGAGGGCAATTTATTGCAGAAAATTACAATGATATTATAATCTGTGATCTAGACATTAAATTGAAGATCTCTCATAGTCAATAGTCCAATATTAGAAACACAATTTAGTTGTGCTGGCATAGAAAATGAAGATCCTGAATTAAAACACTTAGTATAACCATGAGGAATAAGACCCTGTTTGTATACCTTCCACCCTTAGGCCCTCAGGCTTGACAAACTCTGTCTGTTATTCTGTTGAGAATAACTAGACTAGATGTATTAAAAAATGAGATACTTAATCACAGGTATTTTTCAGAAGAAAATATTTTTTCCAATATATTAGGTAGAGTACAAAGAGAAATTAAAGATGCAAAATCTATATAATAACAGATAAAGGTTAACAACTAATCAATGAAAAATATAGAATTAACCTTATTATTGCTAAAGGTATAAGATCAACCATAGTAAACAACAATCAGCCACAATATTAAAGCAATGAGATTTCATTAATGAACACATTATGTAGCAGGTGGTAGAATTATTTGAAATCATATGACTTATCATCTAGGGTGTTGCTATAAAATTGAAAATTATGAAATTCAGCAAATTAAACAGCATACCATCTCTTCTATTTACGATGTTTTTTCCTCTTATCTTTCAAATTAATTTTTTCATTCTTTTCTGTATGTTTTACTTTAATTAGCGATTTACATATATTTATACATAAGTGGAAACATTGGAAAAATGCCACTGATATTATTAGCTCCCCCCAAAATCATATATTGGTTTTCTCCCCTTTTTAGGTTTTTCCATAATTTTAATAGTTATAATCATATTTAATTTGACTATTGACTCCCATGAGAAATTTTTCCTGAATGTAAGGAATTTCCAGGACATTTTTTTAAACTTATTTCTTTAGGAATTACAGGATATACACTGAATATCAGAGAGCTGACTTGGACTTAGTATTTTACCACTTTTCTTCAAATGAGGAAATCTTGCAACTGTGTGTCCTTATTATTTTCACTAGCATATGTATTAAATCTACATACATTATGAACCTTAGAATACAATGTTAAAATTTTGTTTAAAAGCCATGTGCATCTTTTTAAATCAAAAGGGAAAATAAAATCTTTTATATCTTACCCATATTAGGATTTACAGTGCTCTTTATTTCTTCTTGAAGACCTGGTTATCCTTTGTTTCATGTCATGGTAGCACAAATAACTTACTTAAGTGTTTCTTATATTGCATGTCAATTGGTTAAACAAAAACAAACAAGCAAACAAAAAACCCCCAAAGTTTTTAATTTCCCTCATCTGAAAAGTCTTTATATAGCTTTCAGTCTTAAAGTACCATATACTTTTGCCAGATTAGAACATCAAGTTAACATTTTTTTTCAGCAAATAAAAAATATTATTCCACTGCCTTGCAGACTCTATAGTTTCTGAATATCCAACTGAGTTGCCTGAAATACATTGTATCATTTTTTTTTCCTCTGGTTTCCATCAAGATGTTCACTTTATCTTTGGTTTTTAGCTATTTGGCTATAATGTGCTTTAGTGGATTTTTTGTTTGTTTTTGTTCCATGTTGCTTACTGAGTTCTTGAACTTCCAAATTTATGTAAATATATTCATTTCCACAAAAAACTGTTATATCTCCATTTTCTTTCTGAAGCCCTCTCTTCTTTCCATCTACAATTACCCATGTTTGAACTTTTTGATACTGTCCCATAGGTCCCTGAGTTACCTATTTTTCTCAATATTTTTTCTTTTGTTTTTTAAATTGTATAATTTCTATTGATCCATCTTCAAACTTGATTTTTTTCCTTTCCTAGTTTCATTTTAATCATAAGCCTATTTAGTATTTTATTTTAGATGCTGCATTTTTTACCTAAAGAACTTAAATTTGGTTTAAGAAGATTTTACTACCAAGAATTCATACCTTTTTACTCATTTTTTCTATGTCCTTGATCATAGAAATAAAAACTTTTGTATAACTCCTGTCTGATGTTCACAAATTCTAGGTTATTTCAGTTTTGGTCTATGGTGATTGTTTGGTTGACAAGGATTCATAATTTTTGCTCCTTTGGCATTGTGATACATTGTAAAAGTAATGGATTCTGCCAGATTCCCCTGAAAAATATTATATTTTTAAAGAAGGTAGTTGATTTGGCTAAATTCACTCTTTCTTAAGTAAACTCTTTCTTAAGCAATAGACAGTGGAACAAATTTCAGTCCCATTTTTTGGCCTTTAGCTTGCCTGTATGAAATCTGGATAATGCATATGTGGTTCATAGGTCAGTAATGGAATGAGCAAAGAGCACAGATAATACACAGAAGTTAAGATTGATTTCTTTGACTTTCCTCATTTTTTCAGAGACACTGGTTGACCCAAACGCTGGCATTTATATTTTCAGAACAAGACTGCATACTTTCCACTGAAATTTTAACTACCTCTTACTGTATAAACTCTGACTAAGATCTACAAAAATAGGTATCAGATATATTTTGTTTTTTGTTTTGTTTTGTTTTGTTTTGTTTTCAGACAGAGTCTCATATTTTGGTGAAAAACAAAAAATTTAAAACAATAGGTATCTTAAAGTCCAAATTTCCTGATCACTATAAACTGTGCCTAAATCCCTGCCTAAAACTTAGAAATGTTTTATATTTTTACATTTCTAAATTTTATCATGTAAATAAAAACTCATAATTGAATTTAAAATATTTTGAAAAATAGTATGATGAAAATAAAATGTAACTTAAATATTTTATAGTGCAGCTAAAATAGTATACCTAGTGACTTGACCATCACTACAAGAGAGGTAGAGAAGTGAATTTTTTTATCTGGACACATTACTGCTTCACACAAAGTCAGAGTTCTTTTATTAAGGAGGAATAGGATTAAACTGGCCATTTCTGCCACAACTACTTTGCTATAGTATGAATCTCATGCTATTAAGCATTAATTTGTCATCTCCCCTCCTGAACAAAACCCCTTTATCTTTAATTTTTCTTTAATATTTGCTAACTACTCTGAAAGTTGTCTCCTCTACCAATTATTTATTTCTTTTATAGATATACATTTGTGTGTATATATATCAAATTTCATTGTGGTCTTATTTGAAGACATTTCTCACCTCAAAGAACTAGAAAAGCAAGAAGAAACCAAACTCAAAATTATCAGATGGAAAGAAATAATAAAGATCAGAGCAGAAATCAATGAAACTGAGACTAAAAATAATACAAAAGATCAACAGAATGAAAAGTTGTTTTGAAAAAAAATATAAGAAAAATTGACAAACCTTTTGCTAAACTAAGAAAAAATAAGAGAATATCCAAATAAACAATATCAGGACAAATAAGGAGACATTACAGTTAACGCCATTACAGATCATTTTAAGCAACTGTATGGAAATAAGTTGGAAAACATAAAAGAAATGAATAAATTCTTGGACCCATACAACTGCCAAGATTGAACCATGAAGACTGGGAAAGCCTGAATAGGCCAATAATGATTAACAAGATAAAAGCAATAATAAATATTCTTCCTCAAAGAAAAGCCAAGGACCAGATGACTTTACTATTGCATTCTAGAAACTTTTAAAGATTAATACAGATTCTACTTAAACTATTCCAGAAAACTGAAAAGGACAGAATTCTTCCAAACGCATTCTATGATACTAGTATTACCCTAATACAAAAACTAGACAAACACAAAACAAGAAAACTACCATCCAATATCCCTAATTAGCCAAGCTGCAAAAATCCTCAACAAAATGCTAGCAAACCAAATTCAACAACATGCTAAAAAGGTCATTCCCAATGATTAAGTGGGATTCATGACAGGGATTCAGGGATGGTTCGACATATATAAACCAATAAATATGATACATCGCATTGACATAATCATGGCCAAAAAACAATAGGATCATTTTAATAGATGCTAGAAAACATTTGATAATATCCAACATCTCTTACTAATAAAAATTTTCTACAAACTTGGCATCGAAGAATTGTGTGTCAAAAGAATAAAAGGCCATATATAACAAACCCACAGCTAGCATCATATTTAATGAAGAAAAATTGAAAGCCTTTTTTTCTAAGATCTGGAATGAGACCAGAATGCTTACTTTCACCAGTTTTATTCAAAATAGTACTGGAAGTCCTAGGCAGAGCATTTATACAAGAGATAGAAATGAAAGGCATCCAAGTTGGAAAGGAAATAGTCAAATCATCCTTGTTAGCAGACAGCATGATATTATATATAGCAAAAACTTAATGACTCACCAAAAAAATCATCAGAACTGATAAACAATTCAGTAAAATTTCAGGATACAAAATCAATAGGCAAAAATGTTTAGAATTTCCATATTCCAACAACAAACAATATGAAAAAGAAATTTTAAAATTTCCATTTACAATAATTGCAAAAAAAAATGGGAATAACTTTAACCAAAGAAATGAATGATTTCAACAATGAAAACTATAATGTGCTGATAAAAAAAATTGAGGACACAAAATAATGAAAAAATACAGCATCATATGATCATGAATTGGAAGAATTAATATTGTTAATATGTCCATACTACCCAAAGCAATTTATAGAATCAATACAATTGCTCTTAAAATGCCAATAAAATTCTTCACAAAAATAGAAAAAAATTTCTAAAATTTGTATAGAACTACAAAAGGCCACAGATAGCCCCCCCCCAAAAAATAAATAAAATAAAGAAGAAAAAAAAGCCATAGGCATCAAGCTACTTGACTTTAAAACATAATACACAGCTATAGTAACTAAAACAGCATGGTACTGCCATTAAAAATAGATGATGAGCCAAATACATTTCGTGTAACCAAAATGTTTGTACCTCCATAATATCCTGAATTAAAATAAATAAATAAATAAAAAATAAAAAACACATGCATAGATGAATAGAACAGAATAAAACACTCAGGTACAAATCAATGAATTTACGTTTACTCATTTTGACAAAGGTACCAACAACATATAATACATGGGGAAAGGACAGTCTCTTCAATAAATGTTGCTGGGAAAATTGCATATTTGCATGGAGAATAATGAAACTAGATCAGTATCTCTCACTACATACAAAAATCTAATCAAAATGCATTAAAGACTTAAATGTAAAATCTTAAATTATAAAACTACTAGAGGAAAACATTGGTCTGGGCAAGTATTTTTTGAGTAATGTATCAAAAGCACAGGCAACCTAAGCAAAAATTAACAAATGGGATTCTATCAAGCTAAAAATCTTCTCATTTCTCAAAAGACATACAAATGGTCAATGGGTATATAAAAATACTCAACATCATTAATCATCAAGGAAATACAAATGAAAGCCACAAGGAAATACCATCTTACCCCAGTTAAAATGGCCTTTGGTAAAAAGACAGAAAATAACAGATGCTAGTGAGGATGTGGAGAAAGGAATACTCCTCCACTGTTGGTGGGAATGTAAATTACTATAGCCACTGTGGAGAGCAGTATGGAGCCTCCTCAAAACTAAAAATAGAGCTATTATATGATCCGGTAATCTCACTGCTGGTATATATCAAAAAGAATGGAAATCAATATATTAGAGAGACATCTGCACTCATGTGTTATTGCAGCACCATTCACAATAGCCAAGATATGCAATCAAGCCAAGTGTACAACATCAGAAAAATAGATAATTAAAATGATGTATATATACAGAATGGAATATTATACAGCCACGAAAAAGAATGGCATCCTGTCATTTGCAGCAGCATGGATGGAACTAGAGAACATTATGTTAATAAGCCAGGCACAGAAAGGCAAATATGTCATGTTCTAACTCATATGTGGGAGCTAAAAAAAAAATTGATGTCATGGAGATAGTGAGCAGAATGTTGGTTATCAGAGGCTGGGAAGGACAGGTGGGTGTAACAAGAGAGGTTGGCTAATGGGTACAAATTTCTAGAATGAAGGAGCTAACATGCCTGGAAAAGACATGTACATAAAAAATGATTATTTAAAATCAAACTGAGGGTGATTATTGGGGGAATAGGTGAAGAATGCACATGACTCTTTACTAGTTTTGCAATTTCCTGTCCAACTATAACAATTTCAAAATTAAAAATTAAAAAAAATCAAACTGAGAAAGGTGGCAACACTGATGTGTTTATTTAATCTCCCCCATAAAAGAAAAAAGAACCACAGATTAGCAAAACCAAAATCCACTGACAACATCTACAAAAACTATGTGACAAAGTATCTCTGTGCACCAAAATGCAAGTGGATGATCCCCACTAACAGTTTACAAAACCTATATGGTTTATCAACATCTGTGTAGGAGGAAACGGGAGCAACAGGAAGTCTAAGGAATCCAAAAGCAGATGAACAATCAAGTACTAACTGGGTGACACACAGTGGTGGAACAGTAGCCAGGGGCTGGATCAGTCTGGGCCCCATGAACTAATTGAAACTAATTATTTGAAGCTACCTTCCAGGACAAAGTTGAAAACTGTTGAAACTATTATAGATGATGGATATATGAGTGTTCATTATACCATTCTGTTTAATTCTGCATACCATTAATGTTGCTTATTGAAAAAGTTTTTAAAAATGAAAAAAGAAAAAAAAGAAATGTCCATGGCCACCCCAACCTTCAACAACCACCACCCTGGTCAGTCACCAGCCATCAACATCAAAGAAAGATCTTCCACAACCAAAAAGAGTATGATTCACTGAGGCTCAGATAATTGTTAGCACTTTTTAGCAATAAAACAATTTAATTAAGATATGTACATTGTTTTTGAGACATAATGCTATTACACTCTAACAGACTACATTATATTTTAAATATAACTTTAATAAGAACTGGGAACTGAAAAGTTTGTGTGATTGTGACTCACTTTGTTGCAGTGGTTTGGAACTAAACACATTACTGCAAGGTATACTTCTATTTCTCTCACCTTATTTACCTTCTTTCCTACCTGGATGATCTACCTATATTGAGTCAGCTGGGTCATTTTACTCTATATACCATAGAATTAATAATTCTTTGCTCTTTCTCCCTAACTGCTCAGATTCCTTTCAATATACTCATACCTTCAAGACACTGCTTTAAAAGTATCTCCTCTCTAGCAACTACCAATCTCCATTAGCCCTTACTGATCTCCTACAACTCTTAGTCCCTACGGAATTTAAAAGGTGAACCATTAACCAAGACTTAGTATCTGCTTCTTTATGTATATTGTAACCACTACTGATTACAAAGGCTATAGTTTATAATATTTTGTTACATAGAGTTATACTATAGTTTCTAGAACATAATAAGTGCTCAAAGTTGTGAAAATAATTAAAAGGAATTGTGAATATATTCATGGAAAGTCAAAGAAGATTGAAAGATGAAAGGAGAAATTGATCTCCAGCTCCATATTAGCACTCTAGAATTGTTTCCTTGATGCTTTTATGCCATGAGTTAATATATTTTATGCTTTAATGACCATAACTCCTTCTATTTAAGAAATAAATCATGTTTTTTTCTTGAAAAAATGTCGAACCTGTTAATGACTCAACTAAATACTAGAATGTTAATTTGTCTAACTAAATATTGCACAAATTTAGCAATATTTGACCATATGAACAGAAAACTCTTTTAAATTTCAAGTAATCCCATCTGATAATAAATGACCTAAAAGAGACTTAGAATGTAATGACTTATAGTATCTTGCTTCCTGATCTCTTGGCATTTCAATGATTTAATATTGAACTGCTTAAGAAAACATTAGAGGAAGAAAATATTTTTTAATGCTTTAATGCATTTTATTTTACATTCTCATAGCTTAGGGATAAGACCATCTGTGTTACATTAGCTGGGAGAAGGATAATAAAAAGCTATATTTTTCTTAAGCTTGAATATGCAGGTACTATGACTCATGGTGTGGGAGGGTGGTTAACAAAGCACTGGTTTAACTGCATAATCTAACTCTCACACTGAAGCAAAGGCGGTCTACTACTGAATTGGGTTTTGCATTCATGATTAATAAGATTGTTGCATCAAGTAAAAAGAAAGACTTTACTTGTGGCACACGTGTGTAAGTTGCTGATAAGATACTTTTTTAGTTGCGTATTTTTGTCATCTGTCTTTAATATATTTAGATTTTTTTTTTAATTTTCTGACCACCTAGTTGTTTGATGACTGCTGTTATCTTCATGCAAGAACATTTATAAGACTGCAAAATCAAACAATTTGCCAGGGAAATTATTGTGATTTGTAGATTTATGTACTTATTTTACTTTTAGTCATTAACATGGATTTCTACTAATTATAAAAATCCTGGAAAATTATAAAATTATAAAATCCTGGAAAATTCTTCAAATATAAATTCTTAGATGATAAAATATATTTTAGTAAAGTTAGAGATCTATTAATTTTAGTAAAGTTAGAGATTTATTAGTTTTCTATTTCCAAATGATTGTTAGCACTTTTTACTGGGGATTTTATTAAATTTTGGGGGATTAAATGACTTTGAAAATTGTCATGGCCTCCACAATATCTGAATGTCTCTGTAACATAGATCAAGTTTTTATAACATAGCTCAAGTTTGAGAGTCAGGTGAGTAATTTGTTCTAAATAATTCATTTGAAATGATGACAAAATATCAGAAGCAATATTAAAAATAAGACCTACATTTATACTCCAAATGTGTTATAAATAATCCCTCCTTTTCTTAGAATGTATGGATCATATGTGGATTCAGGTAATGGGTTTGCATTTATGAAAATGCAAATAATCTACAGCATCACGCAGCATAGTTTATGTAGCAAGCTGAGAATGCAATCTTGGAAATACCTGAGACTTTTGCCTCCAACAATTATCCAGGACCCTTTGCCCTCAGATCTATATTCAGTCCCTCACAGGACAACTGCTTATGTATATTGAATCAAGTATGCAAAATAATTATCAGTAAAAGTAAGTATTTTGTTTAGTGTTTGCTGTGATACAAGCACTGAGCTTTAAATTCAGAGATGAGTAAGAGTGTTGTACCCTCCGGGCCCTAACAATCTTTGTGGAGATACAGAAACATAGCAGCTGGTTTCTCTAACATATAGTAAGATATATAATATAGTACAAAGTCTTCTAGGAGAACAGAGGAGAAAGTTACTGTGTTTGTAACTACAATTATAAACACAGAAGAAAATTCTTTTAGACCAGGAGTCACAAATTTCAGAGGCATATAGCCTGAAGACATTGCAGACACCCTAATGAAACAGATGTTATTCTAGGTAAAAATATTAGCAGTCTTTTATCAAACTTATTGCATGCTTAATTGCTTGTTTCCAGCAGATTTTTAAATATGCAGCCATTGCTTTAAACCTTGAATATTTTGTTTGTGTTCCCAACAGTAAACAGATTGGATACTTAAATTAGAGTAATTCAAGGAGGGCTTCGAGGTCTAAGTAGGATTTAGGGGGAAAACAAGCTAGAGAGAGTAACTTGCACTGGATGAAGATTTTTGCATGAAGAGAGCTGCATTAAGAGAAATGCCAAAGAAAGCTAGGTAGAAAGACACTATTGTTTCAGTCTATACAATTCTGCTTTTTGGAAAAGAATGTAGCATATAAAAGTACAAAGACTGTAAAAGAAGTACATCTAGTAAAATGAGTAAAAAATGTAATTCATTAAGAAAAAAAGTTGTTTTATTTTAATGTAAATGGTATAATTTGGTAAATAGTCATCTGTTTTGGGGAAAATCCCAGGACGACATAGAAAAGCTACTCTGCACACCGAGATGGTGTCCAAAGACAAAAGAATGAGTTGGACAAGTCCAGCTTGGTGAGTTATAATAAATGAGTTTATTACAGGTTACTGACCCATGGCTCTCACTCCTGGGTGGGACAGGATCTCTCCAGAGAGTACAATCCACACAGCCGACCCACTGTGTCGCCTTAAATCCCTTTCCAGTGAGTGATGCAGAGCTCTTTTATTGTGTCATTGTGTGTTGACATGTAAAATGGATAAAGCATACACGGTATATTCATCATGTGCCTTCTTATAATCTATATTATGTTAATAATATAATTCTTTATTAGATAGAGATTTTCGTATTACAATTAGTGAAAGGGTACAGTTAAAGCAATTAGGGCTGGTTTAAGCCCCGGACCTCAAGGAAATGCAGAGCTATGTATCTTGTGCCTTGTGGCTATCTTTGGTATTTGCTTAATCTATTGAGTAACAATTTTGAGCTCTCCCAGGTAATAGTGTTCCTCCTGTTTGATGGGGAACTTGTATTTTCACTTTATAATCCAAACAAAATAGGACAGAATGTAGATTTTTAAAAAATCTGTTAGTGGTCAGAGTTTATACAGTACACTAGTTTTAACAGCTAGCTAAATGTATCTTATTATAGAAGAAGTAGGATCCAAAAAAAAAATTGGTTCCAAATTGAAGAATCTTTAATGTATATGATCTTCATCACTGATAATACCTCTCATAATAAATAATGTAATAATTATTTATAATTTAAAAATATTTTTGAAAACCTATTAATTTGTAAGCATAGTGCTAGGGATTGCACATATAAATTAGATCTTGCCTCTAAAATATTCATAACTTTCTTCCTGGCTACCATGTGATACAGAAAGTTTTTTGAGTATGAGATTACTATATATGTAGCAGTATATATTTATGTGCTGGGGAAAAAGTAATAAGTGAGAATGTTCCATTTTTTTTCATTCTGAAAACTTTTTTAAGATAAACCTTTCTAAAAGCAAAAAATCAAAGTATAATATTAATACATCAGATATTTCCCTATAAATTTTGAATATATTTAAAATGCAAACATACTTCTTTATTTCTGATTATTATCTAATTTTAAAAACTAATTCACATATCTTTCCTCTTTATTTACTGTACATTAGGCCAGATTGGAACTAAGGTTTTAGTCCTTCGGTAAGCAGAGGTTTTTCAGTACATTTCTCTAACTTTCTACTTCAAACTATTTACATTATACTAATTACTCGTTCTTCTTGCCTTTGACCAAACTTAACTTTCCAAGCTAAATTACCACTTACAGTCTCTTCCATTGATTACAGATACAAAGCCATGCTTCAGTACACATTTGTTTTATTAGGACAGATTGTCATAGCGAGTATGATATTTGCAATTATTTGTCTTTATCCTCTGATAAGTTTTGAGTAGGGATAAGGTCTATAGTCTATAATGTTTTTTTCTTTACTGTGTCCAGAGTAGCCCACACACATAATAGGCCTCGTAAGTATTTGATGACAGGATGACCCCTAACTGTGGTCTGAAATAAATTCCTTCAATTTAGGTTTACGTATATCACCTTACACCTGACAGAATGACTGTTATCCAAAAGACAAAAAAAAACAAGTGTTGGTGAGGATGTGGAGAAAAGGGTGCCCCTATCCACTGTTGATGGAAATGTAAATTAGTACAACCATTATGGAAAACACTATGGAGATTCCTCAGAAAAACTAAAAAACTACAAACTATCATATGATCCACCAGTTCCACTTCTGAATATTTATCCAAAGAATTGAAATCAGTATGTCAAGGTGTTGTCTGTACTCTCATGTTCATGGCAACATTACTGTCAACAGCCAAGATATGGAAGCAATTCATGTTTCCATCATTGACTTGTAATTTACTGATGTCAATGAAATTGTGAAAGAACATGCACAGAACATTATGTACTATAAGAGCTTACATTATTATCAGTGAATTTCTTTGATGTAGCTTCTTGAGAATTGATTATTAATTCTGAAGGATGGATAAAATTACAAACTCTATTAACCAAAATGCATTCAAGAGGAATGGACATCTATATTGGCTTATTATTATGGAACAAAGGCAATTAAAGGAAATGACTGTACATGTTTCAAAGGAAAAACTCTATAGTCATATTTATCATTCTAGCTCTGCAAATAATGGAAATTTTAGATCATAAAACACTTGATTTTGTCACTAAATTACAAGTTCTACTGTTACATTACTTTATCAATAGCATGAGTTATATTTCAAGTAACATAGTATTTTATTTGATATTTACGTGTAGATGCTTAGGCCTTCATTACATAGATTCATCACTTTTAATTATAAATGAAATTATCAGGGTAGCCACATGCATGCTGTATGTTTTCTCAAAACACAAAAGAATTTTTTTTACATATGCAGGAGACTTCTTTTAGGCTATTAATGTGCAACAAATTTAATTGCATCCAATGCAGAGATTTTCCATAGGTCTTATTCATATTGATTCATTGAAGTATCTTTCATGTCAAGAAATTACATTAATGGATGATATCTACATACACTGCAAACAAGATATTTGTGCAAAAACAAATTGAATGGAACTTCTTTTAGTCTTTTAGCTCATTTAAAATTCCTTTAAAAATTACTGATCAATGGTGACTGTAACAAACTTTTGCCATGTGTTTGGCCATTGTGTCGTGGAACTCTCATCTTTATGAGTGTTGCTGGGCTGCTGCTACCCAGAAGAGCTATAAATGATGTCCATTAATCTCTGACCCTCTAGTATCAGGAATAAGAATACATACAGCCATTTTTGTATTGAATAAAGAGTTAATAATTTTAAAAAGAAGATATAGGATTGTTCCAGGGATGGTAGTGATGAGCTACAGGTTGATGTTGACTGCAGAATTTTGAGTGGGAGAGAGCATTATCAAGCAACGTTAAGGGTTCCTTGGAAGCAGCAACTAATTTCTTCCCAAACAAAAGATTATTTTCAGTGCAGTTGTGGAAGCTTAGGCTCAAACCTAACATATTTAACAATCCTGAGTATGCCTTTTTGCTCCTTTTCTGCTTTATCTGGCATAATCACCTGCTGTTGTTACACAAGACAAAGAACTTATCTCAGTTAAAACACATTTTATGATAAACCACAGTATATCATCTAAAACACAAAAATACCCAGCAGTGAGACTGCTGGATTGAATGGTAGTTCTACTTTTAGTTCCTTGTAGTACTCCATGATACTTTCCATAGAGGTTGCACTAATTTGCAGTCCCACCAGCAGTGTATGAGTGTTTCTATCTTTCCACATCCACACCAACATTTGTTATTTTGGGACTTTTTGAATAAAACTCAATCTCACTGGAGTTAAGTGATATCTCATTGTGGTTTTGATTTGCATTTCCCTGATAATTAGAGACGTTGAACATTTTTTTTCATATGTTTGTTGGCCATTAAGTCTGTCTTCTTTTGAAAAGCTTCTTTTCATGTCCTTTGCCCACTTTTTAATGGGGTTGTTTGATTTTTTTCTTGTTGATTTTCTTAAGTTTTATATAGATTCTAGTTATCAGCCCTTTGTCAGATATGTAGCATGCAAATATTTTCTCTCATTCTGTAGGTTGTCTGTTTGCTCTGTTGATTATGTCCTTGGCTGTGAAGAAGCTTTTTAATTTCATTAGGTCCCATTTATTCATTTTTGTTGTTGTTGTGATTGTTTCTGGGGTCTTCTTCATAAATTCTTTGCTCGTATGGTGTCTATGACAGTTTTTCCAATATTTTCTTCTAGAATTCTTATGGTTTCATGTCTTAGGTTTAAATTTGTTATCCATTGTGAGTTGATAAAAAAAGACTTTCTATAATAAAGACATCTGCACTCAAATGTATAGCAGTACAATTCACAATTGCAAAGATGTGGAAACAACCCAAGTACCCATCATAAATGAATGGATTAATAAAATGTGGTATCTGTATACCATAGAGTACTACTCAGCCACAAAAAACAATCGTGAACTAACACCTCTTGTGTTATCCTGGATGGAGCTGGAGCCCATTCTTTGAAGTAAAATGCCACAAGAATGAAAAGACAAGCACCACATGTACTCACCATAAAATTGGCACTTATTGATCAACACTTATGTGCACAAATGGAAGTAACATTCATTGGATATCAAGATAGTGGGAGAAGGGGTGGAGAGGATGGTTAAATTCACACCTAATGGGTGTGGTGCACACTGTCTTGGGGATAGGCACACTTGTAGCTCTGCCCCAGGCAGTGAAAAGGCAATATATGTAATCAAACAGTTTGTACCCCCGTAATATTCTGAAATTAAAAAATATAAATAAATAAAACAGCACATTTTTGAGTTTAAAAAAAACACAAAAATACAATCAAGAAAATTACCAAGTACTTGTATTTATAGATGCAATAATTTATTAAAATCAGCAAGCCTATAATTCAGATGAGTAAGACATAAATTCTTCTATAGGAAATTTATATAAGCTTATTTAGCACTGTTTGCTTAATGATCCTTCCATTCAAAGATTGCAGAGAAGAGAGATTGTGAGAATGAAAAAGGAAAAATTTTGTAGAAATAATAGGTGTAAATTCATATTCAGTTGATGATGTCAGGTATACTCATGAGTCCAGATATATAAATGTTTTCATTCTTCACATATCTGCAGAATATAATTTGTCACTGTAATCAAAGTTTTGAAATATGAAGTTTAGTTTGAACATTGAGAATTCAATGTATATATACAATCCTGAAGCTTTTAGTTTTTAGCAGATTCGTGGAATTGGGGATTCTCCTGTTTACATTATTTCCTCAGCCATCCTCCCAGAGGAAAGAGTTTTGCCTGGTATATGTAAATTGCACACATTTAGAAAGCATTACAATCCTTCAGTGCCAATCAGGGCATGTGGCATTTAACAAGACATAGAGATTTATAGGCAATCTTGACATTTGAATATTGTAGGACATCCTCATTTTATTTTACATCTCTTCTACATGGGCTTGCTGTAGGGTTATTTTCTTTTCTCGTCTCATATCTATATTCCAAGTTAGCTTTATAGGGACATTATTTGAGAGAATGTGGTTTACTACTGTCAACTCTCTTGGACCTAAATTAACTGATGTTTTCTTAAAAATATATCATTCAGGATCAGTAAATAACTATGGAGGTGAACATTGCAGCTTAGGTTGTAGGAACAAAAGAAAAAAAATGAATGACTTTTTGTCTATATCTGTGTTTCAATTTTTAAAAATGGGGCCTAGAAAGTGAGAGATGGTGATTTAATGAGTGGGGTAGATGGAAGAAAGTCTGTCTAGGCGATATTCCTAATAGACTTTGGATTAAATAGCTTCACATTCCAATCCCGGCTCACTAAACAAATTAAGCTTGTAAATGTTCACTCTTAATGTTGGTATTTTACTTCCTCTCATAATCTGTAAAAGAGAAACAAACAAATAAAATTCTGCCTATTGGTGTTGCTATGAGGACCAAGTGAGCCTGCACATGTGAATTGTCCAGCAAACTGAAACCTCTGCTTGAAGAATTGGAATAGGTTATATTATCCTCCAGTAAATATTTATTCTCCTGTTTCCTGCCCAATGAAAAGTCTACATTTTGTTAGATCATTGATGTCCATCCTTGATCATGAATATTTTTAATCAATTGATATTAATGGTTTTGAATTAATAAATTTCTGAGTAGAGGTTTTAAATGTGCTTCAATGTTTTGGATTAGCCTCTTACAGTTCTGCCCTCCACCATAAGAAGAACATTCCTGTATTAGCTGGGTTCAGCAGAGAAACAGAACCAGTAGAATATACGTATGATTATTTATTATAAAGAATAGAATCGTGTAATTGTGAAGTCTGAGAGGTCCCGAGATCTGTTATCTGCAAGTTGGAGACAAAGGAAAGCCCGTGGTGTAATTCAGTGCAAGCACAGAAGCCTAGGAACCAGAGGAGCTGATGGCGTAAATCCTAGTCCGAGGGCAGTAGAAGACCTATGTTCTTCTCTAGCAGGCAGCTGAAAGCAAAAAGGGCAAATTCATCCTTGCTTCCCTCCTTTTTTTTTTTTTCTATTCAGGCTATTATGGATTAGATGATTTGATGGCCACTCACATTGGGGAGGGTGATCGACTTTACTGTGTCCACCAATTCAAATGAAACACCTTCACAGACACACCCAGAAGTGATGTTTAATTTAGACACCCCATGGTGCATTTAAGTGGACACGTAAAAATTAGCCATCACAATGTCCAAATTTTCACTTACTGCTTTATCCGCCTGGGTCCTAGAATGAGAGACAGGTGAAGCAGATCTGAAAGCAATTGTTCTATTTCTCTCTCATTTGGTTTTGAGATCTCCTTCCGGAGAGTGACTATGGTCTCTATCCCTGCCCTGACAAGGCTCTGGAGGATTTGGTCATGGATGTTTAGTGTGCCTCTCACGGGATACTTCTTTATTCTGAGAGATGACCTATTGCCAAAGTGTCTAACATGAGTGCGGTGGGATTACACTGTGACTGAGAAGTGGTCTGCAGGCCATGCAGTGGGTGGGTATCAGTGGGGTGAGTCCAGTAGGCTGTATCTATATGTCTCATAGGGAGGTTACCAGGAAGTCTGATTTTAGGACAAACATCTATGTTGACCACACTGAGTAACTGGGAGGAGGCTTAGAGCTGGAAATTGTATGTCAGTGGTGACTAAGCCCTGCTTCTAGGATAAGACAGTTAACCATATACTCAAAATGGATACCCAGACAACAGAAAATTACAAGTGTTTATTACACAGACCTGTAGCCTGGTTCCTAGCATAGCTGAGCCCAGCAGAGCCACAAGTCAACATGCAGATCTAAGAATTAAATGTTTGTTATTATAAATCACTAATATTTTACATTATTATTATTATAAAAAGTTGACTAATATAGGAGCCAATAAGCACTACATTTTTCTTTCTCAAATTTCAGAGATTTTCTCAAGGCCAATCCAGCAGGAGGATCCTTTATTTAAAATAAACCTTTAGAGTTCGGTTTTACTGTTCTATTACAGAACAGTATAAACATGTGAGTTGAACTTTGTTTTTTAAAAGCTCTAGAACAAGTAACTTACAACAAGCTTACTAATGAAAAGATAGCATTTGCTACAACTTGGCTGTATAAATAAGGTCTGATGAAAATGAAATATTAATATGCAGGTTATGTTAGATGCTGCTTCAGAATTTCAGAAAAATGAACAGTAATCAAATGAGGGTGTCACATAATACACAGCAAGCAGAGAGCCAATTATGTAAATGAATGCCCAAGGTTAGCATGATACAATGCTTTTTAATTTGACAAATATTAAAATCATCTTGTTCTTAATGTAATAGATGGCTGTGACAACAGTTAAAGAGCACCCAATGTTTTTGTAATCCCCTGTCAAATTAAAAATGCTGTTGTGAGTGAGCTGCTTTCTTCAGTACAATAGTTGAAAGACTCAAAATGTACAATATTTCCTTGGTTCCAGAAACATTAGACTAAAATGCTTCTGAGACGAAAGTCATAATGACCAGTATGCATCTACCTCCACCAATTGCAAATACATAATGGTAAACTGCTGCTGCCACAGTACATTTTCAAAATAAGAAGAGCTTCTCTCACTTAGGTGATTTCACTCAAATAAACTGCAGATTCCTTTTTTACAATTATGTGAATTTTATTCATGACTCTTTATAAAAATTGTTCAGCAAGATCTATGTTCCCCTTTCATTTACCTTCTTATGGGTCTACTTGCCCAACTAGCATATTTTCTTCTTTTTGTCATTACTCATGATATAGAGAATATGGATTTAATTTTCTGTATAGAGTAAATGCATATGTACACATACATTCATAAATGTATATGTGAAAACAAATAATCAAATTTATAATAATATATAAGCATATAATTTTCAACAGCAAAATAATTCAATATTTATAAAACCACTGAAATATTTAATATTGTTTAATTTTGTATTCTAAATAAGTTAGTAATAGTGTCTCATTTAGGGAAAGTAATATCTTTGTTTTTAATGTTTAGTAGTTTTTATCTGGAATTTATTTTTTCTAAAGAACTACAAATGTAGAATTCTCATAAAGCATTGATTATTTTCTAAGAAGAAATGGCAAAATCATTTTCAACTTGACAGTGCTCTCGCTAACAGGTGTCAGAGTGATTTTGTGCTAGCCTGCAATTTTCACCAAAAGAAAAACAATAGAATGACTAAAAGAGATGTTTAGGGAAAGGGGTAACAAACTTACTTTTATATTTAGATCTTTTTTTCTAGAGATCTACCACTATAATTAAACAAAAGTAATGCCATTGTTGCTTTAAATTAAATGCTCTGATTTCATGTCTTTGAACTTGATGATGACAAGTGATAGTGGATATTTCAGAAATCTGTCCTCATTTCTTAAAAAGGTGAGCTATTAGTTAGTCTTCAGTTTCTGTACTAGTGTTTTCTGGTCCTGGAGATTATAAAAGTCTGTGTAAACTATTTAAGAAAAGGAATATAAAATTCCGTACAGAGCCTAGAAGTATCTCCTGAAGTGAAAGGCATGAGACACTTAGAAAGACTTAGAAACTTTGTTTCTCAGAAATTCATTCTTGTTTATATATAATAATTGACAAATCTCCTGTTTAGATTATTAAATACTTTCCTTCACAGAAAGAACAGCATTTTGATGTATTGCTATGTTGAGACTTACACAACAAATTTAAATATTAAAAAAATTCTTCAGAAAGAATGTACTGATTCACAATTTAAAATGCTGCAATACTATGCTCCAATCAATTTTGCTTATAAAAATGTTTAACTATAAGCATTTATGTCACTCAGAAGGTTAGGAGACATAGGTTAATGTTTATCATATGATTTTTGCCATTTTTGCTCTATATTTGCATTATACTACATATATGATAAAAATATTTATTACATTTTAGATGAAAATCTTCTAAAGCACTGTACTCATTTTCTTCCAAACTCTGAACATTTTAATGGAAAATGAATATCTCAATTAATGATGTTCAAGGGAATGTATAAGTAATGGGGACTCAAAGAATATATCCACCCATGCACTTCTCTTGAAAATTAAAAACAAATTATGTAAATCAAGTACAGAGATATTCTTTTTAATCATAATGAAATAATATTTAAGCCTATTTGAGAACTTCAGATATTTAGAAGAAACAAATTTTCTCATTATTATAATAGTCATAATGTGGCAAGGATAATACAACATATACAAATCCATAAACATAATACATCACAAAGCCATATGATTATTTCAATAGATGCCAAAAAAGTATTTGATAAAATTCAGCATGGCTTTTTGATAAAAACCTTCATCAAACTGGAGGCCCAGGAACATAGACCCAAAAAGTCATAAAAAGTATTGGTAAATCAAATCCAGCAATATATAAAAAGTTTGATGTACCCATGACCTAGTGGGATTCTTCTGAATAGGCCTATAACGAATAAATCAATTTGAAAAAAGTAGATAAACATCTTTCCACAAGGAATGTTTAGAACCAGAGCTTCCCGGAAATTAAACTCATTCTTCAGTCTTCAGCCCATAGGATGTTGAGGTGAAGCCCTATTGACAAGTAGCAGTGGAAGTTCCATCATCATTCTAGCTTCCTGATTCCTAGCTCCCAACTTCAGGTCATCCGAGAGAGGAGAACAAGAAGGCAAATATTCTTGTACTCATAGTTTCCTTAGTGCCTTCAGAGGTAGTTGCTTTCCTGCTAGATCTGTTCTCTACTGTAATCATTCTAGGAGGCTTAGAATGATTACAATAGAATGTCAACCCTTACAACTATCTTGTAAACATTTAATTCCCTGTTATCAATTTCCTTCTTAAACTGCATAGGGTGGTTTCTGTTTCCTGAGCCAAACTATGTGATTGACACATATTATTATTAATGTTCAAAGATCAGGTACTATGTACTTATTTAAAAGCGATACCAACTATTTAATATAAACTTTGATAGCTTTTGGTGGGATTTCATTTTATTGATTCATAATTCTTTTTTGTATATCTGCCACATTATGATGCTTATATTCCATAATTACATAAAACCTTTTGTGAGAATTTCTAGCAATGTTAGAATTTTTACAAGAATTTAGTTATTTTTCATTTTGGTCTCTCTAGATTTAAAATTTTCAGCACTTTCAACAATACTGCCATCAAATTCTCTAGTTTATTTTTACATTCCTAGATTAAGATAAAAGATTTTCAAGTTTATTCAGTGCTCCTCATCTCAATCTAATGCATGAATTTACTTGGTCAAAATATGAAAGGAAATACATGAAGGGATAGAGGTGAGAAAAAGAGGTTCAGTGAATATAGGATTATAAATAAGCATAATTTCTATACTTCTTATTTGAGCTTTATGACTTCTCATCATTTTTGTGCCACTGGCATGCCTTATCTTTATTAAATGAGTCAAATTGACATTTTTTTTCACATTCCCCCTGCTACTACTTAATTGTTTTTGCTCCCTATCCTTTTGCTTCTGGTACAGTGTCTCATTTTTATTCACATTACAGTAGATATTTATAGTTAACCCCAAGACCTTACATATAAAGTGTAAAGGAAAATTTTCTGCTTTAATAAAATTGTAATTTAAATAATGGCCTATAAGTAGGGTTCTGATTTGAGCATGTCAGTCTTGGTTTACATTTATGAACCTAGAATATTTATTCAGGGTGATTTATTATATTCTCAAGAGTGCCTTCAGTTTGGATGGTATTTATGGTCTCTCTGCTTATATTGTTTACCTGATATAGACGTTTCCTACTCTTGCAAACTCTACTTTCATATGCATTTGTTCATATATAATGCATAATTTATCCATACTGTCCTCCGTTTATATTCTCTAAAATATAATGATCATTTGTGCCAATGCATTTTCAATCATAATGCATTCTAAGCCTCATTACATATACCTAAAACCTTGTCTTATGAATTTGACACATCTTTTAGGTCCTAGCTTACATGAAATTTCCGGAAAGGACTTTTTGAACAACTGATCATAATTTGATCATGTCTTTTTTCTCTTTTATAATAATCTGTGCATTTTTTCATATCCCAAATTTCATATTCATTTTTATTTTTTTAATCTTATCTAATGCTCTATAAACTTCATATTGGCAAAATAAAACACAAATGTTTTATATAACACTGTGTATACAGTGCCCAGAAGGATTCCTGGAATATACAGGTGTTCAGTACTTAAAAAAATGGAAGGTTCAAATGGTAGTTCTACTTTTAGCTCTTTGAGGTATCTCCATATAACTTTTCACAGAGGCTGTACTAGTCTACAGTCCCACCATCAGTGTGTGAGTGTTCCTATCTCTCCACATCCACACTGACATTTTTTGTTTTGGAACTTTTTGATAAAAGCCATTCTCACTGGAGTTAAGTGATACCTCATTGTGGTTTTGATTTGTATTTTCCTGGTTACTAGAGACGTTTAACATTTTTTCATATGTTTCTTAGCCATTAATCTGTCTTCTTTTGCAAAGTTTCTGTTCATGTCCTTTGCACACTTTTTAATGGGTTTGTTTGTCTTTTTCTTGCTGATTTTCCTGAGTTATATATAGATTCTAGTTATCAGCCTTTTATCAGATGTGTAGCATGCAAATATTTTCTCCCATTCTGTAGGCTGTCTGTTTGCTCTCATGGTAGTTTCCTTGGCTGTGCAGAAGCTTTTTAATTTGATCAGGTTCCATTTATTTATTTTCATTGTTGCTGTGATTGCCTTTGGGGTCTACTTCAAAAATTCTTTCCCTCGGCCAATGTCTGTAAGAGTTTTTCCAACATTTTGTTCTTGAATTCTTATAGTTGCATGCCTTATGTTTAAGTGCATTATCCACCATGAGTTGATTTTTGTGAGAGATGAGAGCTGTGGATCCTGTTTCAGTCTTCTATATGTGGCTATCCAATTTTCCCATTTATTGAATAAGGATTCTCTTTCCCATTGTATGTTTTTATCTGCTGTGTCAAAGATCAGATGGCTATAGGAGGATGGTTTTATATCCAGGTTCTTAGTTCTGTTCCATTGGTCTATGCCTCTGTTCTAGTGCCAGTATCATGCTGTTTTAGTTACTATAGCCTTGTAGTGTAGCTTGAAGTCTGGTAAATTGATGCTTCCCAATTTGTTCTTTTTGCTTAAGATTGCTTTTACTACACGGGGTCTTCTCTGGTTCCATATGAATGGTAGAATAATTTTTTCTAGATCTGGGGAAAATGATGTTGGTATTTTAATAGGGATTGCATTGAATCTGTAGATCACTTTGGGTATTTTAGACATTTTAACAATGCTGATTCTGCCAACCCATTAGTATGGTATAATTTTCCACCTGTTTACATCCTCTGCTATTTTCTTCCTCAGTGTTTCATAGTTCTCCATGTAGAAGTCTTTCACCTCCTTAGTTAAATATATTCTTAGATATTTTATTTTCTTTGTTGCTATTGTGAAGGGTATCGAGGCTTTGATTTAGTTCCCAGTTTGACTGTTGGCACATAGGAATGCTACTGATTTGTGCACCATTTGATCCAGCAATCCCATTACTGGGCACCTACCCAAAGGGAAAAAAAGACATCTGCATTCAATTGTTTATAGCAGCACAATTCACAATTGCAAAGATGTGGAAACAACCCAAGTGTCCATCAATACATGAGTGAATTAATAAAATGTGGTGTATGTATACCGTGGAGTACTACTCAGCCACAAAAAACAATGGTGATCTAACACCTCTTCTATTATCCTCGATAGAGCTGGAGCCCATTCTACTAACTGAAGTATCACAAGAATGGAAAAACAAGCACCACATGTAGTCACCATTAAATTGGTATTAATTGATCAACATTTATGTGCACATATATTAGTATTCATCAGGTGTAAGGCAGGTGGGAGGAGGAGGGGGGTGGTTATATTCACACATATGGGTGTGGTGCATACCATCTGGGAGATGGATATGCTTGAAGCTCTGACTCATATGGGGCAAAGGCAGTATATGTAACCTAAACATTTGTACCCTGGTAATATGCTGAAATAAAAGAAAAGAAATGAAAGGTTACATCATAGCAAAAATGATCACCCAGATAATCTTCTCCTCAGGATGAATTCACTTACAAAAAGTTATGCATTTAAAATAAGTTTATAAAAATCTGATTATATAAGTAAATTATTAAAAATTACCTCATAGGAATATTGTAAATGTTGGTAGTTCCATAAGAATTTCCATTCTCAGGCTTCATATATTCTTATGGCTTTGTGTGAGAAAGTAACAGGAGGGACGACAAAGACAGGACTATTCATTTATCCTAACTTCCAAAATTTTATATTTGTTATCATTATTGCCCTGCTTTTGATGTAGAGGAAGTATTATTATTCTTTATTTTACATGAAGAATAATAACAGTGCTGCATGATATGTTTCCATAACATTATGAGACTGTTAAAATAAAATGAATCATCCAAAATAATTTTACACATTTGCATTTGTAAGGTTAATCATTTTCTACTGACACTGTCATTTTTTAAAACCTTTATTATTTATCATAAGAATCACATTTAATGTAAAAAATTTACTACTCTTTATTTATAATTTTAGAATTCAAAAGAATATATTAATAAGAACTATTATTGAACAATGGATCGTTTCTAGACAAGATTACTAAGGAAGTAGATGGCTTTTATGATATTTTTCTTTATTCTTTTCTTCATCCTTCATGCATGGACCCAATTTAACCATTTAATTAGTGTTGGTGCATAATATATGTCAAAACAGTTGCAGGTTCTTGGGATAGTGCATTGGATATTAAAGACTAAGTCTTACTCTCATAGTGCTCATATTCTAGTGGAGACAGATAGTAGACAAGTGAGTAAAATTTTGAACATGTTAGATGATGGCAAGTCCCATGGAGAAAAACTCATCTGAGAAATGTCATAAATCTTGCTGATGGATACAAAAGAGGATGCACTTTGAAATGATATGGTCAGGGAAAGTATCATGGAAAATATTAAAAGTAAGCATAAACTGAAGGAAGTGAAAGATTAGCCATATAAATATAAATAAGGGAAGTATGTTCTAGACTAAGGTAGCACCAAGCACCAACACACTTTATAAATTATGCCTACTTTATTCAAGTATATACCTTGAATTGAGGGAATGTTACGTGAAACCTTTTATTTTCTCTGCTTTTGTTAATGTTATTTTTATATTGAATATTAATGTTATTTTTATATTGAATATTAAACAGAATTCGCATGATAGAAGTAATTGATAACCCTTTCTTTGTGAAAGGTAGCAGCATGTTTTCCTTATTAATTCATATTTTTTTTTATCTTTGGCAGTGTTGACAATTGTCTCTTATTTGGTTGGGTAATAACAATAATTGCAAATAGATAAATTTCAGTAGCTTGGTTTTACATGAGAGCTTCTTCCAGCCCCTTAAGGTCCCTTAGGATATGCTCCAGAGATTATTAGTTCATAATTATATTTTATAAATCATTTTGTAGTAAAACTCAATAAAGTCATTTGTTATGATTTCAGTGTTTTAAAGGTCTGTGACACACCATTAAAGATATATTGCATAAAGGATGTTTATATCTGTCAGTAAAATATTTTATTTTTTAATTAGCCTATTTTTAATAAAGTAGAGACATTTACAATATTAACAACCTGATTTCTTCAGCAGATTAAGGGCTTCAGAAAATAAGAGAGATTGCTAAAGAATGAAATTATTTGAGGTATATATATCATCTAATTTTAATGTATAGACCTTTTCTTGTATCCTGATTCAAACAAACATATATTTTTTATATAAAAAGGGACTGTGATTATGAACTAGAATTAAAGAATTAATTAAGGAATTATTTTGGTAACTTTATGCATGATAATGAGATAGTATTTATGCTATAACAAAAGTTCTTATCTTCTAGAGATTTAGTCTTAGCCAATTGGATATTATGACTAAATATTTTCTTTAAAATACTCCAACAAAACAAAATAAACTAAATAAAGAAACTTTAAAAAATAGCTAAATCAATGAGTGAATGCATTCATTAATGAATAGTTAACTAAGAGTGAATCTGTGAATGAACAGAAATGAAGAAAGAAAGGCTTTTAAAAATGCTGAACTGGGTGAAGTGTAGCTGTGTGCACTATATTTTTCTCCCTTATGACAGTCCCTAAATGATTGAAAATTGTCACACTTGTTCTAAAATACCATCATCTCTAAACTTAACCCTATATACCTCTTTTGCTAAACCCAGATTACCTATCCAAACAACCAAAGACTGCTAAACTACAAAAATAATTTCTTTATTTTTTAGGAATCCCTTTTTGAAATTTTTTTGACTCGTCTTGCTAAAACTATTAATATTCCTTTCTTTCCCAGGTAGAATTCTCCTTTGCAATTATTCTTTTGTCACATTATTCTGAGTAAAAGCTTATATTTAAAAGTGTTCTCATTCATTTCCTGACTCTATTATTAAGTTTGACAACAAAAAAAAATCTATGATAAAAAGTTGAAAATACAACAATTTCTTAATTTAATCAAGGGAATTTAATATCTATTTAAATGATGACTATTTTTCTAATTTAACTGATTGATATCATTCATTACATTAAGACATGAAGAATTATTAAGCATACCACTACTTGTTTATGAATCATCAATATTTTTAAACATCATATAACATTTTATTTACAAACAAACTATGCTCTTTCTACTCGAGGCACATATATTTTAAAAATTATACTGGAAAATTTAAGTTTCAACAATTAATGAGTTCAGGGTGAAACCGTGTTTGGGGATTGAGAGTTTGATTAAATTTACAATGTTCTTATATATCTGTTTTTTTCATAAATATTTAAAAAGTATTAAAATGATAAGTTTAAATGTACATATCATACAGCTTACTTATTGCAAATATACATTTCAAGGAATTTAATTTACACAATATGCAATCACCACTACAAAAAAATATTCTCTCATATTGATTTAATTAAATGACTAAAATATTAGCTCTTACCTTTATTTTTAAAATTATGTTAAGAGATAATATTCTGCATGCTTTCAAAGATTTGAAATTTGTTCAGGCTTGTTTATGGGCCAGTCTTTGATGAATTTGGTGAGAGATCATACTGTGAATAATTTTAACATTGTGAAATTTGTAGATACCTATTTTATGACTCTGCATATGTAATCACTTTTGGTAAAGGGTTTAGGTTCACTTTAAATAAGTGTGGATATTCTTGTACTGTAGTTGTTCAATTACATGTGTTAAGTAGATAAACTTATTAAAAATTCTACTAAATTTGATGGCTGCTCAGTTTACTTTTATTACTATTTTGTTTCATATATTTGGGGCCATTTTATTGCATGGATACTGATTTTGGAAGACTGATACATTTATCATCATGAAATACGTATGATTTTCTCTTACACTTCATGACTGAAAGCCATATTTTTCAGATATTTGTATAGCCATATCAACATTTTTTAGTTTTCATTTATATGATATATTTTTAACTTTTTACTTTAAATCTCTTTTGACTACTTTATACTTAGAACATGTGATTACCATAGAAGTTCTAACATTCATACTTGATTTTTTACAATGTAATTTAAATTATAACTTGTACCACTTTCTGGATAGCTGAAGACACTTTACTTTCATTGCCAACCATTTACATAGCTGGTGTCACACTCATACTACATATCAATACATTTTCAATTTCATACAACTTTATCATTGTTATCCTGTATAGTCAATATACAGTCAAAATTTATTTGCATTTACCCACATATTTAAACATTTCATTGCTCTTCCTTTTCATAAAATTCCATATTTATCTCTGTGATTATGTTTCCTGTGTCTTAAAAACTTTTTAATGTATTTCTCTTAATAAAAGTCTCATTGCAATGGACATTTAAGTTTTGGTCAGAAAAAAATGTTTATAAACTCTTAGTTTTGAATGATATATTTACTGAATTAAGAAGTTTAGGTTGAAAGTCATTTTCTTTCAACACTCTAAAGATTCCATACTACATCTAGCCTGAGTCATTTGTGTTAAAATCTCAACTGTCAGTCATATCACAGCCCCTGTGACAATAATGTATGTATTTTTCCTAGCCAGTTTTATGATTGCATTTTTTATTTCTAGTTGTCCTATTGTGATATAAGCCTTGAGATTTTTGTAATTATGTAATCACATAACTAGTAAACAATCTTGACTTCATGGATTGATAACCACACCACCCATTATTCCATATTATCAGCAGACTAATTTGACTTGACTATATAATTTCTAAAAACAATAGATTTATATGACACCACATTTACCGAGCATGAAGAAAAGCTACAGGAGAGGAAATAGCAAAGATTGTTCACTAACAGTATAGCAATGATCTCCTGACTCTCATGCATAGCATCTGATGTCTCAGTCATTCCATATTAGATATACGTGTTCACAAGAGGAGAGGCTGCAGGTTTGTAGACAATCTCAGCTCCAGAAAGGCATCCACTATGTGATTGCTTTGGCTTAATCACATTTCCCACTCAGGGAAATAATTACTCAGGGAAATGAGATTAGTTTCCATTCTCCAGGTAAGCTGCATCTCATCAATCTTTGTTATTCATTACCCAATCTCAACAAGCAATTACTGGCGCTTGGTCTGGTACATACTCTGTTCAGATTCTCGTTTGCCTAAATAAAATAGGTTTAGGTCAACCCTGAGTAATTCCACGAGTAAAAGTTATATGGAGTATTCCAAAAATGTGCCAAAACTTCAAGCATCTCTGAGGTTATAATAAAAACCTTAAAATATCTTCTAACATGTTTCTTTTGGTTCACATCCACCCTGATCTTTGAAATGCTTACTACAGTTTACAAAGACATTTTTAAAAATAATTCTTAAGGGAGAAATTTCTAAAATATTTGATATGTAAAGAATGTTTGGATTTCCCTCTCAGATACAGTAAACATGACCTAACCCTAATGTTTACTGATAGTAACTAGGCTATTTTTCATACAACTTTACCTACTATTACTTGCAAATTTCTACAGTTGTTGACAGAAGCATTTAACAGTGTGTAAATTTCCCAAAGCTAAATTTGTTTCTTCACATTAGTCTCGAAGTATATTATATCAATTTGAATTTTAAGTCAACTATTCAAAATAATTTTCCCTGTAGAATTGTTTTCTATAGACTTTTTTATTTAACTATACATGTGAACTACATTATTTTTATTATCCTATATGGTTATAGAAAAATATTACTTTAGTGATTAACATGCCATATATTAGTTAATATTAATATAATTGTTTGATATAGTCTTGGGAAGATAACCTAAAAATGTTTTTTCCCATCTACTTAAAATTAATATAAATACCTTCTTGGGGAAAATGTTCTTTTCTCATATAATCTACATTTTATAACTTAGAGTCCTGAGAGCTCACTGCCAAGTAATGTCCAAGTTCTATCTTATCTAGGGGCAAATATAAAACCAAATCACAAGTTACAATGAACACATTTTCTTTGACACAGGTTTCTAAGTATCACAAAGGAAAACCACTCCTTTGCATTGGTTCAACTTTGTGTTTAACATTAATCCAACTATTCCAACCAACTGTACTAGAGGAAACACAAGTTCCTATTCATTACCTGGCAAGTGTCAAAGAGAAAGCAGAAGTAAACACCAAAACTGGCAATGATAAGTTTGTATTTTATATATATAGATAGACCATAGGATTCTTCAAAATTGACCTCAGTATCCTCAGCATCTAGCATTCCCAGTCTTGTCCTTTAAACACATTAGAACATATTGCAATTAATATGTTAAAAATCTTTTTTATTAAGGTTTATACCCGCTCCAAGATTTTCACTGAGTTTAATGTAACATTATCGTTGAAATATTTTAGCAGAACATCTCCCTCTGTCAGGAGAACAAGTGTAGTCCCATACCTGGTACAATTATATCTGGCAAGAGAATAGAAAATGTTTGTGATGCAGGAGAGAGAGAGAATTTTCTGATCTCATGATATATCCAACACATGCTCCCATTCCCACCAGCACACATAAAACCTTTCCAAAGATATTTCTCATTTACTATGCCTCATATTCAAATGAAGTACATATTCACTCTGTTGAGGAAACCAAATTTTAATTTCCTTATCACCTTGAAATTAACAAAATTGATTGAAAAAAGGTGCAGAAAACAGTAGGAAATAGCTATGAAATACTATTTTTTGGTTATTGCCAACCCCTTTAGTGATAATATATTCACTGATATAGGAAGTCAAAGTAAACAAAATCGAACAAAGAAAAAGTTATGGCATATTTGAAACAGTGAAGGGAAGAATAATGCCCTTCCCCAAAGTTACCATGTACTAATCCCCTAATTCTGTGTATATGTTAGTTTAAATGTCAAATGGAACTTTGCAAATGTGGTCATGACAAGAATTTTGAGATAGGCAAATTTTCCTGAATTATCAAGGTGGACACAAGGTAGTCACAAGGGTCCATGTAATAGGGAATCAGGGAGATCAGAGTCAGAAAGAAATACGACATTAGAAGCAGAAATTGGTTGGAGCGAAACAGCCATGAGCCAAGGAATGCAGGCAGCTTTCAGAAGTCGGAAAAGGGAAGGAAATGTTCTCTCCCCTAAACTCTCCAGAAGGAATACAGTTCTGCTAACACCTTGATATTAGCCCCATCAGACCCATTTGACTTCTAAGTTCCAGAACTGTAAGATAATAAATTTATATCATTTTACGTCTCTAAGTTCATGATAATTTGTTACAACAACATTTGTAGATACAAGCAAAATATGTTGTAATATACATGAGTAATAGGGCAAGTTAAATGATATGCCTCTTATCTAAACAGTGGTAGAAGTTATCATATGGATAGTCCTCACCCCTTGTGCGGACACATTACTTAACCTTCCTTTCTAGAGAGAAAAAGACCGATGTGGAACCTGGGCCAACTTGCTACCATGCAAATATGGTCTTTAATGCTAATAGTAATGTTTGAGTCATTCAAAAGAAGGGGATTAGTTGACAGAAAAATGACATTAATGGAAATAAGAAAGATAAACTGAGCAGTACTGAAATATTTAATAAATAATGGGATAATTAAAAAGGAGAAGATTTATATGATTGTTATTAAAAAAAACATAGCAGCACATTGTTGGTATTTGGGTGGAGAGAAACTAACTCCTAAGTCAGGCAACACAGCACCTAAAAGAATCTGTCAAATATGTTCCCTTTATTCTACGTTGGCAAATTTTTAATCCAATAATGTAAAAGGACATTGAAAGAAATAACAAAAGCAAAATCTTTTGAATCAACTCAATCTTTTCAATGTGGTGGTGGTAAAGGATGAACGATTTTAGGATTGATATCATTTCATCAAATCTCTAGCTAAGGCTCCAAGACTGTATGCTATGGTTAAAGTTAAATAGCCTGGGGTGGAAAACAAATTTTTGTGGAGAATAGATATTCATGCACAATATATTGAAAGACAAAAGGACACAATCAGATGACTTAAATTGGAACACAGAGGGTACATTCATACTATGGCAGCAGTCACCAGGGTTATGGTAAAACTACAGATTATCCTGTGTGGGGGTGGGGAACCTGCAACCTTAAGGCCACACGTGGCCTCCTAGGTCCTTAAGTGTGGCCTTTTGATGAATCCAAATTTTACAGCATGAATCCTTTTATTTTGTTTGTCTTGTATATTTTATTTTTTAAATGAACATATTTAAAATGTCAAAGAGTCAAATGAATTTCAGTGAAATAATCCTCCCAGATTGTCTGGCACAATTAGAACATTAGTAAGCCATAAGGACTAAACTGACAGCTGCTACACTTTTTATTTAATTCTAACTTCCCCCACCTGACTGGCACCACTACCACACAACGGTGAGAGTTTATGGGGGTTGACTACAGCAGTCTGTTATCAGCTTTTGACAATGGTGCACTGTGTTTCTGTTTCAAGCGGAATTTGTAAATAGTTGCACAGCTCCACAGCATTTTTTAATTCTATGTGCTTAACAGCCCATCATGTCAAAGAAAACCAAGAGAACACTGGAGGAAGTAAACAGATTTTTTAATGAGGATTGGGAATTGCAATGTTACCTTGTTTCTGCTAAAGATAAGATGATTTGCTTGCTTTGTGATACTGCAATATCAACATTAAAGAAAGGCAATGCTCACCAGTATT
This sequence comes from Lemur catta, assembly GCF_020740605.2. Taxonomy (NCBI): domain Eukaryota; kingdom Metazoa; phylum Chordata; class Mammalia; order Primates; family Lemuridae; genus Lemur; species Lemur catta. The sequence continues at coordinate 45,399,490 of NC_059140.1, forward strand.
ACAACACTCATTAGGACCACAAATATCTTAAATTAGAGGGAAAGGTATGAAAGGTTGTGTTGCAGAGATTAAAAGATGAAAAGCCAAAAGCAAAGACAATTCTTTCAAGCAGCAATATGACCTGGAAATAATGACACTGAAGCAACTTATAAAATAGCTTATATACTCAGGAAAAAAGGGAAGCCATTCAGTGATGTAGAAATTGTGAAAGAATGCACTGTTGAAGACGTAGGATGCTTAGACCCTGATAACGTTTCAAAGTACAAACAAAAGCTGAAGGATGCGGTATTCAGTGTGGATTTGCCATATCTTTCTAAAGTGTGTTGGCTATCCCTGGGACAGGTGTTGGCAAAAATTTTATTTCTGTGAGAACAGATAGTTAAATTTTAAGAAAACAATCAGCAATGTGAATTGAATGAAGATTTCTATAGGAATGCAACATTTCTGTGTGATCATGTCAAATCAAAACAACTTAAATATTTCTTTGCAATGTAAACTAAGTCTATATATGATATGTGGCAAAAAGAAAATCCAAGCATATTTTTAAAAAGCTATTTTCAAGAAACGTTTTTTGTACATTCAGTTTGAACCAAAAAGGCCAAAAATGTGGCCATATATCTAATACAAGGAATGTTCAAAATATAATAGGATAATTTGACACAACTGATGCATAAAGAGTATTCGGTTCTTTAGATTAAGCAGTAATTGGTGAACTATCAAAAGAAAAACTTGACTGAATTTTTAAAAAGACATACAAATATAGAATTTTGAGATTAGTTAAATTAAATTGTTTCTGCCTTCAAGTAACAGGAAAATTGATACACTTAAATGAACTTGGAGATTAAGTACCTGGAAAAAGACCTTTGAATAAGAAGACCAAGACTTTCTTTCTTTCCTTTTTTTTTTTTTTACTTCAGCAAAAATATATTTTTTGTTAGCATTTAAGATTTAATGCTTCCCTATTAATTTCTGGTTTGTTACTTGCAACTAATATAGACATAAACAATGTCTATTCTGTAATATACAATAAGGAAGAAAAAAACATTTTAGCCTGTTCTGCATCATGCAATGGTACTGTTTTGGAGGAACAATTCCCCCTATCTATCCAATTTTAAAAGTCGTGGTGTAACATGTTATGACTTTTTTAATGTCAGCATATTATGGGGGTACAAATGTTTAGGTTACATATATTGCCTGTGCCCCACCCAAGTCAGAGCTTCAGATGTGTCCATCCCCCAGATGGTGCACATGGCTCCCATTAGGTGTGACTATACCCATCCTCTCTTCCCCCTCCCATCTGCCCAACACTCGATGAATGTTATTACTATATGTGCACATAAGTGTTGATCAATTAATACCAATTTGATGGTGAGTATTGGTGTTATGGGGCAAGTGGTTAAAGATATTGTTTCAATGAATTATGCAGTATTATGTAGCCATATTGAGGAATAGAAAATAAGAGTTCCATTTGATATCATGCACACAAACTATACATGAAATGTAAAACCATGGATATGCTAAAATTTAAAATAATATGTACTGTCTTTGGGTTAGAAAAATTTTCTTCTTAGAATTTAAGAAAAATATTAAAATGGTCATATATTTTAAAAATCTGCTTTATAAATAGGTACTGTTACGAAAGTAAAAAATAAAATAAATCAGATCATTGAATACAGGAAAATATTTGCAATATATATAACTAAATAAGAATATATAACAAACCCCTTCAAGCCAATAAAAAATACAGATATCACTATAAAAGCTTGGGTATGGAACTTGAACAGATATATCACAGAGGAAGTTATCAAAGTAGCCAGCGAGCATATGATACTGTGTATGCCTTAATCAACCATAAAATAAAAAATCAAACTATAATAATACATCATTTCATGCCCCTCACTCTCCATGAGCTGATTTTGAAGGGATAGATAGATGATAGCTATAGGTATAGCTATAGATACAGACATATAATATAGATATAGAATAACAATCTTGGTGAAAACAAAGAGCAACGTGAACTCTGGTGCTGCAGTCCCTAACCCCAAGGCTTTGGAAGGGTTAGGAACCAGGCTGCACAGCAGGTGGTGAGCTGTTGGTGAAAGAGGAAAGCTTCATCTGTATTGACAACTGTTCCCCATCATTTGCATTATCACATAAACTCCGCCTCTAGCAGCATTAGATTCTCATAGGAGTGTGAACCCTACTGTAAATTGCACGTGCAAGAGATCTGGGTTGCACACTCCTTATGAGAACCTAATGCCTGACGATCTGAGGTGGAGCTGATGCGGTGACACTAGCATTGGAAAGTGGCTGTAAATACAGATAATCACTCGCAAAGAGTTTTGACTGCACAATAAATGTAATGTGCATGAATCATCCTGAAACTACCCCCCTAAATCCCAGTCTATGGAAAAACTGTCTTCCATGATACTGGTCCCTGGTGCCAAAAAAGTTGGGAGCTGCTGCTCTAGCGTATTGCAGATGGGAATGTATATTCATTAACAACCTCTTAAAGACACTTTTGGGTTATCTAAATTAAATATGGACATATCTAATGCACCAAAAATTTCAACCATAAAGATATTCTTCAAAAATGCATATACATATGTACCATCAGAAATGTACAGCATAATACAGCATGGCATGTTCAATTAAAACATTCATTAAGCCTTCATTAAAACAATGGACCTATCATTAACAACTGAATGAATAAAATTTTTGTTGTATACACATATAAGGAAGTAAAAGTGCACATCATGTATTGTGTGAAAATATAATATGACCAAACTTCAGCTACATGTAAAAACATGGGTGAAGTTAACAAAAAATGCTGTGATAAAGAAGACAGGCTCAGACAATATATACTGTATGATTTCACTTACTCAGTATTAACAGGAAAAACACAAAAACAAAAAAACCTTGTAAAATGGAGTTTTAATGTGTGATTAAATTATACCAAAAAGCAAGAAAATTATTTTCAAAAATACTTTTCAGTATACATGTTAAATTTATATAAATATATTAATATGGCTACATACAATATACCATGATATGTTCAAATACAGCTGTGTGCATCAAATCCATATCTCTGTATTTCACATTTGCATTATTGAGACTATTTTCTTTTTTTTACCCTGTGTTATATGTAATTTACTGTGTTCTCAGCGATCGTATTGAGAAAAAAAATCACCAATTCTTGTCTTCTTAGATATAGCAAATTATATTCCCTTCTACTTTTTTCTCTTTTATGCTTTAGGTCCTTAAAAGCTTTTTGTTAAAAAATCTTCTTTTTTCATAATAGCCCCTTCCTTATCTTAAGGCTTCTTTCCTTGCTAGTAAATGGATAGAGTATTTTTCAAAGTGGCACAAAATCGTAGGTTCATCCTGAGAATTTGCTTTCGATTAATATGAGTCAGGATAAACTAGTTGTGCTAAAGTGATAATCTGCTCTCTCAGCCTCACTGATACTTCAAAACACATTTAACTTTGCTCTTGCTAAATATCCACCTAAGGTTGGCAGGGATTCAGACAAACAGCATGCATCTTGACAGGTTCTTGCAGAAATTCAGTAACAGGGGAGAAGGTGGATATAAAGGATCATACACTGGCTCTCAATAGTTTACAATCACAGGTGCCAGGGGTTTCTTCTATGCAGAGTCCAATGGCCCAAGCAAGCACCATGGCCACATCTAACGTTACTGTGTGTGGGAAACTGCAATCTTACTGTGTGTCCACAGAGGAGTTCCAAAATATTTGTACTAGCCCTAATTATTAGAATACGCAGTCTTCTTAGGCTTGGATCTATGAATAATAATTGTTAGGACTTGGAATTCCCTATAATGTATGCACTGTGTTCCATTTGAATATGTTCTAAAGTATGGACACAAAAATATATTATTTTTAAAGTGCTGTGCACCTCATATATGTTGTTTTTGGAGATATACTGTAAGTGCTCATAACCATTCGAAAGCATTTTTCTTTTGTGGAGGTACAGTTATATTTTTATCTAGTAGTTTAACAAAAACATAGCCTTAGCATTTGTGAATTTATCTAATTAGATAATTATCATATTAAAGGAATAAAGATGTTGAGGATGCTGTGTTACAAACTTACTTGATGGGCCCATTTGAATTGCTATGTAATAAGTTCAGTGATTAAGATGATAACTTCCAGAGCCATTTGCAATAGTAAAATATTTCCTTACGTGAAGGTTTTTTTAATCTTCTCACCCTCCTAGATAATTAAAAATAATTATGTCACTGTTTCTTCCATATTTATTTTATGAATAAAATACGCATACATCTGTTTGTGTGATTAAATGTGCATTGTATTTTGTTGATGCAGAATAGCTAATTCACATTTTGCTAAAAATGTAACATTTATATTTCAAATTCTCCACTGGAATGTAAAGTCCCTTTAGTAACCAATATGGGGATCTTAAAACAGGAGGCACAAAAGAAAACATATGTATAGTTCCCTTGGGTCCATTGATTTTCCAGGGTAGGTTGTGTTGATAAAAAGCTTTTAGCTTGCTTTCCTTAGTCTCCTTATCCCTAGTCCCAGGTGTCAGACCTTTATTTTCTTTCTCATTTTCTATTTTCCTCAAGTTCTTATCTGTCTATATCCCCTTGCTTGTTTGCTTTGGATTCTGTCAGTCTGACTTTAAAATTCCTTTCACGCTGGGTCTAGCAATGTTTTTGAAGGTGAGTTCCATACCTGCCTTCCTCTAGTTTAGCTTTTAAAACTCTATGTGAATTTGTCCTAATTATTATATCCTGGTACCTACTTGTGGTTTAGTTTCTATCCCTTTTTTTAGGTCAACTGTTATTACAGGTGATTTTTCTTTCATATTCATAAATTCTGCCTACATAGACTAGTAATCTGTATTGTTATTGTCCTAGAAAGTGGGGTATAGCTGCACCACTATTCACAGCTATCAATATTGTATTTCAAAAAAATTTTTTATAGCACTATAAGATTTGTAATGCAAAATAATTCACCCACATTTGAGGAGAGCTAATAAAATACTTAAAAGAAAGAAAAAACATAAGTAATTTTAATCTCTATATAAAATATAAACAATACATTAATATGAGAAAATATTAATGGTTCATATAGGTCACTTAAGTCCTGGTTTTACAAATATATATGTTCATATATGTTTATGTGTTTATATATTTATACATATACACACACATACCCCTTTCTAAAATGCTGTTATAGTCGAGGATTTCAAGATGAACAATTGCCTTGACAATAAGTGGAAAATATACTTTCTAATATATTAAGATAATAAGAACTAGGTAAGGCACTAACTTCTATAACTTGGTTAATGGTAAATATTCTTAGGCTTTCAATGATGCAGCAATAAAACTTGAAGTCTGGTTTCAAGTGGATTATACACAAGTTTCCTTCTATCAGAAAATTTAAAATCTGGTGTGTTAGAGGTATACATAATAAAGTAATTTCTCAAGAGAAGCTTTAAGAAAAGCATAAAACAGGATAATATGTTCCAGAATAATTCAAATTAGATGAGACAGCCTGTTAACAATAGACAGGTAATACCTCTCTGAGGAAATTGCATTAAAATTATTATCATTTTTTAAAAATAGAAATAATGCCCAATTTATGTGCTTAATAAATAAAAAGAATAGGAGAAGGAGAAATCAAATAGGTAAGCAGGGTCTTGCTCTTTTAGGACTTTGAAGAATGTAGTAATGAATAATGAATTCATTTATTCTAGTGAGTGAAATGAACAATTGCTGGAAAATTTAAGGGAAGAAATTATATGAATAGCTTTTTAATTTTTTTATTTTATTGATCAAATTTTGTTGGTATAAATCTACGAGTACAAGTGCAATTTTGTTCCATGAGTAGATTCTACAGTAGCGAAGTCACAAATTTTAGGGTATCCATCACCCTATATAACATACTGTACCCATTATGTAATATTTCATTGTCTACCCCATCCCTCTTTCTTTTGAATCTCCATTTGTCTATCATTCCATAGTCTACTTCCATGTGTACACATTTTTTAGCTCCCACTTATAAGTGAGAATATGTGAAATTTGTTTCTGTGTCTGACTTACTTCACTTAAGAAAATGGCCTCTATTTCCTTCCATGTTGCTACAAAACATGAGTTCATTCCTTTTAGTGGATGAATAGTATTTTATTGTTCATATATACCACAATTTCTTTATCCATTCATCTGTTGATGGCTCCTTAGGTTGATTCCACATCTATGATATTGTGGATTGTGCTGCAATAAGCACATGTTTATTGGATGTGTTACAAAAGATATACAGGTATCTTTTGGATATATTGATTTCTTTTCTTTTGGGTAGATACCCAGTAATGCAATTGCTGGATCGAATGGTAGTTCTATTTTTAGTTTCTTGAGATATCTCCAAAGTGTTTTTCATAGAAGTTGTACTAATTTATATTCTCACCAATAGGGTGTAAGAGTTCCCTTTTATCTGCATCTTCAGCAACATTTGTTGGTTTTTGTCTTTTTAATAATAGCTATTCTGACTGGTATAAAATGGTATCTTGTTGTTTTAATTTACATTTATCTAGTGATTAATAATGTTGAGCAATTTTTCATATATTCATAGCCATTTCTATGTCTTTTCATGAATTTAAAAAAAGTCTATTCATGTCCTTTGCACACTTTTTAATGGGATTCTTGTCAATGTTGCTGTTGTTGAGTTGTTTGAGTTCTGTGTAAATTCTAGATATTAGTCCCCTATCAGATGCATAATTTTCAAACATTTTCTTCCATTATGCAGGTTGTCTGTTCATTCTGTTGATTATTTCTTTTGCTGTTCAGATACTTTTCAGTTTATTTAAGTCCCATTTGTCTATTTTTGTATTTGTTGACTATGCTTTTGAGGTCTTAGTCATGAATTCTTTGCCTAGACCAATGTCCAGAAGAATTTTCCCTAGATTTTCAGTTTCTTATAATATTTTCAGTTTCAGGTCTCACATTTAAGTCTGTAATTCATCTTGATTTGATTTTTGTATATGGTGAGAAGAGATATGGGTCTAATTTCATTCTTCTGAACATGACAATCCGATTTTCCCAGCACCATTTATTACAAAGGGTGTATTTTCCCCAATGTTTGTTCTTGTCATCTTTGCAAAGATCAGTTAGTCCTATATATATACATATATATGTATGTATGTATATACACACACACATACATATATATATTGGCTTTATTTCTGGGTTCTCTGTTCTGTTCCATTGATCTATATGCCTATTTTTATAACAGAACGATGCTGTTTTGGATACTGTAGGCTTGTAAATATTGGTTGAATTTTTTTTATCATAAGTAATTTTGAATAAATTCATGCAATGCACCATCCAAAGATGAACCGCTCAAATCTACTCTCACCTCAAAATTTTGATTACTTTTAAGTCTGCTTTTGGATAAATATTCTATATCTTAACACTTTTAATTTCTATTGAATATTGCATCTATATAATGTAGGTAAAAATGTTTAAATAATACTAGAAATGATGAAAAACATTTACCTAAAGAAAAAAAAGACATTCTATAAAAAAGACATCTGCACTTAGATGTTCATAGCAGCACAATTTGCAATTGCAAAGATGTGGAAACAACACAAGTGTCCATCAATACTTGCGTGGATTAATAAAATGTGGGATATGTATACCATGAAGTACTACTCAGCCATAAAAAATGATGAACTAATACCCCTTGTACTATCCTGGGTGGAACTGGAGTCCATTCTTCTAAGTGAAGTATCCCAAGAATGGAACAACAGGCATCATGTGTACTCACCATTAAATTGGTACTAATTGATCAACACTTATGTGCACATATGGAGGTAACATTGATAGGGCATCAGGCAGATGGGAGGGGGGAGGAGGGGATGGATAAATTCACACCTAATGGGTACAGTGGATGATATCTAGGAGTTGGGCAAGTTTGTAGCTCCTATTTGAGCAGTGAAAAGGCAATATATGTAACCAAAGCATTTGTACTCTCATAATGTTCTGAAATTAAAAAATAATAATAAAATCAAATAAAATATATTTTGTTTTCAAAAATATTTTCAAGTGTGGCTTTTTCAATTTTTTTTTTTTAGAAATAATCATATATTATATATATAATAGAGCACAGTGTACTAGTAAAATTACAGGTAGCTTTGCTCCATAAATACTATACTTTAAATTTTCACTTCTCCACTAGCTATATGATCTTATAAAAGAAAAGTAGCTTCTCTGATTCTCAGCTTTTTGGTGTGTAAAACAATAGCAATAAAATAATAACAAAAACAATGGGCCATGAGGCTTAAAAGTGAAAATGGATCAAAAACGCCTCTACATTCCCTGCTATATCGTGAAACACCATTAATACAAACAGGTATGTGTGTGCACATACACACATGGGCACACAAGTAACATAGTATCATTTTCCTTGAGTTGCCCTGTCAAATAGATTATTCCTACCTAATCCTCAGGATGGAAAGGAGACAGGTTGAACAACAATTACAACAGTAGATATATATACATATATATATATATATATATGTATATATATATGTATATGTGTGTGTGTGTATAAATATATACACACTTTATATATATATAATAGTTTTATTTCTTCTGATTGATATTTTATAAATTTTCTATATTTTGGCCAATATTGACATTAACTTGCTATGTTCACTAACAAACTTTATTATAAAAAGAATACACATCAGAGGCAAAGCATTCTTTAACTGAGGTGTTCTATTTAAAGATAAGCTGTATATTGTTGTGTTTTATTGTTTGTCAAAATTTTATATTTTCTTGTAGTATCAAGTAAGACAATAAAATCCAGCATTTCCTTATGTAATCAAATTATACTAGAGATGAGAGTGCAATGATCTTCTACCAAACCAAATATAAAGATGATAAAAATGTATAGAATTTCTGTTGATTCTAAATTTCTAATTATCTCAGGAAGTTATGATGAAAAAGTTCTGCCTCAGACTTATTTTAGTGTACGCTATAGTATAATTGGATGCATTTCTTCACTTTTATAGAGAAAGTGATGCATAGTAACCTTTGATAACAGTTGCTAAGATGTTGAACTTTAAAACAAAATAGAAAGAGATATCCACTTTCAAAATAAGAGAAGTGCACATGAAAAACACTTATAAACAGTTTGTATATAAAAAAAATTACCTCCACAGAGCAGTTCTCAGATCCTGTGTCTGCAATACATTATTATGTCATTTGAAATCTCCCCTTTACTCACTCCCACTTTTCAGCCCACCCCTTTCTCCTTTACTTCCTAATTCTTTCTCTCATGGCAAATTGTCTCTAGCATACTATTGAAATATCTTTTTTCTTTTTTACTTTTTGGGAAATCTGACACTTTATTACTTTAATCTCTCATTCTTGGCTTGATGTAATAATGTTAGCATGTTATTCAACTGGCACTTTTTTCCTAAGTTTTTTTTTTTTTTTTGATGTTGTTTGATAAGTGAATTAGTAAATAAAAATAGGTAAAACAGCTTAACAGGAGGTGCAGTAAATCTGAGTGCACTAAGAAGAATGAGGTTGACTTCTAAAACACTGATAGGTGCAAGACAGTGAGTGATTTTTCTACATACATGAATAAAGTTTGTACCCTTTGTATTTGGCAGTGATGTATTTCTAGGGATAATTCAGAAACATATTAGTAGATCTTTATGCGACATTAACAGAAACTCACCTAAACTGTAATACATGTATCAGTCTACTTGTATACCAGAGAACACAAGCCAGGACAACATAGCCTTTTGTTGTCATGCAAAAAGTATCTATACATTTTCCCCTTCTTTGTGTGAAAATTACTGTGACTAGGTTTTAACGGAAAGGCCACTCTCTTTGCGGTGTGAGATATAAAAAGCATTCCCTCTATTCATTTTTATATATACATTTTGAAAATAAATTGTTGTTTAGCATTTTATAATTTCCATAATAATGCATTTTACGCTAGCCACAAAGATGCTGAGAGATACAGTTATTTTGTAATGAATTAGGGTGGACAAGTCATAGTTTTGATACTAGTAAATGGTAGAGTCTCTAAAAATACCAAAATATTTTTGTCAGTTTAAATTCCCAATGCTTCTTCATGGAAACAGTAGCATCTATCTCACAATATTAAGAAGATTTGGAAAAAAAATACAATACAACAGTAAAAATACTGTATACATTGAAAATACAGTAAATAAATGAATGATTTTTAAAAATATTTCCCTTTTAGGGAATTTTTCTTCATTCCTGACTATAGATAGTATTTTAAGATACATTCCCTGGTTTTTATTGTAGTTTCTCTTAACAGAGCTTGATATTTTCATTTGAAATTTTCAGGCCTTCCTAATCATACTCATCCTCCAGGTGAAATAATATTTATATTTTAATGTACCTAATAAATTTAAAAGTGATAATTCCTTCATTTATAAGCATAAAAATTTGCTTATTTTGAAAGATTTCCTGTATTTCTCATATTCTTCTCATACAAAATTAATTTTCATATAAAGTAAGACAGTATTATTTCTTAATCAGGTGATCTCAGAAATATAAATATTTGAACCATAGACATACAGGAAACTATCCAGGAAAATTATCGCTAGGAGATTTTTCACTTTTACTTTAATTCAAAGCAAATTATTTTCATTGTTTTTAGCATAATAGACTATATTTTACATTGTCTGAATGCTCTCTGAATAGTTTATATAATAACAAAAACATTTTGCGTATTATACCCCATTTATATGTCAAAACAATTCTTTGAGCTAGTCTCATTTTTCATGAAATAAAATTGAGGTGCTAAGAATTATAAACCACTTTACCAATTAGATATCTCATTAATTATTAGAATTGAAATTTTGTGACACCAAATAGTATGTTTTATGCACATATAATTTTTGCATATTAGTTTTACCAGCTAGAATCTAATCAGAATCAAAACCACTAGGAAAGTGGCCAGCTGGGAAATAAAAATGAAGCCAAAATAGAAAGAGTAAGGGAAAATGAACTTACGAGCATTTGTGGGAGCCATGAAGATGTATATAAATCAAAATTCTTTTCTCCCATTTTGAAGTCTTCAACTTTGTTTATGGGTTGATCTTCAGGAAAGTTGAAACTTTCACCACTATCCAATAACTCATATGGTTGCAGAGTCAAAGCTGAAGGATGGTGTTGGGCAGATGTGGGGTGCGGGGGATGGGTGTATACCTACATAATGAGTGCGATGCGATCCGCACTGTCTGGGGAATGGGCAGGCTTGAAGCTTTGACATGGGCGTGGGGGGTGCAAGGGCAATATACGTAACCTAAACTTTCGTACCCCCATAATATAGTGAAATAAATAAATAAATAAAAATAAGAAATAATAAAAAAAAAAAAGGAAGCTGAAGGAAGGTTCAGCAGGAGCTGCACTGAAAGCAGATCTACCTCTTGTCCTACAGAGGAAGCGGGGGAAAGGTGTCCAGTTGGTAAGTGTCAATCTGTGTCAGCTAAACAGTATCTTGTGTTCTGCTCCAAACTGGAAATGCAAGAAGAATATGGCTACTATTTCATTTGCACTTCCCAAATCTTAGAGAAAATGTTCCTTATAACCATATGAATAGGAAAAGGAACACTGGAAAAATATACTTCAAACTTAGCTGTGTTAATATGCTATGAATGTACCACAATCCAACTCTTGTCCCTGGGTCTGCGTATATAGCATCTCTAATGTTTAACTTCAAGTAAAGGCATTCATCAAATCATACCTCTACCCAAGATAATGCAACTTTTCCTCATATATAGTAGTCTCCTCTTATCTGTGGGGGATATTGGCCAAGACACCCCATGGATGCCGGAAACTGGATAGTAACAAACTCTGTATATACTGTACATGAATTCCTTTTTCCTTCACAATTTCACAGATAGAAAATTCATTTTTACTGTAGAGCTTAGCAATTGAAGCATACAATTTTGTTTTCTTTCCTTATTAAGTTGACTACTTTTTTTTTTATTTTGGCCATAATGTACTCAATTTTTATTTCATTTTTTTATTTTCAGAATATTATGGGATTATAAACATTTTGGTTACATATAACGCCTTTGCATTGCCCAAGCCAGAGCTACAAGCATGCCCTTCCCTTATACAGTGCACTCTGCATCCCCCTCCCACCTGACTGGCACCCGATGAATATTACTTCCATGGGTAGATGCCTAATGGTGAGATTGCTGGATCAAATGGTATTTCTACTTTTATTCTTTGAGATATCTTCAAATTACTTTAAACAGGGGTTGTACTAATTTACAGTCCCACCAGTAGTGTAAGAGTGTTCCTGTCTCTCCACATCCATGCCAGCATTTGTTATTTTGGGACTTTTTGATAAAGGCCATTCTCACTTGAGTTAGTTGATATCTCATTGTGGTTTTGATTTGCATTTTCCTGATGATTAGAGATGTTAAGCACTTTTTTATTTGTTTGCTGGCCATCAAATCAAGCACTTCATAATTTCTCTTTGTATATCTGAATTGCCCAAATCTTGCACTCTGGACTATTATTAAGTAAAATAAGGGTTACTTGAACACAATGTGATGCCACAACAGTTAATCTGATAATCCACAAGACTACTAAGTGAATTAGGAACAGGTAGCACATACAGTGTAGATAACTGGACAAAGAGATGATTCCTGTGCCCAGGGTGATGAAGCAGGAAGGGGTGAGATTTCAGCACAAAAGAGTGGCAATTTAAACTGTATGAACTGTTTATTTTTGAAATTTTCCATTTAATATTTTCAGACTATGGTTTACCACAAGTAACTGAAACTGTGGAAAGTGAAATTGTAGATAAAAAGGCACTACTATAATAATGATATTTTGTAAAAAATGTATTCTTCAAAAGATGCCTCCAAAGTCTCTCTCAAAAGCTTTATATCCATCTCTGGGCCTGTGGGCCTTGTTTTTCTGGTTTTTTTTTTTTTGTTGTTGTTGTTGTTGTTGTTGGTAGCTAAATCACATGCCCCTTTGATATGTAGTAATTTAAATACTGAAATTCAAGGTTAACCACTAGTAATACTACTTATATGATGGGGGAATGGAAGAGAGCAAGATAAAAATTATTAATATATATACTATTAATAATATAACCATGTAAAATTCAAAATAAGAAATATTCATAATTATTATAGTTCTGTTTTATTCAAGTGGTCATGTAGCCATGCCTGGTAATTACATTTGTTTTCTATCTCTACCTATTCTATGTTTTCTTTGCACTAAGCAAGTAACTGAGCTGAGAGTGGTTCCTTGCCTGTTGTACTGATACAAATTTTTATTCCTGAAGGGTTCAGGCTACCAGTACGCTTGCGTGTATTGAGTTGCTGTACTTTTCCTTTGACTTAATAACCAGGAATGGAAGTACAATAAAGTATCCAGGAGATGCCCTGTGTTCCAGACATACTCCTACTTACATCCATTGTGTAGTAGCAGTCCAATATCACGTTGGCAATCACAAAAATCACTCAAGAATATAGAACAATACCTTCTCTTCCTACTGATTCACTAGCTTAAGGAGCTCAAAATAGCCGTGCACCAACACCATCTTCTAGTTTGGGATCCTGTGAAATGTTTTACATAGGTGCTGAAGACGTGCAACTGGAATTTATGCATGATTTAGAAATTAAGAACATGCTATAAAATAATATTCAGAGTATTCCACAGAATAATCATTTCAAGAGTGGATATAGTTGCTTTCTTTCTCGGATGATAAGTCGATCAATGTATGAGTAAAATTGGCTAATTTTCTAGGAACTTGAGAAATCATGTAAAATACATGCTCATTTCTGCTTCAAAATAAAAGAGCAACTGTTTTAAATTTCATATGGTTAAAAATTAATTTAAAAACTTGGTTTTACTGACATAATAAGACTATATTTCATAAGGCATTACTGCCAGTAGATACTTCTTTGACATTTCAGAATAAGAATAAACTAATGCAAAAATATTTATCACAAACCAGGCATACACGTAAAATTGAAAATTCCTAAACTTCACCTACTTATTTATTAATTCTACAAATACTTAATTTCCTTTGTTAATCTATGATCTATACTAATACAGTATATGTAGATGTGCAAACAGTCAACATAATAAGCCTGAGACTGTGCCCCTTCTTAAAAAAAAAAACAAAAAACTGTTTGCAAGTTTGCCACTCAGCTAGATTCTGCAAACCTGACTGGCAAACCATTTCATACACTGATATAAAATGTTTGTTAAATAACATGTGTGCCTCATAACACCTAAACTGTTTGTACAAATGGTGTGTTTTATCCTGAACACACTTGTCTTCGGGGTGTCTAAAATTGGGAGAGGACACCTATGTGACTAGGCCCAAATGAAAATCTTTGATGCTGAGACTGAATTTAGCTGACCTGGAAACTAACACTTTGCATGTATTGTCATAATTCATTTCTGCAGAATTAAGTGCTCTGTTTGACACAACTGATGGAGGAGCCTTAGAAGCTTGTGTTTGATTTTCTCCAGACATTATTCCATGTACCTTTTCCCTTTGCTAATTTTGCTTTGCATTCATCCACTACAATAAACTGTATGAGCACAACACCTTGTGAATCCTGTGAGTCCTTCTAACAAATTGTAATCATCTCTATAAAGAATAGACTAGAATAATAAAATACAGATTCTAATGGATTCAAATTTAATTTGGGGGTTATGTTAAACTTTTTGAATACATTCACATATTGAATTTTTAGTCTATGAAAAATTCCACACTCTGAAGTCAATTCTCTAAATGATAGAAAAATATGGCATTCTGTTAACATAGAAATTAGAGAATAATAATACTTCTCTTTGGTTCCATTTTTCTTATTACTCTAGGTCTCATTTCTTCCTAGACTAAATTCTTCATATGCTTACTTATTTCTGTAAAATATTCTATATAAAGTTTTTCATTTAGCAAAAAAGGCATGATTTTTCAATAGGTTTTATGTGCCCAATAGTGTGCTAGAAACTAAACATACACAGATGTTCTAAAGAATCTATTTTCTTGTGGAAATACACATAAACAATAGTCCATTACAGTGAGATGTATTAAGTTTTGTGATAATTTGAAGTATGTAGATATTAAGAAGCATGCAGGAAGTTTGATTAACTTCATATTATGTGGCCAAGGGAATCCTAAAAGACAAACTGGAGAGAGTCCAGTATAGAGAATTTTTTAATATGTGAAAAGAGCAAAGCTAATTGGAGGGCTATTGAAAGGTTTTACTCCAGAATGAGAGAGAAGAAGAGAAATGGTCATAAGAAGTTTTGAATTTAAAAATAATACTGAAACTGAAATTGCATTACATGCTAAATTCTCTATATATTAATTCAGGTGATGGAGATAGAATATTCAACGTCAACAACAAAATCAAAGACTACATTCCAATGGATCTTATTTTTGTGTGTGTGATCAAAAGTTTAAAGCACTAACCTTGGTTGATATTACACAAAAGTGTGGACTTCCAACAGATGCTAGTTTATAGAATATTTGCTAACACATGATAAGTACAGAAACTGAGAGTTGGGGGTGAGATACATTTAACACAATTAATTTGTCACAATATCCCAGAACAGACAGTTGATGACTTGTGTCATTGGAGAGGGTACTAATTATTGGAGGTGTTATCAATGTCATATGGCATGTCACATTGGTAAAACCTGCCTATCAGGCTTTCACAGTAGGACCCCACTAACAAGCATGGCATTTCAGGTTTATTATAATATTTAGGATATTTGTGTTTGTCATCTTTAAAGGTGATTGAAAATCTCAGGAAACTTGCTACTTTTACAATTATTTTAACTTTATTTAAGCCTACATTTATGTTTAACTTGAATTTATTTGATAAATTAGGGACATAAAATTTATATTTTTATTCTAATCTGATAAAAGACAAACTTCATTTGATTTGTATTTCTTTTCTTTTTTTATTGAAAATGTGGCTTTGCACAATACCTCAGTTGTAGTCAAGTAAATGATTATGATGGAATTGATTTGGAATAAATGACAGCGTGTAGAGTTCTTTCTAGTTTTACTCAGACCGGTCTTGTAAGTCTTGAGTTTGATTTTTTAGCAATAATTGATGCTGAAGTGCTAAAAGCATAGTTAAATATATGCAGATGTGTATGACTTATAAAACAAAACTCTCAAAATGTGAACATCATTTATTTAACAAATACAGAAAAAAATCAAATCCACAGGAATTCGATGAATAAAAACTCTTAGACTAAGAAATAGACAAAGGCTGATGTTCAAAATTTCTTTCACAAATAGATAACAGTGTTTCATGGATGTATAAAATAACATTTGAGTATACTAAAAGGCTACATAAATAAACAGATAGAGGCAGGTGATATATTCATAGATACTTAGATATATAGATGATATAAAATTGCCGAGAAGACTTCATCAGAGATGTTTCCTTGAAATACTGTGTGATTCTGCAACAAGGAAGGTAGCTCAGGTATCACCTTCCAATGATCTTATTAGCGTCACATATTTAGAAAATGGCTATGATATGGGAGAACAACTCATAGCAAAAAATAATCTGGCAAAGCAATTTTATTTGCAATTTAATTAATTTGCATATTATTAATGTGACAATTTTTGTCATATATATGTAATTGTAAGAACTGGTTGATGTGAATGCAGACATATTTAAGTCATATTTAATATTTAAGGGAGAGGAGGAAAAGAGAAAGCTGCACTTGACAATGAAAAGAGACATGTAGAGAGTGAGGAAGCAAATCAGAGGAGTGAATATTCACAAAATCCAAGTGAATGTAATATTTCTATCAAGAGGAAATGGATGGTTCATGGCAGTAAATGATGAAAAGGAACTGTAGCCATGAGTTGTAAGTCAGTTGGCAAGAAGCATTTCATCATGTGTGCTCTTGGGGATAAAAATAAAATTACAATGTTTACAGAATACATAAGATATTAGAAACTGAAGATGAAAAAGAAGAGTTGTGCAAACTATTCTGTCTAATGTTACCTGAAATGGGATAGAGAGTGAGTCAGCTGATAAAGCGAAACAATTAACTTAATTCTTTTGGGGATTGTTCACATTTGATAAGGGAAGGATGTTAAGAGGGAAATATTAAAGATTTGGTAGTTGATAATTATAGAGAAAATTTCATAAGAGATTTTAATCCTTAAATTAAGAATTAAGTAGAGGAATTTTCTTTTCTTTTCTTTTCTTTTTTTTTTTTTTGAGGCAGAGTCTCGCTCTGTTGCCCGGGCTAGAGTGCCATGGCATCAGCCTTGCTCACAGCAACCTCAAACTCCTGGGCTCAAGCAATCCTTCTGCCTCAGCCTCCCGAGTAGCTGGGACTACAGGCATGCACCACCATGCCCGACTAATTTTTTTCTCTATATATTTTTAGCTGTCCAGATCATTTCTTTTCTATTTTTAGTAGAGAAGGGGTCTCTCTCTTGCTCAGGCTGGTCTTGAACTCCTGACCTCGAGTGATCCTCCTGCCTCAGCCTCCCAGAGTGCTAGGATTACAGGTGTGACCCACCGTGCCCAGCCAGGAATTTCTTTTTATTGATAGATAGGAATGGAATGCCTGAAATGAGAGAGAAGGATGATAAGGACAGATGCAAGTAAACATAACAATGATGATTAGCTTGATGCCAGCCCACAGCTTTTATGTAAATGCATGAGGGTTTCTACATGCTCATTCTCTGTACTACCACAGACAAATTACAAATAAGTTATGTATGTCCACAGTTATATGTGTGCATAATTTTAATTTATAAGTTGAATGTAAATGATCAGAGCATTCACTTTTAAAAAAATATATTCTGTATCCAATACCTGGTAGAGGGCATGAGACAAGCAGAGGCTCAACAAGACTTCACCAAAAGAATCACGAAAGGTGATTTATGATCATGGGTGGAACATGTCCATGGAAATTGAGCTGAGTCACCAGGACAAACAATGACAAAATCATAGTAGCATGTATATTTATCATGTTCTCATTGTCTCGAAGCAGGTAAAGTGGTTGTAGCAAGGAGGAGAACCCACATCAATTACCTATGTGTATGCAACACGTAATTTCCCACTATTATACCTGTTTCAATATATGAGGCAGATTAGAGAAAGTTTCAGTAGTAGGAGATGTTGGTATCAGACACAGTGAAAAAAGGAAATGACACTAATGAAAGTGAATCAAAAAAATAGAAGGAACCTGGCAACTGTCAAGAAAATGACAGGAATGCTGTGATCTCGCTAAGATATGAAGTTTGTGACTCGGGTTGAGTAGGAACTTAGCAGCATCTGCAATCTCAGGTCTGTTAGATTTTATGTAGATGTGAAATTAAAGAGTTTGAAGTCTGATAATGTTGAGTGTCAAGGGAGCACTGACAAGGAGAAAAAAATAATAGCCTGCAGTTGTACAAATAAGATAGTTCTGGCCATTTTCAAAACTCAGCAAGACGATGGAGCTCTGGGGAAACAGAGGAGATGAATGGAGAAATAAGCACACACTGTCTATTTGGACATGCCCACTTAAGAAGAAAAAAAATATGTCTGGGATTTACAAATGTATTTTTGACAATGAAACTTCCTAAGAGTCAGATATTTTTATAAATCTATTCATTTATTTATTTTTTATTTAAAATAGTTACATTTTAAATGCAATTTTCTGATATTAAAAGGCACTGTAACTGGTGCAAGTTTCACATTTCAGAGAGTTCCAGAAATGCCAGGAAAAAGAAATAATTACACCTGACATCACTTTTTCACAGTGATTACCTGAGGTAATTAATGATAAAATGCACAGATGGAGATGATCATTATGGGAGACCAGTCAGACACAGGATGTACTAGAATGCTATCTATAGGAGAATAATTTAATAAACTTTATTGTCTCCTTGCACAGTAATCCACCTACTCTCACAAATACATTCTAATTAACTATGTAATAACTTAGTTAATAACCCTGAATTTTTGTGTCCTGGAAACAATGGCTTACATTTATAACTTTCCTCTAAGTTTAACATGCTATTACGGATGGACAGGCACGGAATTTAGATGGATGAATATGACAAGTCCTTTTCTTTGAGAAGACACAAACCAATAAGAAAGAAACTTAAAAAGATATATATAATCTATAAACTACTTTGTAGAGATTCTAAGACTTCAAAATGAGCGGATGTGTTTTCAAATTCTTAGAAATATGTAGTGATCAGTAAATAGTGTTAGAGCACGTTTTTAGAATTACTATGACTGTTTTAAGACAAACTTGGCTCCAAGTTATTTCAGCTGTTGGCTGAAATGAAGTAAAACTTTAAGCACATCATTTGTCCCTATTGAAGATGATATACTGTTATTTGCATATATGTAGTGAGTGTTGAACACAATTCAAATATGGGACATAGGAAAGGTTTAAAATACAGAAAGACAAATCAAAACACTATGTAAGACATTGAAATGAAACTGATAACATTACAGGATTAATAAAATGCAATTTTAGAACATGTGTAATGAAAATGTAAAAATATACAAAAGGAAAAAGGAAAAGAATAATACAAGTATTCATTAAAAATTGTAAACTGGTAAGGGAAATAAAAATTGATCCTATACACATTAAATGACAAAATTATTGCAATGGAGAAATGTAAATTAGAATTACTCTCCTGGACTACAAAGATTTAAAAAGATAAAAAAATGAAAAGACAAAAAAGGATAGCTTATGGATTTATTCAGAGAGTATAAAAATACAATTCAGTCTATTAATAATTGAGGTTCATTTTAATCTAATATTTATGATAATAAAAATATAAGGAGAAACATATTTATGGTCATTGTATTATAATTGTTAAAATTTTTCCTCCATTAACTTGTAGGTACTGATGTCACATTTTTAGTCAAAATTAAACTATAATGTTTTTTAACATGGTAGAAGTATTATAAATATTGTCTAGAAAACTAGATTCACTTAAATGTCAAGTATGTTGAAATAGAATTGTAATGATAGGGAATTTTGCTGTTGATACTTATAACAGCTCTTCACATGTGAAAATAATTTATTGGATATTAACTGAATGTTAAAGTGAATATTTGATTAATGATAAAATAATTAAAATACTGTAAGAGAAGCTTTTTAATTTAATCAGGTCCCATTCGTTTATTTTTGTTGTTGCTGCAATTGCCTTAGGGGTTTTCTTCATAAATTCTTTGCCTAGACCAATGTCTGTGAGAGTCTTTCCTACATTTTCTTCTAGAATTCTAATCGTTTCCCATTTAAGGTTTAAATCTGTTATCCACCGTGATTTGATTTTTGTGAGAGGTGAAATCTGTGGGTCCTGTTTCAGTCTTCTACATGTGGCTATCCAGTTTTCCCAGCACCATTTATTGAATAGGGACTCTTGTCCCCAGAGTATGTTTTTGTCTATTTTGTCAAAGATTAGATGGTTATATGAGGATGGTTTTATATTTGGGTTTTCTGTTCTGTTCCACTGGTCTGTGTCCCTGCCCTTGTGCCAATACCAAGCAGTTTTAAGCACCACAGCTTAAATTAAAAAGCTTCTGCACAGCCAAAGAAACAGTCATGAAAATAAACAGACAGCCTACAGAATGGGAAAAAATTTTTGCATACTACACATCAGATAAAAGACTGATAACAAGAATCTATTTAGAACTCAGGAAAATCAGCAAGAAAAAATCAAACAATCCTATCAAAAAATGGGCAAAGGACATGAATAGAAATTTTTCAAAAGAAGACATAAGAATGGCCAAAAAACGTATCAAAAAATGCTCAACATCCCTAATCATTAGGGAAATGCAAATCAAAACCACAATGAGATACCACTTAACTCCGGTGAGAATGGCCTTTATCAAAAAATCCCAAAACAACACATGTTGGCGTGGATGCGGAGAGACAGGAACACTCATACACTGCTGGTGGGAATGCAAACTAGTGCAACCCCTATGGAAAGCAATATGGAAATACCTTAAACAGATTCAAGTAGACCTACCATTTGATCCAGCAATTCCATTATTGGGCATATACCCAGAAGAATAAAAGTCATTCTTTAACAAAGACACCTGTACCCGAATGTTTATAGCAGCACAATTCACAATCGCAAAGATGTGGAAACAACCCAAGTGCCCATCAATCCACGAATGGGTTAGTAAACTGTGGTATATGTATACCATGGAGTACTACTCAGCTATAAGAAATAACGATGATACGACATCTCTTTGGTTCTCCTGGAGAAAGCTGGAACCCATTATACTAAGTGAAGTATCCAAAGAATGGAAAAACAAGCATCACATGTACTCACCAGAAAACTGGTTTCCCTGATCATCACCTAAATGTACATCGGGGAAGGATACCAATTGGATATCAGACTGGGATGGGGGGGGTGGGGGGAGGGGATGGGTGTATGCCTACATGACGAGTGCGTTGCGCACCCTCTGGGGAATGGTCATGCTTGAGGGTGCAGACCCGGGGAGGTGGGGGGGAGGGGATCGAGGTATGAATACATGGTGAGTGCCAGGCGCACTGTCTGGAGAGTGGGAGCGGACGCGCTTGGGACTCTGACTCAGGGGGATGGGCGGGACAGGGACAATGTATATGACCTGAACTTATGTACCCCCATGATGAGCTGAAATAAAAAAAAAAATAAAAAATAAAAAAAAAAAATACTGTAAGAAAATAGAGAGTATTTAAGCATAGACTATAAATAGCTTTATAATAAAACATGACACACTGAAGAGTACTAAATGCAATAAATTCCTGTACTAAGCAATAAATTATTTTGTGAAAACCAGCAAACATTTTTAGGAAATGTTAATCTATTAACTCTTTATTATACACTAAAGCAAACTAACTTCCTGACAAATCCATGTTTTCCTAAAGGCATGTTTAAGTTCAGTGTTCCTCTCTCAAGTGCTTGCTATGTGAGTTAAATTGGTAGGTGAACTTTGTGTAGTTCTCACAATGGATCCCCACCATTAAGCAACGCATGACTGTATATGTGATGGCTGTAGCTTTACAGTATGTCTTGAAATTAGGTTTTGTAAGTCCTCTAACTTTGTTCTTTTTCCAACTTGTTTTAGGCATTCTAGGTCCTTTACATTTCCATATACATTTTAGAATCAGCTTGTCAATTTCTTTTTTTTGTTTGTTTGTTTTCTGTTTTTGAGGATTTTTTCTTTGTCACCTTACATGAACTTTGACTAGGAAATTTCTTAAAAAAAAAAAAAAACAGATAAGATTCTGATTGAATCTACGTGGCAGTCATAACTTTGTGCCTTGCAGACTTCCCATTTTATAAGGAGTGAAATTTCGACCCAGAACCCCAGATGCTGTGCTTTGAAATCCATTGCTTCATTTTGGCCAGGGCTGCGCCTCCCACAGTCTGCTCCCCAGTAAAGGACTGAGTGTGGTGGGGATACCACAGCAGACTTACTTCTGGAAGACATGAAAACTCCTCTTTTGGCCAACTTAAGCTCAAGGAACTCCTGCCAGCTTTGTTGAACCTTTCTTAGATTGAATGACAGCCTAGGACCATTCCACCAACATGCCCCACCCTCCCCTTCACTTGGGTTCACACTTGTCTCACTGCCTGAAATCTTCCCAGGCTTTTCCAGCTCTCTCCCTAATTTTCTTCTCACAAGCACCTTCCTAATAAAATCCTTGCATATTTGAAAAAAAAGAAAAAAAAAAAAGGATTGTGGTGGAGGTGAGGAGATTGTTTCCGGACATAAAATATCCTGCAAAATTACCTCCTGGCATGACAAAGATGTCTTTCCCTTTGCAAAACGCTTGATCTTGAGCCATCTTGGAAATTCAGAGAAGGATTCACTGGGAGAGGGTGTTTCTAGGGCAAGAGATTCTAGGAAAAACTTCTTGTGGCAGAATCCAAGGGGAGGAAGAGGTCCATTTGGTGACAGATGTCCAAACTTAGTTCATTGTGTTACTTGCAAACCCCATAGTCTTCCTTAATTACAAAAGCATGTACCCACCAAAGAGCCAGCAACTATCAATATCCAATACCCAGTGTGAATAGACGGGCCAAGTAAGCCAGACTGAGAATAACCAACCAATAACAGCTTCATCCATGGAAAGTTTATTAAATCAGTATTTGCTCATTATTTAGCCCCCTTTTTCCCCAAACCTCTTGTGAAAATAGTAAGAACATGACAAAGGAAACTGGAGGAATTTCTGAATCAAACTATATGACTTATCTCCACTCCAGAGTCCTGGCATAAGTAAGAGGAGGAGTAAAATGGAAGTCATACACCTTCCTCACTCAAGTCCCTGGAGGTTATATTTTTCCATTGCATGGAGAATAAGGAGAAAAGACAATAATGATAAAAGGATGAATTTTAATTTTAAAATAATAAAATTCAAGTTACAAAAATTTCTAAGAATTTTAAAGAACTATAAGAGATTTTTACAAATTTAACATTGAGGGAAAGAAAATCATATCATATTTGCATTCTTCTGAGTTGAACCTACACTTAATGCCTTGACACTGTTTAATGATAAATATAATCAAAACTATTCTGAAACCTAAAGCCACAGATCAGTATCTCTTCCCATTTTATGAGAAAGCTCTGAGTATGATAAGAGAGGAAAGTGTTGTGCATTTGGGATCAGGGCTTACATCTTGCTTTCCTCCAATATACTTATCATATCTACATAGCTGATAATAATCTCCCCAAATAAAAACTGAATTATTGTTGGATTAAGCACAGATGTATCAGTAACTATGAAAAACAAATAACTAGAAACTTTAGTAATTATGATTTACAAAGTATTTGTCTCTCTCTGTTGTTTTTTTTTTTTTTTTTTGAGACAGGGTCTCACTCTGTCATCTGGGCTAGAGTGTAGTGGTATCATCATAACTCACTGCAAACTCCAACTCCTGCCCTCAAGCAATCCTCCTGCCTTGGCCTCCCAGAGTGCTAGGATTACAGGGGTGAGCCACTGCACCCGTCTACTTTGTCTCTAAAATTTTAATCAGGTATAAATACATGTTTGCTCCAAATCTTACTAAGGAGGACTTTTTTTTTTTTTGTAAGTTAAAGCATCTCCACATATGCCATTTGAGAACTTAGCATTCTGTTGTAATGTGTTGATAATCTGTACAATGTTATATGATCTATTCATATCCTCTAAATACTCCATGGAATTTTAAAATAAGAATAATATATTGGAAATTTCTAAAGTACTTTACTGTCTTTGATTCAGTGAAATTGTATGTACAATTTTAAGAAGAAGAGAAGGGAGCAAATCATTTGTAAGACATTTTGACAAGCCTAAATCACTCTTTATAAAGTTAATATATTATAGTTCCATTTCAGCATTCAGATTTACAAATTAGGAAACACATTATTTTATCTGCTTGGCTTTTTGCCGAGTACCAAATTATAAAGCACTCATAAAAGAGCTTAGTCACAGTTTCATCCTATCTGTGACCCAGAACATTACAACAGCTTGTGCAGCATGAAAGGGCAAAAAAGGATAAACATCCTTTGCAATTATATAACAATAAATGAACCATAGCTGATCAGCATTATGATGGGATGTGTCTTGAGAGAATTTATTTAGTAAGTTAGTCATTTAGAAGGATGTGCACAGGGTAAATTCACTGGGCATATGGGCAGCATGTGTTCAAGGACTCCCTGCAGCATTGAGATGACACATTATTATAAAATATAATGTACTATCTCCGCTATTATCATGATTCTTATGAGAAAAAATAAATCTATGTTTTTATAGACAAAAACTTCCTGGGAATAAAGCAACATAAAAAAGGTGATATGGATAACTTCTAAAGATATATTTTAACTGTAAAAAGTACTGAATTAGAATGAAATTTGATTGAGAATGACATACAATGTATAAAGACATATTTTTTCTTTAACTTAACAGATGCCTCATGATTTTTTGGTGTCGTT
Source organism: Lemur catta (assembly GCF_020740605.2). NCBI lineage: Eukaryota > Metazoa > Chordata > Mammalia > Primates > Lemuridae > Lemur > Lemur catta. The sequence goes on from NC_059140.1 coordinate 45,424,469, forward strand.
TATTTTATTTATTTTATACTTGAAGATCATATTGACAATCCAAATCAGGTGTTTTTATTCCATATTGTAAATCCAGAACAAATATCCAGGACTAAGTATATTAACACACTCTTTGAAGTATATTCACTAAATACTACTTCCAAGCCTTTCCTTGGGTACTGGTATTATCTATATTTTTTCTAAGATATTATTTTATGTTTTCTTAACATGTAGAGATTTAATTTGTATAACAAATCCACAATAGTCTATTAAATTTACAAATATTTTGTCTTCAAAAGAAATAGTTCCAAAAGAAATATTGAAATTTCTAATATTCTTTTCTCACTCTCCAAGAATAGTGCAAGTAAGAGACATCATATATGTTCACCATCATTTTAGGAAAATCTAGTTTTTGAAAATAAAACAAAACAGAACAAAACTACAACAGCAACAGACAAGCATGCAAAACAAAAAAGGATTTGTGAAGCCAGATGTATGTTCAATTCTATGTCACACAATCACCTGTTTGCTAATAAAGATCTGGTAGTGACATTAGGTATTAGTACACAAATTGTGCTATATGAAGAAGGCAGATCATACCAGCTGGCTAAAGCCAGTTGTTAAACATAGCCACAATTAAATTTATTTTAAATTGTTTCAGTTAATTTAAAAACAAGATAAGAAGTACTCGAAACTTATTACGTCCTAATTCTTCTATGACATTTTACTATTGTCCTTGTTTCAAGGTTATTTATGCTTATTCTAACTCCATAATGAAAATACTATTAATATGTAATTAATGCTGCTATGCACCCCTTCTTAACTTAATATGAAGTTAGTACCTTAAAAAAGGTTCATGTGAGAGTATTTATCCTATGAAAATAGGCAACTTGTACAAATCAGTATATAATTTATTGTTTTGCTGATTTTCTAGACTTAAGAAAGTATTTGAAAATGTTTAGTTTGCATGTCTGTTTTCATTACATTATGATTACCATAGAAGACATCCAGTATGCTTCAGCAAAAAAGTTGCACACATCATTGACAAATTTATGAATTTCCAAAATGTCATCATGTCTTCATCATATTCATTCATTTAAACAAAAATATCATTCAACTTTCACGTAAAAATTATTTTCATCAGTCAGTTGCATCTGTGGATACAATAGCTTGGCAAAAGACTTCTGTGAGAAGTGACTGGTTATTAGAAGTTTAAAATAAAGAGGATTGTATAGTTTGTTAATATTTGTAAATATGTGCTATACTTTCCTTACATCAAGAAAATTTATAATACAGTTATCTGCATACACATACATATATTTTTCTTCCAGAGAAGTGGCTACTAAGCATGTACCATTAGCTATTATATAAAGAAAATGAGGAGGTAACACAGAGAACCATCTCACTGTAAAAGAAGGAACAATTAGAAATTGAAAAGAAACAGGAGAAAATCTTTTTTCAGACAATTCTTACTATATTGTTAAATAAGAGTGAAGCATTTAATTTTTAAACATGTTTAGAAGTTATATGGAAAACTACAAACAAGATGATTTGTAATAGTATTTAAAAAGTGATCATTCCAAAATGGCCATCTAACCCATTTTGAATTGTAAATGTTTTCTAAAGACATCGTAAACCTGTATTAAGTCTTTTGTAAAACTCTGCAAATATATACTAATATTCCTTACTTTAACTTGCATATTTTACTCAATGAATACACAATTAAAATTGCTGATTTTTCTTATAAAAGGTAGTATAGCTTCTCAAATAAAATATTGTGAGTATAACTAACATATCAAATCAGAGTTTTTATCCAAGACATCATGTCCTTTTTCATAAACTAAATTCTAAGGGGTTCCCTGAGGAACTGAAACATTAGAAAAAAAAGCCTATTTTCTCTGCTGATTATAGTTAATCAGACAATGTATTCAGAAAGTAGAAATATATTGTTTTTTTAACTAAGGAAAAAATAAATTTGACTCTGTTTCTAGATCTATATCAGAATAGATACTGTGAATGCAGTTGCTGATCAAAAGAAATTTAAATTGAAATAGATAGTTTTAAAATGTTATTCAATGTACAAAATGAAAGATTTTAAGATGTTACAAATAAGGTGACAGCAATATTTATGAAGATAATTGTATTTTACTGAGACTGTTTCTGGCAAGTCATTGAGACTTTGATAAAGCTTATCAACTGTCCAGAGAGAGCATTATAATGGGAAGCCTCTACATAATGTCTGGCTTAGGGTGAAAAGGAAATATATTCAAGGTGATGAGAAGACAGCAAGAAAACTTATCTATCCCAAACTTGGTGCTGCTTGAATATATGTCTCTTTGGAATTGATAACCACAAAGCAGCCATCATTAGCCTTCATGCTTAAGATTCATGCTTTGTATGTAGCACAAATAAAAATTACCACGTGGAAAATTATTTTAAAATATTCTAAATAATCTTCATAACCCTGTTCACCTGGTGGATTAAAAATCAAATCTTCTCTGAAGAAATGGAATTTTATTTCAGGGTGCAAAAAACTTACATGTATAAGTTCAAAAGAAAAACATAGAATACAGTTTTTAAATATATTGCCATTATATAAATAAATAATTTATATGTGTCTGTGTGTATGTAAAAGGAGAAATTTAAGGGTATGTTCAAGAAACATAAGGAATTAGAGAACAAATAGCAGAATCAGAAAAAATAAAAAATCTAGAAATAAATAAATAAGTAATTAAACACAATAGGTTTGAACCATATAGATTGAGATGAAGAAAGAAATAGGAAAAAGGAAATAAAATAACGTTTCTAGATTGTATTGAAGAAGACAAAAAGATAGAAAATATATAAAAAATGTATTACAAGATATAGAACCTACTCTTATTCTGAGTTCCACTGTAAGATAATAGAAGAGAGAAGTAAAAATATTTTGAAAAGATAAAGACTTAATTATTTCATAATAATTGAAATAAATCTATTATCTATTAAGGGATCCCTGCTAATGACAAACTCAATACTTAAAAAAAAAGAAACAAAGAAATCACATGCAGATGGTAGTACTTGATTGAGATGATTTGACTATAGGGGATACATGGCAACGTCTAGGGATATTTTTGATTGTTACAACTAGGGCAGGGAAAAGGTGTATGCTATTGGCATCTACTAGGTACAGGCCAAGGATGTTGCTAAATATGCTACATGACAGACTAGCCTTCCCACACAACTAAAATTTATCTAGCCTAAAAAATCAATAGAATTGCGGCTGAGAAACATCAATTGTGACATTTCATAATGAACCTACAGAGAAGCAAAGTAAAAGAAAATATTTTAAAAGGCTAACAGAGAATGAGAGTTAAAGGAGGAAAAAGTAAATATATAAAACAAAGTAACATTAAATTGCTTGAGGACTGATTTTTCAAGCACAAACATCTCTGTGAGCAAAACTGAACTAATATTTACTAGTATGTAGATTATAACAGTAACGATTTATTATTAGATCTGCTCTGAAAGACATGCTAAAGATAAACATTCAGGTGGATGTGATAGAAGCTAGAAACTAACTCAAAGCCATACAAATAAATAAATGTCTCTAGTAAATATAAATTAATGGGCCAATATAAAGTATTATTGTAATTTTGGTTTGTATGTTCACTTTTCATTTTCTACGGTATTTGAAAAGACAAACATATAAAAATAATTATAAATCTATACTAACGGGTATACAATGTATAAAAATGTAATTTGTAACATCAATAACATAAAGGAGGGGCATGGAATGAATAAGAATTGCAACTGAGCTGGTAAAATTAAAGTTCAGACTGACACCCTTTTTAATAAGTGATTCTGGGAAAATTAGATTGCCATATCCAGAATAGTGAAACTGGACCCCTTTCTCTCACCATACACAAAAATCAATTCAAGATGGATTAAAGACTTAAACGTATGACCCAAAACTATAAAAATACAAGAAGAAAATCCAGGGAAACCTCTTCTGGACATTGGTGTAGGCAAAGAATCATGACTAAGACCTCAAAAGCACAGGCAACAAAAACTAAAATAGACAAATTTTGCAAATGACGGGAACCTTATGGTAGGGAGATTATCCTGGATGCTCCAGGCAGGAGCCCTTAAAACAGAGAACTTTCTCCAGCTGGTAGCAGAAGAGATGCAGCGGAGGTGAAAGTCGGAGAGAACGAAGTCATGATGACTCAATGCAATGTTGCTGATTTTAAGATGGAAGGGGAACCATGACATGACAGGGAGGACAGGTGGCCTTAAGAAGCTAAAGGAGACACCTTTGATAGTCAGAAAGAGCATAGGACCTCAACCCGACAACTGGAGGGATCTGAATTCTGCCAACAACCTGAATGACTTTGGAAACAGATTCTCCTCAAATCCTCAAGGTAATAGCCCAGGAGCACCAGTGCCTTGATTTTGGTCTGAAGAAATCAAGAGTAGAGGAGCCAGTCCAGGCCATATAAATTACTAACTTACAGAATCATGAGATAGTAAATTTGGGTTGCTTTAAGCTGCTTAATTTGTGATAATTTCTTATGGAAGTAATAGAAAGTTAATGCATGCACTTTAATAATCCCAAATTATAGAGTGAAATACCGTTCGACAAAGAGACATCAAAACCAATTTAGCTCAAAAGCCCAATGATGTAATTTTAATATTTTATTTTTTGAACTGTAAGTATATAGCTCTCCTTTCTCTGTCTACATATATATTTTATATTTAGTATATATTTATTTATAAAATACATATGATGTATATATCTGTTGAGCTATCTCTATCTTTATATCTTATCACTCTGCCTGTTTCAAACCATTTTGCACCTATTGGGAAGCAGTGATTTCATGCTCTATGTGTAACAGCATATAGGCACGTTAGGATTTTATGTGTTTATATGTTTATGTCAATTTAAAGGTTTCAATTAAGGTAGAAAAAAGCATAGGTTTCATATATTCAAGAAAAGTGAGACAAATCACATACTTCCTTATATTTCAAAACATGAAAGATTTTTTACATTAACATGGTTTATAATGATTTATTTTTCACTTAAGATGGTCATTCATACCTGTTAACCATCCCCACTTTTTCCCCAATCCCCATTACCCTTCCCAGCCTTTGGTAACTATCATTCTACTCTCTATCTTCAGTTAGATAGAAATAACAATATTTAATAGCACAACAAAGTGACTATAGTCAACAATAAGTTATGGCATACTTTAAAATAACTAAAATAGTAGAATTGGAATGGAAATGGAAATAGTGCTTGGGACCATGGATACCCCAATTACCCTGATTTGATTATCACACGTTGTATGGCTGTATCACAACATCACATGTACCCCATAAATATATACAACTATTATGTACCCATAATAATTAAAAATTTTAAAAAAGATCATCATTCAGATAAATGTTTAAGTTAGTTTTTTTTACATCTAACATGTTAAGAAACTTTTAAATTCAAACATATTGTACATATATTTTAGAAAAAAATATTTTTTGGTTGTCTTTTTAGTTAAAGTAGAAAGCTGAGAAATGCAGAAGAAATTTCCTTTCCTTGGAGTCGATTTTGACTGAATTAATCAACTGAAGCTTGTTACTTTAGCTCCTCTGTGTTTTGCCTCCATTTCAAAGTTGTCAGGGTTGAGGTTAAGTAACAAATTTAAAACTACTTTTTGCTCTCTTTATTTATTTATTTTTTAAGTGTCCTTTTGTCTATTTGTTTGGGTACTTCAGGCTAACTGTTTTACTTAATTAGGCAAGGGATATTGGATGCATTACTAAACGTGTGAAAATGAATGAATTTATGAGATTATATTTTTAATTTGTAAAACCAATTTCTATGTAAATAAGGACATGTGATGTTAGGGAATAGGAAATGTGAGAAATTTAAGGAACATAACAGGGTGAGTTTGAGAATGATTTTGAGTTTAGGGGGAATTTCTATAACTCTTAATATCATGGTAGATATATTAAGAGCAAACTAAAACTCTTTTCCAGCTAGGTGATGCCTTAGGGAGAGCTAAAAGTAAAACTTGCCAAAAAATTCTAAGAGGCATATGACCTAAAGAGAAAAAAAAATAGTATAGAGATCAAAATATTATTAAATAAAAAACATACTCTATACATATTTGTATGCATACAAATACAAACAATATGCATAACAATAATAATATTATAGCAACATTAGTTGTAACACCATGAAGGCATAAGTGAGCAAGGAAGAATATTTTTAATAACCCATGTAAATGTATAGTGCTGATAAAATTATGCTCCTTCCCTGGTATGACATAAAATTGAAGAGAACACTCAGCAATGTAGAAGATTTGGGGAAAAAAGAGAAACTAATACATTTAGTTTATTTAGCTTATTTTGCCTGAATTTTTGTATCTTGAAAATCCTTAGATTCTTCCCCTGAAAAATATGATTATTCTATAACCTTACTTGTAATCCTTCCATGAATTCACTGACTTCTGTGTCTATTGTTAGGGAGTTTGCTTCCTTTCAATAATTCCACCAATAAGTTATTGAATTTCTCTTGTGTCTGATTTGAATCAATGTAATTATGTAACTAGAGGGCTATATTTGTAGATATTGGTAGCATTCACTGTCAAAAACATGATGTGGAAAACGTTGGCTACTCTGCTACATAACCTCAATAATAGATTATATGAAAGTAAGTCTAAGGACAAATTCTGCATCTCATAGAGATATTTATTAAATATAAATTGGCAACTAGTCACAAAACATTTCATAAGATATGTTCTGTAAACTTAGTGAAGCCACACTCACTGTCCTTTAGATGGTCTCAACACACTCTTTATAAATGGTAGTCTAACTGCAGACCAAGCAGCATTCCCCAAGCAAGACTTTGTGTAGGAATGCCTGAAAATACCATGGTGAATGGGATCTTGATTAGAAGAAGGATGACTCAGAAGACCACAAGGTGTGTCTTTGTTATACACTTGTACCCAGAATAGAAATGTCCTTAAAGATTCTCCATAAATGTCTGATGTTGATGTCAGTATCACATTCAAATAACTTAACATGCATCAACAATTTATCAGGGGTTTGGGTCAAGAAGCTACCATAAATATACAAAATAACCTCCATCTGCTTCCCAATAATATACACCACAAACACACTCTCTCTAAACACGCAGCAGTTGACAAGATTAAAGAAAAGAAGACTGTGTATAATGGACAGTGGCAATCAGCAATCTCCTTAATTAATAGAAGGAAAGAAGACCAATCCAGAAATACTTCTAGAATACCATCTTCAAAAAAATTAATTACAAGACTTTGTGAATTCTTATATCCTGTTCACAGGTAGGGAGGATTTATGAGCTACTTTAAGTGGATAACCTTTAGTTTCACATTGTAGTTCACCTTTAGTTTCATAGAAATAACACATTTCTATCATTGGTCATATTTATTAGCAAGTTACTAGCGTGTGTGTGTGTGTGTGTGTGTGTGTGTGTGTGTGTGTGTGTGTAGCGCTGGCTTTGATAGATGTTATTAGGAACAGCCTATACAGTAGGTCTTTATCTGAAATAATGTAAATTCACTACTTCTGGACTTTGGATTATCTAACATGTTAGCTAACTACATATAGAATTAAAATTTAAAGAACCTAGCCCTTCCAAAATATGATATGGATTTTACTGAAGTAATACTGAAGTATTAATTTATGAGAAGTTCTAAATTATGGTTATTGCAATTAGTTTTATTTTCTCTTCCTTTTCTCCTTTGTTCATTGTCTGTATCTTTCAATTTTAGTTTGCCAGAAATTTAAAGATTTTTAAAGATATCATTTGGAATCACCAAAAACAGCCCTAATTCAAAACTAGAAAAGGATATAAATTTACTTTTAAACACTTTAAGTTTTAATTAAATTGATTTTTTAAAGTTTCCCATATTTTATTTTATATATTTATATGTACTTTGTGGTTTATTTCAAAAATTGTAATTATCTTTCTTTCATTTCAAACTATTAAGGGTATACAAATGATATGGTTACATGGATATATTATATAATGCAGAAATAAGAGCTCTGAATGTGCCAATCACCAGAATACTGTTCATTATACCTGATAGGTAAGTTTTTATATTCACTCCCTTCCCACCCTCCCTACTTCTTGGTATCCAGTGTTCTTCACATCTCTTCTCTTTGTGCCCATGTGTACACATCATTTAGTTCCACTTATTAGTGAGAACATATGGTGCTTGTTTTTTCATTCCTAAGATATTTCACTTAGGATAATGGTCTCCAATTTCATCCAAGTTGCTGCAAAAGACATTATTTCGTTCCTTTTTATGGCTGAGTAGTACTTCATGGTGTGTGTGTGCGTGCGTGTGTGTGAGGGCTGTCCAGAAAGTATCAAAATAGTATTAACAATGGCTGGATACTTCTGGACAGCCCTTTTATATATACGTATCTCACACAAACACACACACATATATACACCACATTTTCTTTAAACACTCATGAATTGATATGCATTTGATTCCATGCCTTTGCAACTGTGAATTGTGCTGTGATAAACATTCAAGGGCAGGTGTCTTTTTTTATAAAATGACTTCTTTTTCTTTGGGCAGATACTGAGTAGTGGAATTCCTAGATCAAATGGTAGGTCTACTTTTATTTATTTGAGGAATCTCCATACTGTATTCCATAGAGGTTGTACTAATTTGCAGTCCCACTGAAAGTGTATAAGCATTCCTTTTTCTCTGCATCCACACAAGCATGTATTGTTTTTGACTTTTTAATAATGGCCATTCTGACAGGTGTAAGATGGAATCTCATTGTGGTCTTAATGTGCATTTCCCTGATGATTGGTGGTGGTGAACTTCTTTTTATATGTTTGCTGGCCATTTGTCTATTTTCTTTTGAAAGTTGGTTCTTTGACAAAATAAACAAAATCAATAGACCACTAGCCAGATTAACCAGAAATACAAGAGAAAGGACTCTAATAAGCTCAAGCAGAAATGAAAAAGGAGACACTACAACTAATACCACAGAAATACAAAATATCACCCATGAATACCACAAAAACCTCTATGCACATAAACTAGAAAATCTAGAGAAATGGATAATTTGCTGGGAACACACAAACTCCCAGGCCTGAATCAGGAAGAAATAGAAATCCTGAACAGACCACTAACAAGCCGTGAGATTGAAGCAAATAGTAAAAATAATTAAAAACCTGCCAACAACAACAAAGACCAGAACCAGACAATTCACAGCTGAATTCTGCCACACCTACAAAGACAAACTGGTACCTACCTACAGAAATTATTCCATAATATTGAGAAGGAGGAAATCATCCCTAACTCATTCCATGAAGCCAGTATCACCTTGATACCAAAGTCAGGAAAGAACGTAACAATAAAAAGAAAACTATAAAAATTGTAATTGTCTTTCCACAGTATTATTTATACAACAGGAAACAACTGTAAATATAACTAATGCATCCATCCATTATAGTCAGATATATAACAAAAATAAAGTAGCATTTTTGTATAATGTTAGTGCTGAAATATATTAAGGCTATACAACAGATATTAGAGGAAATAATATCTTTAAAGCAAGCAGATAACACTAAACAACTTAGCCAAATAATTCTCTTAAGTGAATATTTAGACAGTATCTATTTAAGGGATACATATACATACTATAGGCACAGAAGTGCAATTTTATTTTGGGGAAAGACTATCATTTCTACTTATTTTTCAATTTTAATAAGACAGAAAAGAAATGAGGGACATAACAAAATGGGGGGCATAGAATAATACAATTTTTCAATTGACTTGTAAATTAGTAGGATTAAGAGAATAGATATATTTTTCTATAAAATAATATAAATTACAAAATAATATAAGTACACTTTCTAGTAATATACATGGATACTTTGCATGTTTATTTTCATTTTTAAAAAGTGTGTTTCTAGCTCATGAATTGCCTTCATTTCTAATTAAAACTTTATTAAATACTCAGTAAATTAATTTAAATTTCCTCCAGGTTTTGTGAATCTTATCAGTTTATGCATGTGCTGCTAGATAGAAAATAATCTTTTTAAAGGAGGCACTTTTTACCATAAGATATATTTCCTGTTGATTTAAATGTTCTGACTACATTGTTATAGTGTGCTATATATTATTCAAAATGATTAAATGGCTGCAAAGGTAAGTAAGCCTAAGAATAAAAGTGAATTCTCAGTCTATGATATTTCCATGAGAGATCATGTATAGTAATTGGACAAGAAAATTTATTTTGTGCTCTTTCATATTCTGACTCTTAAAGTAGTCAATGTTATTATAATATACTATTTATATAGTTCATACATTACACAAACTACCTATACTGTTAAAATATACTAATTAATTATACTTGGAAATGTAAAAGCAACAATCTATATCCTATCTATACACAACAATTTGTAAAGTAATACTTTTAATTTCCCAAATTTTAAACTCAAATATTATCATTTTGAAAGATGTCAACTCATTTTTGTAACTTTTCATCCTAGTCTCAAAGCTAAAAACACCACCTCCATGGCTATGGTTCTCACATTTGATTGGTTTACCCTTACTACCCAGGTTACCTTGCTCTGGAAGGTTGGCTGTTAAACTCACAATATTATACCCACAAATAGATGATAGACCCAAACACTATACTCAGAATGCAGGATAATAACTTCCTAAAATAAAAACACTTTAAAAAGTAAAATCAACTTTGCAAGTATATTTTGGTAACCACCACACATTTTTCTTTCGTTACATCTACATTCAGCTGAAACATGCAAGTTAGATAGGTCTCTCTTGTTTTGAGATTAGATGTGTGTGTGACTGTGTGTGTATGTGGTGTGTGTAAGTTAAATAAACTAAACATCCAGTCAAAAGATAAAATATTGTTATTAAATTTTAGTTTCACTAACTTCACAATTGCTTGTAATTGTAGTCCAGATCACAGTTTAGTCAGGCGCAAATACTTTTAAAAGTCCATAAAATGAATCTTAATGTAAGAGTTGGTTTTATTTCCACATTTCAAAGTCTATTCATGTTGGAAATGGTAAGAAAAAGGTACCTGTGATAGGCAGATAATGACATAACGCTGCCTTAAAGATATGTAAATTCTAATCCCCAGAACCTGAGAATATGTTAGGTTACATGAGGATTTAGATTGCATATGTAATAAAAGTTGTTAACTCACTTCAAATTAGAGATAGTGTTCTGGATTATTCAGATGTGACCAATGTAATCACAAGATTTCTAAAAATGAAAGAGGAGAGATATAAAAGGAGGTTGGAGTGATATAGTATGAAAAGAACTCATCCCATCATTGCTTGCTTTGAAGATAGAGGAAGGGAATGAGAATCAAGGAATACAGGCAGCTTGTAGAAGCCGGAAAAGATAAGGAATTGGATTCACCTCTAGAGGACTCAGGAAGAACAGCCCTGCCTGTACCAAGTATTTCATTTCTGCAAATGAGTAACTCAGAGCATTCAATCAAGGCAGGAATCATCCTGACAAGATATCTGGGCTAAGAATCATATTTTATCATAACATGTATGTATTATCATTTATTTATTTTTTTCTTTTTTAACAATGACAAAATGTTTTTATTCAGAGGATATAATATTGTACCTCTACATATTACATCACTGGCATACTATGTCTGCTTCTTTTTATTCTATGCCCCACCATTGAAAATTGAAAATTATATAATTTATTTTTGTAATAAAATGACACACAATGTCATATTTTGGTTAATTTTCTTTGTGGATCCCAATTTCCAAAATGATTATAATTGGTGAGATGGTCTATTGATTAAAAAATCCATCGTACTATATCATTTTCTTAAACCTACCAAAAAGATTCAGAGTCAACTAATCATAATCATATTTCAGTGTTATTTTAACTTTACAAAACATTCATCTGTAAATGATTCTAACTTATAAAGGTTGGGGCAGAAGTCCTTATATACCTGGTTAGTAAAACTTCCACATATATGGTATTTCCATGACAGATCATCTATGGCAATTGGACTAGAAACCTTGTTTTGTGCCTTTTCATATTTTGACTCTTAAAGTAATCAAGATTATTATAATATAGGATTTATATAGTTGATGCAGTACACAAACTACTTATACTATTACAATATTAATTATACTAATTAATTATGCTTGGAAATGTAAAGGCTCCTAAGAACTATTGTAGATTCCTAATAATGAGTGTTATATTAACTAATACATAAGATGGTATGAAAATATAGTGATGCCATTATAAACAGAAATTTGTAGTATTATAATAACATGGCAATCTTTAGATAGATAACAAGAAAACAACTATAGTTAACTTCAGTCAGGTACTTATTAGATACAGTGTAGTGTTTCTATGTTGAGGTCTGGCATAAGCTTAAGACAGAAGAGCAGAACCATTCCAGATATTTCTGGTTACTTGAACTTGGTCTACCCCTTTTGGGGAAATACAGAAAATACATTATAATTCAATTAATTTATTTGTAAAATTGGAGTAGAGGATTTGTTTATGCATACCCAGTCATAGCCACCATTATTCTAGGGATTAAAGGTGGCCACTTTGATGAATATAAAATTTTTCTGCCTGTACTCTGGATCATGCTGGAATCAATGAAATATTCATAGATAAGTTGTTAATAGTGTGGAGTCTACCTGGGTAGAAAGTTTACTCAGGTAATAAGGAAGTAGAAACGATCAACATTTTAGTATAGTTTGTAGGGTATTCACAGAGTCATACTCTTGTCAGAGTACAAATCTATTCATCTGATCAGCTTAGGAGAATTCTATCCATATTTTATTTCAAGACTGACATATAAAGAATGCTGATCTTTTTTGTTATCTGATTACTCAATTTATATATACCTGTTCATAGAGTTGGGGAAGGATGGACAATTTGGGCAATCAATTATGGACAACTTTTTCTTACTGAGTTGTATTTTGTCTAACATCTCCTGTTGGAACTGATTAGCCCTTGCAACCACAAAACAATGTCTTAATCTAGCCTAAGTGTAAGCACATCACATAAAAGACAGAAAGTAAATTTACAAGAAATTACAGAATAACTCATCAAGCAGCTCTAAAAGTAAGAATTTGTAATGATATCACACTAGAGGGAATAAGCCTGTAGGAAAACCTTACCAGTCATTTTTGAGGTTGATTAGTGACCTAGAAAGCTGTCTTCTCAGAAGTGTACTTTGAAGGACCCAAGCACCCCTGTGAGACCACCTGTTTCATGGTTGCCATAAGAGTCACAGCTTGCAGTTGTGGGAAGCAGTTGACTTAATTACTGCACACAGATCTCACTGCCTTAAAAGCTGAATTAATGATTCAAAGCACCTTCCAAACTTGCTTTTGGAATTAATTATCTTTAAGGAAAAGATTATTAGCAAAGAGTCTAACATAAAAATTAACATACTATAATAACATTCATATTATATGCCTCTCCTTTTATTATCATCGAACAATTTATTTCATATCCTGTGTTGGAGATTATCATGTGCTTACTAAAACTTATTTATTTTCACACTCTGCATTTTATTTGAGTCTATATCTCAGGTTCCCTTTTAGTTTAGTGTAGCCATGTGACAAAGTTTGGGTCAATTGAATTTGGACATAAAGCTCTTTACTACTTCAAACCTGGCCTGCAAAATTTCCAGGTTGTACCTTCCAGTTACTTTACTTATATCTACTGGTCAAATGGAGAAGATCTGTTAGAAGACCATAGGTAGGGAATAGCAGAACAACAAAAACAATCACATCCTGAATATTGCATTGAGGAGATGCCTAGCCATAGGAACTGCTGATATCTCTTTCCCAATTGCTTTTGAGTAGAAAGATCTCTTAGTGCCACATATTGAAGGTGGTGGACCAGCAAGATTAAAGAAGCTTTAGCCACTCAATCACTGCTTAGAGAAAACCATCCCACCAATAATTTTTCTACTAGACTGTGATGTCACCCAAATATGACTTTTGAGGAGTTAAATAACTCAGATTTTAAAATGTATCTGTGAAAAATAGTGTAACTCTAATTAATGAAGAAATCGATATTTATATTGAGGAACTTCCTTGGTGGGTTAGTACCATTGGTTTAGTATTCCGGATGGGGAGGGCAAGGAAACAGATATTTCTGGATGGAAAAAATAGAGCTGCTTCTTATGCCTTAGCAAACATTGGTAAAACTATCTCCTGTACTAATTTTCAAGACAAATCATGTATTTACTGAGGCTATATCACTAGGAAAAACTGTTAGAAGGAGTTAGTCTGAAAAGTTTTGGGCTATTATTGAATACTTTAGGGAAAGTATTATAATAATTAAATCAAGTCAACAAATACTATTCTATTTTTCAAGTAGAAAGCAAGAAATAGAGACGTTTTACGGTCAAAGGCATTTCAGCTTGAAAAATGTGACTGGTTCTAAAATCCAAAGATGAAATCATTATAATACCCACAACAACCGACACTGAAAACAAGCTTTGGGAAACAAAAATTTTACAAAACCTCTTAGTGGGATAAAGTAGCAGCCTTGTGCTAGACTTCACATTAAGAAGGTTTCCTTTCAGATAATTTCTCAAAATATCATTAAATTGATGAAAAAGGCACAAGGGAGAAGAAACAGAGATGTATAGGAAGCCTGGCACTTATGCTCAGATAAAACCTTTGTGTTTGGTTATTTGGTGCACAGAGTTGACTACAAACAAGCATGTTAGAAACCTATTTTTCTCAAGGAATTATATAGATAAACAATCCAAAATCCCAGCCCTCTGAACAGAAATTTGAGAATTAATAAAACCTTGATAACCATGATTCTCTGACAGAAAATAAGATATCAAATCTGAACAACCTTTAAGGGAAAGCATACCCCCCAACATCTATGTCAGGTGAAGCAGATGGAGAATTATTCGTGGAGAATAATGTGGAGTGAAGACCAGACCTGAGTATGAATCTGAAGGAAATGAAGGAAAGTGTCCAAGATTTCTCACAGAGAAGTTTCAAGAAACTTTCACTAACTCCTTCACCAACTATATTTCCCTAATTTAAATTTGCTTTGGACTAGAGATGGTGGTATAATGGCTCTTCTCCTGATACAAATAAATGTGTTTATTGTGTGTTTATTTTGTCATTGATTGGTCACGTTTACCATTGTCTCCCTTGTAAAGAAGTTCATTGTGAGTAAATAATATGATTTGTTGTGTAGGTCTCTTGAACAAGAAACTAGATTAAGAAGATGATGTACCAACTGGCGATTTTCAGTTTTGAGTTCCATGCAGAACCTAATGGAATCTTAAGTCCAAAAAACCTAAGGATATTTAATATTTATTATCTGCATGGTCAATTTTATCTTTAAATTGCAGTTAATTTGACAACTCTTCTTTCTGATGTGAGACAGCAACTGGGCCCACAGAACCTTCAGCTCTCTGTGAATCAGCCCCACAGCTGTTCTGATTTCTGAGCCAGGTACCAGCTCCAGGCCAGCTTCTCCTTCAATTTACTGACATCTTCAAAGTTGTAGTCTTGGTGATGTTCCAAAATTAATGTGGATTCTAGTTTGTTCTTGCATATTCCAGCCTGAGTCTGTCATTTCTTTCCACGTCTTCATATCAATCTTCCTTCTAAATTCACTGACCTGCTGACTTTTGGACAGTAATAGACACAGAAGCAATGACCAACTTTTTAATAACTGTAACAATTTTTAAGGTTCAAATCCTTGCATTAAATGTCATATTCAATACTAGTAATTGTATTCTAGAAATTGTATTTCTAGTAATTGTATTCTTTTAAATACTGAGTGATATATAAACTTAAGACTGTGACAAAACCTGCTATATGTGTGATTTTTTTTTAAAAAACATTCACATTTTATGTGATGTTGCTAGTTTTACATATGTGGGACTTCACAAAAAAGAGGATAAAAATCCAAAGAAGTAGTTAGACTTGAGATTACATTCCATTTTTAAAAAGGGCAATAGATTGTGGAGAAATGACTAAACAAAGGAAAAGAAATTTGCACTTCCAGGGTTGGTAAATTGTGGGAAAGTGAATATAGGAGAGAAAATAATGGTAGATAATGGTTATTTAGTAAGGTTGGATATGCTGACTTAGTACTGTCTCTCTCTCTAGTGATAAGGGTTTTTCTTCTCTCTCTGGTATGGGGCCGAGAGAATACTTTCACAAGGAAAATTTATACCCTGCTATTAGTGCAAAATAACAGGTAACCTACCCACTATGTGTTTAAAAATGTTTTTCCTCACCCCGTCTCCTGTGGCGCTGGCTAGAAAGAAGTGTTAAAGAAGGCAGAGTCAGAAGTTTGAAGAGCCTGTATGCTTGAGTCATCACCGTGAGGAATAGTAAGACCAGGAACATCCCCACTGAACATTGAACTAAGCCGGAAATATTTTTGTTATGTCAGGCCACTAAGATTTTGATTATCTACTGAAGCAGTTTTTACTAACTTAGTATATATCTACAATATCTTTCTATCTTATCAGTACTAACTAATGTTAGAAGTATGTTAAGCAAAAGCAATTGGCACACGGAGTTTAGCCTATACCCAAATGAAGTAATTACCCTTAGATCCAAGATATCTGACTCTTTTATATTCCTATCCCAACTAGTGTTGCTCATTTCCACCTTGTTTCAACTAATTTACATCATTCTTGGTTTAAATTGTCAACACATTGTCTTTTTTCTGTAATCATGTTTTATTTGAAAATATAATAAACATATCTTCTAAATCTTCATGAAAATCACTGGAAAAATGATGAAAATTCAAGTATCAAGGAAGAGGAAGGACCTCCTTAGTTCACTTAGAATCAGAAAACATCTCCATATTGAGAGTGGGCAGATCTGACACTTTTGGGGCAGAAATTTTCAATTAATTGTTGTCATCTAAAATGCTGCTTGTTAGTCACAGTTTATAATCTTAACTCTAAACAGATCATGAAATGATATGTCAACTACTAGGCTGAAATAATGAGATGAAACATCCATGAGCTACTCTTATCTAACAACCTTAAAGCTTTAATTTTTTAAAAAGAAAAATTCCAACTTTTTTTATCAGTTGACATTAGTCAGGTTGTTACATTCTCTTAATACTTATGAATCATTATAACTCTGCCAGGCAACTTTCCTTTGACCTATTGTTTCTGTCATACAGATTTTGTTGGGGTTTTTTAGTTAGAAAAGTAAAACAAGTATTTGCATCTCATTTTCAACTTTTATCAAGGCCTTAAAGAAACTATTCTTAACTATATTACCTAACATCATGTCCCACCTCACTCTATGTATGTCACTTTATATTTTTTTATATTGACTAATTATTTTATGACACCTTTTACAATATGAAATATGAGTGTATATGTTAGAAATTTTTGGTCTAAATATCCATCTACAAATTAAGCTTATTGAGAGCATGGATTCAATCTTCTTTCTACCATTGTATACTCAATGACTAGTGTATTAGACATAATAAGTACTGATTAATTAAATGAATTGTAGATACTCTTATGTAAATTCTGTATCTTTTCCACATGCACCTGTGAGATAACATCCTTGGTACAAAACAAAGTCAGCTGTATAAGTTTTATTGCTTCTTGAGGCTAATTAATAATAGTTTCTAATTATAATGATTAGTAAATATTTTTGAATTACTATTGATTTAAAGATGCAATAATTTACATACTTGCATTTTCTCTTAAGTATATTCATAGTGAAGAAATAAATATACATGATGTAAGATAACCTTGGGAAATAATAATACCTGATATATATGTTTTATAATATTTCATTTTTTATTTTTAGACTAGGCTTTGTAATTATTTGATTATTAGCTACAGTTACATTACCCATATAATATTTAGATGTTGAAATGATAGACCTAGCAAGCTGTGAATTTGGGAAGGCTAAAGTTGCTATATGAATATCAGATAAAATAGAATAAATGCAAGCTCCAGTCAGTATTGCATACAGTAGCTAAACAAAAAGATTATTCCAGAGATAATGAGAAATATTATTTTAAGATAAAAGTGAGAATTTATCAAGATGAAATAAGAATCATAAATATGTATGAACCTAATAACAGATGTTCAAATATGTAAAGCAAAACTGTTAGAACTGAAGAGATACAGACACATTTTCAATCACATTTGTAGAAGTCAGTGTTCCTATCTTTGAAATTGATAGACAATTTTAAAAATGGGCATAGATGATCCTAATCACTTTGTCAAATAAATAATATTATGAAACAACTTGAAATAATTCGTATTTATAGAACATAATATTCAGCAATTGTAGAGAAAACTACAGCGTTTTGAAGATACAGGGTGCATTCACAAAGATGAACAAAATTCTGGGCCATAAAACAGTATCAATTTATTTAAAATCTTAAAATAATACAGTATATTTTGTGGCAAAAATTGGAATTAACTTAATGTTAACTCTTAACTACAATGATACCTTGGAAATTGAATGTATTTGGAAATTAATCAACGATGAAGACATTTCACAAAAAATTAGACAATGCTTTTAAAGGAATAATAAAGTATAAAATATCAAATTTAGTGCAACAAAGCACTGTTTTGAAGAAGGTTTAATGTGTTAATGCTTATATTAACTTAGAAGAGTTCAAAAGCAAGTACAAAAAGATATGATAAAGCAGAGTAATAAAACTGAAAACAAAGAATAAAGATAATTAAGTTCTGTGAAAAGATTCACAAAATTCATAAACTTTTTCCTGAGTTAAGAAAAAATAAAAGACAACACAAATTATAAATATCACTAATGAAAAAGGAAATTGTCCTATATATCTTACAAACATTAAAGATATTTGTGGAGATATTATGCATAAAGTTGTGCAGACAAGTTTGACAAGTTGATACTGTGTATTGTAGCTGGAAATAGAATATTCCTTAAAACAAAATGTACTAACACCAAAAAACGATGAATTAGGTAATCTAATGTCTCTATAACTATTGGAGAACTTACATTTTCTTTTCATTAAATTTTTTTCACAATGTAAATCATAAGGAAAGATATTTTATTAGTATATTTTATCAGACATTTAAAGAAAAAAATGCAACATTTGACAAACTCTTTGAAAATATACAGAAGTTAGAAAACACCAACCAAATTATTTTATGAGACCACAATAGTCCTAATACGAAAACCAAGGAATAATACTACAAAAATAATAATGATACATGGTATTTTACTTTATTATTATGAGACAGGGTCTTACTCTGTTGACTGGGCTAGAGTGCTGTGTTGCGATTATAGCTCCCTGCAACCTCAAACTCCTGGGCTCAAGTGATCTTCCTGGCCCAGCCTCCAAAGTAGTTAGGGCTACAGGTGTGCAGATAGCAGACTAGATTTCATTTGGTATAAAACAAACCTCATGTATCTCTAATGAAACATAACTCACTATATTGCAAGCTTTGATGCTGAGCTCTATGAATAATCCTGTGGGATTTGGAGAAGACATATAGAATTAATATTAATGACCCTAAAACTCTTGCTACTGCTTTTACCATGGGTAATAAAGTATGTTGTGTCTGACCTGGGAGACTTTTGTCTTCTTCCAGTATTCGTGTAAGTATAATAGGCTTATTTGTTAACTTCCAAGTACCCGTAGTGCAAAATCTTAGAACCAGAAATCCTTCAAGAACATAAAACAATACACTAGCAAATATAATTCAGCAATATATAGAACATAGACAAGTGCTATTTATTTCTGAAATCCAAAGTTGCTTAAACCTCCAAAAATTATTCATAGTAATTTATATCATTAATGGAATAGAGAAAAGAATCATTAGGATCATTTAAATAGATACAGAAACATACTATACATATGCAAATTTCCATTCATGATTAAAACTTCCAGCAAGTTAGGATTAGAAATAAACCTTAAATTCATAGAGGAATCATTAAGCATGATACTTAATTGTAAAGTATGAGATTTTTCACTCTAACATCAAAAAGAAAGCATGGATGCACCATTATATTGAAGGTCTTAGAAAAGCATAAAGATGGTAAAGGAAAAAAGTATTATAGCTCTATTTACCTAGCAGATAATTATTTATCTAGAAAGCACAGGATTACACAAAAAACTACTAGAAGTAATAAGTGAAAGGTCAGAGGAAGCAAGTTTATTAAAACTCAAATATTAATTTTATACAAAATAAACAAATAATTGGAAGGTAAAAGGTAAAACATTTTACAATAGCAATTTTAAACAAATTAATTTGGAATAAATAAATGGAAAGTTATACCACGTTTATATGTTAGAAAAACCAATTTTTTTTCAGAGTTTTAATCCTCTCCAAATTGACCTATAGATTCAATGCCATCCCATAATAATCCTAAAATACTTTGGGGGTAAAATTTATTAATTTTAACCTGTAATTTATAAGTAGTTTCAAAGGATAGTAATTGCTAGAAGAGAAATCAAGAAAGACATGATTAAAAACACATTCAGTGAAATACTTAGGATATAAAATCCAGTTGTAGTTTGTAAAGTAAGAATCAAAGGTAATTAAAATATTAGTTATCTATAACATTTATCAGAATTTTACTATGATGGGGTTCATGGTACTAAAAAGATTTTCTTTGTGCTTTGTATTTGTGTTGATTTAATTTAGTTTTGAATGGCTGTGCTTCATTTGATTTAATAAAATGACAAAAAGAGTTTACTCATATAGTTGTGAAAATGATCTAACAGAGAATTGATAATCAAAGTTGCAAGGAAAGAACAGGTAATTTCGCAGACATTACACACTGTTGTAAGTGATAGGTGATGGGTAAGATTCTCCCCTCAAAAGCGGGGAGACTTGCATTATAAAGAGAGGAAAGGCCATTCTTTCCTCAAATAATAAGATTCACCTGATTATAGAAAAAATAATGTCTTCATCAAAATTTTCTTCTTGTAAAACTAAATCATAACTTTTACTGACGTTTCTAAAATCAGCAAAGACTTTTGATTCAGTTTTCTAGCAATGACCCAAAGGCTCGTGTCTATTTAGAAAACAGTAGTGATAAAGTACAGATATTGTAAATTATCCTTGCAAAATAGTATTTTAGCAATTTTTGATCAGGTTTAAATATGCAGGAGTTTAGGCTTCAGTTAATAAACTCAGTTTCAATTTTGATTCTAAGACCTGATCACAAAATATTATTTAAATTTATTATCATATTTTTATTTATTCTACAATATAAAGAAGCAATCTTTGGAGCATATATTCTCCTCCATTTGTCCATGTTTGGGGAAGTTTAAGGGCCAAAATCTTAAAAATATTTCTACAATTAACTGCTTGTTATATTCAGCAATTATATTCCAGTGAATTTTTCAAATCTTTAGTATATTTCTACTACACTCTCTTCCTCACACAATGCATTAACAGCTTAAAGGCATATATTAAAACGGCATTACCCATATTGTTTTATATTTATTATATATTATATACTGTCTTATTTTAGTTATTGAACCATATTTATTCACCAAAAGGTATCATTAGCTAGTCTAAATTTACTTCCAATGCAATTTGAAATTATGCTTAGTTAGGATACTTAGGCAGATACTTAAAAAGTACAAAATTGTCATTTGTCAGTGGTTCTAACCATGTCTAGCCCTGAGAAAAATGTCCTAATCTTAAAATTCTATTTTTTGAATCTGTATTTAAACAGAAGAGGAAATGGACTACTACCATGCTGAATGGGGATATTAAATTCACATGGAGAGCTATACAGTCTAAACAATATCTTTTTCATGAGACTGATATCTTTCATATAGAATGTAATACACTAAAATGTGTTCAAACATAGAGTGCTTGCCTTAAGGCAGCCGTAAAAATTTCTCATTCACAACTTCCTGGAACAAATTCTATAGCAGAGAATGCTTGAACTAAAAGTCTTTCATTCAATAAGTGATATGCTGATAAGAGTCAAAATGATTGAAAGCACTGAGACTGATGTTAAAATAGATGCCATACTTAAATATAACATCACAGCATCACGTGTGACAAAACTTCAAGTCAAGAAGTATAAGATAAGGAATAATTTTTCTTTAAAGAACAAGTTAAAAGAACTAACTTAAGGTCACACACTGAGTAAGTTGCAGAACTGGAAATAAATTCCAGACCCAGGTTTTGGTTTTCTACTTTAAGCGCTATGGTTACCAGAGGCTGGGAAAGGTAGCGGTGGGGAGTGGAAAAAGTGGGGATAGTTAATGGGTGCAAAAACACAGTTAGATAGATAGAATGAGCAATATTTGATAGCACAACAAAGTGACTCTAATTAACAAGAAGTTATGGTATACTTGTAAATAACTAAAAGAGTGGAATTGGAATATTCCTAACACAAAGAAATGTTATTTGATTAATTCACTTTTTGTACCTGTGTCAAAACATCACATGTACCCTATAAAGATATATAACTATTATGTACCCATAATAATTAAAAATTAAAAAAGATTAAAAATACAATTTGTATTTGGAATCTGCATTTTGCTAATTTTCAACAGTGAGAATAGGTATCTTTTCTTTTCTTCTTGTTAATATATTTTGAGTCAATTTGATGTTATCATTTCCAGCTCTTACCTTAAATTTGTTGCTCTGGAATTGTCTCAATGATAGAAAATCAATTTTAATATTCTGTTTGAATGCTTTTTCTTTAGTACTTTCTGAAGTTCTTTGAACTTTCATTTTTAAAAGTATTTACATGCATTTTAAAAATAATATCTAAATGACAGTCTAAAATTCTTGATGGTAGTCTTTTAATATAATCAGTCAAGTTGTAATGATGTACATTAAGTCACTAAAATGATAAGGAGTCTGATTTACTGGATTTTGTAGATTATAATGAAGCAATTACATACATAAAAAATTAAGGGAAGTACAACATAAATGGATTTTTGTCACTTATTTTGACAACTCTAGTTTAAATTATTTATGACATGTCTCACAGTATGCTAATGAATAGCTGCTGTATCCTATGAAATACAATTTTGAGGTTTAAATAAGCAGCTAAAATGCTATGTTAATAAATCTTGTCTGAGAGTACATTGAGATCCTCAGGTTTTATGAGAAATTAACAAAAGAAAAAAAATACTATATAGGTTGGATTCCATAAATAGAATTTAAAGTGTGATGTGCCCCTCTGGCATATCTGATTTCTTTAACATTTCTGTGTCCCAGAAAAGTCTAATAAGTCTTCAGAACTGGTATTTGATTTTCTTTGCTATATTCCTCTGACAACTTTGCATGATAGAGATATATAATGTTATTTTAAAATTTATCTCAGGCCTTAAAAATTAGAGTTACAGAATTAAGACTTACTTTGAAAATTATTTTGTAAAAAGAGATATTTAAAAATGAATTGCTATTTAAAATCATTAGATTCATACACTATTTTATTATAAGCCATTGGTAAGGGTCATGCTAATATTAATTTACTGGGTTTATAGGAAAATTAGTGATATCAAAATTCATTTCTCATTTTTTATTTATAGACATATAAATGCAAAGTTTTAAGTGTCTTACTAATGTGAAAATTCAACCAAATAATAAAAAATCTAACCAATTATCAAATTATGGTGGAAGACATATAAACTATTAATTATTTCATTTTTTCCTTGCTCATAAATGTTAGGAGATTAATTTTGACATTTACTCAATGGTGCCCACTGATAAGCTTTATTAATCTTTAAGACATAATACTTGAGCTGTAAGCATACACTTATAATTTATTTTATTTGGCATTAAAATATTTCTTTGCCAAAATCATTTTTCTCCTTCCTCAACTAACAAACATGCATATATACACTTACTCTAAAACACAAAACAAAATAGAAAAAAAGCAAAATATTTTAAGAACACAAATTTTTTCAGTAGTTACTCCTGAGATTACATTCAAATATGAATTTGTCCTCCATTAGATTTTGTTTATGTGGCCCATATATAAATTATAATTAGGATGTCTATTGTGCTGAGGAATAAAGTCCATTGAGTAAGTGTCTTATTCTGCTTGGGCTGCTACGACATAGTACTACAGACTGTGTGACTTAAACAACAGAAGTGTGTCTCTCACAGTTCTGGAAGGTAGAAGTTCAAGATCAAGGTGCTGACAGGTTTGGTTTCTCCTGAGACAGTTCTCCTTGACTTGCAGATGGCCATCTTCTTGCTGTGTCCTCTCATGGTCTTTTTTGTGTTATCATTTCATGTTTGTGGTGTCTCTCCATATGGCCAAATTTCCTCTTCTTATGTGGACATTAGTCATGCTGGATTAGAAACCTTCAAGATCACATTTTAACTTAATCACATATTTAAATAACTTAGCTTTAAATACAGTCACATTATGAGCTAATGGGGGTTAGGGCATAAATGTGAATTTTGAGCAAATGCAATTCAACCTATAGTAATAAGTCAGAAAGTCATTAGTTAATCCAATGAAGGAAGAATGAAGAATTTTGGAGAAATGCATTTTTGTCTTTCTATTTGAGTTCACTTTTAGTGAATACTCAAGTTTGCAGAGGGAACTACTCCTTTATCTTCTTTGATAATGTTAATAAAAACACATTACCTTCCTATCTTTCTCTACGTCTGCATAAGTATGGTGTTACTTAGCAACCTCAGTGAACCAAGCCTATGTTAGATGCTAGAGATAAAAATTAGAGCAAATTGGATGTGTTCATAGCCTTCAGAGAGCTTGTACTCCATGACATGTATGCTATGATATGCATTATGTGATTACAAAAATAAAACACATTATTAAAACAATGGTAAATGCTAATAGAGGAAGTTGAGTGTATTAGTAAAATATGTGAGTTCTGACCTAGTCTAGGTACTGTTCTAATTTATCTTAGAGAAATGACATTAAAATTGTGACTTTAAAAATAAATATGAAGAAATGCCATTTCCAAAATGCATGAAATAGAAAGGCTGGGCAACTGAATAAAGAACAGCTGGAGTTAAGAGTGGTGGGGTCATCAGTTGATGGACATTTAGGCTGATTCCATAACTTGGCTATTGTGAATAGTGCTGCAATAAACATGGCAGCGCAGATATCTCTTCTACAAACCGATTTCAAATCTTTTGGATAAATACCCACAGGTGGGATTGCCATTTCATATGGTAATTTTATATTCAGTTTTTAAGGTAAACTCCATAGTTTTCCATAATGGCTCTGCTAATTTACATTTCCACCAACAGTGTACAAGCATTCCCTTTTCTCTTTATCCTTGTCTACATTTGTTATCTTATGCCTTTTTGATAGTAGTCATTCTGGTATGTGTTGACATCTCATTGTGGTTTTAATTTTCATTTCCCTAATGATTAGTGATGTTGACCATTTTTAAATATTTCTTTTGGCCATTTGTATGTCTTCCTTCGAGAAATGTCTATTCAGGTCTTTTATCCATTTTTAATCAGTTTTTTCCTTGATTATTTTTTATTTCAGCATATTATAGGGGTACAAATGTTTAGGTTATATATATTGCCTTTGTCCCACCTGAGTCAGAGCCTCAAGTGTGTCCATCCCCCAGACAGTGTAATTGCATCCATTAGGTATGAATATACCCATCCCCTCCTCCCCTCCAATGATTTGTTTGAAATCCTTATGTATTTTGGATACTAACCCCTTATCAGATGTATGGCTTACAAACATTTTTCCCAATTCACAGATTGAACACTGTTAATCATTTTTTTATGCTGTGAGGAAGCTTTTTAGTTTGACGTAAATCCATTTATCTATTTTTACTTTTGTATAATAACTTTTGGGGTCAGATACACTGCCTAGACCAACGCTGTATAGTTTTCTTCCCCTATGTTTTGTTCTAGTGGTTTTAGTCCATTGTGGGTTGATTTTTGTATATGGTAGATGTGTATGTGGAGATAAGTATCCAATTTTATTCTTCTGCATGTGGATATACATTGTCCCAGCACCATTTATTGAAAACATTGTCCTTTTGCTATTGTGTTCTTGACAGGTTTGTCAAAATTGACCATACATATGTGTATTTATTTCTGGGCTCTCTATTCTGATCCATTGGTTGATGTGTGTGTATAAAATATATATATATATGTGTGTGTGTGTATGTGTGTGTGTGTGTGTGTGTGTGTGTGTGTGTATGAATATATATAGCCAGGACCATGCTATTTTAGTTACTACATTCTTTGTGAGTGTATTCAGCTGACATTGACTCAAGATAAGAGTAAACTGTGTGGCTAGATGATAAGTTTACAACCCCAGCTCACTCAATGTATATGAAAATGAAAATTTATATTTAGAGATGCTTAGATGGGAAAACAAAAGGCAATGTGCTCCAAGTTAAAACAAAATACTCTGTTCCATCACACAGTAAGTAACAAAAAAGATTCACTTTCTTTATAATCAAATGTATTATTTCATCAGGCTATGTTTGCCTTTCATTTCCTTTTTTTTTTAAATCTATTTATTTATTTATTTTTATTTCAGCATATTACAGGGGTACAAATGTTTAGGTTACATATGTGCCTTTGTCCCACCCAAATCAGAGCTTCAAGGGTGTCCATCCCCCAGACAGTGCCCACCACACCTGTTAGATGTGAATATACCCATCTCCCCTCTCCCCTCCCACCTGCCTGACCACCCGATGATTTTTACTACTACATGTGCACATAACTGTTGATCAATTAATACCAATTTGATGGTGAGTACATGTGATGCTTGCTTTTCCATTCTTGTGATACTTCACTTAGGAGAATGGGCTGCAGCTCTATCTAGTATAAGACAAGAGGTGCTAGATCACCATTGTTTTTTGTGGCTGAGTAATACTCCATGGTATACATATACCACATTTTATTAATGCATTCATGTATTGATGGGCACTTAGGTTGTTTCCACATCTTTGCAATTGTGAACTGTGCTGCTATAGACATTCCAATGCAGATGTCTTTTTTATAGAATGTCTTTTTTGCCTTTGGGTAGATGCCCAGTAATGGGATTTCTGGATCAAATGATATTTCTACTTTTAGGTCTTTGAAATATCTCCATATTACTTTCCACAGAGGTTGTACTAGTTTGCAGTCCTACTAGCAGTGTATGAGTGTTCTTATCTCTCCTCATCCATGCCAACATTTATTGTTTTGAGACTTTTTGATAAAGGCCATTCTCACTGGGGTTAAGTGATATCTCATTGTGGTTTTGATTTGCATTTCCCTGATGATTAGAGATGCTGAGCATTTTTTCATATATTTGGAGGCCATTAGTCTATCTTCCTTCGAAAAGTTTCTGTTCATGTCCTTTGCCCACTTTTTAATGCAATTGTTTGATGCTTTTCTTGCTGATTTTCCTGATTTGTATATAGATTCTAGTTATTATCCCTTTATTGGATGTTTAGCATGCGAACATTTTCTCTCATTCTGTAGGTTGTATGTTTGCTCTTCTGATAGTTTCCTTGGCTATGCAGGAGCTTTATAATATGATCAGGTCCTGTTTATTTATTTTTGTTGTTATTTTTGAATTGACAGATAAAATTATATATCTTTTTTATGGCATGGTGTTTTGCAGCATATATACATGTGGAATGACTATATCTAGCCTATTAATATATGAATTACCTCACATAGTTATCATTTTTTTGATGAGAACAATTAACATTCATTCTCTCAGCATTTTTCTAGGATACAATATGTTGTTATTAATTATAATCACCATGTTGTACAAACAGATCTCTTGAACTGAAGAGATATTTGCATCCTTATATTTATTGCAGCATCATTCACAATAGCTAAGATATGGAATCAACATAAGTGTCCATCAGAGAAGAAATGCATAAAACATGGATTGTATACATAACAGAATAGTATTCAGCCTTTTCATAAAGAAAATTCTGTCATTTCTGACACAATGGATAAACCTGAAGGACATTATGTTAAGTGAAATAAGCTAGGCACAAAAATATAAATACTGCATGACCTCACCCATATATGAAATCTAAGAAAGTTCACCTCATAGTACTAGAGAGCAGAATAGTGATTACCAGGGGCTGAGACAGGGTCGAGTGGGTAGTGTTGTCTTTCATTTTCTAAATGATAGAAGATGTTCCATATTCCTCATTTTTCTTGTCCATCTCTGAAAGAGAAATGCAGAAGGATTTCCCTGTTAGTGTTTTTAAAGAACTAGGTAAATTATTTGTGTAAAAAACAATCAGAGCCTTGATTTCCAGACTTGGGTTTTTCTTATATAATATCCCTATAAAACCTAGTAAGCCTCAATTTGATTTGATTTCTAGGTGCTTTCTTTGATAGTAAAATAAATGCCAGAAATCTTTCCAAGGACTTTGAACATGATGATTATTTGTGCCATTTTTGTCTCCCAGCCCTTCTTGTAGCACCAAGCTTCACAGATTCTCTTTTGTATGTTGTATCATGTAAATATAAGTCAATAATTTGGTGCTCAGAATTTGTTTTCCTTGGGTAAAGGCTCTGTCTTTATATGTGTCATTTTAGAATAGTAGAAAGCACCACTTGTTTTGAGTAGGCTAGATGGCAGGAAATAACAGGGATGAACTCGGTATTTTAGACTTCTCCTTTTTTTTTTTTTTTTTTTGCTGCCCTCAGCCTTGTTTTTATCTTCATTTGTGAGTTCCTTTCCTTTACCTAATACTTTCAATCTCCATAGTGCAGAACCAAAAACCAACCTTTGAAACCTCATAAGATTGTGGGCCCTAAGTGGGTTTAAATCACTGGTCTCAAACACAAGTGTCTCTTTGCCAACTCAAAGTGAGCCTTACCTTTTCTGTAAGATAAAGCTAAAGATTAAAAGTTGCCTAAATATGCCAATATTTTGTCACATTTCAACACAGGCTTTAAATTACCAACTGGGTGGACACATAGGCTAAGACAGAGTAAGTAGTGATTTAACCAGCTGCTCGTTTACTGCATATGAAGATCAACTTCTTAGTCAGAAATATGAGAATCTCATTGTCTCCTTTCTTTAGATGCCAGCACCATACTTCTAATCTATCACTTGAAACAAAACTTGTAAATGTACCACTTTTAATCAATAATCTCAGAGTAGCAAGTGAAAGAAAGGGAATTCAAGCTATGTTATGCCAGAAATAGAAGTTATTGTCTGATAAACCTGTAAGAGATCAAAGACTGGTTTATACATGACTAGATTCAAGGACTCAAAACACCATACTCTTGTTTATAACTTTTACTCTCTCAGCCTCCTTACTTAGTTTATCGTTAAGTTTCTACTTCTGCCCGTTCATGCAATTTTTCTCCATGTGTCAGGGATGTTGGCCACTGTTAACCCTTAATTGTGTAGAAACAGTTCCCAAAATGATGAGATTATTAGTTAGACATTCAACAATAAAATCCACTACTCGTACCTAACAGAATGAATGAAAGACAACAATATAAAATTTTCATGATAACCCTCTTCATCATATTGGAAATGAATTATTTTCTAGACCAGATATTTTCTGAGTGATACATGTTACCTATAAATCTTTTACATAGTAGATATTCAAAAAATATGTCAAATACCTTAAAAGACTTTGGAGATTAAATAGGTGACTAGGGCATATTTTAACAAATTACATTTTTAGATGTAAATAAATCTCTAAATTATTTTTAATTAATAAAAACAAACTACATAATGGTATTTTAAAAGCATTTTCTATTTATAAATATATATAAACTATAGGGTTTTTTTTCAAATACTAATTAGATTATACATTTTTCAAACTCTCCCAAAATCATACAAGTAAAATTAGGAAACGAAAAAAATCACTTATGTAAGTTCCTTGATAACAGAACATTAATATAAAATGTATGCTTAAATACAACTCCTTAAAACTAGCTGTCTTGCCGATAAACTGATTTTTTAGGGAATTGTATTAATATTGATTTTCTGAATATTATATTTCTTATTTCAGTTAGAATACATGAAAAAGCCACAGTTTTTAGTGACAGTTTCAACACATACTTAGCACATGGAGACATTTTTTAAGTATTCTTAATAGTGACAATTTATTTCATTATTTTCTGAATATAGTAAATTGTTTTTCTCAAATGTTGGAGCATCCACATGTGACTATGGTCTTATGAGTGACTGTATCAAGAAAGAATGGTCATTTGGAAAATGTTCCAACATTTACAGCTGAATCCAAATGTTCAACAGATGGCAAGCGAAATACAGTGCAACTAGAGCTAAAATATATATATTTTTAGAGGAAAAAAGTATATGTTGGAGAGAAAGTGATAATGCAAAAGAGAAATATTAACAAGAGATCTTGAAACAATACTGAAAAGGTCAGTCAAAGTTATATTATTAAAGTTTCATGCTGAGAAAAAATAATGGGACTCTGCTGGACTAATTTCAGCTTTAATTTATGACATGACCTTTGGGCCAAAATATGACATTATAATAAAGATATGTCTTTACTATAAGCTAGATTTAGTTCTGTAGTAACAGTAAGTTGTTTCATAATAAATCTGTAAGAGTATTTTACTTCAATGATAAAAACCCAAGCCATCAAGACATACTATTTCTATTCATTTATTCTGTATTACAGCTGCATGTAAAATTAGATTCACATTTTTTGGAAAACTGATTTGCTACAAATTTTAAATACTTTGGTAACTTACAAATATTATCAGAGCTATGTAAATTATTTTCTGAACACTAACACTCTGTTCCCATTTTATGTTATGACTTTCATTCCCTAGGAGTGATTTTTTAATGTGATTTTTACACTCCCTTTCTCCCAGTGTTCATACCAACATATTTTTTGTTGACATTTCCCAATTAATGAATTTGACTCTAGCTTTCCAAAGGAATAAGGCAACATTTTAATGTCACCACTGCCCTAGCAAGTCAAACTTGAGGCTCAATTATGACTATGAGCCAAATGGTAAATTGTGTGATAACGTCTCTAAGTATTAGGAGGTCATTTCCTTTGTTTATTCTGAATTGTTTGTAAACATATATATACTAATATTCATTTTAATAATTATACCCTCAAGTTGAGCACAATCAAAGCTAATTTAATCATTTTTAGCTAATGGACTATATTAAAAGAAGACAGAAATAAAATTGATCTATTTGTTTCTAGACTTTATTTTCCTGGAGTTTCACAGATGTGTTTATAATGAAATCAAAGAGTTGTGGGATGATAGTGACCACAGCAAAACTTTTTAACAATTGTAGTGTTAAGTTACAATTAAATGACTGAAGTGAGTCTTTCTATTGTATTTATCTTGGTACTAACTAGTAATGCTTTTAAGCAGAATTTGTTTACTGAAAAAAAGAGACAGAGAGAAAGAAGAACATGCGACAGTAGAGGAAGAGATGGAAGTTATGTTGCCACAAACTAAGAAACACCAAAGATTGCCAGCAACATATAAAAATAATTACAGAATTTGTTAATTCCAACTATTTTAGCCTACAGTATTATTCACATTTAGCAAGGATATTAAATATTATTAAAATTACAAGCAAAAGTAAAACTTATATATTAACCACTTAAATAATAAAAAACTTATCCACAGTAGTCTGACAAAATTTTAATTTGCTTTGATGCTGTTATTGGCCCCAGATTAAAACTAAGTTTCTGAACTTAATAACTTATAATCATGTTATTAGCAACATAGTTATTTTTCACTACTAATCTACATTATAAATAAAGTATAACATATACAAGTTTTTTTTGTTAATACTCTGTTCTACTTTGGGAGAAAATCTAGTAACTGACTAGTTGATGTCCCTGTTATCACACTTTGTATCTTCATATTGTTGTCAGTTTGGGTTCTCTAAAGAAACACAACCAATAAGCAATAAGAAATATATGAAGATAATTCCCCCTTAAAATGGAGATTAGGAACAAAGGGACAAAGAGCCTTTATTTTTCAGATTTCTCATGATACTCTTTGTTAAAATTGATTTGTATTTTTTTTCTTTTCAGGAACTTGTTGCCTTCATGGAATAAAGGAAGTTCATAAATAAAAGTTTAACAATATAGTGCAATGTTCTGTGATGCCTATCTAAGGAATACCAAGAAGCTCAGTGTATTGCTATTTGTAGTAAGGGAAGAAAAGAAAAGAAAGATGCCAAGGAATAAGACTTTGTATTAGATAGGAAAAGTCAAGATAACAAATAAAACATTCAAACTTAGTGATTTAGCACAGTATCTACACATTTTTTGTCCAACTCCTAGTTTTTACTCAGTCTCTATGTTGCCATCATGGATTTCTGTTGCAAATAAAAATGTAAATATATCAGATGGGAAAACATAGGATGCTAAATTGGATAGTATTAGTGGGGATGAAACAATGGAAAAGATTGACAAGCCATGTACAATACAGATTTACCTAAAGTATTCTTAATAAATGTGGAGGAAGACAGAGAAAGACAAACATGATACAACCCCAATAAATAGTGAAGTGGCCAATATGGGAAATCAGTATAAAGTTTCATCAGAACTGATTTGTATGTAATTATGCCTATGTTGAAATACCATATGCATGCAATTAAATAGATGTTAATGTGTCTATTGTCTTTAATTTATTTGGAGACCCTATAATTCAGAAACAATGATTTTTGTATCATAATTGCCCCAGGGACTAACTTTCAAAGAGGATCTAATTTTCAATGAGGAGAGAATCAATAAAGAAATGAGACTCATATAACATTGTAGAGTATTCGAAAGTAGTGCCAAAAAAAGTACTGTCTGTGCATTCAAGCAATACAATGCTTACAGATGGTAACATACTTTAGTGATAAAAGTACAGTCTTTGTAATATAAAAGATCTAGGTTGAATATCATCTCTACAATTTACTTGCTATGAAAATTTACTAAAATAATCATGGCGTATTTTCATCACTCAGACAATGAGGATTATGATATAAGTTGTTCTTTCCATTGTCTCAAGAACTGAATTATATAAAATAATGTATAAAAACCCTCAGTGACAAAAAATGTATGCTTTATGAGTAAACACTAAGTTTTAATATTGGTCCTTTTTTTCACCTGAAATTTATATGACCTTATTAAGTCAAACTACATATTTATAAACTTCTCATGTTATATGATCTGATAAGTTATTTATATATTATTATACCTGCTTTCAAAAGCTTAATCCATCAACAATACAATGAATGCATAAATGATGGCATATTTATTTCATGTAATGCCATTTGGCATTTAGATGAGAAGCTAAAACAAGTCGACAAACATATAAATTGAAATTCACAATATTATGTTCAGTGAAAGAAATGACATAAATGATTATATACTGAATGATCCCATTAACATAAACATAAACCATTTATGTATAATATAGAGGTCAAAACTATACAAAACTAACCTATTCTTTTAGTAGTCAGGATAGTAATTACTTTGTGACTATTAAAGGTTTTAGGGGGTTCTGGTAATTCTTATTTCTTAATGTGGATGCTATGTACACAGGTTTGACCACTCTGAAAATTCACTAACTTGTACACTTAATATTTGTACACATTGTTTTTTGTATATTAGGCTTTAATAAAAAGCAAATATGAAACATGAACTCTATAATTTTGTTTTATAATTATAAAATGAACAGTTAAAGAAATACGGAGGATTTCTATAATAGGATGGATTAAGTACATTTCAGTGTGGTGTTAATTGCAATTCTTCAAAAGTATGTTATTTGAGTTGTATTGTAATGTATAAAATCTAAATGAGACCAAGCATTTTTAAATGACCGTGTCTATATCAGCGTATTAACTAACTAATATCATATTTGTCCAGAAAAGTTGAAAGTTGTCCCAAGTCATTATAAGCTTGTTAGTAAGGAAGATAATATTATAATTTTCTCTAATGTTTTTGGAGAGAAATAATATTTTCCCTTTGTCTCATATGACTCTTTCATTTTAGTATTTTTGGATCTTTTGAAAATACTAACTGCGTAATTTTGTATTTGCCTCATTTATAGCTGTCCTTGAACATAGAGATTATTGTCCAGAACATAAAATACTAAATAAGATTGCATAGACCCATGATACATTTTGTAAATCAATCTTTCCCTGATTGTGTTGTGAGCTGAGGTACCCATAATCACAAATGTAAACACCTCCTCAAAAGAAAGTGTCTTATTCTTGTCACACAGGTTTGAAGATTGCTGAAAAAGGCTTCTCAACAGTTGTTAATACCAGAACACAAATAAATGATAATGATAATAATAATAATGGCCTCAGAGAGATGATGAAGGACCACAGGAAAAGCAAAAGGTACTAGGGTCGGCTCAGCCTTCGAGCATTTCCATACATTTTACTAAATCCTATCAAGAGAATCACACCAAAACATAAGGTAAGTATGTGTTGGTGAATATATCCAATTTGAGCATAGTCGGAATCTGGAGTTAAAACAAAGTTGCCACCTTGTCCCAAAAAGAAGAAAAAGGCTCAGGTGAAAATGCATAGCCCCAGCTAAAATACTGAGGGAAAGGTGCCAGAACCTACCCTTACTGGAGATGGCACAGGAAGAAGTTGCGGAGCAAAACAAGAAGCAGCAAGATTTTGGCAGAGACTGACCTGGAAGGGATTCCGAGTCCAACAGAAAGGGTAGGTGGGAGTGTTTAATTTTCTTTCCTTCAAATCTGACGAATCCAGGTGCTGCTGCCATTAGTGAACAGAGAGCTACTTGGGAGCAGAGCATTGTTCTGCAGGCACGTGGGGAGTCACTTCTCCCCACCACACACTACAGCTGAGATGGCAGGCACCATATTGCCTTTGCACACACTGGGTGCCTCTCTCCTGCCTGGGAAGACACAGCCTCTCAGTCTCCCTGTCACTGGATCCCACACAAACATTTCCCAGTACTCACTTGGACTCTGACAACCACAAAGGAACAGGGAGACCCAAGATAACAGCAATATTTCTGGAGTTCTGACCCCTAGGGTGGGGGGCCTCAGGGAGACTGGGCAGTGCCATGAATGCTTTTTAAACCAGAGAAAGGCAGAATATGCACTCTGTTGCATTAGACAGCCCCTGGCTTGTGATCCAAAGTTGTCTGCCCCCCTCCCAGCTGGACACATAAGTATCCACCAATGGATGAGTGGATAAAGAAAATGTGGTATATATTTACCATGGAAATATTACTCAGCCATCAAAAAGAATGAAATAATGGCTTTTGCAGCAACTTGGGAGGAACTGGAAAACATTATTCTAAGTGAAGTAACCCAGAAACAAACAAACAGAAAACATAAAAAGACAAATACATCGTATACTCACTTACAAAGTGGGAACTAAGCAATGGGTATGCATGGTCATACAGAGTGACTTAATGGATATTAGAGACTCAGAAGGGGAAGGTTGGGAGAGGAAGGTGGGACGAATAATTACCTATTGTGTATAATGCACGCTATTTAAGTGATGGGTATATTAAAAGCCTCTACTTCTCTACTTTAAAAAAAAATGTTAAAAAGCATATTACCTTCTCAGTTGATATCAAAAGGTTACCGAAGGCCAGTAGTTCTCACTATCCAATAATGAGAAAATGTGTTAAAAATAATCATGACTTCAATTGATTAAAACACATCATATATATATATAAATATATATTAGTTTATATGATACTTCAAAAATATTTGTTGAACATCATTATTTAGTTTTGCTATGATTATTTGGGATTAACTAAATAGTTGGAAGAAAAAAATATAATTATTCAGATGAAATGAAAGAATTAGAAAATAGCTATTTTAAAACTCTGAATGAAGTAATTTAAGCAAAGATCACCAATTAATAAAGTACTACCGGAAACATTTATTGGGTCGTTTACAATAAAGATAGCAGGCTGTTAAGAATTGAACACACTGATTAGTTGTAATATCCTTTAATAGTGAGACAAAGATATATTTGTGCCTTTTGTTGTGGGCAAGTTGCCAAAACTGATTCTAAATCTTCTGAAACCTCTAATCTAACTATCATTATTCAGGGTATAGTGAAAAAAGAAGACATAATCAGATATCACCAAAAAGTGGAATTTTCTACATGATACATACTCAAGTTTATTCAACAATAATAAAAATTGCCTGAAATAAAACGTGGAAGGGATGATTATAAATTTCAAAAACACTAATAACTAACAAAACTGTAGTTATGATTTAGATTCTGCTACAAACAAACCCACTGTAAACTGACAGCTGCAAGACAATGAGGGAAATTTAATCATGGACTTACATAAGGTTTTGGAATTACTGTTAAATCTATTAACAGTGTTAATGACACTGCAGTTATTTGGAAAACTAATTTTATTTCTTTACTTGCAGCATTACATACTGAAATATTTATGGATGAATGAATTGATAACTTTTTAAATTATGTCAGCAAAGCAATAAATAAATAAGTACTTACATACAAACATACTCACCTACCTAGCTACCTTCATATATATTACACATACATGCCTGGATGGGTTAAAATAAGATTGAGTTATGGGTACATGGAAAAATTATTATTCTGTAGATTCTACCCCTTCACTTTGTATAATTTTGAAAATTCTCTAAGTGAATACATTTTAAAATTAATACCTAAGTTTTTGGCGAGATACTACTATATGATCAGGTCCCTGTCTACCTCTCTGAACACATATACTACCACTTCTTTGATAACCCAGCTCTACCAGTGAGCACAATACTCAAATACTCTAGGTACACCCCTGCCTTTACATTTAACATTTTTCCTAATTGCAATGCACTGCAGCTGATACTGACATGACCGTCAGCAGTTTCAGGTATTTGTTCTAAAATCTCCTTGATGAGTCCTTCGTCTATTCACTCTAGTAAACATTGACATAATTCTATATTTTCCATTTTAATCTTTATATTAGTTATCGTCATCTAACTGATAATACATTTCATTTATTTTGTTTGCTTGTTTATTATATTTAATCTCAAATTGTTTATTATATGTCATCTCCAATTGTATTTGTAATCTCCAATCCCTCCCATGAGAACAGGGATTTTTGTCACTTTTGTTCAGTCTCATATATGAAATACCTAGAAAGGAGACTGGCACAAAGATATTGCCACAAATATCTTTGAATGAATGGATAGATAATGCAATAGAAAGAGCATGTATTTGGACTTAGAAAAACTGGGCTTGAGATTCAGTATCACCAGGTACTATCTGATCTTAAAAAGATAATTCTAAGATTAATTTTCTTTATATGCCAAATAGCAATAACAATACTTAATTTACAGGTTACAGTGAAAATTCAATAATATACTGCTTAGCAATATACTTAGAATATAATTTGTAAATTACTCCTTGTGTGCTTGTTATCACTAGCAAACTAATTATCATCTAAAATTTACCATGTTATTGTAAATAGTATATTTTTGTGTTTGTATAACAATTAATGATGAAGTAATATTATTTTAATATAGTTATAATTAATTTTATAATTTGCTAAGACATTTCTTACATGAATGATTTGACCACTTAAAGTAGAATAATTCTTATTACAATTACTTCATGAAGAATATAAAACCAAAATATTAATAATATACATATTCACCAGAATTTATATTTATGTTCAGAAAATTTTCAAGAGGAAACAATTGCTGTAACGTTGTTTATTAATAAACTAAATTTACTTTTAGATGACTCCCGTTGAATTTTAACCCTGTGTGCAAGAAAGATTGTTCTTCTATTCGGTCCTCAAGACAAAACATTATAATTTTTATTTAAAATTTTTTTTTAATTATAGAAGTATCTAGGAAATTGAGAGTAAAGGCAATAGTAGACTAAAAAAATGTAAAGAATCACAATGGGTACAAGTATAAGATAGTAACATAAAAATTAAGTGTAGTCTAGAAATTTTTAAAAAACAAGAGGAATGGGAATATGATAGATGCAGGACAAAAATGACTGATCTGGGTGCTGTGAAAAGAATATATTTAAATCTAAATTGTTGAAGAGCTCTCACAAAATGTATTTTTAATCAGTGTGAAGCATATGACTCAATGTTTTTGTTAAGGAAAAACACAAAGGATATGAAATTCTATCAATGTTGTGTTAGTTTGTGTTTCTGCACACTACCACTAGAAATACGTGCTATCATTGTGTTAGTGTGCTAGCACTGCCACAACAAAGTACCACAGAAACAGTAGAAATTTATTGTCTCATGGTTCTGGAGGCTTCAAGTCCAAGATCAAAGTGTCAGCAAGGTTTGTTTCTTTTTCTTGTGAGGTCTTTTTCCTTAACTTACAGATGGCCATCTTCTCCCTGTGCCTTTATATGACCTTTTCTCTGTGTGTGCTTGTGTCCTAATCTCTTTTTGTAAGGACACTAGCCATATTGGATTGAGGCCCCATCCTAGTGACCTCATTTAACCTTAATTACCTATTTAAAGGCCCTTTCTTAAAACACAGTCACATTCTAAGTTATGGGGATTAGGACTTTAATATATAAACTGGAAGGGAACACAATTCAGCTCCTAACAATCACTATTCTTACCCATTATAGCTTTCACCTTTGGATCTTCCTGGTTCACCCTTAATATGGAAGCACCAAAATAATGGTGATATTGTGATTCATTATTATGGGGAAGTGTGCCATATACAATAACATCTGCATTCATAGCTCTCTTTAATGAAAGAAATGAATTGGTATATTCTGATATTACATTCCAAAGGTTAAATAAAATCATCACAATCCCATGATCTCCAAATGTTTTGTGATCATTCTGCATAATTTTAGAGGGATCATTTATATATGAACACATTTGTGGTAAAAATAATTTTAGATTTAGTATTTTCATTTCTTCTATTTTTCTGCATTTAATCAAAATGCAAATAAACTTAAGGTATTTTTAATATTATGCATAATACCATCTTGGTTACATAAAACTATTTCTATCAACATACTTCAACTACTTCTTGAAAATTTGCATTTAAATTGTCTAAGTTTTTACCCTTTTAATGATGTTTTGATGATATTTTATTTTATCTTGTTTATTTTTGTGTGATGTTTTTGAAACACACACCACTTTATCAAATTAAATCTATAGTCTCATCATTGTAAAATGAAAATGAAATAGGTAGGAATTTTGAAGTTTGAATAAATTGACTTTCATGCATAAAATTGTAATGAATGTACCATGGATTATCTTTTCAAAACAGTTTTCAAGTGACTTCCTTGAAATTGTGACATATCTTTTTTTTAACATATTATTCTTCACAAGACTACAGGAATATCCCTTACAGAATATAGTATGACCTCTTATACAACACTTCCAGCACCATCACAAATATACCCAAATATTTTCAGAGCTCAGGAAACAATGAGTGTAGTTTGAGTCACAATAAAGGTATAAAAATTAAATATTGTAAAAACTTCACTGTCACACTGCACAGGTTCTACCTTTCTTAAAATTTCTTAAATAACTCTTGGTTTTCTTAGGATTGTTTCTGTGTGCACATAAACCAGTAATCTTTTAACTAGTTTAAGGAGATATTCAATTTTCTTTCTTTCTTACTGTAGTTTGTGGGATGATTCATCCCACCCAATAATTCTGCACTGACATCTTCATTCTTGCCAAAATATGCTAAAGTCACCTATCAGCTGCAGGGATGTTGCTATAAAACCATCAAAGCATGATGCCCTTCAATGCTTTTTCTTTGCTTCAGTTGCAGGTTGACTCACTTCATGGTCATAAAATGTGCAATGTTCTTAATCCAATGTCCTCACTCTTAGAACAGTTCTGAAAGGGAAGATACTTTTTTCCCTCATCATTCCTACTGCATTGTTTAAAAACCAGGGCTTCTTAATCCCCATAGAGGCCTATGGAGACTTAGTAAAACAACTGTTTTGGTATCTACTTGCCCTTCATTGTAATTCCCAGTCTCTGAAGTTACAAATGAATTCACACCACTGGGTCAGGTACTTCTAAGTGGGTGTCCCCATACTGTACTGAATCACTCCATGCTAGAAACATCAGCCATTATGCTATTGGATAAAATATGTCTAAGTCCCTCTTCCCTTATTATGAGTTGTCTTTCAGCTATCTCTTATGTCATACCATTTATAGAATCAATTTTGCATTTAAATATTAACCAATTGAATTAATTATTGTCTCAAATATCTTCTCAAAGTACCCATTCACTTTCTTTTTTATTCATTCTTACCTCTAATTTTTTGAGCACCTTTATTATCTATTTTCATGTGTAGTAGGTTAGAAATGTCTCTTGATATAAGTCTTCTGAGCTGAAATCTTAATCACATCATTACAAGATCAATATATTGGCAAGTTATTTAATATATCTATGTCTCAGTTACTTCATCTGCAAATGGAATATAAAAAGTGTTGGATTATAGTAGGTATGATTATAATTTTGATATTACTAGAACATTTCTTAAGGCAATGGCTGATATATAATAAACACTCAATAAATATTAGGTGATACTATTAGTTCATTTATGAGTAGTCAGTTTGGATGTCCTCCTCTGGCTAATTTAACTCATCCCTTAACTTCCCAATAACTATTACCATTACCCTTGTTCTTGTGCCTCTGAAAACAGAAGCAGCTTAGACATTTAGGTTGAAATAATTAAAAATCAAGCCATTTACAGCAGTTGATGTTAAGTTGCCACTGGCACAAGAGGAAGAGTATTGGAACAATTTATGAATATAGAGCTGAATTATTAATAGTTGAGAAAAAGGATAAAGAATCTTCCTTTTCAGATCCTCCATTCTCCACCTTTGCATGTATTCTGGTAATGGAAAGATCAGAGCTGAATGGGAAAATCAGATTCCTTCCTGAGTCTCTGCTTTTATGCTTCATTCTAGGTTTGGGGTTTATTGTGGTTTTTTTGTTTGTTTGTTTGTTTGTTTGGAGTTTTTTTTTTTTTTTGATACGTCCTTACAAGGCTCTAGTTTATTATCTGAATACCCTCTTACAGTTTATTATTGTTAAAACTACTGCTCAAGTCACAGAGTAAAAGAGGGGGGAAAGTAAAAATAAATCTTTTGGTAGAGAGAAAAGATATGAAACAATGACAGGGCAAAATTTTCTCTTTATTTTATATGGAGAGCTTTTATATAGTAAAATGATGAAAATCTAAGACAAAAAAACATGTAATTATTGACTCTTGGTTGATACCATAGATTGCATTTAGACTTTTCACTCTGATACAATTTTCCCTACTCCATCCAGATGGGTTATTTATGTCAATACTAGGATATGTAAAATGTGGGTACTACCACAATTTTTCACACTTCTGGACTTTCAACAAAAACTAGAAAATTTTTTACTCTCCATGTAGTTGTACCACAATATACTTACTTTCTTGAGGCTTTTGCTTTGTGCGTATTACCTAAAATAATCCTTGTATACACACTAAAGAGAAGCAGATTGTGTTGACATCCCTTAATTCATTATTTCATTTGACTATATATCTATAATGTAATTTTCTACAATTTATTTTTGAAAATACATTGTTTTTCCAAATATTGAGCATCACTTATGTTTTATTTTTTAAATAAAAATTTATTCTAACATTTTTAAAATAAACTTTTTATTTTTGAATAATTTTAAATTGGGAAAAATTTACAAGTTAAAAGATAGTACAGAGAAATTTTTATGTCCTGTGCCCGTTTTGCCTTTATTGTGAGCATTTGCATCGCCTTGGTACATTCAAAATATTAAGAAAACAATATTGGTACATTACTATCAACTAAATTCCAGACTAATTCACATTTTACCAGTTTTTCAACTGTCTTATTTTATTCTTTAGGATACAATCTAGTATAACACAATTAATTTAGCCAACTTTTCAAAGACCATATTTTTCTTCAGTTACCTTACTTTGCATCTTGTAGGGGAACATTTACAAAAATAAAAATGTATTCCTCTTATTATATTAGCTAACTTTATGCTAAATGTAAAACAGGTACAAATGAAAATTTTCCAATTCCTAGAAATATGTCCCTGTCAGAACACAAACAACATGAAGGACAAGGCTGCATTGTGGAAATGGTTATTGATATATTCAATTGGTATATTCAATTTTATAGAGTCCTTTCTTATATTGCTTAGATAGTTGCAATAAGTATTAATATTATATAATCTTGATCTCTAAAACATATGGAAATAATACTCTTCAGTGGAAGTAATATCCTGATCATGGTATCTATGCTGGGTTAATAGAAAATGCCATGAGACATGTTATTACAAAATACAAGAGAGCTTGCTGTCAAAGTATGCTACTAAAACATAAATGACAAAATAATCTGAAAAAACTACTGAAATAATAGTTACTATTCAGAAATAATAGTTATTATTTAGTAATAATACAATTTAATTGTATTTTTTCTTTATATTTAATTGCACAGACTTCATTGGAAAAGAGGTTCATTTAAATTCACATACTTTACTTTCATTCACAATACTGTTTATCTTAATTTATCGTTGCTGTTTACTGATATGCTTCAGTTATAAGAGAAGGTCAAACTGTCCTCCTCAGGGCATTTCAATCTCTGGCAACAATTTTTATTTGCTGATCATAAATGTACTTTAGATTTCTGCATTGTTATTTTATGTAATAATGTCAAGGACAAACATTCTGAAGCATGTCTAATAACATTGAGATCCATTTTCTTTCCTCTGCAGTTCAGCACCCTATTAAATTTAAAGATAACAGAGTGTTTCTTTCGCTTGGTAGGGGGTGTACTAGATTTTCTTCAAAACGTTTTGTTTTTGTTTTCTAATTTTTCGCATTATTTTTAGTTTGGAGAATGTCTGTGCCCAGGATAAATGACATATGAGAAAAGAGTCTGGTAGAAGAAAAAAAAATTCTACCACATTTTCTATGCCATTTTTATTCTTGAGTCTACTCAAGTAATAAAAAAGTGTGATGAATCTAAATATAAATCATGCATGAATTAAATGACAAAAGTTGTAGTCATTTAGAATAGGTAACCTATATACTATATTCTTGTTGAAAACATTCCTTATTGTGTAAACCATTTTTGAATAGTGACTTAGAAAATGTACAAGAATAAACTCATAAGAGCTACTCTTTGTACTTAAGCCAAATATGGTCACTACTGTGCTGCTTAATAAGGATCAGTAGACTATAATCATCCTGATGCTAAAAACTATGCATTTGTTTATCCATCTTTGCATCCTCACAGCAGTAGTCCCTTAAAAGTATTTCTTGAATGAATAGGTTAATGGATGCTTCTATATAAAATATTTGGGAATATTTTAATTTCTTATATGTTTTATTCTATGTGAAATATTTTTAAAATTATATGGTAAGAGTGTATAAAAATAAAATTATATGGTACATATTAAGTATTTTATTTCATTTATCTTTCAAATACTTCATTCTGGTCTAACATCTTTTAACTTTATGGTATTTATTTTGATGTAGGAATTAGTTACATTTCAATGCATTCAAATATTTTAGATTTTTATCATATGGATTTACAATTAATTCCATAGAAACTATTTCTCCACATCTCATTTATAAAAATACACCACTTTTAATTGTATTTTCAGATATTATTGTTTTATTTGGAATCTGAGGTCAGACTT
This sequence comes from Lemur catta, assembly GCF_020740605.2. Classification (NCBI taxonomy): domain Eukaryota; kingdom Metazoa; phylum Chordata; class Mammalia; order Primates; family Lemuridae; genus Lemur; species Lemur catta. The sequence goes on from NC_059140.1 coordinate 45,468,056, forward strand.
TGACGTCAAATTTCCTGAGTTTAAATCTTGGCTCAACTAATTACTAACCAGGTGGTCTTGTTCAGGTTATTTAATCTCTCTACTTCTCAGTTTCCTTATCTATAAAAGGAATAATTAATAATTTTATAAGTTATGGAGAATAAAACAGCTAACATATAAAGGGAACTCTGAAGAAAGTCTTCTGTATAGTGATCAGCCAATAAATGCCAAATATTATTTTCATGTTTATATGTTTTATTTGAATTTATTTTGGTTACGTGCATAGCTAAGGTTATTAATTCCCTTAACACATTTGTTTGAATTACACATTCTTTTGCCAAGTATTATATTTAAAAGGTCTTTTTTATAAAACCTAAAACCTCATCTATAGATAGGTCTAATTCTACATTCTTGATTTTATTCCATTGATCAATGTGCTTATTGGTATGCTATTTGTATAGTTTTAATTATTAATACATTAGGCATATTTAATCTTTTCAATTAGATGTGAAAATCATTCATTATTCCCAAATCTACTTCTTTTTCTTTTTCTCTCCATCTTGTCTCTTACCAAAATTAGTTTAGTTTCTTAACAGTTCTTCTCTAGATAAATTTTAGAAATAAGTTATATGCCTTACATTTAAGTCCTTTATCCATCTTGAATTAATTTTTGTGAGTGGTGAGAGATATGAATCCTGTTTCATCCTTCTGCATGTAGCTATCCAATTTTCCCAGCACCATTTATTGAATAAGGATTCTTTTCCCCAGTGTATATTGTTGTCTGCTTTGTCAAATATCAATTGGCTGTAGGTGCAAGGTTTATGTCTGGGTTCTCTGTTCTGATCCATTGATCTGTTTCTATTGTTGTGCCAATTACCATGCTGTTTTGGTTACTATAGCCTTGTAGCATAGTTTGAAGTTTGGTAATGTGATCCCTCCAGATTTGTTCTTTTTGCTTCAGATTGCTTTGGCTATCCGGGCTCTTTTCTGGTTCCACATGAAGCATAGAATTATTTTTTCTAAATCTGTGAAATATGTCATTGGTATTTTGATGGGGATTGCATTGAATCTGTAAATCCTTAGGGTAGTATGGACATTTTAACAATGTTGGTTCTACCAATCCATGAACATGCCATGTAACCAAAAGCATTTGTAGCACCTTAATACTTTGAAATTAAAAAAAAAAAAATTATGGTAATTCTGATGAATGTGTGGTGGCTTCTTATTAGGGTTTTAATTTGCATTTTCTGAATTATTAATGAGGCTGAACACTTTTTTGTAGGTTTATTGGGCATTTGGCTATATTTTTTGTGAAGTAACTTTTCCGAATCTTTCTCTTTTTTTCTTTTGGATTGTCATTTCTTTATCCATTTGTTGGAGGTCTTAATATAGCATTGATATAAGCCCTTTGAAAAAAAAGAAATAAGTTACAAAAAACATAAGAATTTCAGCTGAATGTGATGGACTTTATAAATCAATGCAGAGAGAAATTTTAACCTTAAAACATTGACTCATTTAAAAGACAAATATGCATTTTATTTTATAGATTCATGTCTTCTTCTGTATAGTCTAGTATTTTTTTCTTTCATAATACATATAAATATATAATATTTGCTATTTTAATATAGTCTCTATGAAGATATTAAGTTATAACAATAAACTGATCCTTAAATTAAAAGTAAGCTTAATGTCTCTATTGGCTATTACTCAAAATTTATGCACTTCATAGATATCAACATTATTCTCATTTCAGTACCTATACACAAATGCATACCTCTGAACTTAAATATTTTTCAAGTGTGTGTGGTATGATAATGCAAATAATGTTCTACAATTTACCCTTTCATTCAACTAATTGCCAGTAGATAGAGATCTTACTCATTAGTTCCCTCTGCATAATTTGGATGAGCTGCTCATTATTTACTAATTGTTAAGAGAATTAATTATTTTCTGGGTAAATATGCCTACTGGCAGCTATCCCTTATCAACTTACAGTAAATATACTGTACATCTAGTTATTAAACCTACATCCATTTATTAAAAAGAATGTCCTTACCCAATGTATTTTCTTGTTGATTTTCTCTAAGATCACTTGGCTGTAATATATGGCATTATTTCTGTGTTCTCTAAATTTTGCTCCATTGTATCTATTTCTATACTATGCTGTTTTGGTTACTATAACTTTGAAATATAATTTGACATCAGGTAATATAATGCCTCTAGTCTTATTCTTTTTGCTTAAGATGGCTTTGGCTGTATAGGCTCTTTTTTTTGGCTTCATATGAATTTTAGGATTTTTTTTTCTAATTCTGTGAAAAATGATGTTGGTATTTTGATAGGGATGGTATTCAATCTATAGATTGCTTTGGGTAGTTTCATGATTTTAATAATATTAATTCTTTTGGTTGATGTGCATGGGATGTTTTTTCCATTTGTTTGTGCCATCTACAATATCTTTCATTAGCATTTTGTAGTTTTCTTTGTAGAGGCCTTTCACCTTCTCGGTTAATTACATTCCTAGCTAGATTCATTTTTTGTAGCTATCATAAATGAAATTTCCTTCTTGATTTTATTCTCAGCTAGCTTGTTATTTGTGTATATAAATCCTATTGAATTTGTACATTGATTTTTTATCCTGAAACTTTACTAAATTCCTTTGTCATATCTTAAAAGTTTTTTGGTGGCATCTAGGTTTTTCTAGATCTAAGATAATATCATCAGCAAACAAGGATAATTTGAGTTCTTCTTTTTCAATTTTGATGCAATTAAGTGTTACTTGATCTCTTATTCCCAAAACACCTTATTACTGATTATTTTAGGACTGAGGGCTATAGGAGTGCCAATATATTTTATATAGTTTTAATTTAATTTAAATATGAATGTGAATATACTTTAAAAGATATATTGAAATTGTATCTTTGATTTTATTGAAGTTACTTAGCAAAGTTAGAGGCCATTGTACTGTAAGTTGTGTCTGTCTTTAAATAATAATACTGCATAACCAAATAAAGTCAGTGAAGTGTATACAATCCTATTATCTAATGCTATTTGTGCTGCTTTAACATTCACTTCCTGAGAGCTAAAGAAAAATGTGTCCTCATCACAGGAGTAATAAACACAGGCAATTATGCATAATTGTGGAGATTAAGTTCCAATTAAGGCTCAATTTCAATAATATCCTTACCCACAAATCTTTTCAAGTTTCTAGTGACATGAAAGAAGATCAAGGTAACTTAAGGTACTAAACCTTATATTACAGTTAAAGATAAAGTAAGTTTGATTAAGGAGTTCTGCATGTATTCCAGTATTCTAGCAGCATGACATATTAACATTCATTTGTATTAGGATTTGCACAGTTATCTCTGTTAGCATTTAAGAACCAAGAAAGAGTTTTTATATCCCCAAACTACATCTATCACTTGGAAATATGAAAAGGAATCAGTTGTCCATCTGGTTATAGTTATAAAATAATGTTTTATATGTTAATTGCAACGTTGCCTAAAAGGCTTTAGAATATTTTCTGTTTAAACTTAGTATCGTCCTTTCAGAGCACTAGTGAAAAGCATTCACCTTTTATCTTATTTATAAATAGAGCAGAAGAACGCAATGCAACATAAGAAAATATAATGTACATCATTTTATTAAGAAGAAAAGAATATGAAGTTATTTTCTTGTTTTGGTTTTCAAAAATAACCAGAAAGATAAATGACTGTTAATTCCATAGGAAATTTATTGTTGGAAATATCAAAATTATACAATGAATTACACATTCTAATCTAAATAATAAGTATTCATGTTTTATTTTACTGTACTTTATTGTATAAATAATTTTATGTTCATAATAGATACTATCTTTCTAAATCAACTTTTTGGGTACTTAGTATATGTTTGGCACAGTGAAACATTGCTCCTTCCTACAGGTGAGAAAACTGTGGTTGGGGAAGTTTTAGTAATTCGAACACTATAAAACAGCTAGTGAGTGACAGAGGTGGGTGATCAACCCATGTAATGGTCTGTATGCTTAACAAATTGCTTGATCAGACTAAGAAATATTCATTTGAATATAAATATCTATATAACTTGTTATGACAGTAGTCTGTAGGTAGAGAGCAGAAGAGAAAAGGGCATACCGTGTCTTTTATGGACAGGTCCACAAATTTATACCACATTTAGAACTCAGCTACAGAAAAAAAATTGATTATGATGAATTTTCTACATAGCATTCTCTGATCTGAACCAAGAACAGTTTCTTTAGCCTGTACCTTACACCAAAAGATCATTTCTGGTCTGCTTCTTGCATCCATTCCATTCCATTTTCTTGGTTATTATTTCCTTACAGCTTTTACTCTTCATTACCCATTACATTTTCATACACATATCAACATAGCATGTCACCCATAAACAGAAATGAAAGCACAAGATAAAAGAAAGCAAAACTGAAAATATTTAACTATTAAAATGAGACTTAGAGGGAATCACATTTAAGTCTATTTTCATCTCCCACTTTAAGAGAAGCATCTTTCTCTGTAGTCTACCATTCATTTAACAAGAAAATGCAAGTTATATTGTTCCATTTGTTTAAACAATTATGTCTTTTTCCTCATTGGGAGCATAGTAGAAAATAGTAAAGGAAGGAGAAATTATATCCGCTACCTTACTGATGAATTTTTTAACTGTAAAGACACATAGATGTATACCACTCACTATATAAAACATCAAGATGACCCTAAATATTAAACGTTTACTGAGTAAAAAAATAAATTCATTAACGAACCAGTGTTATAATCTGGAACCTGACAAACATTTCCCAAACAAATAAAGCTAGTAATTCTCCAATGGTAGATCAGGCTTATGTGTTTCAAGGAACATTTAGGAATAATATAGTAAGTTTAGGTAATAGTGGGATATCAGTATCAGTCAATATAATATATACAAAAATAGCTTACCAAAATTCAAAGATTTTATTTCAATGAACAAGTTGACTGTCAGGATAATCTGAAAGAAAATTATGACTTTGAAAATTTATTGAGGAGCTTAAGCACTTAAATAATGGGAATTTCCTGGGGAGATGCATAGAAGCCCAATGATTGAATGGGGGACTTCATCAACAATTTTGTAGCGGGTAATCTTCACAATAAAATAATTGCATCACTGCCCATGCATTTCAGTTAAAACTGTTCAGGTAAGAATTAGATCATATTGATGAGGAATATAGTCTACTGCAGAGAAATATTACCCATATGCAACCAGAAAATTAATATTAAGATATCAAGAAGACCTGCATATTTTTATTCATTAAAATAATTCTCAGGAAATTTACGTCTAAATATTTCACAAACATTGAATGGCAATGTCTAGGTCTATTCAGGCTGCTATAAAAGAGTACCACAGACTGGGTGGATTGTAAACAATAAAAATTTACTTCTCACAGTTATAGTGGCTGGGAAGTACAAGACCAAGGTGCCGGCAGATTTGTTGTATGGTGAGAGCCTGCTTCCCGGTTCACAGATGGCCATCTTCTCCCTACGTTCTCACATGGTAGAAGGGTAAGGGAGCTTCCTGAGTCCTCTTTTATAGCCCCCTCTTTTATAGGGGCACTAATCCCATTTATAACCAAATGTCTCTGTCTCCTAATATTACCACATTGGGGATTAGAATTTCAACAAATGAATTTCATGGGGACACAAACATTCAATCTATAGTAGAAAGTGCATTTGTAATTGTAGATATTGCAAAGGACATAATATTATGGCATTTTTTACTTATTGACTAATAATACATAAACCTTATATCTTAACATTAACAAATAATTGATAGTAAAGTAAATTTGACATTGTCATACAAAATTAGAACTCCTCAATATAAATGCATGTATAAACATTACCCTAAAGTTGAATTAAGCTTTTTCAAATATGGTGCAAGGGTAATCTGATGTCTTCCTTCATATAAGTACATTTATACATGAATAGATCATGTACACATTACATTGGCTGTGAGCAATATTATTACATGGTCTACAAACCAAAAAGAAAAAAAATGAAAAACTGGATTAGGCATTTATCATTATGTCAAAATTTAAAAGCCAAGTGATGATGTTTTGATATAGCTGTAACATTTAGGCATCAGAAAATAAAGAATAAAAATATTCAAAATGCATGAAATATCTTCCTTAGTAGTGTGGTCCATTCATTACATAAAGTGTAGTCTAGTTATTCTACAGAGATTTCATGAGATTTTCTCAATAAAGTATAATGTTAAACTGTCCAGTAAAGAATTTGTTCTATGAAGATTCAGTTCATTTTTCTTACATGAGAAATAACACCTCCCCTAAAAACCCACATATTAAATAAACCAGTTAGAAAAGTGATCAATATAAGGAAAACAGCCATTGTGATACTTACTTTATAGAGAGCTGTGAATAATAACAGTACAGACATTATTTTGCCAACAGTTTTCTTTGGCTAGTTATGTTAGACCTTAAGTAATATAAGAAGAATACCAAAAAAATAAAAAAGCAGAAAATCGGTAAGCATATACCTGAATTGAAAATCACTATCAATCAACTAAATTTAATTGACATTTATAGAATATTTTATCTTTTTATCTAAGAATAGAAACACATTATTCTCAAGTTCATATGGAGAATTCACAAAGATTGTTTATTTCATTTCATAAAATACACCTTAATAAATTAAAAAAATAGAAATCATACAAAATATGCTGCTATCAGACAACAATGAAATTAAAAATCAGTAACAGAAAGACAGCTGACAAGTCCAAAATACTTAGTGATTAAACACACATTTCTAAATCACCCATTGATCAAAGAAAAGCCTCATGATAAATATTAAAATGTTCTGAGTTAAATAAAATATGAAAATACAACTTATCAAAATGTGTGGGATGCAGTAAAAACAGTGCTTAGAGGGAAATTTACAGTATTGAATGCATATATGCAAAAAGAAGAAAGATCAAAAATAAATAACCTAAACTGTCACTTTATGTTACCGTAATAAGATCACCTTGACTTTCTTATATACCTTCCGAAAACTTTCAGTGCAAAATATCATCAATGTAAAATTAATTGTAAATATACAAAAAGAATTATACTTTAAATAAGAATAATACGCTAATTATTCAACTCAGAGAAAGAATATGTTATTTTGCATTGGAAAAATAAAATGAGAACAAAACAATCCTGACTAGAATCACACATGGACAGACTAACAGTTCATTCATTTAACACAACTTTAGAAAGAACGTATGGGCTAGATTGTTAGAATCTAGAGAACAAAGATCGTCCACCAACTGAAGGAGTTCTCAGTCTGATATCAGGCAAATTTCAGCGGGCATCTTAGCTGGGAAGTGGCACCATAATGACACACAAGTTGCTCTGAGTTCAGAGAAGTAGACACTAACTCCCTAACTTAAACTGGCAGAGTGATTACGGTTAATGCAGACTTGTTGAGAAAGTGACATCTAAATTTTAACATACGATTTGTTCTTTGTGAGTGAAAGAAGCAGGAGATGGGAATCGGGTGCTTAAATCTTTCACTCTGAATAAGAATACTTTATGGCATTAATTCTGGTCTGGAGACTTAGCTAAGATTGACTGTTTTTTCCTTAGCCCTCATCAGAGAGAACTGTGTTTGTTTTATTTTTTGGTTGTATATATTGTTTCACTTTGCTATTTTCCCCCCATATAACCAGTACTTAACATCTTGAAGTAGAACTGAGTTAAATGCAGGTGTTCAAGTATCTTTCTAGTTTAAAGGCAAATTTATGGGAATTTGCAGTACTATCTAAGGCTATCTAGAGCAAATTTGGCTAATTACGTTGATTTTGTATTTATGGCAATATATTCATTATCAGGAGTTAAAGATTAGTAGCTTTGATTGCTTATATGTCAGCAAAAAATTAGTTCTATTTGATTTTAAAAATTAAAAAAAAAAATCAACAGAAGCCCAAATTAAGAGTCTTCTTAACCATTTCGGTAGAAAGATAGCATACAAGGGTAACAAATTACAACATTCTCTATATTGTTCACTTACAAGAACCTCATGATATGTCTCTTAACACAGCATCTTCAACAAGATGCTACCGTTCTGTCCTAATCTCTGTGAACATATAACTCTAAAGATTCCCAGGTGCAACTTCTCTGTCTGGCTGCTTTCTATCCCAACAGATGGCTCAACGTGTATTATGTTCAATGTGTATTATTAATCAATGTGTATTATTAAATTTCCACTTTGATTCCCTTTACCTGCTCTTTCACTAACGATCAGGTGATACTGATTTGCAAGTACATATCAATGACATCAAACATCTTTATTTAATAATTTTATTGTCATTCTTGTCCATCATGGTTTGTTATTGTTGCTGCTATTGTTTAAAAATCCTCCTTTGATAATCACTGTCATTGACCTTACAGATAAACCTTATTTGTAATAATACACAAAACATAATAATTTTATACAAGTTAAGATAAATTAATTTTATAATGTGTATTGTAATCATTCTCAGAGTGAAGAAAGTATTGGAAGCACATTATTGATTTATTGAAGTCATTAGAGAAATAAAATAACCATTGAAGAATCCATTATCCTGGTGTTTTATGCAGATACGGGTGTATGAAGATTGGATTTATGACTTTAAAATATTTCATAATGCAGCATCAATAAAATAGACATATTTAAGATATTTTAATATATCTTTGATATATCCCTTGTTGTTTAAACCTGGTAACATTTAATATTGAGTAAGTGAATTACATTTATAAAGTAAAAAGACCAAAGTAAATCTTCATTGGATTAAGATTACTTGTTCAGGAAATTACATTTCTCATGATTTGAGACATAGCAGGGAGAAAGGTTTTATTTGATGTAGACTTTCATTATTAGTTTCAGAACATCTAATATTGAAAAATGCATTCAATAAATTAAATTCCTTTACATGTTCTTTATTTATTCTTAAATGTTCCAAAGACAATCTTGTGTCTTAGACTAGAGAAAATATAGTAAATGCTCCCTATAATCCCTGAGTCTGCTTTTTTCACATTACTATTTATTCCTCATCTTGGGGCTTATTTGAAGCCAGAAGGGCAGAGCAGCAGGGTCTCCCAGCCCTGTAGTTACTGCTTCTCATTCTGACAAATCAATATAAAATGTGAGCCTGAAACCTGATATCATCAACCACATTTTTTTTCATTTTCACCGCAGGAAATAAAGTTATTTCAGAATCCAGGGCACCAAATGCACAAGTGTTTATTGTAATGTAATTTTGCCAGGCAAAATACTAAACTGTTATTTTCTCATGATACTATGCCTTATAATGGTTGATTCAACATTTTTGTGAGAATATACTGCAAAGAATAAATCAACATGAATACATCCTTTTTTATATACATGCTTATTGACAATATCTATTATCTGAATGCAGGTCAGTGTAGTCCAAAATATAAAAGAAGTAAAAATGAGTTTTCAATATTTTACTTTTAATAGTTTTATTTTTTATGCTATTTTGATTCACATCTTGTCTTTCCCTTAGTATTCAGTAATTTTATAGTCTCTAGTTCTATTGGAATTTACTAAATCTGAACTAAAAAAATACTTATATGAATTTTTAATAATATGATTTCACTTTTGGTATAATTTCAATAATATAAAGGAGATATTCGGCAATGCATGGTTTCCTATTATCCATAATATCATACAATGCAGGCCATTACATAAAATGCACATCCCAATTTGTAATACTCAGTGTATGATTGTTAAAATCTTAGAATTCTAATGTTTTAAATTATAGACCTAATGGTTATGGCATATACTTTCAGCCAGAGTCATGTCTGTAAATCTCTGCTTCTTTGGCATTCTGAAAAGAAGCTGGGTGAGTAACATCTACTGCCCAAATATTTGACTAGATTTCAGTGTCTCTCAGAGGCAGTGTGCTGGCATTTTTCTTATTGTAGAAAGGCTTTGGAATAACCTTGAGTCTACAATGTTTGTGAATTCCCAGAAAATAACTAGTTGTATGACTAGCTCTGCACTGGGCCAGAATGGAGAATCATTAAAACAATGAGATACAGTCAAACTTAGGGAAAAATACTTTTTTTAAATTCCTAATATTTAACTCAATCCATATTCCTCTACCTGAATTTGAACAAAATAAGTCTAGATTTTAAGTTTTGAGAGAAGGCTTGCTTGTTTTGTGAGTGAAGTATTATACCATATATAGATGAATGTATACTTTTAAACATTATTTCCTGCAACATGGTCTCAATTTCTTTTTCTAAAACAGCTGCAAGGAATTTTAAGATAAAAAGGTTTTCAGAATTAGAATGAATGTTATCAATATTATAATGTTATTAAAAGTATTTCAGCTTAATAGTTTTGGATTATCAATCACTTATTACTTATTTGTATTTATAGTGTGATAGTATGTAAGATATAATTTTCTCCAACTACTCTGAAGGATTACTTCAGTTATTGATCACTTTATGTTCATGATATTTACTTATATAGAATGCACAAAACTTTTTTCCTCTTTAATTGTATGGAAAAAAGCAGTGTCAAATGTACATGAAGGAAGTAAATCAACTTGTGATGATAGGTACTTTATCAGGTAGTACACCTCCAGATGTTTCAAGCATTGTCAGCTCTATAGAGTGAATAAAGATTGATATTTAATGAAGAGGAAGGATGCTCAGTGAAGAGGAAGAAGAAACTTGAAATAAGCACCAAACAAAGCAAATGATTACCTCTTAGAAATTGAACAAAAATTCAGCATTCAAAGAGCTTTCAAAGAGTTTAACTCTATTCAGGATGTTTATGTTGTGTTTCATTTTTGAATACATTGGAATCATTCCTTAGGCAAGCCAGATTCTAGCTCAGCAGGCATTGGAGTTGATCCAGGTAGCTGGCATGAGGCCCCAAATAAATACACGTTGAAGAGTACTACACTGCAACAGCAATGTTAAATTAAACTTGACATTCTTAACAAAAAGATTCATTATTTACATACTTTCAGGAAATCCAATTTGTTCCCCTTAGTGCTCTTCCTTCGGTGTTCTGAACAGCTGTTGTACAATAAAATCTGTTTCTGCCACCCTAAATCTATTATTCTTGATTAATACTTATGGAAATACAAATATTTACAAATCACCATAATTTAGTAGTGAAATTAGTTAGATCATTGGTAATATAATTTGAAATCATATTATTATCCAGCTATTAGCCATTTGAAAAAAATCCATTAACTTATATTATGCTATATCCTACTTCCTTAGCCCATACTTATTTTTAAGTAATAATGATGTCAGAACAACACTAAAATTTTTACTTAAATTCACCTCTGAAGTTCTGCTTGCACTTCAGCCTCTTCAAACCATTTCTGAATAATATCTGAGGTCTTCTAGGGAATACTTTGCATGGATTCACATAGTAATGCTTTTACATGTGTGATGGTAAATCCAAATCTCTTTTAGCATACCAGAGTGATGATGACTATGGGTACCAGCAACAAACAGCCAGGTATGTGGGTGGGTGATGATTCAGTTCTGCTGATGCTTGCCTGAACCACAGAGACAAAGACCTTCAAGATTAGATGTTTTCTTTCTCAACTACATATTAGTGGTAAACAGCTGCACTGTTGCTCAGTATTTTTTTAATTCAAATTGTTCTATATTAATAAAAAATAAGAAATGCCTTTCTTTCTGGCCAGTGAAATTCTCTATTATTTTATGCTTGCTCTCTCTAAGTAAATGCCATACATTATTGTACCTACAATATATGTGTATCTTTTTTAATGTATTCTATCTATCCATATTATCTACATAAATTATAAAATCTTACCCAACTTGTCACTATATTCAAGTTGATAATTTCTTTAATAGAAACACATAACATGATTCAAAATTATGCTATCTTTAATAACCTAAGAAAATTTAATTTTTATATGTAGATAAACAGATATAAAATAACAAAAGATACTAAATATGTACATATTAGTAAACAGTTATGTTTGTTATTCAAAAACAAGTTCATCGCATTGCTTTTTTATGAGCAAATGTGTTTGAAAGAAAGACTAAAATCTGACACATATTAATTCAGTTGTTCAAGAATTCACTGCTGATACTATTGAAACTAAAAAATAAAGACATTTAAAGACTATAAATATCCATTCAAAATCTCTCATAACATTATTTAATAGTAGACAATAACTGAAGTAAGCTGTTTCTATTTCAGAAGTCCAGAGCAATATGTGAAAGAGATATTTTACAAATCTAGTGTATATATACCAGAAAGTGACATTACCACAGCTGATATACTAAGTTCATTATATTTTCATTGCATCAGACTTATTTAATATAAACATACTAATTTTTCTGTAATACTAACACAAAGATTCAAATAAAATAAATCAATATATAAATTAATGAGATAGTTGGAATTAAAAAAAATCTATGGTTGGAAGCCTGATTATAAATCCCTAAAGTCTTTAACCCTGTAAATCCCTGTTGAGATACTAAACTCTGATGGATTTTATAAGCTTATCCAACATTCATCTGTATATAGCAGGGAAAGAACAATGTTATGTGAGTATTAACAATGCAGTGTGAGTATTAAAAAAATTATAGCAAAGAATATAAAAATATGTTGGAAAGAATAAAAGCAAATATATACATATTTAATTATGCAAATGGAAAGAATTTCACTACAAAGAGAGATATTGTAAGAATGTGCTATATAAAGTTTATAAAAATTACACATAAATATTTTTGGCACAGAAAGGGGGAAAAGAGTGTTTGCAAATGTATATTTCAAGTCAATACCAAAGTGTAAAAAAATATAATAATGTCAGAATAAAAAGTTAGAAAAACTTCTTATCTAATTTAATATTGTTCTGTTAGGTAAGCAGTAAAAAATATTCTTTCCCTAATCTCCCCAAAAAGTAGAATAAGTGTATCACTATCATCAAAAAAAATAAAGTCAAATAAATAGCAACCTTCCTAAATGCCAAAATTCTAATCAAAAATAGAGAAGAAATAAAAGACACATGATGAAAAAGCTTAAGAGAAACACATATTTATTTATTTATTATTATTATTTTTTTATTTTAAGAGACAGGATTCTTATGCTGTTGCTCAGGCTGGAGTGCAGTAGTAGTAGTAGCACAATGATAGCTCACTGCACCTTCAAATTCATGGGGTCAAGCAATCCTCCTGCTTCAGCCTCCTGAGTAGCTGGGATTACAGGTAGGTGCCTCCACATCTGGCTAACTTTTATTTTTTATTTTTTTTTAGAGATAGGGTATTGCTATGTTGCCCAGCCTGGTCTTGTACTCCTGGCCTCAAGTAATCCTCCCATTTCATCCTACATAGATTTATTGAGAGAAAACATTCAGATTGACTAACAATGGAAGGTCTAAGACTTTCTGTGTACATGATACTTATTTAAAATAAAGTATTTAAGAAATTCTAAAAAATAAAAAAGATAAGTTGTGGTTCTAGCAATGCTGTGTAAATTCACTATAGCCCATTTCTCACACTTATTACAACTAAAATTTCTGATCAAACTACAAAAAATGACTTCCTACAGGTTCTAAAAATTAGATAACAGTAAGTGAATTGTGAGGGGGTGGAGGGGCAGTCAAACTTAGAAAAACAGTCTCATAGATGCTTTCCCTGTGGAGCTGTGAGTATAAGCCATAGTATTGGAATGCCATGAAAAACCACAGCTGAGATAGGAATCCTGTCTGTCTGTCCAGAACAACCAGAATATAGAAGCTTTGGGCATGCAGTATGCAGGGAAAATTCCATATTGGAGGTATACTGAGATGAAAACACACTGATTTTGTTTATTAAATCATACAAGTCTCAGGCTCACCCCAAGCTGCACTTGCATGGGTAGTTTCAAATCAACAGCAAAAAAGCTAAGAAACTGAATTGAGATGTAGATAAGTACCCAGGTCCCAAATCACTGAGTTGATCATATGTGGGACAGACCTGCAAGAGTAGACCAGTAGAGTAGATCTTTGAGAATTTAATGAATATATGAGCCAGAGAACAAAGAAGTGAGATAGTGGTCTAAACTTAACTTGGTTGGCTGTCTGCTAAAAGAAAATTGTAACATTTTTCAAAGGATCATAACAGGACCTACAGTCTACACACCATAACATTCAATATGTTCAAGTCAAAATTCAAGTACAACAAGCAAAGAACTGGTATCATGTAATTAATTATTTTTGGAGAAAACAACAGTGGTGCCTATCCAAATATGCCCCATATGTTGGCATTACTAAAAAGTTTAAAACAACTATTACAACCATATTTCACATGGTAAAGTATAATATACTTGAAATAAATAGAAAGATAAAGTTCTCATGAAAGATTAAAAAAAATTAGAAGTGTCATATAAGATTATAATAGTGAAATAATCTGAAATAAAAAAAATCACTGAGTATACATTTAGCAAAATAGAGATGATAAAAGAAAAAGTCAGTGTACTCAAAGAAGTGACCTTGAAGGTGGATTAATAGAAATTATACATTCAGAAGAATAGAGAAAAAACTAAAAAAGAAATAGAAAAGTCATATCAAAAAATTTAACCTATACATCATTGAAGTTCCATATAAAGGGAAGAAAGAATATGCAGAAAAAGTATTTAAAAGTATAATTTATGTAGCTAACCAGAATTTAATTAGACATAAATTTATATAGTCAAGAAGCTCAGAAAACTTCAAATACAATAAAATAAAAGGAAACCATGCCTTGATATATCCTAGCAAAGCTGCTAAACACCAAAGATAAAGAAAAAATCTTAAAAGAAACCAGAGGAAAACAAAACATTGCACATAAGGGAACAATGATTAAAATGTTTACCAATTAATCACCAGAAACCATTACTATGAGGATATGGTGAAGCACTATCCATACAGTGCTAAAAGAAATGAATAAAAAATAGGTTCCAAGTCCTAACAGTAAATCCACAAACAGAGAAAATAATAGAAAATTCTTACTTATAAGTATCAATGATTAATATTAAGTATAATAGATATAATACTAATCATATTAGTATTACGATTAGTATTATGATAATACTAATCATAACAAAAAATGTCAACTGGTGTTTCTATGAAGACAGGATAGCTATTGACAAAGTTCATTTAAAAATAGCTAAAGTCTTCCAGTATTACTTTAGGTAGAAGTGGTGAAAGTGTGTATTCTTGTCTTGTTCCAGTTCTCGGGGGGGCGGTTGGGGGGGAATGCTTTCAACTTTTCCCCATTCACTATGGTATTGGCTGTGTGTTTGTCATATATGGCTTTTATAATTTGGGAGTATATTTTTTCTATGCCTTGTTTGTTGACGGTTTTTATCATGAAGGGATGATTGGAAAACAAATACTGCACATTCTCACTTATAAGTGGGAACAACATAAAAATAAACATGGGATATGCATAGATATACAGAATGGAATAATAGATACTGGAGACTCCAAAAGGTCAGAGGGTCAGAGAGGGGTGGAAAAATTACCTATTGGGCAAAATATATATTATTCAGTTGATGGGTACACTGAAAGCCCAGACTTCACCACTACACAATATATCCATTTAACAAAACTACATTTATATTCCTTAAATCTATAAAAAACAAAACAAGAGAAAAACTATAGTCAAACAGGAAAGATGGACTTTTTATAAAGTGATAATTAGACAGTTATATTAAAAATGGGATTATTATTTAAAGTATATATTCAAAATGGAAAAGATATACCGTTTTTTAAGTTGGAAAAGGATAAGAGAAGGTATAAGTAAATCTTTATGTAATATCAGAGAGGAGAAAACTTTAAAATTATGTATCCAAATCTAGAAAAATAAGATACTTATTATCTGTTATTTAATAAGATATATAACAAATCATTTTATTGAAAAATTCTATAATAACATAAGTTCAAATCTGGAAGGAATATTTCCTTCCTGAAGAAAGAAAAAAAAATTAATTAATTTAGCCTAAGTATACTATGTTTTTAAAGTCCACGCAATGTCTTAGGCCTTCACATTCACTAATCACTCCTTCACTGACTTACCCAGAGTAATTTTCAGTTAAAACTCCATTCACAGTAATATAAGTGTACCATTTTTTACCTATTATGCTATATTTTACAATACTTTTTTCAATGTTTACATATGTTTAAATACATAAATACTTACCATTTTGTTATAATTGCCTGCAGTATTCCTACAGTAACATGTTGCACAGGTTTGTAGCCTAGGAGAAGTAGGCTATATTATGTAGTCTAAATGCATAGTAGGCTATAACATCTAGGTTACTGTAGGTGTACACTAAGATGTTTGCACAACTAAATTGCCTAACAGATTTTTCAGACTATATCCTCATTATTAAGAGATGCACCACCGTATTTGAAGAATTTCAATAAAAAGAAACTTTCTTAAATAATAAATTAATCTTAGCTACTATAACTTTTTACTCTATAAACTTTTAAATCTTTTTTAACTGTTTGACTCTTTTGTATAATCTTAGCTACTATAACTTTTTACTCTATAAACTTTTAAATCTTTTTTAACTGTTTGACTCTTTTGTAATAACATTTAGAACAAACTCATTTTATACCTGTAGAAAATATTTTCTTGCTTTACATCTTTATTCTATAAACTTTTTCTACTTTAATCTTTTTATCTTTTTTTTTCTTTTTAAGTGTTTTTGTTATAAACTAAGCCACAAACACATGTACATTAAGATAAGCCTAAATAGGATCAAGATCATCAATATCACAGTCTTTCTTCCACCTTTAGATCTTGTATCACCAGAAGATCTTCAGGGGCAATAACATCCTTGGAGTTTCATCACCTTTGATAACAATGTCTATTATGGAATATCTCCTGAAGAACCTATCTGAGACTGTTTTACAATTAACTTTATTTTTAATAAGCAGAGGGAGTACACTCCAAAATAATGCTAAAAAGTATATAACATACTTGTATGTTTATTATACTATTCATAATAGCAAAGATATGGAATAAACTTCAGTGTCCATCAGTGGATGACTGAATAAAGAAAATGTGGTCTATATACACAACAGAATACTATGCAGCCACAAAAAAGGAAAAATAATGTCTTTTGCCATAGCAAAGATGGAACTGGAGGCCATTATCTTAAGTGAAACAATTCAGAACCAGGAAGTCAAATATAGTATGTCTCACTTATAAGTAGGAGCTAAATAATGTATATTAATGGACATAGAGTGTGGAATGATAGACACTGGATACTCGGAAGGGTGGAAGTGGAGGAGTGGGTGATGAGAGATTACTTCATGGGTACAATGTACATTACTCAGGTATGGATACCTTACAAGTCCTGATTAGACCACTAGGCAATCCATGCATGTAACAAAATTACACTTGTACCCCCTAAATTTATTCAAAGAAAAAAATACATAGTATAGTAAATGCATGAACCAGTGGCATATTTGTTTATTATCATTATGTATTATGTACCACAAAAAATTATATGTGCTATAGTTATATACAACTGGCAACAGAGTAGGTTTGTTTATATCAGCGTCACTACAAACACATGAGTAGTGAGTTATGCTATGACCTCACCAGGCAACAGGAATTTTTCAGTTCTATTTTAATCTTATTGGACCATCGTTGTATATGTGGTCTGTCATTGACCAAAATGTCAGTATGCAATGCATGACTGGAATTGAAAATGAATGATTAATTTAAGATATGACCATTTTAATCTCCTAATAGGTTAAGGGATCCCCCCAATAGCTAACATCATCATAAAATTATAAACAACAGGATATCATAATAATTATATTTTCTTGATGCATATACAAAACACCTGCAATTACGTTTCCAGGATAAGATTAAACTTGGGTCTTAGCAACTTTCCAGATACAACTTCAATGTATAGGAAGTGAATCGATGCTGGTGTTACATGACATATCTTTTAATTAGAGGTCTCCAATGACACAAGGATCTATATCCATAAAGCACTGGGAGCTGCACATCACCCAGAGATCCTAAGATTTGACTAGGATGCAGAATTCATATGGAAGTTTGTCACCATCTTCTGTGGGAAATGGCTGGGTGTATTCTAGATGTGGGAAGAAGGGTACACATGGACTTTTGAAGGTTAAAGAAAAGCACTATGACAGAGAATGTTGGCTAATTTCTTAGTAATAGAAGCTTTAATATTTTAGCTGGACATATGGTCACTTAATGAGAGCCACATTATGCAGCCTCCTTAGCATTTGTTATGACTATGTCACTAAATTCTGAGTAATAAAGATGTGTGGGTCTTGTGCAATTATGTGGGAGTGGGGACCTTAAATAAAGCGGGATTACTTTCTCATATTTCCATTTTCCTCTGGTTTGGTTGTGTATCAATGGCTATAGTTTTAGCACACATTTTGAACTATAAGCTTGCGGCTGCATTTGGAGGATAGTTAAGCAGGATTTCTTGATTTTCTAATTTACCTTAAAATAATAAATCCAGTACAACTACCATACTGAAACTTTTTAAAGATATTACAAAAATATGGCCTGGCGCAATGGCTCATGCCTGTAATCCTAGCACTCTGGGAGGCCGAGGCCGGAGGATTGTGCAAGGTCAGAAGTTCGAGACCAGCCTGAGCAAGAGCAAGACCCCGTCTTTACTAAAAATAGAAAGAAATTATATGGACAGCTAAAAATATATATAGAAAAATTAGCCGGGCATGGTGGCGCATGCCTGTCATCCCAGCGACTCGGGAGGCTGAGGCAGTAGGATTGCTTGAGTCCAGGAGTTTGAGGTTGCTGTGAGCTAGGCTGATGCCATGACACTCTAGCCCAGGCAACAGAGTGAGATTCTGTCTCAAAAAAATAAATAAATAAATAAAGATATTACAAAAATATAAATGTGAAGGATATATTTTATGTGTAATGATTCAAACATTTTATTAGCACAAGTAACAAGAGATCTAATAATTGGCAATTCAACTGAGGCTTATTTCAGAAATTCAGAAATTCAACATTAGGAAATCCACATAGATAGTTACATTCAAAAGAAAAGAGGAAAAATATGAGTATGTTACAATATTCAACTGACTACAAATGTGAATGTGCTGAAGGACATTTACAAAATCTTTCTCCTCTAAATAAATTATTGAATAATTTGTTGCTGAAACTTTTTTTTAAATAATGAAGTAGGACAAAGATGACTTTTGCTTTGAGTGACATTAAATATTTTAAGGTTTCTGGAAAAAATACTATAGAAAATATTATCAATAGGGAATGAGAGAACATAATTACATTGCATTTAATAGATGATTTGATTGCATATCTGGATACAAAGTGATTTTTATTACAAAGTGAATAGTAATGATTTTACTATAAATTATTCATAGTTCGGTAAATACAGTAAAGCAAACTGAAGTTTCCAAAATCACTCTATTTGCTTGTTTTTACTAGTTAGAAAGTGAATATTATATATAGCATTTCTATATATTCATGTACATTTATACATAAATATATATAATATAGGTATATGATTTACAATAGGAAAGCTATAAAAATCTTATGAAAAATTTTTAAAAAGTACATGTGACTTACAAAAAGCAAATGATCTAATCATACATAAAGCATTAATAAATTAAAAGTACATTTTTCTGAATAAGAATGGATGTCATAAAATGTCAATCTTTTCCAAATTAACATAAATTTTTTTAATTTAAATATAAATCTCATTTGAAGTCTACTTTTGGAGTTTGGAAAAATGAGTTTGATACTAAAATGGTAAATAAATACCTGAAATAGCCAAGAATAATGAAATAACACAGACTATTTGGGGAGAACTTGCCTGCTCAGGTATTACACATTATAATATATGTATGGCCTTTAAAAATACTATGGTTTTGGCAAAATAACAGACAAGTCAATTAGCGGACTAGACTAGAGAGTCCATTAGCATATGTTAGGTAGATAGTTAGGATCGCTGGCTCTTCTAGGGACAAGGGTGCCCTGCTTTGGTGCTGTCTCCAGCAATTGCTCCACCTAGGAAGAAGGATAAGGGCGGGCACTCCATTTTGGTGTTTCCCCAGCCTTAATCCTATCCAGAGCAACTGCTACTCCTTGGGAAGGAGGGAATGCTTTATCAATCTGGGAATTCCCCAGCCCAGGCATAATAGGCTTTAGAAAGTGACCTAGAGTTACCAAAGGGTAATTATTATGCTATTAGCTTGAATCTGCATTATGGTTCATCCCCTTCCCCAAGTGGGCTTTTGTAGAGGGAGCTCATATATGCAGATGGAATTTTGATTCTAACATCTGAATTCTAGAGGAAAAAAAGGAATTTTGTGGATACCTGTTGATCATTTGATAACATCTCACACCTCCTGAGAGCATTCCCCTAGACTGAGCTAATAAAAGGAAACAATCCAAGAATTAAAAGAGAGAGTGGGTCAGACAGACAGTGAGTAAGTCAATCTGTCTCCCTCCTCTCTCAGACAGACCCCTTTTGTTTTACCATAAAGAGCTACTCTTGTGAAACTTCTTCATGCCTCAGGTTATTCCATGGCATTGGCCTTGCTGGTGATTTTTCCAAGCAAAGAGTCAGAAGACCAGGACTGGACAGTCTGGACTTGACACTTTGGTGTGTCTGGTCATTTTTTGGCTAACAGCACACTAAGAACTGAGGGCATACTGCCACCCTGACACATATGAGAACTTAATATGTGATGGAAGTTGCATTTCAATTTAGATGAAAAATAATGACTTACTTAACAGTTGGTGCTAGCATATAAAACACGAATCATTGGATTAGGGACCTCCCTAAACCCAGGATGAGTTCATCTTGGCCATCGTTAATTACATCTGCACAGGCCCTATTTTCAAAGTCAAAATAAAAGGTACTGAGGATTAGTACTTCAATATATATTTTGGGGGACAAAATTCAATCCATAAGAGTCTGTCCTCTGGCTCCCTAAATTTCATGTCTATTTCACATGCAAAATACATTCACCTAATTCTAAAATCTCCAAAACTCTTAACTGAGCATCAAATCTAAATCCAAAATATCATCTAAATGTAATCAACTGAAAAGGTCCCAGAACTTACCATCTCAATCAAATATGGGTGAGTATCTGGGTAGGGTCCAGTCTGGAGAAAAATATTTCTCCACTCACCTGTGGACCTGTGAAAAAGAAAAAAGTTATAACTGCTTTCAAAATAAAAATACAATGATGGGACAGTAATAAGACAGACATCCTTATTCCCATATGGAGAAATTAGAAGAAATAAAGTGGTTGTATGTTCTAAGCAAGTTCCTGAACCAACAGGACAAATTGAATTAAGTTTCAATGTCTGAAAATAATCCTCTGTGGTTCGATGCTCCTCCCTCTGCGATGCATCCAGCTGCCAAAACCCTGTGGATCCTGGATGGCAGTCCCGCCCTCTCTAGCATCTGCCTCTGCATCAGGGGCTGCGACCTCTAAATCCTTCTAATTTTTCTTGGCATATTAGGTAGAATATTAATGGAAATATTAGGGTATAACATATAAATATTTATTGAAAGGTTTGTCATAGACACATTGATGTAGGAATTGGGAATAGAAATATCAGAGAGAACTATATTTTAACTTGCATTGTCTTTTTCCTCCCAGCCACCTAGTGCTTTCTTACATGACTTTTTCCTTTGTTATTGTCATTATTCTCAATTATACTTTCATTTAAATAATGTCTAAACATGTTTGAAAGAAAATTTATTTCACTTTCAATTTCTGAATTATCAGTGCTTATAATCAAATGGAAATTATTGAATTAGGCATTCTTCATTGTGATTTTGTTAAAATCTTTTGCTGAAACAATGGGTCTTTGTCATAATTCCTTATGAAAACAAGTGATTGTTGTTCTCCTAATTATATTCTACATTTACTACTGACACAGTAGACTAGCAATATATATGTTTAGCTACTAAGCTCACTTCGTAAATGTGTGCCTTGCTCCTGTAACCCTCTTTCTCCATGGTTTTAGGGACAGAGTTTGTTATGGGGTCAACTCCCTCATTCTCATGGATTCTAATAGATTAACTATGTTCAAATTTTAGAACACCAGAGACCACAATACTGGTATTACATGATTTCAAGTGTTTCTTGTAAATGCTCACTATTTACATTCACCAAATTTTTAACATTTTAAGTAAGTATGCCTGACTCACTACAAAGATTGTCATTACCATTGAATATTTGAAATTCAATATTTATACCTTCCTTTTAAAGGCATAATAAGTTCTACCATAGCTGGATCTGTTTGTTTTTCAATTATAAGTGTTTCTAAGTTTCTAGCATGCTTTTAAATCAAATTGATCTGGAATATAATATGAATTATGACCCATATTTTACAATTATCTGATCTTGATTTTTCCTCGCACTATTTCAGTGCTTCTATAGTTTAATAGGAAGCACAATTTAGAAAAGAAAGAAGAAGAGAGAGAAAAAGAAAAATAGAGGGTTTTTTTTTGCTTGCTATAACTTTTGATAGTAACAAAAATTATATGAAGTCCCATTATTGTTAATTAAGTTGTCCTGTGTTACATTAGTATGCAAATACCAATTGTGAGGAACACTACTGTTAATGGGAAAAAAGAAACCTAAACACATGCTGTAAAATAATTTAAAGAGGTTTACATTAAGCCACATATAGGTGAGCAGCCAGCAGCACTTGGCCTCAAGAGGTCCTGAGCAAATTTTCCCCCAGCAACTGGGTTACTCTTTAATTTCATACATTCATGGAGAGAGGAATTACACATAAGATTCCAAATCAACACATGGAAGTTGAACATTGGTTTGGTCTGAAAAGTTGGGACATCTCTAAATGGGGGACTTACAGGTTATAGGTGGGCTTAAAGAGTCTTTAATTTGTAATTGGTTAAATAAATGAAACTTTGTCTAAAGGCTTGGAATGTTTTAAGATAAGGATGCCTGTTAATCAGACACAAACCACTGGATATTTACAGAAGCTCAAGTGCTTTGTTAAGTAAATTCTTAGCCTGCAGGTGTGGTTTAAGCTTTGTTTTTCATGGCCTTAGACCTGTTAAAGAATTAGTATCATATCGTTACAAAGAGTAACTCCAAAAGGGAAAGGGAATGACAAGGCCTGTGAGACTTCCCTTCTCTTCATGGCTGGCAACTCAGCTTTAAGTGTCACAGTCTGAGTTTTGCGCCGAAAAATCATTAATCTGCCATTCTGTTTCTGTAAACCTACTTGCTCCTGCTTACTCAAGATAGTACCCCCAACACAGAAATTCCTAAGTGACTACAACACCCATGTTCTGCGTAAATCTGCGTAAAATGATTACAGCCCGCACGTTTTGCATGAAGCTATTACAACACTCATGTTTTGCATGAACAAGATATGGCCCAGAGCCCAAACTGCCCAGATCCTGTTACACCAAAGATAAGAACATGATATAATGCTTACTCAAGGCTTTTTGTACACGTGCTTGCTCTGTCTTAGTAATTGTCCACCCACAAACTTACAACATGAAAACTTTCTGTTTCAAAGGCTCATGGCTGCTTTCTGTGCTGCCTTTGGGCGGTGCAGAGAGTAGTCGCTGGCCAGCTAGTAAAGACTCCTGATTTGACTCAATTCGGTCTTTAGGTGGTCATTTCTCGCGTCTCAGACCATAACATTAAGGTTATCCCGGATCCCCTTGGCTAAATGGGGGGGTCTATTCTGTCTGCTGGAGGGTTTAAGATTTTATTTTAGTTCATACTGTTAGGCAGATAATGAGGATAATCTGGCTATCCTTGGCACAAAGCCTTGATGCTGCCTGGAGCACTTGCCCACCTAGGGAAGGAGAACAAGGGGAGGTGCCCCATTTGGTGCCACCCCACTTTAATCCTGCCCCAGCTACTGCTGCACCTGGAGAGAAGGAGAAATGCCCTGCTAATCTGCAAAAGAACACAGGGAATCTCCTAGCCCATGGGCCAGGCAGTCTAAGCACAATAGGATCTAGAAAGTGACCTAGACTAACCTAATGCTAACTATCATGTCATTAACTGTCCATCAAAGTGGTTCAGTGGAGATGTCCGAACCACGAGGAGTGCCCAACCCAGACACTATAAAACGAGACCCCAGACCATTAACAGAGCCCTCCTGTTATGATGGGGGTCCATTGTTGTCTGTGGTGAACTTACTTTATTCAACAAACTTTTATAAAACTTGTATTCAATAAACAGTATTAGAAAAGGACCCCATACCATAACCAGGGCCTTTTGTTGTTCTTGCTCGATAAACCTATCTTGTTCTTCTTCAATAAACCTCGTTTTTATCCTTACCTAGTTTTCAGTGTGTTTGGTCATTTTTTGGCCAAGAGCAAACCAAGAACCGAGAATAAGATGCTGACCTGACAATACAACAAATACATTTCCCCTGAAATGCTTAAAAAATGTGTCATTGTTGTTATTTTAATTTTGAGACAGTTTTACTCTGTCTCATTGTTGTTGTTTTTAATGATAACGTTAGACTGAATTTTACTTGTTCTTATAATGACATCCATTTCTCTCAAATGCATTCCAATGCTGTTTTGTGAGCGAGAGAATAAGGTCTAGCTATGAAAGGATGTTGTTATCAGCAGATTTAATCTCTGCAACAACATGTGACCAGGGTAATTCAATGGATTATGGCCTCCTTTTAAATGACAGCTACTGTTTTTCTATTAATGGGAAAAAGTTGAGAATTTTTGCCATTTTGTATATAAAATGTTTAATTTGAAATATGGTAAATTTTTAAAAATTTCTATTTTATTTCAGCATATTACAGAGGTACAAATGTTTAGGATATGGTAAAATTTTATAGTATAAAAAAGGCTATACAAAGTAAAATATGCATAAAGTAATAGAAAAATTTGACAAGTATTTACTCTGGCTCTATCATGTATGAGGCACTCAGTCATTTCAAGTAATACAAACACAAGCACACAACAACAACAAAAACGCTCCAAATTGTAAACAACTATTCATAAAACTGAAAACACATAATGCTAGATAAAAGAAAAGTACGTTGAATAGCACTATTATCATCATGGTTTGAAATTATATTCTGCATGGTAAAAAATTGGTTCACGATTTTAAAACTTAATCATGTAGCTATAGCTTCTTCATGAAAAAATATTTTTTAAGTAAAAATTATTATTATAATAAGAATAAGTTTATTTGGCTTTGCACAGTCTGTTTCTTCCACATATATATTGAAATCTCTTTTCTTTGAAATTCATATTGTTGGGCTCTAGTTGTCTGTTCTTAGTTCTTGGAGTGCTCTTGGCCAGAGTGACCAGGCACACCAAAGTAAGGCAAGCACGAGGTAAAGTTTATTGAGTAAAGTAAGATATATTTGCCACAGACAATGCACAGATCCCCTGTCATAACACGAGGGCTTTAGTAATGGTCTGGTGTCTGGGTTGGGCACTCCTCATGGTGGTTCAGACATCACCACTGAACCACTTTGATGGACAGTTAATGACATGATAATTAGCATTAGGTTAGTCTAGGCCACTTTCTAGATCCCATTGTGCTTAGAGTGCCTGGCCCAAGGGCTGGGTGATTCCCTGTATTCTTTTGCAGATTAACAGGGCATTCTTTCTTCTTTCAAGGTGTGGCAGTTGCTCAGGGCAGGATTAAGGTGGGGCAACACCAAGACAGGTACCACCCTTTGTCCCTAGGAGAGGGGAAATCCCTCACTATCTACTTAACAGTGCTATAATAATTAAATACGTAAATAGGAAGAAAATATGAAGATATTTATATATTGTGTTAGTTAACATATTTTATTCCAATTATTCTATAACACACACATATCTGTATCATCTATTTATCTATCCCTCTACTTACAATTTCTACTTTTCCAGTTTATCAGACCAAGATATAGTTCAGATCTTAAATGCAAACACATATAGTCATTATCATTTATACTGACTTCCAAATTTATGTTCAACAATTACTGATGTAAAATAAAATTTGGACTGAATAAATTAAATAGATAAGGAAGACTTTATTTAAAACTATTGCAATAGGGGAGAGGGATTTTTCTTCAACTACATTGAGACAAGAGCAGGGAGAAATGTTAAACACTGGAGTGAACTAGTAGAAAAGTATTGGAAGAAGTTGGGGGCGGTTAGACCATATGTATTTACTAATTGTTGCCTCTGGAAGTTAGTTCTTGCCTTCTCAGAGTGACTGGCAGATAGTACTATTTTTGGATGATTACATTTCAAAGGGATGGCTCCCAGCTCCTTGAGAAAGACATTCCTGGCTTGTAGAAGATTTACATTTCAAAGAACCAGAGAAAGAATTTACAATTGCAAGTTTTCTAAAGTAAATGCTCTAAGAAAAGGGGAGGTCAGGGCCTATAGTCAGAAAGAAACCTTTATAAAATTTAATCAAGCTAAGGGGATCATTAAGGCCATCTTGTTTGGTCACTGAGCTGAGCTAATAATATCTTGACATTATTTCTGTATTTAGCTCTGAGTTTTACTTGACCTTGATTATCCTACAATCAGACCAATGTCCATTCTCAAGGGTCCTATTTCTATATTTTTTTAAGATTCCAGTCAAAATTTTTCATGTTCAGTCTTTAATTTATGTTGACAATGTTTTCCAAACAGTATCTTTTTCTTCACTAATTGGTCCAGGTAGATTAATTTGGAGTCTAATTTCCCAACTGCTTTTCTTATTGCTGTAATAATCAGAGTCATGTCAACCACATATTTTTGTAAAAACCATGGCTACTTGTACTTGTTTTGTTTTAAAAACCAAGAAAACAATGTAAGTGTGTTATCTATTTTCAATAATTCAAACACATTAGAAGAAAACACAGAAAGTAAAAAAATTTTCAGGACCCAAATCCCTGGTGAGAAATGTGGGCTTTAGGAAATTCAAATATCATTACAAAAATCAAGTCTATTCATATAGAAAAGAACTTTGCCTCATTAATTTACTCAGCAAGTGTTTATTATTAACCTCTAATGTGTCAGCATTGTCTTATTGCTAAGTATATATCCCAGTGATTGAGAAATAAAGCATAAGCTATTTGATAAAATATAATTTATGAGGAAAACATATAGCAAGTCTGGTGGTATGTGATGTGGAAAAGGTAATGGACAGAATGAGAATGAATGTTTCAGGAGCTCACAGCTAAAGTGGAGTTCCAGTACCACATTTTTATGGTTTCAATTTTATTAATAAACTATTCATTTTGTTCATGCATCATTTTTCTGATTTCATCTAATTTCTGTTTCATTGAGCCTTTTTATGATTTATTTTGCATACTTAATCAGGCAATTTGTAGATCTCCATTTCTTTGGGATTAGTCACTCTGGCTTTATTAGTTTCCTTTGATGTTGTCATGTTTGCCTGATTCTTCACGATACATGGAAGCTTGTGTTGTTGTCTGTGCATTTGAAGGAGTTAATACCTCTTCCAGTCTTTTATAGAGTAGTTTCAGCAAATAAAATCTTTCCCTTATTGAAAGCACAGGCTCATGGTCTTGCCTCCAGGGTCACAGTCAAGCAGGGTTAGAGATAGTTCAGTTCATACAGCTGCTGTCAAGCCCACAGTGGGGTCCACAGATGGCAGCCTGTTATAGGTTTAGGCCAGCATGGATCCTGTTTGGTCCCTGGACACATGGGACTGCCTCCAGGACCTTGGTCAGTAGAGCTGGCACTGGGACAATGGATTATTTCAGAGTATGAAGTTAGTTTTGTAGATTACAGGCCTATTAACAGGTGTGTGAATGGGTTTGGCTCCAGCCAGGGCCCTGAAAAATTCCCACTAGGTCACTGGATGGGTCCCTAGGCAGACAGAACTGGCCCTATATTGCAATCGAGAGGGGCTGGAACTGAGTCACAGGGCTGTTTCAGGGTCCACAGCCAAGACAGAGGTCTGCAGGCCTGCTATTGGGCATGAACAGGCAAACAAACAGTATTGCTGCATAGAGAATATGGCTCCTGGACCATGGCTATGAAGGGCTAGTTTTGGGTTATGAGGCTGCATCAAGCTCCATTTGAGCCCAGGACAACATGCCTGCCTCTGGGGAAATAATATTAATTTTCAATGTCACTGATAGATACTTTTAGCCTAAAAATTTTAACTAGTTAGAATTTCAAATGTATTAATTTTCAATGATTGTTTTCAAGTGTAAATATTTTAGTATATATGTCATTTATATTTTTAGTCAGTGAATTTTAATATGTTTTAATGATTTCTTTAATTACAATTAAAATTTTGCCTTTTTAATATATAGGCAGATTTTCTTTCTGAGCTCTTGCATACAATCCTTTTTTATATTGGTAATAGAAAATGATGTGCAGTCTCCAATTGTTGGCTGGGTTAGAGGCCTACAGAAATTCATCAGGATGAGCTTTTTGATTATATTGTTCAAATCTACTAGAGGCCATGTTAATGGTTCTGTTTGTAATTTGAGTTTCTAAGAAGTGCATGCTATAATTTTCTTTATGATCATATCATAGGTTTGTCAATTTATTATTGAAATTCTGAAATGTTTATGTATTATGAAAAAACATCATTGGATGTATTATATGTTAAGATATTTTTGGTAAATTTTTTTTTAATAACCCAGTATAAACCCAGAATAAAGACTTTGGACAAACAGTTATGAATATTTATGAACTTAGTAGCTATTGTTCTATTAACTCTGTCTGAAAAATGTATAGGCATAGGTAAATAAGTCCCGTGAGTCAACTATGGCCCCCTGTTTTGTTTTTAGTTTATTTTTTTATAAATATAATGTTTTGGAGGATACAGCACTCCTATTTATTTACATATTTTCTATGGTTTCTTAAGTACTACTATGGCAGTATTAACTGTTTGCAATAGTAATCATGTAAACCACAAAGTCTAAAACATTTCCTGTCTTTTCACAGAAAAATGTTGTCAACCCTGCCTCAGAGAATAAACTTCAGATAAACATGAACTAATCAAAGAAGTCTTATCCTAGGGCCTAGGTAAGAGCATTGAATATATTAACATAATTTTTAAAATTAATATGAAATTTATTTATTTTTTGAATCAAGATAAAAAGACATTGATGCATGCTACAAAACAATATTTAAAGCTCTGTATGCATTGACAATGTGGATATGAATTTTGGCAATGTGGAAACAAGAAAAATAAATAAAAAGAAAGAATATGGGAAAATACGTTATCGAAATAAGTTTATTTGTCTTATAAAGATAATAGCTGGGTATAAAAGAATAACATTAGAAGCTGGCAATTCAGGTATTAAAATTTAATTTTTGTTGTTTTTTAATCTATACAGCACAGGTTTATAGTTTTACTTGTGATTAAAATTGTAGAATGGAGGAGAAGAAAGGGAAGAGGCAATGATTCACCTAATATTGCTCATAGAATGAAACTGACAAAAATATATAAATATAGAGAGAGAAATTACATAAATTTTTAGCATAAGGTTTACCACTAGAACAATAACAATAAAATTACCAAAAGAAACACCAAAAAAAAGAATGATCCCCATTTTCATGTTTTAAGGGAATCTTTTGGAATCCACTTAAATTGTTAGCATATAAAGATGAACAGCTGCACTAACCTAGAAAGTCCATGATTTATAACCCATGTAAAAAACAGTGAAAAAGTGAACCCTCCCGAGGAGGAGACCCGAAGATGTATACCTGGTCTCTATTTTGCCTGAAGAGGAAGTGGTCAGATATGTGTCTCTTCATTGTTTCATTTGAAGTAGCTAATAATTTGGCTAAATGACGGGGGCCTTAGAGGTAGACAACATTGGAAGATTGTTCAAGTGTGGGTCTTGGACAATGAGCATGACTAGATCTGTCAGAAAGGGCACATACAACATAAAAAGAGATTTGTGTTACATCTGAATGCTCACTCGATAATGATGAGGCCCTCTATAATCAGGTGGGAAAGGTGACTTACTGTGTGGAAGTCAGTGTCTTTCTCAGCTAATCTAGTGTGTGTTCAACGAGTTCATAAACAAAATAAATATGTTATCAAGTGTGGAAATTTTGTATAGACTCAACTAAATGAATTTTCCCTCTCAAAGGCTGAACTGTCGCCAATATTCAAAAGCAGAGATGAATGCAGAGGGTGCAAATGGCACCATTTCTCACTGGAGCGGTCACATAGTTGGCAGGTACATTATAGTAGATAGCTTTTCTCATGGATCATTTCTTGTCACTGAAAAAGATACATATATTGGACATATATGTGTGTCCTTTGCCAAAGTGCTCTGAAAGCCCTTCCTTATGTTGACTTAGGGAACACTTTATTTATATTGTGATCATAGGAAAGAGGCTTGGGGAAATTCTCCTTCACTGCACTCAGCAGGAGCCTGCTTAAACTTGATCTCGAACTTTTAGCCTCCAGTTCTGTGTGACAACACTTTTGTTGTTTAAGCCACCCAGTGTGTACACTGTGGTACATCCAGTGTTTGCTACAGGATCCCTTGGAAACTGATACAGTAAATAAAGGTATGATGCCGTATTACTTATAAGCCGTATTAATTTTAAGTTTAATTAGGAGTAGAAGGGCATTTAGAAATTCTGAGTGGCAGGTTATTGTCTGTTGGTACTTATCCCAATTTCTTCCTTTACAAGCATTTGATTATACTACAGGGCCTGGAAAGCTCTCTTGCTTGAAAGTTTCCAGTTTAAATGTTGCCATTAAAAGACCCTTGTGTAAAGATTTGGAAAGTGAAATAGAAGCCAGGTTTGCCCTTGCAGCAGTGGTGAGTAAGCACATTGGCTTTGACAGATGACAGATATGAGGTTTTACTGGTAGTTATGGGCATCTTCTTCAAATCCCCCAGCTGGAGACTGCAGGCAGCTCATCTTATTCACAGTGGCTGCTGGTGATATCGGCGCTGCCTGATTACTGCAACGGTAGTTGCAGATTCCTTGACCTTACCCCAACATTTCTGACATTATTTTAAGACTGTAATTCCCTATGTTACATCCCTGGTAGTCTGAAATACCTAAAGCCGTTTTAGTTTTCCTAAACCAAATACACATCCCATCAAACTTTGTAAGATAAATTAGAATTTAGAAATAAAAATCCTCACATAATCCAAAAATAATGAAAAAACTTTATAGAATATTACTATGAAAGCAAAATTGTTTGACCTTTAGGACAAAAGACCTATTTTATTCTCCAAAGACAAATACTAATTGGTGCTTTGCTTATTCTAGCTTCACATTGTACTATAAAATTCTGTGAAATGATACATATCATGAAGCATTAATGTGAGTATTTTGTCAACTATGGGTTGATAGTTCACAAAGCCCCATGAATTAATCCCAGTGGCAGGTTTCTATCTCTCCAAAGTGATGCTGACATATAAAAGAAGTAACTTAGTTGGCTAGAAAATATTTCACACGTTAGATTATTTTACGCGAAACAAACTGAGACTGCTGTCAAACTGATTTTATCTTCTAGAAAATCATGCTACATTTTCTATCACAATACAGACATTTATTATAGAAGCAAAGTGAATCTAGTGCATAGTTGTCATAAGATAATAGCTACTCTTGGGATTATAGATACTTGGTTAAGTCTAGTATCTCTTACTGCCTTAGGGATGTGGTTATATTATGACAAACATAGCCCTCCTCATTTCTTTTTAAAGTATATTATTAGTATAGTATTTTAATACAATTATATTTTAAGTTTAAATTTTCACATTGGAGAATTCTAGCTGTTCAAACATTTTAGAAGCCTTTTAGTCCTACTATTACTATAATACCATGTATTTCATAGATTGAATGTTACAGGGGCCTTCTGGTAGCCGACATACTTGGTCTAGGCAGCTATGTTTTCCATGAACTTTATGATGTTAAGGTCGGAATTTATTACAGAATTATATTCTGCTGAATCCTTACACAGAACATATATTCACAATTAGAAATAGCTGCTATTAAAAACTCATTTCCAAATAATTCCAAATTGATGACACCAGGACATACCTGAGTGAATTTGGGTGCTGCATCATTCAGATCCCCATTAAGTCCAAATTCTCTCACAAACAAGTAGTCAATTATCATTAAGACTTTGTATGAGGTAGAATAAATTTATAGGTTTGCATATGTATAATTAAGACTGATTTGTTTTAATCCCTGCCGCAAAGACTTCCATATCAAACCAGCATGCTTAGTGACATTGTAAAACTATAATAATTAGGCAGCTTTCAACTTTAGGAACCTTGAAGATCATGTAAGCACAGTATACTCTGTCTCTCCTAGTGAATGCAGATGTGAAATCCAAACGGAGCACATGAGGGAATGATGGGAGGACTCTGAAAATAAATAAATAGTAGCAAACAGATTGATAAAATCAGAATTCGAAGTAACATTGAATAGTAGTGAGCTTCCTTCTCCCTCCTGTCCACCCCCCACCTCTAGTATTCCTCAGTATGATCCCAAAACCTAGAATTGGACAGCAACACAGTCAGAAAGAGTGCCAGGAGAAGCCTCTAGTTCAGGTTCAAGGTGAAAGAGAGGATTCTTCAGGCAAAGACCTGTAAGGCCTAAAACTTTGAGTTAGGGGGGAATTCCTCCTCAAGTAAAAAGGCTGTATTGCCAAAAATCAGGACAAATCCCACTGATGCCTTTCTCTTTGTGTCTTCCTGCCATTTGCTTTGGAATGACCTGAGATTAAAAAAAGTTGTGTGTTGGTGGGGTAGGGGTGATAAGAGTCCCAAATTTGCAGCTGAAGGACCTAAAAGAAGAAAATACCAAAACATTTTAAATACTAAGCTAAGAGATAGCCCACTGCTCAGTGTCCAAAGTGGCTACTGGCTGGTACACATGTAGAATAGGTCAAAATAGCACTTTAAAGCCTTTGAAAATTTAACTAACATTAAAACCAAAAAAGAAAGAACCCTGAACAGAACATGCCAGCCAAACTCAACCATCTGGCTTTCCTGCCAAAACAAAATTATTAGCATTTTGTATATAAAGTAAAGAAGACTCAGTACCTCATATTCTAAATAATATTACTATTTTTAAATATTAATATTCTAAATGTCCATGGTACAACTAAAAATACCAAAAGAAGATCCAGGAAAATCTCTACAAATATCAGAAAAGACAATCAACAGATGTCAAAGACAAGATGACACTAATGTTGGAATTCTCTGAAAAAAACTTTAAAATAGCTATTTATAAAAATGTCTCAAAAATAGATGAAGTCTCTGGAAATGAATGAAGAGTTAAAAATATCCCAGCAAATAAATACATATAGAAGTAAATGGAAAATTTAGAACTGCAAAAAATAACTATGAAAATATCTAACAAGATTTGTAAAACACAAAATTGAGATAAGGTAAGAGTCAATGACATTAAAGATATTCAAAAGAAAAATATTATTTAAATAAGTAGAGAGACAAAAGATTGAAAAATAAATAATTAGAGCTGAGAGACATGTGGGTCAATAACAAAAAAGCTAACTTTAGTATTAATGAAGTCCAAGAGGGGAAGGAAAAAGAAGTGTGATGCAGAAAAAAAGTGAAGAAAATGATGGCCAGAGACAACCCATGTCTGGTGAGAGACACACACCCTCCCACAGATGACAATCAGGAAAAAAATAAAATAAAACTAAACACTTGGAATAAAACAATACACTTGTAAGTAATAGTTCAAAGAGAAACATTTTTAAAGCACATTAGAAAATATTTTAAATTGAATGAAAATAAGAACACAACATATCACACTCTATAGAATGCTGCTAAGACATTGTTTTGAAGAAAATATATACCATTTAGTGATTATAAAAGAAAAGATAAAAGGTCTCATGTGAGTGATGTTATGTTTCCTAAGAAATACCAAAAAAAAATAAAAAAAAAAGAAAAAGAAGAGAAGGCAACAATAAAAATGGGTACTGAAATAAATTAAATTGAAAACAGAAAGCATTAGAGAGAAGTAAATGAAATTAAATGTTGATTCCTTGAATAAAATTTTTAAACTTCTAGCAAGACTGACTGGAAAAAAAAGAGACATATAACCAATATCAAGAATGATAGTAGAAATATTACTGTAGATATCACAAGAATTAAAAGCTTTCTAAGGAATGCTATGAACAACACTATGCACATATATTTGACAACTTAGATTAAATGGAGCAATTCCTCACATCAGTACTGTTCAATGTTATACTGAAAATCAAAGCTTATACAAAAGAAAGAAAAAGAATTAAAGGTCATGACAATGGGAAAGGAAGAAAAAAACTGTCCCTATTTATAGATAATAGTATTATCTACAAAGAAAATCCTGGAAATATACAAAGCAACTCCCAGAATTAACAAGTAAGTTCATTAAGTTTACAGAAAACAAATTCAACACACAAATATTAATCCTATTTCTATGTACTAGCAATGACCAATTGGAATCCAACATAAAAATACCATTGAACAAGCTTAAAAAGTTAAAAAATTCTAAAGTTAAAAATAAGTAAGTATAGAAATGAAAATAATGATAAAAAATAAAAGAGGATCTAAATTATTAAAGAGAGAGTCTGAATTTATTGATTCAAAATTCAACCTAGTAAAGACGTCGGTACTTCCAAATTGGTCTGCAGAGTTAAACACAATACCAACCAAAAATTGGGCAGGATAATTGTGTAGGTATAAACAAGCTGAATCAAAAAATTATATGGAAAAGCAGAGATACTAAAACAGTAAAACAGTTTTAAAATTCAAGAATTTATAACTCCTTGAATTTACAACTTACTATAATGCTATAGTAATCAAGAGATTGTGCTACTGGTGAAGTGAGAGATACACAGATAAATAGAACAAAACAGATATTTCTGAAAATGCCACACAAAGACCAGTTGATTTATGATCAAGGTCTAAAAGCAAAAGACTATTGAGGGAGTTATCTTTACAACAAAATGATGTTGGAACAAATGGACATCAATATGTATGCATTTGAACCTTAATAATAGCGTCATACTTTTTATAAAAATCAACTAAATTAAATGGTAGATATAAACATAAAACATAAAATTATAAAAGTTTTAGGAGAAAATGGAAATTTTCATGATCTGGGGTTTGGCAAAGAGTTCACAAACATGACACCAATAGTACATAAAACCATGAAGAAATTATAAATTAGAGATCATCAAAAATTAAAAACTTTACTTTTTCTGTGAAGAATCTGTTAAGAGAATGAAGATGCAAGCTATAGACTGGAAGAAATTAATTGCATGTCACATATCTGACTAAGGATTTGCATGCAGAAAAAATAAACATGATTCAAAATTCAATGGTGAACAATAATCAATCCAATGGGAAAAAGGTGGGAGAGCAGAGGCAACAGAAGCCAACAGACCTCAATGGAGGAAGATGTGTATATATGTGAGAGACACATAAAGGCAAAAAGAATATGTAGAATACAGATATTAATAAATGTATTTCCCCATTAGAGAAGTAAATTTACAGTGAGATTCTACTACATAGTTATTACAATGGCTTAAAAATAAGAATTATGATAATATCAAGTGCTAGTGAGTATGCAAAGTAAATGGAATTCACACACATAGCTCATTGGAATGCAAAATTTACAGCCACTCTGGAATATGGTTTTGCAGTTTTTTATAAAGTTATCCATACACATACATGTCTTAGAAATACCACTTTTCTGATTGGCCCTAGAGAAGTGAAAAGTTGTATTTTCACAAAAACCTGTACACAAATGTTTACAGAAGTTATTTATAAAACTGAAAAATTGAAAACAGCCCAAAAATCTGTCAAATGGAGAATGGGTAAACAAACCACAATGCAGTTATACAATGGAATAATACTGAGTGAAAAAGAGATAGATTTAGATGCACTAAGACATTTGCTAACAGCAGGTTCTGTTGATACACACAACGATTTGGATGAATCTTCAAGTGTACGTAAAAGAAGTCAGTTTCGGAAGGTCACTTACTATATGATTCCATTTATATGACTTTCTCAAAAGACAAAGCTATAATGACAGCAAACACATCAGTGCCTGTTCAGGATTAGGAGTGGGCAAGTGTGTGACTGCAAAGGAGTAACAAAGGGTATCTTTGGAGTTGATGAAACTGTTCTGTATCTATACCAGTGTTTACATGAACGTACACATATGTAAAAATTCATAAAACTGTACTGTATGATAAAGTCACTTTTATTCTATGTTAATTTAAATAGAAAAATAGCATTAATTGTAGTGTAAAGTGATAATATGATTTTATTACATAAGTAACTTAAAGGCTGTCAATTTCTAAATTCCTGTTTTAACTTGGCTCTCTCTTTAAATTCTATACCTGAATATCAATTAATTACCGGTTTGACATGTCAGGAGATCATGGGACTGAAGTGTCCCTTAATTACCCAAATAAAACATAGGATCTCACACTTCCCAATCTACACTCCCCATTTATGACCTTCCTCTTCTCTTCTCTAATTCACAAAAGAGCACTATCTGCTACCCAATGTCACATGGCAGAAACAATAATTCCATCCTGGCATCTATCTTTCATCTAACATTGAGCAATTCACCACATCTCCTTGGCTATATCTTCATTACACACACACACACACACACACACACACACACACACACACACACACACACGAGCATGCATTTAACTTCTATTCCATAAGCAGTCCATATTTTAGTCCTAAGGAGCTACAGCTCTTGCCTACCACTTCGTGCAAGTCTTCTAACAGGTTTTTGTTTTGTTTTGTTTTTGCTTTATCTCCTAATCTCTTTAAATTTATTTTCTAACCAACACACTGATGAATGCCTTAATGTTTTACATGTATATTAGCAGCCTATTGCTTAAACGTGTCAATAAATTTGTACTAGATTTATAATAAAACGGTAAAACAATTAAGCTATTATCCCTTATATGATCTGGCTCCTGCTGGCTTCTCAGCTCTCATTTTGTGCAGCTCTCTTGGTTACTAGGCTCTGTCTTTAATTACCTTCTTTCATTTTCCTGATTAAGGGAAGCCCTCGCTCTCTCTAAGTGTCCTCACCATGTTGGTCTCTGCCTGTTATACTTTCACCACACCTACACTGTGCCTCTCTAACTGCTGCTCATCACACTAATACCTGCCTAACGGCTATCTTCAAGAAAGACCCTTGACTCCCATCTTCCAGAGAAGCAACTAATTATGTTCTTTCATGTTACCAGTCACTCCCATCAGAGCACTATGACATTATATAATTACATACAATGTTGTTGATTTTAGAATATCTGAATTATTAGTAGCCAGTGAGTTCTAATAATACAAGAACCATGAAGTCTATTTTACTTACATCTCCAGCCACAGTCCTTAAAACTACCTGCATATAATAGGCTTTAATAATAAAATTAATTAATATGTGCATTTTTAAACCAGTTACTTTTTTACCAGATTATTAATAGTGTGTTTCTCTGAGAGTGACAAGATTGAAGAGGCATATATTTCAACATTTTGTAATGTTTTTGAATATGAGTTGATTTTATAAATAAATTTAAATCTATTGATGGTCTTTCCAACAGTAGAATTGCTGTTTGCAATGAGTAAAACATTTTTGTCTGCAGTTTTGCTTAAACAAAATAATCTAACATTGTTATGATCTAAAAACATTCTTAGAAGTTAGCAGTTTAGGAATAAATAACTCTAGTGTTTATGTCTACATATCCTTGGTTTATTTTTTACATAGCATGTCATGATGATGTATGGTATACAAATAGTGTAAGATTTGGTTTTTTTTTAAGTTTAAACTAAAAAATTAAGGCCGGGCGCGGTGGCTCACGCCTGTAATCCTAGCACTCTGGGAGGCCGAGGCGGGTGGATCGCTCAAGGTCAGGAGTTCGA
The DNA here is from genome assembly GCF_020740605.2 of Lemur catta. Classification (NCBI taxonomy): domain Eukaryota; kingdom Metazoa; phylum Chordata; class Mammalia; order Primates; family Lemuridae; genus Lemur; species Lemur catta. The sequence goes on from NC_059140.1 coordinate 45,505,923, forward strand.
GACCAGCCTGAGCGAGACCCCGTCTCTACTAAAAATAGAAATAAACTATCTGGACAACTAAAAAATATATATAGAAAAAATTAGCCGGGCATGGTGGCACATGCCTGTAGTCCCAGCTACTCGGGAGGCTGAGGCAGTAGGATCGCTTAAGCCCAGGAGTTTGAGGTTGCTGTGAGCGAGGCTGACGCCACGGCACTCACTCTAGCCCGGGCAACAAAGTGACACTCTGTCTCAAAAAAAAAAATAAAATAAAATAAACTAAAAAATTAACTTCATCATGCCTTATTTAAAAAGTGTAGTATATTAGTGAGAATTGTACATTTTAAATAACATAAAGTCTACTTTAAACCACAATAAACAAGTAGTGTATAATGGTCTATGTTACTAAAACATTTAGAATTAAGGTCTTTGAAAATCTTAAAAACTTTTCAGGCTTTTGGATTGTTTGGAGTGTTTCATGCTTTCATCTCCCAGGCTTACTGTCCTCTAGGTGCACTTTACAAATATGACAGCTTTTCTCAATAGCTGGCACTTCCTTATTGCAATGTATTGATCAGGATAGCAACATTATCTCATTGCTCATCCATGAGGAAAAAGAGAATAATTCTCTCCAGTCAACAATTTACACATGTTATTAACAAATATCAATTATTAACTAGTATTTGATGAAATGTAACCACAGAGAGACAGGCATCGTTACCTAAACCAATCACTGTGTTCAAGGAAAAACCATGGACTGCCTGGAGGACAAGAGTTGTGGATTAATATCTATCACTATAGGCTAATGGGATCCCCTCTTAGATCTGAGATGGGATGAATTTCATTTAAAGTACTACGTGAGTGCTATACAATGTGAGTGTTGCCTCAGAGAAAGAACAGCTGAAGGCTGTAGGAAGCAAGATGTAAATATATAAATGTTTGGAAAGTCAGCCTGAATAGATTTGGCTGCCTATAACAAATCACAAGCAATCATATGAAAATTTGACAAATTACCTTATGAAATACAACATTCAAAATCCTTTTTTATTTATATTCAATAAGAATCTTTTTAAGATGCAGCCATTTATTCTCAGTAAAAACAGCTTTCATTAGGATAGAAGCTGTATGGCTCAAATATATTTGGTTTCAAAAGCCCATCAGTTTTGACCCACAATCACAAACACTCACAAAGATGACGGTTTATTACTATAAAATTGGATTTTTCTCCTAAAATTTATCAATAAAAAACTGTATAATGTTAAAATTATAATATACAAAAGTGAGAGAAATTAAACATAATAGATTAAAACAGTAATAATATAAACGTTTTATCTCTACATTCTAATTAGAGAATTTCTATTATATCACGTTACTATAGTCTATTATTTTTATATACAAATCTGCATCACATAAAATGAATTATGTAACACACATTCTTTTCTCAATGAATTTTATATATTGCATACATAAAAATGATAAGGGCAAACCCCTTCATATAATAAAACATATAATTTTAATTACTTTATTTTTGCTAGAGTAGGCTTTTCATAAGTGAAGAATTCCTGACACATAGAATCCTATCTACTAAATCTAATTAACTTTGTATAGGAGGTTTTATAGTATTGTGTTCTGTAGAAGAAAGACTACGACTTGCACAATGAACATAAATAAAGATGATTTTTCGAAGATCCTCTCCTTTTAAAACAATGAGATAACTATTCAAAACACATTAAACTGGACCCTTTGTGCAACTAATCATTCAACACTTTGTTTGGGTGGCTATTATTTCTTTCATGCTAAAAACTGCTGTGTATTAGTTGTTTGCCTTCGAAGTTTGTAGATGTTGGCCTCACATGAAATTTGATTTTGTTGCTATAGCAATTGCTACAGGGAAAGAAAAATAAGAGGAGGAAAATTAATCTGCCTTCTAGTTTAGGCTCCTAGAGTGCACCCCCTGTGTGCGAGTGCAATAATTAAGTCTTGTTTACTGTGTTTTCCTTAAAACCTTTGATATACCTGATGATATCATCACTGCCTGATCGATTGTTCAGGTAAGGGAAACAACCATAATTAATTGCCCTAATCTTCACTTAAGGACAACACATACATTTTGAGCTGAAGCAAATAGCTTCCCTTTGGTTTTTAAACAGCTGGACATTTTAAATTTCATTTTCATTTCTTTTTCTGTATTACAAGAAAACACATTCTCAGGGAAGGGAAAATTGTTGTAATCCACAGGTTGAGATTTTGGATGTGGAGCATGAAATGGGCAGAACAAAAGGATTTGCTCCTAAATTAATACATCTTTCTTTCTCATACAAAATGACAGCAGGAAAAGAAAAAGCTTTTCATATCAAGAAGCTGTGTTTAAAGGAAGATGTAGTTTAAATTGGATATAATGTTTTAAATTCTAACAGCAAATGATTTTTTAAAAATAATTTTTACTTTTTTCTCAGATTTTAATGAGAAAGATTTAGTACCTATATTAATCATCTACAAAGTACTATATAGAACTATTTAAAAACAACAAAAAGAAAAATAATTTCTAAAATGTATTAGTCCTTTTATGGTTTTGTAACTATTGCTAGTTTAACATAAATTTACATAAAAATTCTGCACATATTACGTCATGGCCGTGAGGTTCTATTGAATAATCAAAGAAAAATAATTTCTGCCTTCAGAAAATAATCAACTGTGAATATACAGTCACATTGTATGCTAACATTTACTGTAATTATCTAAAACCAACATAAAATGTTCTTTCAATCTACCCATTAATTTCTTTATTTGTTCTCAATTCCCAGTTTTGTTTTATACCCTTGAACTATTCCTATTTTTTGACACTATTTTGTTAAACTTACATCCTTTCATTAAAACAGAATCCCTAGCCTCTCATTTTCTAGACAAAACAGAGAACATTACCCATATAATCTTCTATAATCCACTATGTTGCAATTATACAATTTATATAACAATGTCTGCCCACTTAGACTTTTCTCTATGTCACAGGAGAAAAGAGCTCTCCTTCTGTTTGAAGGCAATCTTTGCACCGAATTTTCTTAATGCTTTCCTTCTAAGAAGGCTATAGATACATACAAATCTCTTTAACTCCCCTTTATTCACTTTTTAATTTCATCTAGTTTGCTACCTATATATCCTTTTATCAACCACATTTCTAACAAGATAATGTTTATTATTAAGCCCAAGAAGAAACGTACATGTCCTGGATGTTTTCCCTGACCATGTTAAATATACTCTGTATAACACAGAATAATTTCTAGTAATGCCTTGAACATTCTTTGGAAATCTCTATAACCACTTACGGATTTCTTCTCTAGTTGGCCAGTTATACAGGCTAATATAAAATTTATCTAAAATAATTTTCTTTCTCCTACATCTATTCTTAACCAGAAGTCATTTCCACTGATTATTTATATCCAACTCTTTTCTCTTCTTCCATAATCTCCTTCAGTATAAACTCTTTGAGAAAGAAGAACATTTTTATAATCTTAGATTGAGAACCACACTCTAAATCAACATACAAAATTGAACGCAATCTCTGAAGTAACTGTTTGGTAACAATTTAGACAGTAGATATATAGTAGATACTAAGGCTCATTTCTATATTTTTGTTATCCAGAATATGGTAATAATAGGTATTTAGGAGAATCATGAAGTCTATCTTTCAAACTAGCACACTTTTGAAAGTAAAAGAAACTCTTTTAATAATTATGTCAAGGCAACAAATTAACATTAGGAAGTATGGTCACCCTGTGATACTGACCTGCTTTAATTTTTCATTAGATTTAAATATTTTCTGTGTGAACTCTCAAAGAGCCAATCCTTCAAAATAGAACCTGAGCAGCTAACTGGGCATGAATTTAAAATAGAGCCAAGGGGTACACAGAGGCATTTTGAATTCCCAGAAAACCACAATCCTTTAATTTTGAGAATTTCATAACCACTTGTTCCTCTTTATGTCTCCTGAATCAGTCAAAGGACTGTGACCTGCATCAACCAATCAGAACTCAGCAAACATCAACTACTCAGAACTAAGCAAGTTTGTATCCTTCATTTGCGTAAGCAGACAGGAGTGAAAACCTGGGTGGAAGCTTTTCTATAAAAGATAATCCTTTTCTTTGTTTTCTGGGAACCCATCTTGTATGGAAGGAAGGTTGTGTCTCCCTGGTTTGCAAAGTGTTTACTTGAATAAAGACTCTTGATTTTTCTTAAAAGAAAATATTTTTCAGTGGATTTGTTGATCTCTCATAAGCTCCACATTTTCTTGGCCAATGATATTTGTATTGGGATTTCCGGTGTTATTTCACTGTATTTTTTCATTTTTTTTCTTATGTGGTTTTTCAAACTGTAGTAATCTAAAACCTTTGAGTTCAGTGTGAAAACAAATTCCAAATGCCAGAGGCACATACATCATGGCATTTACTATGCAACCTCAATAACCTGGTTTGAAGTACAGCCTTGGAGTCACTGTGTGTAACAACATAGCACATATACAAGATGATATCGTCCTGGATGCCATGGCTACTTCTAATAATGGTCTGCATCACTCTAAATGGATGTGAGAAAGAGGGTAGGTCCAGTCACTTCGTTTGATGATTATTCTAATTGGCATAATTGTCAGTGAAATCTTCCTTTTCTTCAAGGTTTTACAAGGCATTTAGATTCACCCAAAAGGCTTTCCCATATTTATTTATTATGAAGTATTAGCAAGTTTTCTAAGTAGTTTCACAGATACAGCAATATAGCTAGTCAAAATTTTGCACACAACACACATATACATGGATGTACACACATACATAGGCACAAAAATAGTGATATTCCTATATATTTATTTATATATGTAAACTGATATAAAATTTAAACCATTAGATATACATTAATATCTCTGAATTTATATAAGAATGAATCACTTTTTTAGTGAACAAATGTTGCTAAAATAATATTAGAAATAAAATAATTAAATCTTGAAGTATGGTTGCCCTAATTCCTGATAATTAGGAGTTAGATTTTGTTTGTCAAAACAAGTTAATCACCACCAAGACAAATCCAAATCATATAGAGACATGCTTTCATGCTTTGTTTTTTGTTTGGGAAAGTAAGTAAGACAATAAAATATAATGTAATATATATATTTCTGTTTATACATATGGTCTTTTATGATCTAAAACATCATAAGATTAATAAAATAATATTGTATTATACAATCACAAATATATACAGTGCAAATACTAAACTTGACTTTTTTCCAAATGCTTATTAGATCACTATTTATCAAATTAAATTATTTATAGTATTCAGAGATTTTAATAAAACATGAATAATTTTTATATCTCTTAATTGTAAAACAAAGCAGTCTAAGTTTCTGTTTTAAGAAGAATCAATTTATGTAAACAGAGAAGAAAATCATATTCATGCTAAAAAATATAGCTAATTAAAAGTCATGCATTTAAACATAATAGGCTGATATTTCTGCAGACTATATTAGTCATAAAATGCTATTTCTAAAAATATACTGAAGTCTGTCAAATCTTAATTCAAATCTTAAAAATATTGCCATCCAAAGAAATACCCAAACACTGATGTTCACTCACAATTTTTATTTCTGAATTTTGCTATTGTGTTTCATTTGAAATTCACTGTATTTTAAAGAGAAAATGGAAATAAATATCAGGACTAAGTTTACATGAGGGCAATCTGTGGATTATGCAGATTATATGTTTCTGCACTGTGGCTAAAATAATATTAACTAATTCCCTAGCAAATATGTATTCATTAGCATCATGAAAGTCCTTATTAATTCCCTACACACCTTACATTAATTCCTAATTAGTAACTAAAAATGTCAAAGCCAATTGGGAAAAGCTGTACAAATTAAAAATAAATGAATTATTAGCATTAGTCACCAAATGGAAAGGAAAACCAAAATTGTTTCTCATTATGTGGTATAAGATACTGCTAACATTCATAATGACTTTAACTATATTTAGATTAGTAAATTGATAATAATTTTCCTAATGGTAAATTTTAATTAGGCATGAGTTAGTCTTAAAAATAAGAAAGATTATTCCTTATATGAATATAAGTCAATTTGTTAGGTAGATAGCAAGGGACCTCCAAGACTTTCCTATGGGCAAAAGTGGGTGCCTTGCCTCTTGCCTTGGTGCTGCCTTGAGTAATTAATTGCCCAGCTGGGGTAGAGGGGAAGAAGGACAATCCCCCTCACCCCCCCCAATCTACCTGGGGGAAGGAGGAAGCCCTGCTAATCTGCAAAAGAGTGCAGGAATCCCCAACCTGCAGGCCAGGCAGCACAGGCACAATAGGATTTAGAAAGTGACCTAGAGTAACCTAAGGCTAATTATCCTGTTGTTAACTATCCATCACAATGGTTCAGTGGTGACATGGAAAGGATCAGGAAGTCCCAATCCAGACACTATAAAACAGGACCCAGACCATAATCGGAGCCCTTTTGTTACAATAGAGGGGTCAATTTGTTGTCTCTGGAGAAAGTGTCTTGCTCTTGTTCTGTAAAACTATATCTTGCTCTTGCTCTGTAAGTCTATTTTGTCCTTCCTCAATAAACTTAGTTTCATACTTGCTTTGCTTTTGGTGTGTGGTCATTCTTCGGCCAAGAGCACACAAAGAACCAAGAACAGAACGGACTACGACTACGAACAGACAAATCGGCATATCTATCTAGCTATACACATACATACATATATATGTTTATTTTCTAATGAAAAACCAAAAAACCTTGGGGATTGTTATGGTGCAGAACTTGAGAAAATGACCACTTGAAAGCCCAATTGAGCCAAATTAGGAGTCTTTATTAGCTGCCCAGTGACTACCCTCTGCACCACCAAAGGCGGCAGGCAGCACAGAGAGCAGAGCTCAACCAGAAAAGAGGAAGGGTTTTTATACTATTTTACATCGGGGTCTTATGTGATTCTGACTACACAAGCTGGAGTCAGTTTTGCCATAAATTTCATTACCAGGGGGCCTGGGACAAGCCCAAGACCACCTGTTTTGATTACACTCTATATGCAAGTGAGTTTACGGAAGCAGATAGCATCAGTTAAGTCAAGGAACATTTCTCAAGCATAGTAACATTTAAGTGATTTAAATTTAAGGACCTAGTGATTTTAAACAATCGATTACAAGTTAGTCACTTTATTTTTTCCTGTTTTCCATGTATATTTTCCCAGCTCATAGGTCACGGGCTCATGAATCACACAGCAGTAGTGAGCATGTACACAAGATGGCTTCACTGTGGCTCACAGAGCTATAGGGATTACTGCGTCTCATCACAGGGATTAAGCAACCTCTTATACGCAGAACGTAATTTTGATAAAGAAATAATTGCAAGAATCATCAAAGAAGGTAATAAATCTATGTTTGTGTGTTCCATGTATCTAAATATTATATAATAAATCTATACCTTAGATGTATTATATTTGTCCACCCAGGTGAATTTAATGATCGACTAAGTATTTTCTTTAGAATAGGCAGAGAAGTAAAATGGCTAAATGACAATTATTAAATTATACTAGGAATGAAAAATGAGGGAAAAACAAACAAGGCAAGAAAACCAAAACAAAAGCAACAAATCTTAAAAATCTTACTATTTCTGTAGATTCCAAAACAAGTAATATGTGAAGGTGTTCAATACAAGCATGTTACTTACTGTCCAAAGAAAAGAGATGATGTGTACATTTTCAAATGTGAGTTAGGAAAGCTTTTACCTGACAAAAAATATAGATATTTTAAAGACAAATATTGGTAAAATGGAATGCAAATAAATATTAAAAATGTATGTGGCTAAAAAAACCAAATGTACTTTAAAAAGCTATAATCAGCCTGGAGAAAAATGTTGCAACAAATTGCCAAGAAGAGTTTACATGCTTAACATGTAGCTTGGTCATATATAAACATTTATATATATATTTATGTCCATATATAATATGCCACAACAGAAATAATAGTGTGATTGTATATTACATAATAGGCTAAAATAGAAAAATTATACAAAATCAGGAGTGCACAAATTAACAAACAAGTAAAATGACCAATAAAAATTGCTCATATATACCTTATTTGTGTGTATCATATAGATCTTAATTTTTGACATTTAGATATGCTTACTATATTAATAGAAAAAACAAATTATTAACAATGTTTCTTCATAATCTTTTAAATTTTTTTGTAAGGTCATTATTGATGTCTTTTCTTACATTCCAGATTTTCATAATTTTTGTGTTCTTTTTCTACATGGTCAGTTTAGAAATTTGTTGTTTTAATATTTTTAATATCTTCAAAGACTTGTATTTGTTTTCATTTTTTTCTGTTTATATTTTTTATTGTCTACATTGGTAATTTTTGCTTTAATTTTTATTATTTTTTTGCCAATACATTTTGTGTTTAGGTTGCCCTTTTTCCAGTTTCTTATTTATTTTTTATTTTTCAAGTAAAAATTGTTTATATTTATTGTTTACAACATGATGTTTTAAAATATGTATACATGTAAAATGGCTATATCTAGCTAATTAACCTCACATACTTATCACTTTTTTATGGGGAGAATACTTGAAATTTACTCTCTTAGCAATGTTTACACATACAGTATAGTGTTGTTAACTAGAGTTACTATGGTTTATTATAGATCTCTTGGGCTTATTTTTCCTATCTAACTTAAATTTAGTATACTTTAATCAACCTCTCCACAATATCCCTATACACACTGCTAGCCCCTGGTAACCACCATTCTACTCTTTACTTTTATGAGTTCACTGTTTTAGATTGCACATGTAAATGAGATCATGTGTTTTTTGTCTTTCTGTGCCTCAACATAATGTTCCTCAGGTTCATCCATGTTGCTGCAATTGACAGGATCTCCTTCTTTTTAAAGGTTAAATATTATTCCATAGAATACACACACACACACACACACACACACACACACACACACACACACACACTACATTTTCTTTGTCTATTAATCCCTTGATGAATACTTAGGTTGTTTCCATATCTTAGCTATTATAAATAATACTGCATGAACATGAGAGTGCAGATATCCCTTCAACATATTGATTTTATGTCCTTTGGATATATACTTAATAGTGGGATTGCCAGATTATATGGTACACTAGCTTCCCCTTATCCTTGATTTTGCTTTCTGTGGCCTCAGTTATCAGCAGTCAATCCCAGAAAACATTGTAGTATTTTCAGAGAAAGAGAGAGACCATATTTGTATAATTTTAATTATAGTATGTTGTTACAATTGTTCTATTTTATTATTAGTTATTGTTAATCTCTTACTGTCCCTAATTTATAAATTAAATTTTATCACAGGTATGTATTTATAGGATTAAAAAAAAAGTATATATAGGATTTGGTAGTATCCATGGCTTCAGGCATCCACGGGGCAGGATATTAGAACATACCCCTGTGGATAAGGGGGGAACTATTATAGTTTTATCTTTAACTTTTTGAGGAACCTCTATAGCAGTGCTCCGCAACCTTTTTTGCACCAGGGACATGTTGCATGAAAGACAATTTCTCCACTGGGGCGGGGGAAGAGAGGCAGAGCTCACATGGTGATGCAAGTGATGGGGAGCAGAGCACCTGCAAATACAGATGAAGCTTGCCCGCTGCTCCTGCTGTGTGGCCCCTGGAGGTTCGTAATTTTTCCAGACCCTGGGGCAGGGAGTGAGGGAGTGTGAATCTCTGCAGCGGGTCCCTAACAGGCCACGGACCAATACCGGTCTGCAACAGGGCGAGAGGGTGGCGGGGAGGGTTAGAGGGCCGCAGCTCTATAGTGTTTTCCATATGACTGTATCAATCTACAACAGTATATCAGGGTTTCCTTTTCTCCACATCCTCATCATCACTAGTTATCTTTTCTTTTTGTGATAATAGTCATTCTAACAGGCCTGAGGTGCTACCTCATTTCTTAATGTGGAAACTTGAGTTAATGATTTTTATTTCTCTTTTGATATAGACAAATACATTTATAAATGTCTCTTTAAACATTGCATTAACCACATCTCCCCAAATTTAATTTGTTGTGCTTTTTTTATTTCATTCATCTCAAAATATTTTCTAATTCTTCTCGTGCTTTCTTTGACCCATTGGCTATTTATAAGTGTGTGTATTAAACCTACAAGTATTTGTGGATTCCCAATATGCCTTCCATTGTTGATTTATAATACCATAAATGTCAGAAAATGTATTTGTATTATGTCAATCTTTTTGAATTTATTAAGACTTGTTATACATTCAAGTATGTGATCCATCGTGGAGAATTTTCCAAATCTGCTCAGAAAATTGTTCATTCTGCTTTTGATGGGTAGAGTTTTCTCTACATTAAAATGAAATCAAATTGACTAATAGTGCTGTTCAAGTTTCCTATACTCTTTCTGATTTTCCATGTCGTAGTTGTCCTATTATTGAGAACAAAATATTGAAGTCTTCATTATTGTTAAATTATTTATTTTTCTCTTCAATTCTGTTAGTACTGCTTCATGTATTGTGACCTTTGTTGTAAATTAAGTAAATATTTATAATTGCTATAAATTTTTGATGAATTTATCATTTTATCAACAGTGTCTTTTTATCTTTAATGACATTTTGATATGCATATGTAGCCATTCCAGCTCTCCTATTTTTTGTTTATATAGGGTATATTTTTCTTCCTTTTCCTTTCATTCAATTTGTTTCTTTTAATCTAAACTGTTTCTTTTGTAAATCTCAAAACATGGATCTTGTTTTTGTTTTTCTTCTATTTAGTGTGGCTCTCTCTGACTTATGAGTGGAATATTTAATCCATTCACATTTTGAATGTTTCTCATATGTTTTGCCTTTATTTTCTAAAATAAGAAATCAGGTATCAATCATACAGTTGTGTGCTCCTTTACTAGATGTGCCATTTTTCTCTTGTTTTATATAAAATTTTATTTTGTTTATGGTTTTCAACAGTTTTGATTATGGTGTGTCTATAAATTACTTCTCTATATTCTACTTAGAATTTTTCAAACTTTTTAGATTTGTATATTCATGATTTTCATCAAATTTCAGAAGTTATGCTCCATTATTTATTCAAATATTTTTATTTCACTTTTCTCTTCTCCTTCTGACTTTCCTGTTATTTATATACTGATATATTTGATGGGTTCCTTCAATTTTCAAGCCATTTTTTATTCATCTTTGAATTATTTTTCTGTTCTTCAGATATGACAATTTGTGTTAATCTATCATTAAGTTCACTGATTTTTGTGTCATCTAAAATACACTTTTTTATCTCCCAACACAAATAACAAAAAGCCTAAGATCAGACAAATTCACAGCCAAACTCTACCAAATGTGCAAAGAAAAGCTGATACCAATCCTTCCGACAGTGTTCCAAAATATCAAGGAGGAAATCCTCCCTAACTCTTTCTATGAAGCCAGTATCACCCTCATACCAAAGTGAGGAAAGGACACAACAACAACAACAACAACAAAAAGAAAACTACAGAAGAATATTCCTGACAAAAATAGAGGTAAAAATCCCCCACAAAGTACTAGCAAACAAAGCCAATAGCGCATCAGAAAGATAATAAATCACAATCAAATGGGTTTTATTCCAGGGATATGAGGATGGTTCAACATATGCAAATTAATAAATGAGACACATGAATTAAAAACAAAAACCATATGATCATCTCAACAGATGCTAAAAAGCATTTGATAAAATTCAATATTTCTTCATGATAAAAACCCTCAACAAACTAGGCATGGAAAAAGCATAACAACAAAAAATAAAGGCTGTATACGATAAACCCACAGCCAACATTATAACATTATATCGAAAGGATAAAAGTTGAGGCATTCCCCTAAGAACTGAAACCAGATAAGGAATCCCACTGCAACCACTTCTATTCAGTGTAGTACTGGAATTCCTACCTAGAGAAATTATGCAAGAAAAAGTAACAAAAGACATTCAAATTGGAGAAGAGGAGGTCAAATTATTTCTGTTTGCTAATGATATGATCTTATACCTAGAAAACCCAAAAGAGTCCTCTAAAAGACTCCCAGAATTGATAAATTAATTGAATAAAGTCTCAGGTTACAAAATCAATATACAAAAATTAGCAGCATTTCCATACATCAATAAAGAACAAGCTGAGAAACAAATTAAAAATTCAATCTCATTCATTATTGCTTCCAGAAAATACCTAGAAATAGATCTCTACAAGTAATGAAAGAAATTGTAGATGACACAAATGGAAAACCTTCCCATGCTCACGGATTAGAAAAATCAATGTTGTTAAAACATATTGCCTAACGTATGGCCCAAAACAATCTACAGATTCAATGAAATAACATGTGGGAGAAAGAAAGGGTATTAGTTATCAAAGCCTGGAGTCATGGGGAATCAGGCCAAAATGTAGCTTTATTTTTTACAAAAAAAAAAAAAGAAAAAGGAAAAAGTAATGTAAAAAAATGAAGCTTAAAATTATCCACAGATGTAATTCATTAGAATCTTCCCCCCCTCAAACATGAATAATAGGACAGTTCCCTATCCTAGTACACAATAGAAAATGTACTCACAACAATTAAATGTGTATTTTTCACTTCAGAGCCATGTTAGCTAGTACAAGTTGATTCACCTGTTTAGTTAACACCTGTAGATTCTTCTGCTTATGGTAAATGTAATTATTCTTTCAGTTACATTCCTGAACCTTTAAACACATTCAAGGAGTAGGTTAATTCTCTTCCTTTCATGATGGAGATCTCCAGATTGCTTTTCCTGCCAGCATCTCAAATCCCTTCTGACTTGTCTGTTCTACCAGTAGCCTGGGCTTGCATCTAATTTGCTCTATTGCTTCTGTTTCTTATTATCTAAATATGACAACCAGATTCAACATTCTTTTTCAACTGTTGCTTAAGAGGTATAATTTTCCTTTTTTAAAAACATTATTGGAATATGTTCACCATTTCTTATCTTTCAAAAAGAGATAATAAAAAACAGAACTTAAGAAAATTTTTTTTTTTTTTTTTTTTTTTTGAGACAGAGTCTCACGCTGTTGCCCAGGCTAGAGTGAGTGCCATGGCATCATCCTAGCTCACAGCAACCTCAAACTCCTGGACTCAAGCAATCCTTCTGCCTCAGCCTCCCAAGTAGCTGGGACTACAGGTATGTGCCACCATGCCCGGCTAATTTTTTCTATATAAGTTTTTAGCTGTCCATATAATTTCTTTCTATTTTTAGTAGAGACGGGGTCTCGCTCTTGCTCAGGTTGGTCTCGAACTCCTGAGTTCCAACAATCCGCCCGCCTCGGCCTCCCAGAGTGCTAAGATTACAGGCATGAGCCACCGTGCCCGGCCTAAAAAAGATTTACCTTATGATTTTGTTGAATAAATGGTGTACTTAAAATAACATTTATACTCATGTCATGTAATTATCATTACATTTGTATGATGATTTTAATGGCATAGAGGAAAGTATTTTGAATTTTAAAAAATCAGCCTATTAACTTGTTTAAACCAGTACTGCCTTGTAAATTTTTACAGCTTTTTTGTGAGCCTAAATTTCTAATCCTACATTTTGAAATTTCTAACATCATTATCCTTTAGCACTCATCAGTTTTAGGAAACTGCATAAGATATATGATCTCAAGTTCTTTTATAAAAAGACTAATGAATGTATTGAGATTCCAGGGAACATTCTTTAAAAACATTTGTTAAAAATTTACTTTCTTGAATTATACAGGTCTACTTTGATTTTTAACAATAGTAATTTGACACTGCCTGTGCATTTAATACTATAATGAGATAATGAGATATTTCAAGGATAAAAGACAACTTAGTTGGTTAAATGGCCTTTTATTACAGATCTAGTTTTTTTCCAAGCACCACAGGTATCATCTCATCCCACTAATAATCTTTTTACATATGAAGGACATGAGACATTGAAAGGCTAACTTCTACAGGGTGCAGAACTCTGAATACAACCCAATTTTCCTAAAACACTTCCAAGTCCTTTTAGATGTCAATATGTGTGATTTATGTTTTTCAAAGAAAATGAAATAGCAGAAATCTGAAAGGCTTATGAGCATGGTCAGAGAGCTATGAAGGAAGGGTAGGTGTAGCATTTGCTGCTTGATGAACTGTCACGCTCTGGAAATGGTCTGCCCATTAGGCACCCCTGAAGCATATTGAAAACATAATGATTCACAGTCCTCACACAGAACAATGAAATTTATATTTCTGGGGGTAGGCTTAGGCATTTGTATTTTTTTATGTGCCTCAGATACGTCTAATGTATATCCAATTTTAAGAACAAATGAATTAGTTCATTTTTTCTTACCAATATTAGTGCCACCTTTATTTAAACACTTATTAAAATGTAAATCTCTAAATCCAACACAGAATTATGGGATCAGAATATATCTTCAGTTGGCATTTTAACATGGTTTCTAGGTTATGTTAAAGAAAATGGTATTTTTAAATGATTAGCATATATGGTGATGATTCATTTTGTCTTGAAGTGTCTTGAAGTGTATGCCTGCCAACTTTAGGAATATTCTGGTCCAAACCTACAATCTTCCTTGGCTTTGAAGTGACCTGCTAGTGGATCTTGGTCACGGCTTTGAAACAATGAAGATGTTTAATGGCAGACTGAGTGGAGGATTAGTAATTGCCACTCACTCCCTTTGTGCCCACATTTTAAACTGCAACTGTACATAAAATTGATTAATTTATAGTAACTAGGAGATAAAAGTAAGTTGCCTAGTAGTAGAGTGTTTTTAATGTTTGAGCTTCCTAATCCATTTCTTAATTTGTTCAAAAATATCCTTGATTCCCATAGCAGATTTTACTTAATTGTACTTCTAACACAGCATATTGTAAACATAGATTTCCTTTGAACATGATTCATACATACTGACATCCGCTGAAAATGGTCAACATCCGCTGAAAATGGTCAACATCCTTTATGTCTAGCCATTGATGATAGCCAGAGATAATTGTTAGTTCTCCTTAAAAACTTAGCATCTTTGCCTTCACAAAGATTTGGTAGAATGAACTTTACTTCATCTCAGGTGAGGTAATTCTGTCCAATTTAAACACAATTAGCAAACAAACCCTGGGGAAAACAATCTTAAAATTCACATGACAAAGTAGTATAGTTTCTCTGATTCTGAGGGGTATATTGGAATAAGCAAAAATATAGCAAAAATTTTTTATTTGAATGTTTAAGAATGGAACATGGAATGCCCAAGCCATATTAATCTTCCTTGTAAATTCAGACCTTACTTGTTGGAAAAAAAAAAAACAAAACTTGAATTTTAAAGGAAAAAAAATCCCAATAATTAAGATTATTCAGTGAATTTATATTTAAATTCTACTTATTAGAATTTACTAGAATTAAGCATATGATTAGTTCTGGTATTAATACTTTCACCCTTGCACCAAAAAAAAGTTGAGTTATATATAAATTGTAACATTATATAATCCTGATCAGCAGAAAGGGAACTCTGGAGATGTCTCCTTTTCTCTTTACTGATATTGGTTGATATCTGCTTTACTGCTCAGAAATTTCTCTCTTTTCCACAATAAAGATGTTGCTTCATAAGGGAAAAGTATTTCCATTGCATGCTTTATGCTTTATCAAGAAAATTTAATACAATATCTAATGCAGAGTATTTCTGGTGCCAATTGTTACTCTAAAAGGATACAGACGAACTAGAAATAAGTGACTAATTATCTGAAGATCATCTTTATAATAATATTATATATTGCATACCTCTTATTGTATAAAAGTCTGATGCTAATATTTGGGGATCTGTATATTTGCAAAGTATTACTGTTGGTTCACATGTACATTCTTAACCTTTAGGAACCACTGACTTAAAACCACTGAAATAAAGAATTCAGCTAGTTTCATGCCATCTCATAATCAATACCAATAAAATATATACTTGACTTC
Organism: Lemur catta; assembly: GCF_020740605.2. NCBI lineage: Eukaryota > Metazoa > Chordata > Mammalia > Primates > Lemuridae > Lemur > Lemur catta. The sequence continues at coordinate 45,521,890 of NC_059140.1, forward strand.
AATTTTAACATTGTGTATAATTCAAGAATATACTGAACTTGGCACGCTGGGCTAATTATTAGCAGTACTTTTTAAAATGCTGATTTTAATAAATTAAGATCCATTTCTATTGTTGGTTCTTTAGGTCACAGGAAAAAAATGAACATCTGTAAAATGAAACTCTTCTCTATATTCTGGGAAAGATAAACTTATCTGTAAATTAAAGTAATTAAATTTTCAAAGTTCTGTCATGTCAATAAGAATAATTGAACAACTTCAGAAAATGGAAACAACATTTATTTTCTAATAAAGATATTTTCAAACTTATAATTTAAATTGTAATTTACTGCAGTATCAAAATGCTATGTCCAACATAATCAAGAGATAATAATAAATCTGAAGTAAAAAGGAAAAGTTATTATAATTTTAATTGAAAATGATATTTAATAGAAAAGAAATTTATGAGGTTTGACTCAATAACACTTTGTGGATGTTCAAAATTGAGTTAGTAAGTGATTTTCTACACCTTTTTCATGACTATAGTGGGCCAATTAAAATGATTTATAAGATCAAAGTCACTTGAATGATACGGAGGTTCTATATATAATAGGCTGGGCATTTCTAAATGTGACCCACTTCCTAACTGAAATTGAATGTAATTATGTTAGCAACAGATCTTAAAAAGTACTATTATATAATAAAGAAATAATATAAATTGACAAATATGTCACTATTTTCGCATTATAAAAAAGTGTTTTTATGTGAAAACACAATCTGGCTAGTTATTATAGGCAGTTGATCAAAATTAAACAATAAAGAAGCAATAATTGACTATAATATATCAGTAAGAGTTTTCTCCTCTATCATTATGGATGACAAATACTCCAAGGGTCAACCTGACTAGAAGAATAAATCTAGATTTTGGATATGACATAATCTTTGAGGCTTTTCTTGTATTATAAAATGCACAAAAGTCCTCCAATCTATGCCTCAGAAAAATAGAGAAAATAAAGACACTGTGAAAAGATGTTAAAAAATTAAATTGTATCTACTCAGAGGGATAGTATTGTCCCAGTGATAGAATTTGCAACAGCATCATTAAGTACTAGATAATTTGTTTATATAGTATGGTTTTAGCCAAGCTTTACATTCTAAGTAGATTTTCAAGGAGGAGGCACTAGGTTGGTGGTAATCTCTGGCTACAGACATATTGGAAGCAGAAGCATCTCTTTAATAGAATAAACCTTCTCAAATGAAGGAATTTAACTCTACTACATTGTAAGAGAAAATAAAATTTTCATAAACGTAACACCATAAGAAGGCAAATCAACACAGAACAAAACGAACAGATTTACACTCCAAAATACTGCAGGCATTTAGTTTTATAAAGAAAGTGTATGCATGGGATATTGAAATATACAATTATTCAAATGTAAAAACAAATGAAAAAAGAGTCTCAGAAATTAAAATAATATTCTTTCATCAGGCAGATTGAAAAAATAAAATTTCTAGAAAAAATACTTATAATTAAAGAAAAGCTTAATGAACGTTTTCACAGCAAGTTAGATACAACTGGAATAAAAGAATTACAGAGTGGAATGATGAAAAAATTTGGAAAGATGAAGAAATTAACACAGTGATAAGAGAAATGAAGATGGATGCTATAAAAGGCAGAAAAATTATTGAGAACTATGAAGAAGTGTTCACACATTTGGTCAGAGTGCAAGAAGAAGAAACCGAAGAGAAAAAAGAAGCAAAACGTGTGAAGAGATGATAGCTATAAATATTTCAGAACTAATGAAAAAAATTTAATACCACAGAATCCAACTGGACATATAAGAAATTATCTAAATCTTAGTTGTCCAGTGAGTGGCATTATTTAACTATATCATGATACCTGAAATTTATGCCTTTAGGAAATGTGCAATATAAGGATTGACTAAAATAAGCAAAAAGAGATAGTATTAGAAGTAAGTGAATAAGGTTATATAAGTTTTCAACACTACTTTCTCATTAATTGATAGAACAAGTAGATAGAAAATCAATACGAATATATAAGGCTTGAGCAACACTATCAACCAAATTGACCAAGTTGATATTTACATCATTCCATACCACAATAGCAGAATGCTGTCAAGTTCCCATAGACCATGTATCATCATGGGCCATATGGGAGCCATAAAATATGTCTTCAATTTTAAAATATTCGAATCTACAATAGAATTAAATGGAAATGAATATCAAAAATCTGAAAAACTCTCAAATATTTAAAAGTCAAATACCACATCCAAATAAGCCATACATCAAAAAAAGAAATTAAAGAGAAAATTAAAAAGTATATTGAACTGAATAAAAAGTGAAAACTCAATATTAAAAACAAGGTGGGATCCAGCTGAAGCAATATTGAGAAGGAAATTTATATCCCTAAATTCGTATATTAGAATTAAAGGTCATAAATCAATGACATCAATTTTAATGTTAGGAAAATAGGAAAAATACTCTTCATGAGCAATAAAGAAATAAGGAATGCTCACCCAACGTGAGTAGTAGAAATAAAGATGTAAGCAAAAGTCAGTGGAATTGGAATGTTCCTAACACAAGGAAACTTTACCTTCCTGAGGTGATAGATACTCCAATTACTCTGGTTTGATTAATTTACATTGTATGCCTGTATTAAAACATCACATGTACCCTATAAAGATATAGAACTATTATGTATCCATAATAATTAAAAAGAAAAAAATCAATTAATTAGAAAATAGAAAACAATAGAGAAAAACTAATAAAAGCAAAAACTGCTTTATTGAAAAGATTTAAGAAATGATACTTTTCTGGTCCAATTTATTAGGAATAAATATAAAACAAATAAATTTTGTCCAACTTAAGGAAATTTTAAGGAAGATACATTTCATGAGGAATGATCACAGATTATCTTTGACAAAAAAAACTGAAAACTTATGAAAGTGTAAAAAAGAAGGTAAATTCAAAGTTTCCTGTACAATAGTAATGCACAATAGTTTTAGAAGATGTACAAAAGTGTAATCATAAAAAATAGGCAAATCGTTTCACCAATGAAGATATACAGATAGCAAATAAGCACATAAAGTTACCCAAAATTATGTGTAATTAAGAAATTAGAAATTAAAACAATGAAATATCACTACATAGCTATTAGAATGTCCAAAATCTGTAATACTGATAATAACAAATGCTGATGAGGATACAGAGCAACATTTATTGCTGGGGGAAATGAAAAATGGCACAGTCACTTTGGGAGATAGTTTGGCAGTTTTTTAAAAAACATTCTATACAGCAATCATGCTCCCTGGTATTTACTCACGAGTTAAAAACTTATGACAACACAAAACCTGCATGTATATGGATATATATAGTGATTTCACTTATAATTACCAAAAATTGGAAGCAACACAAGTGTCTTTCAGTAGGTGAATGGATAAATAAATTGTGGTACATTCTGACAATGGAATATTATTAAACACTGTAAAGAAATGAGCTATCAAGCCATGAAAAGACATGGAGGAACCTTAAATGCATATTACTAAAGATGAACTATACACATACTATATGGTTCCAATATATGGTATTCTGGAAAAGGCAGAACTATGCAGACAGTAAAAAGATCTGTGGTTGTCCAGAGATTGGGGGAGGATAGGGGTGAACAGCTAGGACACAGCAGATTTTAGGGCAGTGAAATTACTCCATATGAAAGTATAATTGTAGATGCATGTTCTTATATGTTTGTCAAAAACCAGAGAATGTACAATACCAAGAGAGAACTCTAATGTAAGCCATGAACTTTGGATAATGATAATATATCAATGTAGGTTCATCAATTATAGCAAATGTACCTCCCTGGTTAGGGATTTTGATAGTGGGGAAGGCTATGAATGTGTGGTGGGGGAAAAGGGTATGTAAGAACACTCTGTACTTTCTGCTCAATTTTTCTTTGAACCTAAAACGGTTCTAAAAATAAAGGCTATAAAAATTATCTTTCAAAAATGGTTTTCCCTATTAAAATAATTTCTAAAACACTGATGTAATTGTGATCAGCTGATTACACTGAATGACTCCCTCAACATCAAATTGGTAAGCTAAGAACTAGAATTCCAGTTCCTAATTCATGGAGCTGAGTTTGTTAAACTCTAGTTAAATAACAATATATTATTTTGTTATTATTTGCAATAATTATTAAGCAGAGAAAAACTGAGAGTTCTATTTTAAACACTTCTTACACATCAGGTTTTTGTTTTTCCCAGTTTTGAAAAACAAAAAATACAAACCATTGACATAGAAATATATGTGGCAATTACAACTCTAGGAAATAATTACAGGCGTGTTTCTATACAATACATTTTTATTTTAACTAGTAAGACCCTTCCATTATTTATATTCAAGTCACGGTCAATGAACCAAATTCTGTAAAGATATTATTTTCTCTGATCATTAAGCTTCTCTTTAGTAGAGTGATAAAATTGCTTATTAAGAATATTTCCAGCTTAAGGGAAAGACAATAATAAAGCTTGCTCCTCAGATACTTTATACATATACATCATTTGACTCTGGAAAATGAATTGTTTCCTTCAGGCTATCAGGTTATTCTTTTAAAATGTATTTTAAAAACTTGTTACATTATTTAACACATATTTATCGATTGCCTACCATGTGGCAGACTTAGTTCAAATCACTGAAGATACAAAGCTATTCCACATAGCCACAGTGCTTGTCTTTCTTAACCTCTCAGTTTGATAGGTAATAGCAATTTAATCTGATAAACACCTTATAAGATCCATGAAATTGTTAGGCGCACAGGTGGGGGTTCTCTTAACTGAGCTTTACAGGTGGCAATTTGGATCCAGAAAAACGTTATTGGAGGAAATCGCTAAACTTATACATGAAAGAGTTTACCTTTGAGCAGAATGTGTTGAGATCACAGAAAGGTAATCTTCATAAAAATTTTTTGAAGTAGTTATTGCCTATATATCCTCCATTCACAGGTAAAGCACAGAGCTTGAGTAATATGACCAAGTTCTTCTGTCTCCTAAGGGATAGACTAGAGGTTAAACTTAGGCAACATAGTTCTGGAGCCCTTACTTTTTACCATTACCCAACTCTTAATACTTCTAGCAAAGCACTAGAAGAGAATAGTGACACAGCATAACACATCTTTACCATCACTGAGTTATCATATATGTGTATTTATACATGTATATACACACTATTGTAACACTGACTGAATCAATAGTAGCATCTACTACCATTCTCATTACAAATATTCACATTCTGTTACATTATTTTATCCTTTAAAGTAGTTATTTTCAACTGATTACAAAAAGATGGATCAGAAGCTATTCCTTTGTCTCATTAATCTTGTGTGGTATTTTGCTATTCAAAAATTGCTTTATCCACACCGAGAATTGTTTATAAGTGCTCATATTTCTCAATAAGAGACTTAAGTGTATGTATGCCAGATGGCTTATTCTTGTTTCAAAACAGAGGAGTTCACAAACTAACAGTTATGTAAACCAGATATCCCTGTATTCTTTGTTCTGATATGACTGCCAGAGCCACTACTCCCTGAGGTATTTTTGACCTCTGTAAAGATTCTCTGAATCCTGAACTTTAAATCCACTCTGAGAGAAGTCCTTGATCAATCTTTCAAAAACATTGACTTACAACTTATGGGATATAATTTTCAACCTTATCTATTATTACTCTCATTATATCTAATTTATCATAATTGAAAATCAGTTATAATTTCATAGAAAACCTGAAATAGTGTAATTTTCTTTAGACTCTTCTAGCAGTCTTGCAGCATTGATATTATTTATAAATAGTAGGATCCCCAATGAACTTTTACCTGCTACTTCTATTTCTGGAATTCAATTAAAGTTTCTCAGTTTCTGACTTTCTGAACTCAGCTTTACTTTTCTCACTTTCACAAGTTGCTCGGCATAAAGCACCCTTTCAAATCTTTTTGCCCTAAGTGATAATGCTTTTCTCAATAGACAATTGACCCTACATCCAGGATGATAAGGCAATGTTGGTTTTCATGGGAAGAATTTTGTCCACTCCCCTCCTCCCAAATTCATCTGTCAAAGTCCAAATACCTCAGGATGTGTCTACATTTAGAAATAGAGTCTTTAAAGAGGTAAATAAGTCAAAATGGGGTTAGGACTCTAATCTTGTATGACTTACGTCTTTATAAGAAGTGGAGAATAGAACACAGAAACAGGCAGAGGGAAGACCACATAAAAAGAAATGGAGAATATGGTCATCTTGCAAGCCAAGGAGAGAGATCTCAGAAGAAACCAACTGCACTGACAATTTTGGTGTGGGACTTACCAGCTTCCAGATTGTGAGAAAATAAGTTTCTGTTGTTTAAGCCACAAAGTCTGAGGTACTTTGTTACAGCAACCCCACATATACAGTCTTGTGGCCATGCCTCTCCTCGACATTCACATCAAATTATATTATCCATAGTAGCATCCATATCATTAGTTCTTACTAATTTCCTCACAGAGCTAACACATATTAAAGAAAAAAGCAAAAAGTGGAAATAAAGAAGAAATTTAAATTTTCTCACTCATAATTTTCCTATGTTCATCTTTTGACAATACCTCCAACAATTAGTGCTCATCTAAATTAAGAACAATTGTCCTTGAAATGCTTGTTTCTGTGTAATGCAGGATTATGAGCTAGTGGTTTAGGTATATTCACTTTGATGTGATCACACTTGTAGAGTCCCATGACACCTGCAAAACAAACAAAAATTCTTTTTATATAGCTCCTCTTTTGTTTTATGTTTGTGGTGTTCTTTGGATACATTTCACAAGTTTCTTGTAAATGTCATAGTCCAGGGAAGGTATTCAGGCAGGGAAACGGGAAGGTAGAAAGGAAAATTAGGCCCAAAGGGCCACTGGTTCCAACATTTTATATTGAGTCTACCACGTACGTATAGGGTTCTGTAATTTTTATGGTCACACTATAGTATGTGAGAAAAGTTACTGTTATCTATATACTCATGTGCTTAAGAAAAAGTATAAATATCTCAACGCTTCCATTAAATGCACAGCGAGTCTAATTCCTAGCTTTTTATTTCCCTTAAGTGGCCATCTAATATCATAATGAGTAAATAGTAACATAAAACATATCCTAAATACAGAAAATAATCAAACTTGTTATAAGGAGTTCAAATATTTATATGTCACACTGGTATGAAAACAAACACAATTTTTTAAAAAGACAAATACTGTAGTATACAGTTAGGAAAAATATTTGGTATATTTAATAAATTATTATACAATAACAGAATGCATTAATAGAACACTAATATAACTCATTATTATGATATTTTGAAAACATGTTATTTAAGAGGAAAGACATACTTATCTATTTTAGATAAAATGTATAAGTTTCATATATATTGGTAAGAAATATTAGGATTTGGCAATCATTATATATAGCATACATAATTATTTCTAATACTACCTATATTTTAAGCTATTTATTCTTTTAAAAATATAAACAGATCAGAAATATATGGTATTATTATTTCACATGATGAGCAGCAAAAAATTCTTATTAAACACAATTTAGTTAAAAATATCAAAAACTTTTGTTACATAATCTAAATATTAATATTACTGATTATATTTAATATATGAAAGACAAAAGTAAAATAAAAGACATGTATTAAATACTTTTGATTTGGTGACAATTTACTAAGTACTTATGAGATATAACTCCACTAGTCCTCAGGACAAATACTGTGGTAAGCCATTATTATTTTCATCATCTTTTTAGATGAGGGAAACAAGACACAAATAGATGTAATACTTTGCCCAAGAGCACACAGAAAGTATCAGAATTAAGAATCAAACATCACAATTTGTCCTTTATCATTTATAGCATACTTCCCTTGTAGTAATAATAACATACACACACACATGTATCACCCAGTAAATGTCTTTTCTTGGGGAAACTTTTTGTTTTATTTTATTTTTAATTGACAAATAATAATTGAATATATTAATGGGGTACTAAATAGTGGCTTATATATATACAAACTATATATAAAACATATATACCTATAAAAACTATATGTGCATATATACACATATATATGCAGTTTATTCGTATGAAGTTTATACATTGTTGTTTAATGTATATAAATACTTAGGGTTATGAATCTATGAGCACTTATATTCTTGTCTAAATTCATGGACATAAAAGTATAAGTTTGCTTGTTAAATTAATTTGACTGAAATGGAAATATGTAAGTATATAAAGTTAAGAGAAATATATGAACATATATTATTTTTTTATAGTTTACTCATTTTTAATAAGCTTTTTTTATTTCAGCTTATTATGGTGGTGCAAAAGTTTAGGTTATGTATATTATTTCACATGTCCCCCCACCCCCCGAGTCAGAGCTTCAAGTGTGTCCATTCCCCAGACAGTGCATATATTATTATACATAAAATAATGACAGTTGACCTAGATACGAGAATTTCATTCACTTTTGGCCTCAACAACAAAAACTGCTTTATACAAGAGTGACTTTTCATCTTCAATATATTTAATATTAGAAGCGAAAGCTTATCCTGGTATTTGTATCTGCAAAATATATTTTCTAGTATTCATATAACTACTTAGGACAACTGTTCCAGATGAAAAATGTTTCATAGTTATTTTTTAAGTCCCTCACTTTTTCATAGTTTTTGTACTGTAAGATTCCTGGACCAAAAATGAAAGCTTAATAAACCTCCATTCCATCCACTGATTACTCCTAAAAGTGAACACATTTTTCTATAATCTCTTCTGACATCAACTTAAATTAATGGAAAAGTATCATATTGTACATCTTTGAAAAGCTTCACTTAAAAAAGGAGAGAATATATTCAATAGGAAGGCTTTGAATAACTTAATAATACTTTATTATCTAGCTGGATAGCCAAAGCAATATATTTTTGATTAAATATCAGATATATAATTTTATAGTAAATAGATTACTGTATGATACCACTTAACAACTTAAAGTATTCATCAAATTTCTCAACTATTTTCCAGTTATTAATAATTACCTTCATTTTCTATATATAATTACTTATAATTTACAATATATTTATTAATAATTATTAAAATAATAATTATGAAACACTAAAGGCTCTGTGAAATCACATTCTGATGCCAAATGACAGTTCTTAACTCCTGCTATAATCTGGAAATGATCAATAGTTCCAGGAAAAAAATAACTATAGCTAAAAGAATAGTTGAATACTGTGGAGAACAATTTTTTATTTAGGCCTCTGACATGACATTGATCTCCTTTGAAAATAAACCTCCTTTATCAAAAACAGCATTCACAGTACAATAAGTATAGAATTTCAGCATTGCAAGGTGAAAATTTTGAGAGATCTGTTGTACACAATGTGCATATAGTTAACACTACCATATTGTACATTTAAAAATGGTTAAGATGGTAAATTTTATGTGTTTTTTGCTACAATAAACAATAGCATGTATTAGAGTTAGCCAAGGACAGGAAACAAACTCTAATTACTTTGGAAAAGATTCATAACTCCCTGATTTTCACCATAACATAGTATTATATAAGGTCATTAAGACTGAAAGATTTAAATTAGTAGAAATGCCATCAACTTAAAGTTTTTCCTATTTATCATATTTGTACCTCGTGGAAATATTGATGTTCAACAAGCTACACAGAGATGTAGATTGAGTCATTGTTCATGGGTCACCTCAACCTTCATCACCATTGGTTGGTATCTGAAATACTGTTTAATATTTTCACAATAACTCATCATTTAATTTCAACAAAATAATATAAAATTGATTTATTTTATTTCAAAAAATGATCAATTCATGTTAAATAAAATGAACAGAAGTCCTGAGATGTATATATGGAATAAAACTTTACCACGCAAAAAAATCAGAAACCATTACACAAGCTCTAAGATTAAGACATTTCTAGTACTTCTGGATAATTGTGGACCAAGCAAGCTGGGGCATAAAAATATGCAACACAAATTGAGAAAAAAATTTTAAAAATACCTTTCTTCAAGATTTACTTGCTCATAATGAATCAAACACTCAATAGGCACTCTGAATACAGAGATGAATAAGACCCAGCTCCTACTTTTCCTGGTCTCACAAAAAACAGTGCTGAGAAATATCTAAGAAAATACATAATAGTATAATATTATAAGAATGGCACTAGAAATATTAGAAATATCAATGGAAACACAAAGAGAAGTTTCTTTGGGATTCATTAGAGTGGAAAAGAATGAGCAAGTATGACTTTTCTCTGCATTTTGTTCCCACAGTTTGCTATATTTAAAAGTAAGTGTCTCCTAAGATGGACTCACGAAAAGTGGTTTGTTCTGCTGTATCTCCTGTAGCATCTTCTAAGAGAGTATTTGATATGGATGTCTCGGAAAATATGCCAAATATCCATGGTAGCCATCTGGAAGTGATATCCAGGCCTCATTCAATTTACATTTACATGCTTTCCTTTGTGATACACAGGTCCTGAAATACAGCATTGGAAGTTGTAATGATGACTCTAAAATTGAAAGCTTTTGTAAGAGAGTTAACAGGCTTTCGGGACTGGTTGATTTAAAAGTCATCTGAAGTGATTATAATGGGAATAACAATTTATGCATTGATTAAATTCAGAAAACTAGCTAAGCATATAGTTGATAATGTGGTTTTTCCAGTAATGACATTTAGAAGAATGAGGATAAATAATCCACAATACCAGATCATTGAGAAGTCAGGAGTATATTAAATAAGTATAGGTGTAACATCTATTGTAACATTATATTAATATTATTAACTATATTATTACTATGTGAACAGCTGCACATTTAGGTTTTATTTTTATTTTGGGGAGAAAATATTTTGGATGTTCTTTTTTTTTTGATTTCTGTGTTTTATGTGAATCCCAAGAGTTGGTAAGACTGAGTTTAAAACTGAAAGTTTCATGTTTGAACAGACTGTAAAATACTTAGTAATTTGTCATTGTGGAAAATTGAAGAAAGTATTTAATAGAGAATTATCTTGGGAGAAAACAAACAAACAAACAAAACAGACGCTGAGTCTCCTGGTTATGCTACTTGTGGCCTTAGAATAATATTAAAATTTCCTACCAGGATCTAGGAAAGATTATAAGCTTGGCCTTACTGATATATGCAATCTCACATGGTTACACTGTCTACCACTTCAATCCGCTGACCACATGTCCCTCTCTGAGAGGAATTCGGTGTCAACCTTCCCTCTAATTGGGTCCCCTGCCTTTCTTCATCATAATACTCAGTATAAACCCTTGTGGTTCTTAGTTGAATTGTAATTAGTTTTATTAATTTGTTTACTATTTGATATAAGATTGTAAATAACAGGAATATTTTTCTCTTTTATTTTATGTTGTTTTCTCAGCATTTATCTAAAACCTTCAAAATTTTTAGGAGTTCAATTTAATATATAATTAACTGAATTAATGTGTACGGTGGTGAAGCTATAATTAATTAAATAATGTATAACAAACCTCTAGCTTGAACTTAAATACTGTTCATTTTTAAATTAAGATGTAGATAGCCATGGCAGGTCCATTATGGGGTTGATTATTAGGAGTTATATTTGATGAAGGTTTGAGGAATACTAATGCTTTCATTAATTCATTAAATATTGAGCAATTTCATGATGTTGACACTCCCATTGGTACAGGCAGAAAATAAGCAACATTCATAAAAAATAAGTAATATTCACAGCAAGTAAGTAAATTTAAATTTATGTGTGTTATGAGTGAACAAAAAAATAAAACAAAACAAAAAAGCAGAGCAGCATAAGCGGTAACAGGAGTGTAAGGCAGGAAGTTGAAGAGGAAGAGAGTCCTGGCATAGATTTTGTGTTAGGAGTGCATCTCTCTCCTTATGAATTTATTCACACTGATAGTCTGAACGGAACATTATTTGCTTAATTATAATATTCTCAGCGTATTTGTTGGGAGAAGGAAAGAGGAAAGTAAAATGCTGAGAAAAGGAATACTCTCTAAAATTAAAAGGTAAACAGGTTTAAGTTTATTATGTTAAGTTTGCGAAAAGTACTTTTTGTTTTGTTTTGGTTTTGTTTTAGATGGAATCTAGCTCTGTCACCCAGGCTGGATTGCTGGATTGCAGTGACGCAATAAGAGTCACTGTAGTCTCAAACTCCTGGCTCAAGTCATCCTCTCACGTCAGCCTCCCGAGCAGCTGGGACTACATGCCACTGGAGCCAGGCTAACTCAAAGTACCTCTTATATCAGAAAAATATTCTGTATGTGTTTTAAGAAATATTGGTGACTCACCTTAAAATTTTTAAAGTCATTTTAGAAAGGAGCAACTAAATAAAAAAAGATGAAAACTTTTTTAAAAGTTGAGTATACTTAATAAATGAGATATTGATGAATTCATAAATAAAAAGTTACAAAATAAATTTGTCATATTGTAGCAAATCTCAATGGTAAATAATCAGGAAAAAATATAATAATTTTTAATTTTAGTGGGAAATAAGAAGTAACTATGAAATTGCCAGATTATCACATCTACTTGTAGCATATAAGTATTAATATAAATAAGAGTCCTTCCATCAGACTCTGCAATATACAATTATGTTTTATGGAAAAGAACACATGTACAAGCAAGGCAGTAAAAATTAAAAGTCATGGCACACAAACAAAAGAGTGCATATGGATACAGTCTGATAATAATTCTAGAAAAGCATACTTTGATGAATATGCTTTTTTATTATTAATGTTATTATAAAATGCACTGTGGGCCTACATTCTGAGAGTGCTTTTAAAATGAGGTTTTTTTCATTTTCAAGAAATATGAATGCCTTCGTTGCTTATAGTCAGGCGTTTATCAAATGCCACAATTTTGCCAAATTTTCATTTAATCAACCATCAGTACACATTTATTTCATCAAATAAATTCTGATGTTTTTCACAAAGGTGATCAAAAAAAAGATAAAAAATCATCCTAAAAATTAGATGATCAGGAATAAAATTAAATATTTTTTTTAAACTGGGGAGGTTTGATCATATTAGGAATATATATCTTTATACATATTTAATTGAAGGAAAAATAAATCAATTGTTTATATGGGAAAGAAGAAGGTTGTGCATTTAAGCAAGGAGTTACGCCTTGGAGATTAGAAAAATCAATTCTGTGAACAAGGTCACTTGGTCTTTGATACGCTTCTTCCCTCTCTGCACTCTCAGAATGATAAGGCACTGGCTGAGAATGAAGGAAAAATTTTCAATGGCCATTTTAAAATTGGTTCTAGAGTCAAAAGCTGTTTTGGGTATTTCAAAAAAGTAGCCACTGCACTGCACTAGAATATAGAACGTTGTTATTATTACATTTAAAATGAAATTCCTATCAAATCAAAAGTTCAAAATAGTTGGCATATTGCCTCCAAGATACACACAAGTAGGGATCATTGCGTAGTTTTTACTTATCATTGGCAGATAAGAATATTCTACTCAATAATACCTGATTTATTTATTTCTTACTATATTTTTCCAGGGTACCATTACAAATTCTGAAATTTTATGACTTATATTCTTTCTTGTAAGGAAAACTTTATTATCACAAATTTTCACATTCTTTCATTTACATCAGTACGTTATAAGTCATAGCTATTAGGTTTTAGCTTTCTAATGTCAGGATCCTTTTTCTATAAAGAGAATATGAACACTATATTGCTTTTTAAAAGCTCCAAGTAATCAAGGAGATGCAATACTCCATGTAATGATCTGTACTGCATTGCTAACTCAGAGTTTTGTCTTCATAATAATACATTTTGATACTCTGTTGTTGCTAAATTGAAAGGTGTTGTTCAGTAATATTTGTGCATTTAAAACAAATTAAAGGGAAATTTTTACCTTGGTTTATAGATTTCTAAAATTGGAGATCTCTACCAATACCATTCCAGTTCAGTCTATCTTCATCCCCCACTTGAAGCATCACAAAATTTTCCTAACAGATGTACTATGTCTTGTAGTGCACCCATCTATCCAGTTTTCCATAGAGTACATTGCTTTTCTAGAACTATGATCACATCACTTTCAGTTTTAGCTAATTAGTTCCCATTGCTCTTTCATTAAAAAATATAAAACCTACCTGTTCTATAATGTCATGAATGACTCAGTCCATTACCTCCCCATGAGCTTCACTTCCCCCATCTCTCTGCCTGATTCTAATTGTACCAGTTGGCTGGAATATTACTTATTTTTGTGAGTGGCACCCTTTCCCTTTTTGTATTTTGAAAATACATCCCAATTATTCTTCAGAACCAAAGAAATATCAGCATGCCCACCTGTTAGTAGATACATTTTCTCTCATCTTTGGAAAGACTATGTGAACATCTGTGAAATGTATATTTTATGGACTTCATAATGACTGCTATTTTTCAAGGAACCTTCTAACATAGCAAGGAAATTATTAGTTTAAAAGGAAACTATGTGACAAATTCCATTTTTCTCAGGAAAAAAGTTTTAGACATGGAAAATAAACTAATATAAAGATATAATATGCAAATCTCACATTTTTCCCCAAACTATACATTTTATAGATGCAGGATGGGTTCAATTTCAAATATTGTTTGAATTTTTCCATAAATTAAATATGAGAGGAAGCAAAAATATGTATGAACTGATACAGATATTTTCTAAATTTGTTAAATAGGTGAAAACAAGTTTATAAATTATAAATAACAACAAACTAACAAGCATCTAAATTTTAAGACATCAACAACATCTAAAATAATGATATTTTCAGGTAAAAAAATGCTACTTCTTCACATAAGCAATATTCAGTTTATAAATTCATATTATGTTCAAATATTTATAAATATTTATGTACTAATAAACATAACACTGGACACTAAGATAGCATTATATAATAGAAATTTCCACAAGAAGACCTGTATCTAGATCTATATAATATGATCTTTAAGTCAAATAAGATAACTGAAATTAGAATGTTAAGAGTCAGTTGTATCTAAGCCAAATCAGTCCAAGTAATTCTTGAGACTATAAACTTTATAACTTTATAAATTTTAATTAAAATGCTACTGTATATTTATATTTTATACTGTATATTTGTATCTTAACTAAGGCTTTCTCATTTAACATTATGATTATAAAATTAATTTTATTCTTGTTTTGGTTGCCGAATGGTCTTTTATTGAAATATTTTCCTTTGCTCTTCCTAACTGGGCATTCCAATGTACCACTGTTGATATAATCTATGCTATCATGAGGGTTGCGGCCATTAACATTGTAGCCCATAAACTGGGAAGTCTGG
Source organism: Lemur catta (assembly GCF_020740605.2). NCBI lineage: Eukaryota > Metazoa > Chordata > Mammalia > Primates > Lemuridae > Lemur > Lemur catta. The sequence goes on from NC_059140.1 coordinate 45,537,255, forward strand.
GTGTCTGTAATGGTTCCAGAATGTTCTCTGGATGAATTTAGTGCTGCATCTGTTGGGCAATGCTGATAATCTAATTAAAATGATATTTCCACTGTATTTAATGTTTTTCTATTTCTTTCTTTCCCTTGGTGGTTTCTTGAGGAATTCGATGGTCAGGCCAGAGGCAGAAGGCACCACTTCAATCTCTGTCAGTTTTAAATAGTCAGATTCATTGTCATCCTCAGATTCCTTCCCTCATCAGCGTCCTTTTCTGGAGTCAGACCCAGGGGGTTGATCTTGGGGGCAAGGGCAGATGTGGCACTAACTTCTTCAGTGGTGCACTTCAGTCATATGATTTTGAACTCATTGGAGTTGAATTTAGGGGGCATTATGGTACCAGGTGTTAGATAAACCCAGATATAGGTTTGCACCTTGGCCTCCTTAGATCCAAAAACTGAAAGCTAAAATTAATTTTATTTATTTATTTACTTATTTATGACAGAATCAGGCTCTGTCACCAGGCTAGAGTGTCATGCATCAGCCTAGTTCACAGCAACCTCAACCTCAAGCTATCCTCCTGCCTCAGGCTCCCAAATAGCTGGGACTACAGGCACATACCAACACACCTGGCTAATTTCTTCTATTTTTAGTAAAGACAGTGTCTAGCTCTTGCTCAAGCTGGTCTCCAACTCCTGATCCTGACCTCAAGCAATCCTCCTGCCTCAGCCTCCCCAAGTGCTAGGATTGCGGGCATGAGCCACCGTGCCCAGCCACTCTTCTTTCTTCAACGTTTAGAATTTATATGGAAGCATTAATTTTAGTAAATGTATTTGATCATTTCAATTTATCTTCATAAATTTTATAAGGAATTCACAAAGATCTGTATTTCAAACTTAAAGCTTGTTGTTTATGGTTTATTTTCTAAAGACATAAATATTAGTAATGTCAAATGATTCTGTTAAAATTAGGATGTGATCATTTGATCTTCATTTTTTTTTCTACTACCCGTCCAGATAGCTTGGTATAAAATCACCACCAAAATCTCAGTGCCTTTTATACCATTGTTTAATTAATTAATTTTTTTTTTTTGTAATTGACACCTAATTGTACGTATTTCTGGGGTACAATGTGATGTTTCAGTGCAGTATACATAGTATAATGATCATTTTGGGGTAATTAATGTATACATTACTTTAAACATTTATTATTTCTTTAGTGACAACACACGTCTTGAAATATACGATACATTGTTATTTGCTATAATCATCCTACTGTGTAATAGAACACCAAAACTTATTCTTTCTGTTTGATTGTAACTTTCTATATATAGACAAACCTCAGTAACACTTACCCACCTACTCTCCCCAGCCTCTTGTAACCACTATTCTACTCTCTACTTCTATGAAATCAACTTTTTTAGATTTAACATGAATGAGATCACACAGTGTTCATCTTTCTGTGCCTGGCTTATTTCACTTGACATTATAACCTCCAGGTTCATCCATGTTGCCACAAATTACCGGATTTCATTCTGTTTTATGGCTAAATTGTCTTGCATTGTATATAGCATACCACATTGTCTTTATTTTTCAATTATTAGAGGGCTATTTAGGTTGATTCCATATCTTGGCAATTGTGGAATAGTGAAACAATAAACCCAGGTGTGCAGATGTCTCTTTGACATTCTGATTATATTTCCTTCAAATAATATATCCAGTAATGAGATTGATTACTGCATCACATAGTATGCTAAATACGCTGCATGTCTGGGCAATTTTGAAGACAAATATTTTCTTAACATTCCAGACTACATAATGGTTACAGTAGCCCCCACCTCTCTTCTGCTTATCCATGAAGGGTATATTCCGAAACCCCTAGTGAATGCCTGAAACCACAAATAGTACCAAACCCTATACACACTATGCTTTTCCTATACATGCATACTTATGATAAAGTTTACTTAATAAATTAGGCAGAGTAAAAAGTTAACAACAATAACAGATAATAAAATACAGCAATTGTAACAATGTATTGTTTATAATTTCATGGATAGAAGATTCATTCTTACTGTAGATATTAGCAACCTCAGCATGCAAATTTTTTTCTTTCTGTATTAAGTTATGAACTTTCACCTTTTTACTTAAAGGAAGCACTTTACAGCTTCTTTGTGGTATACTTAAATTGCCAGCATCACTACTCTTGCCATTTGGAACCATTATTAAGTAAAATAAAGATTACTTGAACACAACCATTGTGATACCAGGACAGTCGATCTGATAACTGAGATGGCTACAAGTGACTAATGGGAAGGGAGCACACATAGCATGGATACACTGAACAAAGGAATGATGCATGTCCCAGGCAGGAAGGCATAAGATTTGTTAACACTGCTCAGAATAGCAAACAATTTAAAACTTATGAATTACTTATTTCTGAAATATTCCATTTAATAATTTCAGACTACTGTTGACTGTGGGTAACTGAAACTACAATTACTTAAAAATAACACAACAATTAAGTTTCTACATTGCTTAGCTCTTTTTTTCTTGAAAAATTTCTCTATAGTATAGCATGCTGTTTGATAGTATTTTACCCACAATGAAACTTCTTTCAAAACTGAAGTCAATCCTCTCAAATCCTGCTGCTGCTTCATGAAACAAGTTTATATTATATTCCAAATTCTTTGCTGTCATTTCAACTGTGTTCATAGCATCTTCAACCAGGAGTAGATTCCACCTGGAAAAACCACTTTCTTTGCTCATCCATAAGAAGCAACTCCTGATCTGTTCAAGTTTTATCATGAGATTTCAGCAATTTAGTCAAATCTTCAGGCTTCAATTCTAATTCTAGTTCTGTTGCTATTTCACCACATCTACAATTGCTTCCTCCACTGAAGTCTTGAACACTTCAAAGTCATCCATGAGGGCTGGAATCAGCTTCTTCTTCTCAACTTTTGTTAATATTGATAATTTGACCTCCCATGAATCATGAATGAACTTAATGGCATTTAGAATGGTCACTCCTTTCTAGAAGGTTTTCAATTTACTTTTCCTAGACCCATCAGTGGAATCACTGTGGCTATAGCCTTACAAAATCTATTTCTTAAATAATAAGACTTGAAAGTTGAATTAACTCCTTGATCCATGCATTGCAGAATGGATGTTGTTTTAGCGGTGTGAAAACAACATTAATCTCCTTGTGCATCTCCATTAGAGCTCTTGGGTGACGAGGTGCATTATCAATGAGCAACACTATTTTGAAAGTAATTGTTTTGTCTGATCACTAGGTCTCAACAATGGGATAAAATATTCAATAAACCATGCAGTAAACAAATATGCTGTCATCCAGGCTTTGTTGTTCTATTTCTAGAGTACAGGCAAAGTACATTTAGCATAATTCTTAAGGGACCTAGGATTTTCAGAATGGTAAATGAACATTGGCTTCAACTTAGAGTTATTTAGTACCATTGTATTAACCCCTAACAAAAGAGTCAGCCTGTCCTTTGAAGCTTTGAAGCCAGGCATTGACTTCTCCTCTTTAGTTATGAAAGTCCTAGATGGCATCTCCTTTCAATAGAAGGCTGTTTCATCTACAGTGAAATCTATCATAGTGTAGCCACCTTCATCAATTATCTTAGCTAGATGTTCTCTGGGTAACTTGCTGCAGCTTCTACATGAGCACTTGCTGCTTCAATTTGCACTATTAAGTTATGGACATGGCTTATTTTCTTAAACCTCATGAACCAACATCTGCTAGCTTCAAACTTTTCATCTGTAGTTTCCTTACTCCTCTCATTGGCCTTAATAGAATTAAAAAGAGTTAGGGACTTGCTCTGGATTAGGCTTTGCCATAAGCAAATATTGTGGCTTGTTTGATCTTGTATTCAGATCCCTAGAATTTTTTCATATCAGCAATAAGGGCATTTTGCTTTCTTATCATTTGTGTGTTTACTAGAGAAGCACTTCTAATTTCCTTCAAAAACTTCCCCTTTGCCTACCTCTTTGGCACAAAGGACTAGCTTTTGGCCTATCTTGCCTTCTGACATACCTTCCTCACTAAGCTTAATCATTTTTAGCTTTTGATTTAAAAAGAGAGATGTGCAGCTGTTTCATTTGAGTATGTAGAGGCCATTGTAGGGTTATTAACTGGGCAAAGTTCAATACTGTTGTGTCTTAGGGAATAGGGAGGCTCAAGAAAAGCGAGAGAGGCCAGGCGCAGTGTCTCACGCCTGTAATCCTAGCACTCTGGGAGGCCGAGGCGGGTGGATGGCTCAAGGTCAGGAGTTCGAGACCAGCCTGAGCAAGAGCAAGACCCCATCTCTACTAAAAAAATAGAAAGAAATTATCTGGTCAACTAAAATATATATAGAAAAAATTAGCCGGGCATGGTGGTGCATGCCTGTAGTCCCAGCTACTCGGGAGGCTGAAGCAATAGGATTGCTCAAGCCCAGGAGTTTGAGGTTGCTGTGAGCTAGGCTGATGCCATGGCACTCACTCTAGCCCAGGCAACAGAGCGAGATTCTGTCTCAAAAAAAGAAAAAAAAGAAAGAAAAAAAAAGGGAGAGAGATAAAAAAAAAAAAAAGAAAAGAAAAGGGAGAGAGATGGGGGAACATCTGGTTGGTGGAGCAGTCAGAATACACAATATGTATCCATGAAGTTTGCCTGTTGTCTTACATAGGCATGGTGCTCCAATCACAATGGCATCATCAAAGATCATTGATCACAGATCACCATATAATGAAAAAGTTTGAAATATTGTGAGAATTACTAAGACGTGACACAGAAACACAAAGTGAGCAAGCACATGCTGTTGGAAAAATGGTGCCATGGACTTTCTCAATATAGGCTCGGCATGAACCTTAAATTTGTAAAAAATGCACTACTTGTGAAGGGAAATAAAATAAAGCACTATAAAATGAAGTAAGTCTGTATTCTGTATATTATGTGAATTTATAAGAATTATCCTTTTGAAAAGTTTCTGTTCATGTCCTTTTCCCACTTTTTGATAGGGTTGTTTGATTTTTTTCTTGCTGATTTTCCTGAGTTCTATGTAGATTCCAGTCGTCAGCCATTTATCGGATGTATACCACACGAATATTTTCTCCCATACTTTCGGTTGTCTGTTTGCTCTGTGATGGTTTCCTTGGCTGTGCAGAAGCTTTTTAATTTAATTAGGTCCCATTGATTTATTTTTGTTGTTTCTGTGATTGTCTTTGGGGTCTTCTTCATGAATTCTTTGCCTAGGCCAATGTCTAGAAGACTATTTCCAACGTTTTCTTCTAGAATTCTTATAGTTTCATGCCTTAGGTTTAAGTCTGTAATCCACTGTGATATACGGGGCTTACCTAAAAATTATACAAGCTGTATATGACAAACCCACAGCCAACATCATACTGAATGGGGAAAAATTGAAAGCATTTCCGCTTATAACTGGAACCAGACAAGGCTGCCCTCTCTCACCACTTCTATTCAACATAGTGCTGGAAGTCTTAGCCAGAGAAATCAGACAAGAGAAGCAAATCAAGGACATTCAAGTGGGGGCAAAAGAAGTCAAGCTATCTCTCTTTCCTGACGATATGATCTTATACCTAGAAAACCCCAAAGATTTGGCCATGAGACTATTGGAATTGATAAACAAATTCAGCAAAGTCTCAGGTTACAACATTAATGTACAGAAATTGGTACCATTCCTATACTCCAACAACAGTCAAACTGAGAACCAAATCAAAGACTCAATACCCTTCACAATAGCAACAAAGAAAATAAAGTACCTAGGAATATATTTAACTAAGGAGATAAAAGACTTCTATAGGGAGAGCTATGAAACACTGAGGAAGGAAATAGCAGAGGACGTAAACGGTGGAAAACCATACCATGTTTGTGGGTTGGCAGAACAAAAATTGTTAAAATGTCTATACTACTCAAAGTGATCTGCAGAATCAATGCAATCCCTATTAAATTACCAACATTATTTTTTGTAGGTCTATAAAAAAAAATTCTATGCTTTGTATGGAACCAGAGAAGATCCTGCATAGCAAAAGCAATCTTAAGCAAAAAGAACAAAACAGGAGGCATCAATTTACCCAACTTCAAACTATACTACAATAACTAAAACAGCATGGTATTGGCACAAGAACAGGGACACAGACCAATGGAACAGAACTGAGAACCCAGATATAAAACCATCTTCATATAGCCATCTAATCTTTGACAAAGCAGACAAAACATACCCTGGGGAAAAGATTCCTTATTCAATAAATGGTTCTGGGAAAACGAATAATTTTTTGAAGTTGTATAAATCTTTTTGTTTTATTAAGAACATTATTTCTTCATATGGAGTACTGCATTTTGTATTACATAAGTGTTACCATAAAAGGGTATGCTTTAATTTTTTTCTGAAGTTTGCCTGTATGAGTCACTGCAGTAACAATATAAATAGTTATATTGCTATACTTTGGAATGCACTGTTTAGTCCAAAATTAATTTATGTACAAAGGTGTCTAGGAGATATAAATCTATAAACCTCTCAGACTTTTATTGTTTTCCTGTGTGAAACTGAGAGATTCAAGACCAAGAGACAATTTAATTATTATTATATTTATTATAAACAGCATGTTAAGCAATAAGGGAAATGTCCACCTTGATTATTAGAAAAATGCATGAATTTATAACAGCTGTTTTGTATAATGTAAAAGGAAAAAAGATACTAGAACGTATAGTAACATGTTTTCATTAATTTTCCAAGCTCACACTTATCCTGAAACATACCACTATTTTTTCTAAATGTCAAAACCAGAATTTGTGCTTTAGTCTTCTTTCAGAGATTTCACTGGTTCACCTTTAATTATCAATCATTGCACACCAGTGATTTTGATCTCTTACTGCCTTCATAATTATTAGTATCATTTTTAGATGTTGGAATATCACGTGCATTTAAACTTGTCCATAATTACATCCACATTTATTTATTAGAGACATTAAATTTAAAATTCATTTGTATACTATGTACATACACACACATAAACTTTAAAGACATAGATTTGCTATTATTGGCAAAAGCTGTCTGTCTTGTTATCAAGGAATATTTTATCACTTACATTGTTCACAATTATCAGCACATGGTGATAACAAAAAACAGACTCACATTCAGTCATTACCATTATTGTTTTAAACTCTGAGTATAATGCATATGATTACTGATTACATTTGAAGACATTTTGCTCCAGCTAGCCCAATAAGGTCGGAGCTTTCCTCACAGATTGTTCTTTGTAATGGCTGGTGGACATAATTTAATATCAGTTTTAGATATAGCAGTTTTCAGAATCATTAAAATATGAAAAGACAAGTATGTCTTTGAACCCATGAAATAGGATTTGTATAATTACAGACAAAATTTATGTTAATATATATATATATATATATATGTGTGTGTGTGTATAGATGAGATATTTTAAATGACCTCATATATGGCCTGGATAACTAGTTGTCACATTCTGGAAGTTTGCGTAATATAATGTCTGTAGTTAAGATATGTTAGAAAATAAATAATAGCTAAAAGATGAATTCTTAAAGTATATACTGTTCATAACATTACAATACATTACAATATCTATATTAACATCTCAATAATTAATAGAAAGAATATAACAACATCTAGTTATGGGAATCATCTTTCCTTATCCTATTTGCACTGTGTTTCTCAATAATCTGCCCTTCTCCACACTAACTTAGCTTTATGTCTTTGAAATTGTCACTTATTTATATTCTGGCATTTATGTTAAGTGTATAAAATTCTGTACATTTTTGCCTAGAATTTCTCATCTTCAATACATTATTTTCTCCTATGATTTTTAGATAAACTTTTTTTTATTCAAGTAATATTTTCTTAAGAAAAAATATGGAAATTTATGACCTATAAGAAAGAAAGTTGTCATATAAAATACATGTGCATTCATTGTCACATAAAAATATATATTTATTTTTTAAATGACCAGATTTTATAGTTGCAATCTTCCTATGTCTAATGCATTATGACATATTTTAGTGTAATGCTGAAATATAGGGTAGAATGTATCTTTTAAAAATTGCATTTTTGCTGTCTTTCATCAGAAAACAGTTTTTCCTTTTATTACATCTATCCTCCTTTATTGACCTCATCACTCTTCCTATAATTTTGTTTCAACTAAAACCAGATGTGGATTGTAGTTGCCATACTAATTAATATGAGATCAAAAAGTGACATGGAGTACTACTCAGTCACAAAAAAGGATGAATTAATGCCTTTTGCCACTATTTGGAAGGGACTAGAGACTATCATCCTAAGTGAAGTATCTCAAGAATTGAAAAACAAACACCACATGTACTCTCTAATAAACTGGATCTAATCAATGGGCACACAAGTACACAGAAGAAAGTAAAAGTCATTGGAAATCAGGCAGAGGGAGGAGGAGAAGAGGAAGGGCAAAAACCCACCTAATGGGTACAATGAACACTATTTGGGTGATAGGCACATTTATATCCCTGATTCAAGTCATGTATGAAAAACATCTGTACCCCCTTAATATTTTGAAATTAAAAAAATTAAAAATTTAAAACAGTTGAAAGTAATGAGTTAAACTCAGGATGTAGCCTGTCCATATCTATTGGGAACATCCATGTGGTGTAATAAATGACCCAAATAAATCTACTTCTAAGCATGATAATCCCCAACCCTCATCTCTTGGTAGAAAGTGAATAATATATTGAATTATAAATTGATTTTAGTAGGATTTGTGTTCAAAAAGAAACTTTCCTATTACATCCAAAACCAAAATGGATTATAATTCAGGAGCAAAGGGCTGTATTTGCGGGGGGAGGGTGTCTGATATGCTTGGACTTCTCTAAGAATAGAATTTTTAACCCCTGTTGATTCTTTGTAATCATTGAATTATTAGTAAAATTTATCATTGGTGTGTATAAGTCTGAACTAATATTTCAATCCTTTTTCTTATTACATAATGAATCCTTCAGATTGCATATGATTTGCAAAATAATCCCATTATTTTTAAGGTGGGATATGCTTGGATTATAACTTGCCTTCTCTTCTCCAAACCCTCTGCTAGTAATAGAAATGTAGAACCTATTCAATTGATGTATTTATTTTTATCGCTATTTTTATATTTATTATTATTTAAGCAATTCTGTAAATTCTATCAGCTTCCATAGTTCTTTTCAATTTTTCCTATTTTGAAAAATGCTAATATATTTAGAGATATTTCATTAGATTCAATGGGTATATCATATTCAAGAGTTTTTGTTTTTATTTGTTTGTTTGCTTTTGTTTAATTTTTCTCCTGCAATATTCAGTTCAGTTATAGCAGTTCCGAATGAAATTCAGTTACAAAGTCATGGCTGAATTACTTTTTAAATAAAAAGTTTTTCTGTAATGCCTTTGCAAAACTAATTCTGTGGATTTTAAAGTTGGAAGGTGTAGTATAAGAGAAGTTTTAAGCAGCCAAACATATATTTAAAGCAGGACAGATTTAAACACTCTATAGCTAGAGTAACTAAACTAAAGTTACTGTAACATTCTGACTTTTTCTTTTATTAGTCCTGGAAAAAGGGGGTAGAAGAAATTGCCTTTGAAAGTAGAGAGCAGCTGAAACATATCAGGTATATCTTGAATTAAAATGATCTACTATACTGCCAAGAAACTAGCAGCCTTGAATTGCTGTTCAGATTTGTTGTAGTTAATAATCCTGAGTGTTATAGGGTCATCTTTGAAACATATTAACTGCACTACACTATTAAATGTCTGTAGATGAAATGTGTGTTATTATGAATGAAGAATATGGGTCTATGAGCATTTTGGGGGTAATTTGGTTTCTTTCAGCATGATTTATATGTATGCACAGAGATAACTTAATCCATAAGAGATGTGCAAGTAATTTATTTCCAACCATTGAAGTAAAACTGGACAATAATTTATATGACTTTTAATGGGATACTGCAGCCAAGGCAGACATGACATTGAATGATACAGAATACTTGTCACTGTACTGTTTATCGTTGGCTTGTACACTTGGATGTCTTTGTTGCAACACCAAATTATTCCCTTTTCATATGTGCGAATCCAGACACATAGACATGCAAACATCCACAACATACACATTATCTTGGCATGGTTTCAAATAGAAACTAACTGCTTAATGATTATTGTTAGTCATTTTTACTTAAATTGCATAGGTACCGTATTTCAATCCAGAAATATATTATAATATCATCAGATGCTAAAATAAATAAATATTGGCACCTCACATAAAAACAGATTTTATTTCATAAAGTGTAAGATTTTCTTTCTTTCCTATTAAGGTCACCATAGAATTTTTCTCAGTGCATTGTACATTGGTTTCTTGTTATATACTTTGTTACATAGGAATGATTTATGAGATATTCCTATATTATTATCTTTTAATTATTAATCTTATGAAATATTACAATGAGCAAAAGAGAACAAGAATTGAATAGCTAATAAAATATATTTGGGAAAAATGTATTCCAATCTTACACACAACTTATTATACAAAATATAGTGTAAATAACAATTAGATTATCTAAATGTCAGGGATTATTGTATTTATTATTTAAAATAGCAGTGTAATGAAAACATATATTTATAATTTAACCTGAATTATGTTGGAAACAGAATTTAGTTCTTTAATATATGCCATCTATAGAAAAATTTACTTTGTCAGCCAACTTGTATCCAAGAAATCTCAATTGGCTTTCAAATATTGCTTTTGATTTTTTTCCTTTTATTGATACTAATTTATTTTTAACAATTAAATAATGCAATTATAGCCATAGGAAATCACAATTCCAACAAGCTTCAAAGTGATGCAATGTATTTTGTGTACTGAGAGATTACAAAAGTATCCCTGGTAATTCATGATAACTCTGCCCTGGGTTATGACAGGTGCTAGATTAAAGGATGGATAAAGGAAGCATCACTATGAGGGTCCAATAATAGTTTGGTGATCCATTGGTTGACTGTGGTTGAAACTTTTCTAATTTGAACTTACCTTTCTGCACATAAATATGAGAATTTGACTTAGGTAGTGTCTCTAATAAAATAAAAGACTTGACTAGTCTCTTGACTGATTAGGACAGTTAATTAAAAAAAAAAAAGTAAAGGCATTTGAATTGGATGATATGGGAAGGAAACTGATCTGTTCATAACAACTTGGGGCAGGGGATAATTATAAGCCAGTGTACTTTGTGGTGAATTTTCCACATCTGGGGACTAACAGAATCCTTAAATAACTGAAGGGCTATTTTAGGCCAAGAGGAGGATTGCTACTTTTAGGCTTTGTTAATGCATGTTTTTTTTTAACTCTATTAAATAATTAAAAATCCATACATTAAAAGATTACCCACCAAATTATTACATAAAAATCATAAATAATTACATTGATTTTCAAAGAATTATTATTTAAGCATTGTAAAAAATTAATTAAATTCCCCTAGGCATATCAATGATCAATAATGAATTGAATGTTTTTCTTTTAAATGAAACACATAACTTAAAAGCAGATACATTTCTGCAATGATTTAAATTTCACTCTGCAGACATTTAAATTTCTTTCAAATCTATGAACATTAGGAATTTAAATTATCTTTTCCAAAAGCCATGTAACATGCTTTTTATTTTTTTCTCTTCTTTCGATGCTTTTTAAATATTAACTTTTGTTGTATATCCATTTTACACTACCACATCTCTTACTGTTACCTGTAACTTAGAACCCCTGAAAAGCAGCCTTTCCTGCTCAACCTTCGTTGGTTGAAACTTATGATCCTGAATTTTACTCTAAAAATAATTATAACCAAATGTAAGTAGCTCCCCCTGGAAAATAAACTTATTAGGCTGACCTCAGATTTTGTTATTCTACTTATTAATAGTATGAAAGTGTGTCATTGTAATTTTAATTTTCAATTGTATGGTTCTATCTAAAAATAAAGTTGAACATATTATTATAAACTATGGACAATTGTGTCTCCTCTTATGTGAAATAGATTCTATTGTATTTTATTCTTTGACTCAAAGAAGTTTACATAGAAAATAAAATTCAAGATAGTTTTCTCCATCTCTGGATTTTCTTTTGAAAAATTAAATTAGCAATTTTAATACTAATCTATTCTTTTCTGAATTACGCTTTCAAACACCTTTGCTTCAAATTGGTTGTTAAAATTTATTTTATATGTTTTTCTAAAAATTTCATACATTTGCCTTTTCCCCAAGTCTTTATATTTATTGATATTTATCTGTCTCCTCTAGGAATAACAAATTATATGGTCCCTTTTTTCCAAACTGATTAGCACGTTCAAAGAGACCTAATCAATTTTCAATCTAATATTTCTGAGTTTATTTTTGTGTGCTATTATCCTTTCCATTTGCCTATTTGTTTTTCCTTTTTTTTTTTTTTTGAGACAGAGTCTCACTCTGTTGCCTGGGCTGTGGCATTAGCCTAGCTCACAGCAACCTCAAACTCCTGGGCTCCAGTGATCCTTCTGCCTCAGCCTCCCGAGTAGCTGGGACTACAGGCGCTCACCACTACGCCCTGCTAATTTTTTCTATTTTTAGTAGAGATAGGTTCTTGCTCTTTCTCACGCTGGTCTACAACTCCTGACCTCAAGTGATCCTTCTGCTTCAGCCTCCCAGAGTGTTAGGATTACAGGCTTGAGCCACCGTGCCCGGCCTTTCTTTCTCTTCTTCATTCTCTGTGTTTTTATTTTAGTTTTTTTATCTTATCTTCACTTTAATAAATATAGAACAATATTTTGACATTCATTCATTATTAGAAGAAACAGAAATTTAAGAATAAGAGTGATTTTCTCAAATTAGGAAAGGATGTATTTAGAAAACAATAACAATAAAGTTAACTTTATACCTAACGTTAAACTTTTGAATTGTTTTCTCCTAAAATGGAAGACAGATTTGTTAGCTATTCTATATTATATTAATGCTCTACTCATTGCAATAATCTAAGAAACAACAAAATGAGGTCACTAATTTTTTCTTCTGGTTATTCTAAAAATGCTGAGTAAAGAGTCTTAACTTCTCTAACCAATATTGTAGATTTTTCTATTTCATCCTTAAATCTGCCAATATTTTTCATGTATCTTAAGGCATTATGATTAGGCTTTTATTGTTTATGATTACTATATCTTCCTTAAGAATTGATCATTATATGTGCTCATAAAATACCCATCTTTATTTGGGGTAATTATTTATTTCCCTCTATCTGTATTAATCTAGTCATACTAGCCTTACAGTCTACATGGTATATATACTTCATACATTTTACTTCAGTTTTTTTTACTTTTATACCTAATAATTATTTTAAAGTTAGCCCTCGTATGCTGATATTTTAATCATTCTGAAAGTCTCTTCTTTTTAATTGTTGAATTTATTCCATTAATAACCAATGCAATTATTGATATGGTTAAATTTAGGTCTAATATTCAGTTTTGTAAGGTGCTTGTTCTTGCTAACACAGATAATACTTTTTTAAGGCTGCTAATAGTACATTATGCTATTCTGAATAAAATACCAGAGAAAATATTTATTGTTTTGTTATGCTACAATTAAAATATTGTATATTTCTGTCCCATGATAATTTTAATATTTTTAATTTTAAAATTTAATATTTTTAATTTTAAAATTTAATATGTTGAGAAATATGTAGTGTGTTCTTTTTTGATGGGTTAGTCTTTAATCCAGTGCATGAAGTTTTTTGTGGGTTTAATTTTTTATCCTCCACATCCAGTCATGAATGCCTTTAAAATTTCTTTTATTCCTTCTGTATCTGATTTTATTTCCTTCTTTCATCTCATTTTCAGGAATTAAATAATATTACTCTCTTTTGTGTATTATTTTAATGAGCTGTTTATTTGTATTGTTTATTACACATCTCTGGCTATTGTACATATCCGTCATTTTTTTCTGTAGTTTAATTAATTTTACCTTGATCTTTATTAAGTTTTTTCTGTTGATAATTAGAATGCTTTTGACAGAAAATAAAAACCGTCATTCAAAATTAGTTAGACTCTAAGGACAATGGCCTCTCTTTCTTAAGAATTCTTGAGAACTAGTGACCTTCAGGTTGATTCACTGACTCAATGATTTCATCAAAGCACCATGTTCTTTCCATCCTGCTGTTATTAGTTTTTGCTTCATGCCCAAATGCTAGCAAGATGGCAAGGTCAGTTTCAACCACTGCAAACAGAATCAATAGTATTCAGACAAAGAAAATAAATCATTCTTTCCTATGACTTTTCTTAACATTTTATTGGCCAGAATTGCTACATATCCGTGCTACAGCAAATATGTTGTAAAAATAATAAAAATACCTCCTATTAATTCCAAAGCTGAAACTGGAAGTCAATTCAGGTTCTCTGAAGCACAGAGTTCTGGAGCAAAGAGATAGCTGAAGTATCTCTTATTAATATTACAGTAAATTATCTGATATGGTGGTAAAAAGGGTGCTCTATATGCAATCAATGATTTCTAACATATTTCATTTTCAAAGAATTATTTTGCTTTGCTCTCAGTTGTTCTGTTAAATGAGAAATTCATCATTACAATCAATATTATGAATTATTATTTAAAAAATTTTAATATTGTCTAGTGAGTACAGTTGTTTTTTAAAGTGTGTAGCTTTCAATACATATATTTATAATAATGTCCATTAATCTGCAGTAACAAGTATGACCACAATTTGGTCATACCAAATAAATCTTTGTGAAGGTTTATTCTAGATATCATAAATATTTAGATCTGTGGATACATATAAATGTATAAGTATCTATCTCTCTATATATGTCTTTACTTATATACACTTAACACATGTGATGAAGATATGTTATATATCTATCTCTATATAACTATTTTGTACAAATTGCTAGACATTGTATTTCTTGTGTTTTGTAATAGTTGTTTTAACTATTTAACATTTTATAAATTAGACCCATTTAATTTCTAAGTTTTTAAGTTCCTGTAGTTTCTGTGACCTAATGCAACATAAGGTCTATGTTAAGAATGTTTCAGGAATGATTCAGATGAAGAGTTTATTTCTCTTTTCCCAAAGACAATGACGTATTATGTAAATTCCAAGTATTAGTGATTAAAATGTGAAACCTCACTTTCTGTCCTAGTTAGTCTAGGTTCTTTGCTAGCTCCTAACCTCAAATGAAATCTATCCTGTCTGCTCTTTAGCATGGACAAGTATGATTTTAAATATAGTGTTATTTTATTTAAAATAAATAAAATTGTGCTATGGTTTAAATATGCCCCCGAAATTTTAAGTATTGGAAGCTTAATCCCCACCGTGCCATCATTAAAGTGACAAAAAAATCACACTGACACAAGTAGACTTCCTATTTGTAACTTCTTTAGTGTAATAAGATTAAAATTTTTAAGTTTTAATTAATGGTGTTTAATCGAATTTCTGAATTACATTTAGATTTATCAGCAAATCCATGAAAATAAAAAAAGTCATGCTACGAAGTGGAAAGCTAATGATAGTCTAGTTAAAGTGACCTGGCTTTAAATCCTGGGTCATTCATTATCTTTAAAAACTTGGAACAACATTTAATCTTCCTTTAGTATCATTTAAAATTTTTTTTTTTAACTTTTAAGATAGTTAAAGGAAATGCATGTAAATATTTTACCAGAGTGATAACATAGTATGGTTTTTAAAATGTGAGATATTTGATTTGTTTTTTATATTTAGTTTCGAAAGTGTAGCTGAATTTTTTTTTTTTTACCATACTATTCTATTTTAAAACCACATTGTACTATGGCTCAGTAATCTCACAATAGGAACGGACATCACAATTCTTTACCAACCAGTAAAGTCCAAAGCAACCTATTTAAGAGCTTAGAGTGAGACTTTAGGTTTGCTTTGGTCCCAGAAGATTGTCCTGATATGACCTGTGACTAAATGTATCTACTGATAAGTTCTCACCTCTGATGAAACAGAGAAAGAGCAGTGGTCTCAAGAGATCTCAAAGGGTAAAAGTTCTTTCTTTTTCTTGACAGTATTAGCAGTCCTACAGGAAAGGTGAAGGTGCATCATCCTCTAAAAATGAGTTCACACAAAAGGGCATTGGTGGGAAATGTGTTAAAGAGTTTATTACTGCAGAGTGACTATTCTTTAGAAAAATTTAAAAAAAAGATTTCTGTACCTACTGTCTTTGAGTTGAATTCTTTTAGAAATATTAAATGCATACTACACTATCACACCAGTATTCCCTTGTATGTATATTTTGTCTCTTCATTTATCCATCAATGGATACTTAGGTTGCTTCCACATCTTGGTTATTGTGAACAATACTGCTATGAGCAAACATCTGTTCAAGTCCCTACTCTCAATTCTTTTGGATATATACTCAGAAGTGGAATTGCTGGATCATATGGTAATTCTCTTTTTAATTTTTTGAGGAAATGTCTCACTGTTCTAGTCTGATTAGGTGGAAGCATCTCCTATTGTGAACTATGACTTACACAGAATAGGCACTACTGAGTTTCTCAAAGGTGCTTTTCTTATCATAAAATTCTTTATTGCATTAATGAAGGAAGTGTCTTTTAGGTCTTGCTGGTGAACATAGGCAGATAATGGGTTTTCTGGTCTTATTCATTCTAACATGCCTACCTCTTTAAGCTTCCCATCTCCTTCAATTCTCTAGTGATGCCCTTCTAGAAACTCATTTACTGTAATCCACAGATACAGTCACTCTTTAAGGAGCAAAGAATAAGTCTTTGACATAACAGCAATATATCCTCTAAAAGTTAAAGGAAACAGCTAGAATAGTAGCTGAAACAACCATTGGCCTTCTCATGAGAATTTCATGTGGTCTAATCCACACTGTTATTTTTTTTAAACAATATAACCTCATTTATTTCTCCATGTTAACATGGAAAGTTTAAGATATTATATGTTGGCATGGCTACAGCCTATTCATATTAAAGAGCTTATCTTCTTTTTTGTGTTTAGTTTTTATGTACAACATGATGTTTTGAGATATATATATATATAGTGAAATAATTATTTGAGTCAAGCAAATTAATATATCCGTTATCTCACAGTTACTGTTTTTGTGTATGGTAAAAGTACCTGAAATCTACTCTTTTAGCAAGTTTCCAATATCTAATACAATATTATTCATTATAGTCTTCATGCAGTATATTTCTAGACTTATTTATACTGCATAATTGAAACTTTGTAACTTTTGATCTTCATATCTCTGTTTCCCCCACCCTATGCTACCCTTGGTAACTACATTTCTATTTTCTGTTTTTATGTATTTGAGATTTGTCTTGTTTTAGATTCCAGGTCCAAGTGAGATCATGCAGTATTTTTCTTTCTGTGTCTGGCTTATTTCACTTAGCATACCTTGGCAAGGATTTTTTGGATATCTTACCAAAAGCACAGGCAACAAAAGCAAAAATAAACAAGCGGAACTACATGAAACTAAAAAGCTTCCACACAGCAAAACAAACAAATAAAAACAAAAAGAAAAAAATCAACAAAATGAAAAAGTAACTTACAGATTCGGAGAAAATAGTTACAAACCCACTGTCTTTTGAACAGCATCCTACCATACACATAGACAATTGTCAAGGTCTCAGACCACTGAGATCTGAATTATCCAACTCTTGTTTTCTACTAACAGATACTTAGGTTGAAATTTGTTTAGATTCTTGTTTCAAATTCTGATGAGATGAATAAAGCTCTATATATTACATTGTTATTGATTCCATAACTTCCAGAGGGGATGGTGTCATAGTGCACTTTTCCTAATTTCAATTTGTATGTAATACTAATTATATTTTGTATACTTGGAATCCCCAGCTCCCGCCCGAGTTGACAAGTTTATGATATGTAAAACTACTTCCTCTTTTAAATATATATCTCTGAATTTCATCTTAAATGAATTGAATACTGATGGAATCTTATTCCCTTTATATTTTTAGGATATGCTTGAATTTTGACTCATGAGTTAATATTCAGTTTCCACTTACATAAAATAAGAACCAGCATTTTAATTATAGTATAATTAATATAGAACCTTGATTTCTCAGAGGCCTTTGGAGAAATAAAATAGCCATTACCTCACTGCTGTGCACATTTGAAGTTCCAAACCAATTTAAAAAATTATAAAATCAGTATAGCATATAAAATAAAATACAATAAAACTTTAAAAATATGAAAACTGAAAATATGTCAAATATTATATCTTTTAACCATTCACTGGAAATTCAAATTAATTTCTTTTTACATACATATATGATTTTCAAATTATCTAGGCATTCTCAGAACTATTTTCATAATACATACTGTTTTTATAATTAAAGTATATTTCAGTAGGAGTACATTGATATAAAGGTTTAGTTATCTGGTTTCATTGCAAAAATGTACATTCTTATATTGAACCAAATATGTCAGACAGAAAATTCTCAATTGTGTATCCTGTAGTAGTGGTACTTATTAGAATAGTACACCAAGACAAAAATGTTTTCTTTGCATTAAGGTTAACTGATAAGTGGTCAGTGTCATGATTTAATATTTTGTTACCTTTGAAATTTTAAAAATGTAATGATAATTTGGAATTAATGTTATATGTTGATAAAACAATGATATGTACTTCTTACCAAAGAAGCAATATATGGCTGACCTCCCACCTTTCTAGAAGCTGGGACATGGTTGCTAAACAATATTTGAAGACATGAGACTCAAGCCCAAGTCCTTTCCAATTTATTCCCATGTAAGTCATCTTCCTCACAACATAGTTAAATTTTTATTTTTGAGCTTAAATCCCTTCTTTGCAAAATGGTAGTAGAAAAATCAGTTGGGTTTTTTAGTTTCATATATAGGTGTTCAGTATCATCTTTCTGGTGAAAATTCAACAAAATATACATTCAAACAAAATGACTAAATATTAACCAATTGCATTTATAATCTATCTGTACAGATATAGAATATACATAGATATAGATATGTATAGATATGTTTGTTTACCAGCCCAGATATTCACCATGACAGCAGAAGGATTTCAGGCTATATTTGGCCTATTGTGATGCAACTGGTGAATTCTCAAAATTGATGTATAAGCTGGACACACTCCTATTCTTATATATAACTCTGATGGGAAGAGCTGAATGATATGTATATTTATTATCTTAATTTCATATTCAATGTGTTAAGTTTTTACTGTGTCTACTTAATCTTAAGTGTGAACTACTCTTCTCAGAATTCTCTTCACTCAATAAACCTAGGTTATGTTTGAGCACAATAAAAATTTTTATGAGATTTGGCATACTATGCAGTAATAATTAAATATTTTATATTAAAAACATAGGTAATAAGTAGTCAAAACATAACTGCCTAATTATTTCAAGACATTTTACTATTCTGTGTGTTCTGAGGTTATAGGTGTTAGCTGGCAGAGGACTATTAAACAATATTGTTCACCATTGCATCTGCGTAGTGGAACTACTATATAATGGCAAGCCATTGTATAATAAACATATTAATATATTCACAATTTTGCAGTCAGCAACTTCATGTTGATATTTTGAAATCAGCCATCCTGGAAGTATTTACACCATTAAAATTAGCAAAACCTACTATTATATCTTGATTAGTTGCTTTGTGATTATCTAGACATGAAAATAATGGAGAAAATTTTAATCATGTAGATTAGAATTAAATATGTGTCATATCTGTAGTGGTTAATTTATAAATATCACAAGAAATTCCTCAGAGAATTTACCCATAGTCAATTCAGAGCAATTTTTTTGCTGTTCAGATTAAGTTCAATTTCTTATGAGCCATTTAATAACGTACAAGGGGAATATGTAATCTTTCTACCTCTGTTGCATAGCGTGAACAATTGAATACCCACTCATTAACCCCATGCTTCATTAACCCATGCAGCTAGTTTTAGGGCTCTAACTAAAATATCTGCTTTAATATTCAGATAATTTTTCAGGGCCACCAAGTTTTTTGGTGGGCAGCCATTTTCCCATTTTATTTATTCAACTATTTACTCACAGAGGTTTTCATATGTGGATATTTTCAAATTTCTATTCATAGCTGGGAAAGTGAATCCTATTGAATGTCTGTCCCCATAGGCCCTGGGAGGTAAAATAGGTGTTAACTGTGAAGAATACCTGTGCTATTCTAGCCATACTACATCCTAAGGCAGAAGAAATTTTAGAAATAATTGAAAATTCGTACAGGTTGAGTATCCCAAATTTGAAAATCTGAAATCTGAAATGCTCTAAAATCCCAAGCTTTTTGAGTGCCATTATGATGCTCAAAGAAAATGCTCATTGGAGCATTTCAGATTTCATATTTTTGCATTTGAGATATTCAACTAGTATAACGCAAATAATTCAAAATCTGAAAAAAATCCAAAACTCAAAACACTTCTGGTGACATGCTCATTGTAGATTGCTATTTGTGTGATTATTTTTTTCTTTTCACACAGTTCTAAAGTTAATAACATGTGGCAGACTTTATATTTTATTATCATTAGATTATAAACCTTAGATTCTAAATTTTATGTTGTAAATGTATAAAATGTGTAAAATGCATTGCTGTGTTCAGGCATTAAGGTTTATCACATGTCCTACTTGCTAAAGCAGCCGTCAAAAGCAGCTAAAGTTCTCAAGCACACAATAGGAATCCTCAGGGCAAAAATTGGTCTTGGTGCTCTCTTACTGCCAAGGATTGATGGTTTGGTATTTGTACTTTCCTTAATTTTACGTAAATTCACCATTGGATTTTAAAGTATGTTTTTGAATATTATACCATATATTTTAGTGGTGACAATCTTTCAGTCTTTGTTCAGAGAACTTCATCTCCTGAATTTCTAGAAACAGAAGAGAGAAGCCCGTTGTTATGGTCCAATTCATCTAAATATCCTTAATCAGGTTGAATAATTCTTTTGTGAAATCGTAATCAATAAAGTTCAGCCACTCTAGTTCATTAGGTGTTTCTAGTTTGATGTGTGCTGGACCAGAATAACGAATGGGACACAGTAATTCTTAGAGAAATGCTTGATATATTTTGGCATGTGACTACTAGATATCACATAAATAGAACTGTTCATTTTAACCTAACTTTTAACTAAGATATTTTAGATTAGTCCTATAATTTAAACAAATATTAAGTAATGCCTAGAAGTTCCAGACATAGTTTTAAACAAAATCATTTTAGTAATAATTTAAGGACAGTTCTCTGGTAGCCTTGAACTGATCCAGTTCTCTTCCTTTCTTGCTCATAGTTCTCAAAAATAACTTCAGAATGCACTGGTTATGCAATCTCCCGAGGTAGACAGGAACTTCCCTGGACAGCCCAGGATTTGTTCCTGTCTCCTGTGGAATCAAGATGTCTTTCAAAGTTTTTCCCAGTGAGTCCTGTTGTCACTGAAGTTCATAACCCAGTGAGGCCTGCCTTTGGGGTCCCTTGAGTGTGGTGCAAGTGGGGCACACACAGTCGAGACTCCATCCTCCATGCAGAAGATATCTTGAGCCTTGGGGGACCAGCTGGCAATGAAACCTAGTCTTTTTTAATCCTTTGGTGCCTATCAGTAAGTAATAAATCCACTTCATATAATTTTCTGTACGTAAGTGTGTCCTATCCATCAGTCTTAAACAAGTAAGTAACCAGTACACAGTGAGCCTGCCCCACAGTAAAAAAGCTATTCAGGGACCAAACAGTGAGAAACTAGAAGAGCTTCAAGATGTGAACACTGTCATACACATCAGTGATTCTCAACATTTGGTAAAGTCTGGAAATATTTTTTGATTATCATAATTGACTTATAGGTGCTACTGTCACCCGGTGAGTAGTCAGGGGATGCTGCAAAACACCCTACAGTGCACATGACAGTCCTTCCCCCGTCCCCATTCCTCACCCCAAGCAACAAAGAATTATCCAATCAAAATTGTCAGTATTACTAGGTCCAGAAATCCTATCATATATTTATGTGATTTTATAGACAATGTTATTAATCACAGGAAAAGTAGAGAGGAGGTAGCCAAATAAAGTTTAAGCATTATGGGGAAAACACTATGGGCAATACACAAGCTAAAGGGAGATGAAGACGATTTAAAAATCATGTGATATAGGGAAGAAGCAATTTTAGCAATTCTAAGGAGGAAATTTAAGACACAGCCAAAAACAGAGAAAGCAAAAATAGAGAGAAATCATCTAATCAGGCCCAAAGGTATAGACAGTGAAATCAGACAGATAACATACACAGTGAAAAAATATAATCTAGAGGGATGAAACCTACATAAGATGTAAACTTCTAACAAAGCAGTTTTGTTTTTAATTCTCTAAAGCATTTTTCCTTCCAAATTTCCAGCTCTTTGAGAAAAGGCTGTTATATAAATTGTGCAAAACATGCAAAATACGTAAGAAAGAACACTAAGTTCAGAAGTAATAAATATTGATTAAATGCTCTGTTTCTCTACCAGATTTAAGCAATAAACGAGTATCTCTAGCTCAAATATAATTAGCTTTTTTCCTGCTAAATAGGTTGTTTAGCATTTCATTGTATTACAGGGTATATAAGTGGGTCTTGAAAATTTCTTCAAAAATTGGTTTGATGTCATCTCACAGATTTGGTGAGAACATTTTCATACATTGCGTTTTTCTTCTCGGCACTGAATGGTCACTAGAATTTACAATGGTAAGAATGAACTTACCTATAGTCTGTCTCTAACTCTAGCTTGTCTTTATCTGAAATTAAAATATATTTGGATAATTCTGTGTTGAGTATATTGAAAGTTAAACCTCTGTTAAAAAATCTGTACTTTCCAAGATTGTTTTTATCAATCAATGACTTAATTCAGTATAATTTCAGTCTCAATTACCTTGTAGAAATTCAATTGCTTTCTACTTTAAACAGTTTACTTCTTATATGTAGCATAAATGTCAACTGGTGAAAATATTCTTCTACTTATAGAAGAAGATATTATAACGTGTCATTCTGATCTAGGGCCAATAGGAGAACTAAATTATCTTTGCCATTAATGCTAATGTTGCAGTGGTAATTACCACATACATCTAGTGAAATCATAGTTTGAGAGCAATTTCCTACTGAGGTGATTTCCACCTAGATTCATTGCTTTGTAATTGGTTAAGTAGTAGCAGGCAATATTTGAAGAAAACAGAAAACAGCTTGTATTCATGTAAGGATCTGTGGACGACTCTATTCCTGAGAAACAAAAACAGAAATGTACTCCCATCCTGGGATTTAACCTCATGAATGTATTAATAGATAAGTAAAAAAATTATGATTTCAGAATGTATATAAGATGTACAAATAATGGCTTTGGAATGTAATATTTCTAATGAAATTTTGGCAAGGCATAACATATCTTTGAAGGATATATTTTCCTGATTTGTGTACTGTCTTATAGTACTGCTTGATAAATGTTTGCTTATTTCTTTTTCTTTAAATTTTGCATAAGGCTTAATGCATTCTTTATTTTCTTTAAAGAATGCAATTCTCTGAAAATTATTTAAGAAATTAACAATATAATATGTAAAATGTAAATATATTTTCATTGTTTATATTATTTTATATGTTAAAACACTAGAAAAATTATTCAAATTATTAGTTATCAGAGACCTTCTAGAACTATGCATGTCATGCTAATTTCCATGAACACATATATATCAAGATGACCTATGTTTGTGATATAAAGGTACATCTATAGTTAATACCAATTAGATGGTGAGTACATGTGGTGCTTGTTTTTCCATTCTTGTGATACCTCACTTAGTAGAATGGGCTCCAGCTCTATCCAGGATAATGCAAGAAGTGCTAGATCACCGTTTCTGTAATGATCAAGTGAAGAGTATGGTACAAGGGAGAAATTATGTCTGCTTTGTTTCTGTTTTTATTCTTTCTATAAAATAGAAACCCCAAATATGTTACAATATGTCAAACATTACTTTAAAGACCATTTTATAGAACTATTTGGCTGAAAAGAATATCTTAGAAGTTACTCTGGAGGTCTTTATGTGTAAATTGTTTGCCAGCTTGGAAGTGAATCATTAAAAATATGATTGAAATGTGTGTCCTTGCACTTTAAAGACTCCAATTAACAAAATTTTAACATAATACTTTTAATATATGAAATACTTAAAACCTTCACTATGATTGATAATATGGACATAGTCTTGGAATTATTTTAACTATATAGTAGAATAAAATGTACTTGTTTTATTCATCTTTTTAACAATTAGTATACAAACTCTAGCTAGCCCCTTCTCCAAATGTACTCCACTTTTAAAATCCTCCCCAAATATGGAATACAGTCTTTTTATATTCTTAATGCCCTATCTCACACTTTATAGCTTTTTGCCCTCCATATATAACTGTCAAAGTGTCGAAGTATTACTTTTTTCATTATTGTTGTAATCATTATTACCATCATCACTGACATGTCTCCATATTATATTTGTATCAATATCTACACATCTATCTATAAAGCCTCAGCACAGAGTCCAAACTCTGAACTACTATGAAATAATATTGTTTCTAATAAGGAATATCTAGCCTTCCCATAGAAATCACATGGGAGTAACTATTTTTCTTGAGAAAGTACATCAAATTTAAATGCTGCTGTGAGAAATGCCTTTGCCTTTCCTAGGTCTCTTTGTTTTTATAATAATGATGTGTTCTGTGTTTCTCTGCCAAAAGTTCCTCTTTATGTAAATTCATGTAAACATAAGTCATATATTTGTAAAAAATATGTCAGAATTCTGCTTGAATTGCAACAATGGGTTGGCCCATTTTACTTGCAATAGTTCATTAGCTGAAGAAAACAAAACTTCTCTTTTCCAGCACCCAGAAAAGTGATACTTGCCTTTTTTAGGTACCTGATGTTGTTTGTTAAAGAGGATGCTGATACTTTCAGGTAGTGAGAGCAGAATCTGACACTGTAATTTATAGAAATAAAATGAGACTTAAAGTATTTCACTCTATTATTGAACTCAGTTGCTTGATGCCTACTGATTTCAACTGAGAAAATCCAATTTTGAATTTACTCCAAAAAGGGAAGGTTAAATTGCTTTTGAAAGACCTTAAAATATTTCTATATTTGTATTTACACCATGCACCTATTATTTATTTATTTAAATTATACATTTTTTGAAATGAAATAATCCATCATATTTAGTCTCTTTTACTCTCCTTATAGTTATTCTAAGCATTTATATGTTCCAAATATTACTTTTTCAACTTTAAAAATCCATTATCAATATAATATCACATTGTCTAGGAAATTTGCCTAAAATGTTTTATAGCAGGGTTGGCTATTATCATGGACTGTGATTCTCAAAAGCAGAACATAAGATGATAATTCACATAATATAATTTATTAGAAATATTCCCTGGCAAAACTGGTAGAAGAATGAGTAATTGTTGCGAGGTGTGCAAGAAAATTAGGCAAGTATAGTATCAGGCAGAGTCTAACAATTTATGATTTTGACTCAATTCTGCATGGGCGTTCTGAGGTCAGTGTGGGCTACATTTCAAGTACACCCTGATGGGAAAAAAGGGATTTGGGACTTGGTCTCTGTTTGGGGAACACGAATTCTCAGATACTTGTGACTCTTCCAGCACTAGCACAGCAAGTTCTGGAAGCTTCTGGGAAGTTTTATCACAAAGAGATGCAGATGTTGGCTGTTGGGGGGGAGACGGTGACGTGATGAATTTGGTAAAAAGATTTGGGAAAAAAATGGGTGAGTGTGATGGGACTTTTAAATACAGCATTATTTAATAAAATTTTATCTAATACTTTACCCAGTATCAAGCTTCACCACTTTCTAATTCAAACATTTCAACCTAATTATTTTCACCCACCTAGGTAACTTTACAATTAAATTAACTTGTTGTTATTATGTTAATGAATAGTATAATTGTCCATCTAGAAATTTCTTTTTTGGTAACTTGTTCCATCTACCTGATATTAATCCTAGGATTCTTGTAATGGAAATTATATTACTA
Organism: Lemur catta; assembly: GCF_020740605.2. NCBI lineage: Eukaryota > Metazoa > Chordata > Mammalia > Primates > Lemuridae > Lemur > Lemur catta. The sequence continues at coordinate 45,563,307 of NC_059140.1, forward strand.
CTATTACTATGGCTACGATTAATATTAGAGTTATTATAATTGTATAGGCAGATAGCAGACTAGTAGTTGTAAGGATATAGAGATCTGGTATTATTTTTATTTAATTGTGTATTATTCTGAAGCTTCTCTAGAATTAAACACACACTTATTTTCTTCAGTGTATTAATTATAGTATTGTGACAATAATGTGTGCCTATGGTTAAATAATACAGGCATAGTTGTTTCTTATAAAGATGTATGGACACATTGGATTAAAATAAAAACAGGAAGAAATTTTCTGGTAAAGAAGTAATGTACACATTTGTGTGTGCATGGACAAAAGAAACAGTCAATCAGAGATACTTACCTATCTCTACATATGTATCCATATCTCATCTATCTTTCCATCTGTCTTCCCTCCGCATATTACTTTTTAAACATTCATGTAATCTTTGAAAATCTTTCACTTTGGATATTTTATTGTTTCATTTAATTATATCTGTTGAGTGAAATAAGTCTTACAAAAATCTTCCAGTATTATTCATTCATTATTTACTATCATGTTTCTAAACTATTTAATATTTGATCCTTTTAAAGTTTATGTAAACTAGTGGCACCCAATCTCCTCTGTCTTCTTTATTTCTGTTCTGTTATTTCGAAAATATCTTAAAAAGTAATTGACTGTCATGTAGTCACAGCTTTTTCATCCTTTATTTTTAAAGTTAATATGCATTTCTTTCAAATTTGCTTCCCAGGGTCTTCCTGAGTTTGAAGTTCCTTTTATTGCTTATTTTTTATTTGTAATGTTTCATTCCCCAATCAATACCGAAAACCACTTAGAGAGGACTTGCTCACAGCCAGACACTAAGACAATGACATTGTATTAATACTTAATTATTTATAATTGTTGAGCTTATTTGCAAAACATCAATAGTACAAAAAAAAAGTTTTAGATTTAAATAATTGCCAAACAAGAGGGCCTTAAACATCCCCCTCAGTTTGACTAAACTTTAGACAGGTTTCTTACTGAATATAGTTTCCTAATCTCTCTTTTCTTAGGGCATTTACTTTAGAAAACTTGCAATTGTGAATTATTTCTGTGTCCCTTTGAAATGTAAATCTTCTCCCAGCCTCTTGCCAATTTTACAACTCAGGATTGTCTTTCTCAAGGACCTAAGAACCATCCCATTAAAATGCAATCATCAAGAAAGATAGGGCCCCTATTTCCCAGTCTCTGTGGAAGGGAAGGAGCCTAACTTCCGTGAGAATAATTAGCAAGTACAGATGGCCTATTCACATGCAATAACCTCCCCATTAATGTCCTCCTGGGCTGCAGGTACCGTGGCAGAGTTGGCCCTCCACCGACAGGCCTCTGTCTGGATGGCCCCAGGCCCTGCCTAGAGTCTTGGGCTGGATCATTGCATAGGACAACAGACACAGATCTAGCGACAGCCAATCCTGGGTTTCTGCAGCTGACACCAACCTATGCTCTCAGGAGCATCCAGTACTTTCCTGCTAGTTTACCCCAGTGCCTACAAACTTTCTTCCCTTTTGTTTCAGTTGAGTTGGGTTCAATCTCTTTCCCTTATTTTAATAGTCTTGATTAAAGTGTTCCATGCTTGTCTAATCTAGCCAGAACAATTTTTATCTGATATTGCAAAAATATTTTCAAAGCAGAAGAAACACAATAAAAAAGTCAGTTTGGACACACTTTAAATATATAAATGTGATATTAATTTATTGTGTACTTCAAAATGGCTAGAAGATTTAGAATGTTCCCAACACAAAGAAATGGTAAATGTATGAGGTGATGGATATCCTAATTACCCTGATTTGATCATTACACATTGCAGACATGAATCAAAATGTCACATATACCCAACAAATATATGCAATTATTATTTATCAATAAAAAATTAAAAAATAATAATAAGGCCAATCTTGGTTAATAGTTCTAATTTGTAATAATAGCTTTAATGAGATAAAACTCACATTCAGTAATATTCATGCTGTTACATTACATAGATCAGGGATGTTCTTGGTATATTCACAGAGTTGTGGATATACTATACATACATCACTACTCTACTATACATCACTACTATATAGTTTTTATCACCTCAAAAAGAAACACTGTATCTATAAGCAATCACTCCAAATTTCTCCTCAACCAGACACTGGCAACCATGTATGTCCCTATGGGTTGTCTATTCTGAAAACTTCATATAAATGGAATCATACAATATATGGTATTTTTTGATTGGCTTCTTTCACTTTTTAAAAAGATTCATCTATATTGTAATATGTGTCAGTGCATATCCATCTTTTTTCTGAAAAATGCAATACAGGATTTTTAAAAAATTGCCATTAGATTTTTATTACATACTCATACATATTTCAGACACAAGTCCTTCCCAGTCTATCCCCATAGTGGGAATAGACTGTTTAAGTTGCATTTAAATAGAGAATGGGAAAACAAAGCTTATCATCTAGAAGAAAAGAGATATGCATTCATTCATTCATTCATCATGAGAGATATTCATTCATTCATTCATCATGAGAGATGTGACTGAGTCAGGTCAGATGAAAAAGGGAGAATACAACTTCTGACTATGAGATTTTCACTCATAAATACTTAGTAACAATATATTTAATTTATTTAATATATTTTAATTAGACTGAACTAGTATTCATTCTCTGATGAATCTTAGCAGGTGGGCAGAAATGATAGAGGGCTGTGTAGACATCACTAATATCCAGAGATTTCCATGCCATGTGGTTTCCTCAATCAATGGTTTAAAAATACAAAATAATTTTGAAAAATTGAGAAAAATTAATATTTATCAGCAAGAATATTTCTACCACATTACAAATTTCTGCAGATATTTCCTCATCCTCAATCAACATTTTGGCAGAATTAGAAAAATTTATATGTTCCATTCATCTTAAAATAATCCTTTGTGTGCAATGGTAATGATCAAATTACTTTACAGTGTTGTTAACAGAGTAATACGCCTCTCCTATTAAAGAGGTGGTTCCTGTGAATCAGCTTAGTACTGAAATTCATTCGTTTCTAAAAATTTTCCAAACTTATACTCCAATTTGCCAGTGTTTTCCATTGTAATTTGCTAACAAACAGATCCGTAGGTAACATATCATATCAAAAGAGGTAGTTATGAGTGTATCATTAAAATTTCCATGTCTCCCTCACTCTCACCCTAGTTTGTCAAAAATTGCCTTTCTGGTTCCTCCCTACCCACTTTTTTGTAAAGCAACTACCTCTTTAAGAATACTAGTATTCCATCTGGATGTTATTTCAAGTTCCATTTATCACCTAGGTAACAAGATAAAGTCCAGTATTATTTGATAAGGGTCAGCAGAGAAGCCAATTTAAGCCACCCACCCACATCCACACCCACACCCAGACCCCCCTACACACTCTACTTACATTTCAGGGTAGCATATTATAAAATGCAGGTTGGGTTTAAATTGAATAATTCAGCTAATGGAATAAACAACTCATTGAGGCTGTAGCTTGAAAACTATTGCTTGGCATTCAAATCTTAAAGCAGCTTTTAATAGCCAAAGGGATAAATAGGTTTCCGAGCTGCTGCTTCTTTAATTTCTTATAGCACGATGGAAAGTGAAGAGCAAAACCCACATCCTTGAAAAGCTCTTTTCCCTTGGCTTAATAACAGTGGATTTTTGTTTCTCTCTTTTTCATGCTCTCTCTCTAACTCCTCCCCATGTTTCTTAATAGAAATCAAGGTGCTCCAGTCTTAGCTTGACTGTATTTCCTAATATACTCAGTGACTGCACACTGGCTCACTCTGCTGCAGCCAGTCTAAACTGGTCATTTTTCCCAATCCCCTTCATAAGCATTTGTATCCATCTATAGACAGGGCTTCTTACATGCCAGAAATTCTCCTGGTACCTTATGGTAGTCAGTAATTCTACAGGAAACTGTATGCAGTATGTACTGTTATTATCCCAATTTTACAGATGGGAGAATTAAAGCACAGAGTGGGTTAAGTAGCTTTCCCAAGGTCACCGATTTGGTATGTGGTGAAACCAGGATTCAAACTTAGGCTGTCTGTGCTTTTGACAATTATTTTATGCTGTCCATCATTAGGATGTTTCTTCCTTCCTATTCTAAACACTACTACATTCATTGTTGGAGGCACTGAAATCTTAATATTCATGATACCCTCTTCTTGGGGAATATCCATCTTCAATTTACTTTATTAATACATTCTCATGTCCCATGATGGATTTGCTCATCACTTGGACTTACTCCACATCTGACTGTAAATTTGAATATCTCATATTTGAATCACATACTCTATTACTTCTCTTACCTGTATTCACTACATTTAGAAATGACCTCACAGCAACAACTTCCATTTCTTCCTGTCATCACTTATTTTTCAATCTAGTTTATATTATATGCTTATGGGGTCTGTTACTTCATCCCATTTCTTCACAATTGTAGCAAACTTGCCACAATAGTTTTCTATATCAAGCATGTGGAAAAATCTTACCTCAACTCTTTCTTATCCTTGCCTGTATCTAAATGGCTGAAAACCAATGGTGGAAAAATACCTAACAAATTGATTCTAATACAAATTTATGGTTACATTTGCATTGCAAAAGTTATATTCATCATTTGGGGCCTATAATACCCAATATCTTACTGAATGAATCCAATACAGCAAAAAAATTAATGTTTTAATTTTAGCTTGACTTGTTCTATGCATTTAAATGTTGGGATCTCATAATTGGAGCACTTAACATGTGGTCAAAAGCTCAACAGATGTCTCTCATTTAAAATAAATCTAATTCCTCCTAATCACCGCCTATTGTGTTTGATGAGAAAACTTGACTCCTGGAGTCCTTTTGTTAAAAAGGTCTGTCAGACCCTGCATGATCTAATATCCTGCCTGTCTCTCTGATGTTAATTTTATGTGTCAACTTGACTAGGCCACAGGGTGCCCAGATTAAACATTATTTCTGGGTATGTCTGTGAAGTTGTTTTTGGGTATTAGCATTTGAATCCATGGACTCAATAGATTGTCTTCCCAAATGTGGGTAGGTATCAACTAACTCTTTGAGAGTCTGCACAAATAAAAGATGGAGGAAGGAGTAATATACTCCCTGTCTTTTTATTTCCCCTGCTTCACTGCTTGAACTGGGACATCTCACCTCATTTTCTTCTGCTCTCAGACTGCGATTTATATCACTGACTCCCTTTATTCTCAAGCCTTCAAACTCAGACTGAATTACCCCACTGTCTTTCTTAAATCTCCATCTTGCAGATGGCCATTCATGAATTGGAGGAATTCTCAGTCTCCACAGTCTGTGAGCCAAGCCATCATAATACACACACACACACACACACACACACACACACACACACACACGTACATACAAACACACAAGAGGACTTCAGACAATTCTTGGAAAAATGGAATTTAGAAATAAAAATAAAAAATATAAACTCTGTTCCTCAACATAAGCTCCATGAAGCTCAAGGCACTTTCCTAAGTGATGTTACCAGCTATTTAGTCCATCCTTAAAGAACTGAGCATCCTGGGAATTTAACCCAGCCAGTGCAACCTTTTTACACTATTAACTAAAGAAAAATGGGTGCCCTTTAAAGATTTTTTTTTTAGATTAGGAAACAAATACAAGTCAGTAGGAGCCAAATTAGGACTAAAAACTGGATGCTTAATGATTTCTCCTGGAAACCCTCACAAAATTGCATTTGTTTGATGAGAGGCATGAGCAGAAGCATTGCCATAGTGGAGGACTCTCTGGTGAAGATTTCCTGGTGTTTTACTGCTATACCTTTGTCTTTCTCAAGACACTCTCATAATAAGTAGATGTTATTGTTCTTTGGCCCTCTAGAAAGTCAACAAGTAGATGCCTTGTGCATCCTAGAAAACCATTGCCACGACCTTTGTTCTTGACCAGTCCACTTTTGTATTGACTGGACCACTTCCACCTGTTGGTAGCCACTGATTCCATTGTGCTTTGTCTTCAGGATCACACTGATACAACCATATTTCATCTCCTGTTACCATTCTTCAAAGAAATGCTTCAGGATCTCAATACTGCATGTTCAAAATTTCCGTTGAAAGATCTGCTCTTATCTACAGCTGATTTAGGTGTGATGGTCTTGCCATCCACTAAGTGGAATGTTTGCTCCACTTTAATTTTTTAGTCAGAATTGTGTAAGTTGAATCAATTGTCTATGGTGTTGGCTATTGTGTCTTTAATCATTGGTCCTCTTTAATTAGGTTACTAACAGGATTAATTTTTTCCTTGTGGAAAAAATTGATGTGGATGTTTTGCCACTATGAACTTCATCTTCAATATTGTCTTGTTCCTTCTTAAAACAAGTAATCCATTTTCGAATTGCTGATTGATTTGGGGCATTGTTCCTATAGACTTTTTGTAAAGCTTCAATGATTTCACCATTTTTCCACTCAAATGTCACCATAAATTTGATCATTGTTTTCTTGCTTCAGTTTTAGAGAATTCATGTTGTTTTGATAGAGGCTCTTTTCAAGCTGATGTCTTGTCCTTCCTACTATCTCAAACTAGATTTTGTTCAGACATGTTATAAGTCAGCATGAGTTTATTTTGGTTCAAAAAAATTTTGAACTTTAAGCATAGTTTTTTCATAATAATTTTCCATGAACTATTTTAAGACCCCTCATGTGTGTGTTGTGATACATGTTTACATTTAGAAACAGCTAAATAAAATAATTATGCATCAATAAAGTTGGAAAAATACAATCTAATACAAATAAGTATTAGCATAGTTTATATTATAATAGAATATATTATACATCAATGGAATGTAAAATTTAAAAATATATTTTATCTACAGTCATATGTGCATGTTTGCATACATGTGTGTTGTATGTGTGTGTAGGTATTTGTGCATGCCTGTGTGTATTTATGTGCATATTTTTTACCTCCTTGGGTAGAATTTTTAAGTTCTGGTGACTGGTGATAATTATATTGGACAATTTTACTTAAGCAGTGGTTTCAAAAGATGTGATTTTGAGAATATAATAAATTGGATATTTGAGTATTTTTTTACAGGTAGAATTTCCTGGATGCCATTACCCTCTACAATATTGTAACATTACTAGTAGTTTTATTTGGGATGAATTCTGGCTTTTATTAATTGCTTTTCAGCATCTATTAATAAGAACATATGATTAATTCTCCTAAATTTTCATATGATAGATTGTTTTGATAATTTTTAATGGTGAAATGTGTTTGTTTTAAAAATCCCTGATTACACATTAAGCTTTTGTTTTATCACGGCATCTTTGCTTACATTTTATTTGGAATTTTTGCATCAATATTTATAGTATAATTTGGTTCTTAGTATAATTTTTATTATGCATATAAAATTTTGGCACTGTTTTGCTGCTTCAAGAAATTTTACTAATTTCATCTCTTTTGGAGTCCTGGAATAATTTAAATGGCCTTTGAATTATAAGTTCTTTCAAAGTTATACAGATCTCACCTGTGGACCATCTGGTCCTGATAAATTTTTATTTGCAAATTTACAACCAGTTTTCTAATCTCCATTTTAACTGTTATCTTCCAATTTTCCATTTAATTTAGGCCAATTTATATAATTCATTTTATCTAGGAAATTATGTATTACCTATGATGAAGATTACAAGTATAATAGTTGTGGCTAAGTACATAGTTCATTTTTAACATCAAAGAAACACGCACACACACAGAAACACGTTTAGAAGTATAATCCTTACGAGGTTAATGACTATAATTCATTTACTAAACTTTAAAAATATATTTTATATCTATTAAAACTTTCATAGTCTTAGAAATTCATATTAAACTTCTGATCATAAATGCATTCTCAGCTTTCCTGTTTTTTTTTGACATAGAAAATCTAATTTTTGGTACATAAAACAAATTATTGCAAATTGAAACTATCATATATAATATACCTACCAATTCAATGTTATACTTTAACTCATTCTATATTGTTCTAATATTGTTGTCACTACTAATTTTTTCTGAGTTATCTGGCATCATTTTTTATACATTTTTATAACACTTTTTCATGACATTATTTTATGTGTTTATCATGTTAAATAAATGAATATATTTTTTATATTTTTATTTTTGAACAATTTGGCACTCGTTATATTTTAACAAGATTCAATATGTGCCTGGTATAATTAGTATTTTAAAAATTCTAATTTTTTAAAACTACTTTAGTAATTGTTTCCACTCCTTCATTTTCATTTATTGTTCAAATAGCTATTCATTTTTTTTCCTGTTTGTAACTTTGAAGAGCTCTAATATAATTTCTCATTCATTCATGATTATTTTTCTTTTCTGGTTACTCACAGCAGACACAGATTTCTCTCTTTTCTTTACAAAAAAGATATCCATTATTTTCCCCATTAAGTTGCGCTGATTCTCCCACGAAGACACTTTACCCAAAACCCCATCTCTCCCACTTAATTTGCCTTTATATTAAACAGGCTATTTAGGAAAAAAAAAAATCTTTCCTTCCCATCCTCCATATTTTTGCAGGATTTTAGACTGTTGAGATGTGGTATATTCTTATATAAGTCTTATGATTGCCTTTCACAATCTTCCATGTCTGGTTTTGTAAATGATAAAGTAGACAGAAGTCTGATAAATTGTATTTGAAGCACCTTACTTTTTTTTACCTAGAATCTTATTTTTTTCTTCTTCTCCTTTGAATTGGAAATTTGTCTGTATTTTTTTGTGTATACATTTTCCGATCAGTTCCCTAGAATTTCAGTGAAGCTTTTTGACTGCAGATTCAAAACTGTATTCAGTTGAGAAAATTTTCTTCTAATTTTTGTATAATCATCTCTCTTCTATTTCTTCTTTTATTTCTGATTTTGCATCTCATGTTATTGACTTTTTAATCTTTTAAAAATCTAGTCTATATTTCTTCTATCTTTTCCCTTGTTATTTATACTTTATTGTATTTTGGCTCCATATGCTCTAACACTGCAGTCCCCAATCCCCAGGCCATGGGTTGGTACTGGTCTGTGGCCCGTGATGCCCTGGACTGCACAGCAGGAGGTGGAGGGGGATGAAGAAATGAAACTTCATCTGTATTTACAGCAGCTCCCCATCACTGGCATCACCACCTGAGCTCTGTCTCCTGTCAGATCAGTGGCAGCATTAGATTCTCACAGGAGTGCAAACCCTATTGTAACTGTGCCTGTGAGGGACCTAGGTTGCGCTCTCCTTATGAGAATATAATGCCTGATGGTATGAGATGGAGCTGAGGCGGTGATGCTAGTGTTGGGGAGTGTCTGCAAATACAGATTATTATTAGCAGAGAGGTTTGACTGCACAAGAGATGTAATGCACTTGAATCATCTCCAAATCATCCTCTCACCCCCATCGTAGGTGTCTTCCATGAAACTGGTCCCTGATGCCAAAAACGTTGGGAACTGCTGCTCTAACATATCTGTTCTTGATCTTCCTGGTCACTAATTTGGAACTTTGCTTTATGTATTGATTAAAAAGAAAACTATGGCATGCTTTGAATCAACACCACAAATGTGTTTTATTTAAAACTTCTTAAATAGCTTTGTTCCCTTTAATTTACTTTTAATTTGTTTCTTCTTTTCATGGTTTGATTAATTATTAAACTTTGTAGGCTTAGACCCATTGTTAGCTTTCTTTTCCTGGGGAGTCCAGTTGTTAGATCACCTTATTACAATTCCGAGAAAATGAAGTAGTTTTTCCGTTTTGGCACAGTGACCAAAATTAACACCTCTGAAGTTTTAGGAACAACCCTATTCTATGTTTCCCGCTTTTTCTGAACTCTTCCTCTCAGAAGCAGGCAGGATTTGATTACTAATTTAAAGGATGCCTTGTTTTCTTCTGGTTTCCAATGGATCAGGCAAAATGATTTCTCTGAATTGGAGAACATCTATTGATCAACCTCTTCTAGAATTGTGCTCCTGCTGCTTTATGATCCCCACTGCATGAGCTCTCCAATGATGGTGCGTGGGCTGCCAGTCCACGGGGTGAAAACCAAAATAGCTTGCATATGGTCAGATCCCTACAGAACCCTATTCCTCATTTTCACTCAGATCCCTTCCAGGGCCAAGGAGAATTTAACTTGGGAGATGTACATAATGTGGAATATGAAGTGGATTAAAAACCAGCACCTTCTCAAAAGCCCTGCCATGAAAGTTTACTCATGTCTACTTTTTAATTTACTTTTGTATATAGTCATTTTGTTCGGTGTTTTTATTTTATTTATACTTATAGCATTTATTTGTCTGTGTGTTTTACTGTTGTTCACTTTTAATTTCAAGAGAGCAGTACCAGCGTGCTTTCTGTTGTTACACTGCAGTGCCTTGGCCTCTACTAAGCATAATATCTAATTGTGAAAATTAAAAATGTTCTAGTTCATATATGCTTCTCAGAGTTTATTGGTATAAGGACATAAGTTCGTGATAAAAGACATATTTAATTATTTGAATGTTTGGTCTAACCAATATAAACATCATATTCATCATTCAGAGACAAACATTATAGCTTGTAATTTATTGAAATATACAAATAAATGATTGAATTAACTTTATGTTGAGGTATATTGAGATGTCACACATGTACATCTGAAAATTGGAATACCATGTAGAAAATAGGAACTGGAATATGCTTGGGAATGTATAATCATACCACTGATAACTCAAAGATCCAAGACTAACACCACTATGGTTCCAAAATTAGCATGAAATACTTAGATACCTAGCAAGAATTTTATTGGGTATATGAGGAGTATCTAATAACACTTGAAGAGCCTTACCTTTGGCCTATATATGGAAGTGTGGTTCAAGGTGAATTGGATATATTACCATGTAAATCTTGACTGACTTACAATTTATTCAACTCCCTATCACTCCTATGATGCATTCCATAGAATGGTTACAGGATAATAAAGCACTGTTTCTTTAGCTGGATAGATAGCATGAATATGAAGGCATTGAATGACAACCTCTATCACATGAGCTACATGTAATGTAATCAGACTTTATGCCATCTAAAAATGAATTCTCTTTCTAGATACTGCCAATCCCAATATAGGGTTTTCTAGCTGTTCCATGACAGCTACACTCAAAAGTGGCAGGCACTATTAAGTACAGAAGTGGCCAACCCAGGGAGCTCTCCAGCAAAAGTCATAAAAGATAAATATAGTCATATTCTGCAATGACTTCACTACCTGGTAAAACTCATAGATACCTAGGAATTTAAGAATGAAAAACAAGAAAGAAAAGCCCATAGGACGTAATAGAACTGCCAATGTCTATTCACTAACAATTTCCTCTTTTTTTTCTTTCCCACCCTGATTCTGGCTAAAATGGGATGCTATTAAGCATGACTGATGGACAAAAGTTTTGAGACTTTTTATTTATTTCACAGTGACATCTTGTGGCCATATTTACTGAAAGGATAACTTTGTTATTGTCATCAGTGGTTCTACAATTCTGGATTATACTCCTTTCACAATACAAGAGGTTGCCATGGCTCTAAGACCTGTGCAATAGATTCCTTCTCTTTTGAAGGCATCACCCCATTTTCAAGGAGTCACTGTTACTGAGAGAGCAGTCAATTCTTTTTTAACTTCTAGGTTAAAGCTTGTTCCTTCAGGAAACTGACAATCAGACCCCTCCTGGAAGCAGATGACCTGTGTCAACTGGTGAAATGGTGCACATTGTGACCTAGACATGAAGACACAGGGAGGCAACCCCTGTGACCTCCAGTGATTGTCCTGGCTGTAGCAGGAATACCATCACTCTGTTGGATATGTATTTATTAAATAAATATAGTAGTGAAAAACCTTATTGTCATTCCACTCCCTGAATTGACTTATGAACTAACATCACCCTGGAAGCAGCTGTCATTATTCCTTGCTTAAGTTGATATTCTCAATATAAAGCATCAGCTCTCCAGTCTTACTAGTGTTATGGAGTCTGGGATGAGAAAATGCACAGAAGAAATCTTACAAGTCCTTCCTGGCAACTCTCTACCTTTTCCTTCTTGTCTAGTTTGATCATTCTTTTTAAGGCCATTAAATTCAATATTCACCAGAAAAACTATGAGTACCTCCACCTGGATCCACAAGATTGATCTGACTTTGATAACAGACATCTCTCTGTGACATGTTGAATTTTTCTTTTTCCATTTGGATGTCAGGCATGTCTTTGTCTTCTGTCACTTTTGCACAATGGAAATGATTCTATGGAAATTTACTGTAAAGTAATAAAGTTAGTCTTTAGAACTGATCACTTACACAGGCTCCTTCCAAATCTCTGAGACAATTTCTAAGAATTTATCACTCATAATTTAAAATTTTTTATTATAAAGGCCCAATAAATTGTATAAGTGACAGGATCCATAAAACCAAAAAATATTTTTAGTTATTAATAGCTCAAGGCCCAGCTGATTGAACCCAAATCTGAGTTTTATGTTTTTGTGTTATTTTGTTTTATTTTAATGCAACCAAAGCAACTTACTGAGGGGATAGAACTATTTTCTATCTATTTATCATCATTTCTGCTCTAGATTGGTCTATCTAAAACAGAATATAAAAACTTGTCCACCTCACTAGGAGAGATTGCCAATGAGAACATCAAGGTTCTCATTCTTGTTTGAAGCTACTATTCTCAGAAAAATATATCTTCCATTGTTGCCAAACAATGTGACATTCCCTCAAAGTCTGTGTAATATATGTCCCTGATGAGAAGCTCCAGAGTGTGGGGATCAGGAGAGAATTAAGTCAAACAAGTAATCCTGGGTAGCCCTGTTACTGATTAACCTCATTACTCCTTTCAAGGGGTCTGAGAATAAACAACCCTAGCAACCCCTCAACGTATCCAGGTGAAACTATTGTGGATATGCATCTCATCAGGAATGGTTTTCACCTGGAGAAGATCCTAATCTCATCTCAAAGCTCAGGATCTTGTGAATTTACCAGTGTCACTCCTCAAATGTTCACCAGAGGAACATGCTGATCAAACAAACATTTAGTAGTGTATCGAAATAGGGAAATTAGGAAAGTCTCTTCGGGACTGGTGTGAGTGATTCTGAAGCAGACCTTATGAAGAAAAGTTTTGATTTGACACATTTTACAATATAATAATGTTGAATTAGTAGGCATAGCGAGGTGAGGGTCCTCAAAGGATTCTTGATGAGCAAAGTGCTAATTCTGAGAAGTAAGCTCTTTATTAGGTTCATGTTCCTCTCTTCCAGGGCAAGAATTTCCTAGAGCAAGAAGCTAAATTATTTATGATTGGTTTCAATATTATTTAGCAAAAGGAGGGAAAAGTTTGCTTAGTCCTGGGGACAGGATTTTATGTTGGCTTCAGTTTTTATCAGAAACTCTACCACCTTCTCAATTTTTCTAGACTATATTAGGGGAACAAATAATTGGGAGGTCTTTTCTAGAGCTCAGTATCTATGAGTCTGGGTATTTTTGTGGATCCTGAGAGTCATGTTATTATGTCTATATAAAAAATCTAGTTTCATAACTGTAATACATGCCATCTGCTGCACTTACTCTGTCTACTTTTCCAACATTAGGAATCTCCTACCCCATTACTATAAATCTACTCCATCCATTTTTTTTTTTTATGTAGTGAGGCTTTTACCCAGCACTCTGTCAAAATTATTTTCACAAGTAACATCTAAGCTGCTAATAAAAATCAATTCTTTAGCCTCATCTTTATCATATTAGCAGCATATGTAACAATTAATTACCTTCTTCTCTTAAAAAAAAAAGACTTTATATTGATTGTCCTCTGAGATACTATTCCCTCCTTGTTTTCTTACAGCCTTATTTTCTAGACCTTCATTCTCTCCTTTAAAGTCTGTTTCTCATATTCACTATTTTTAAATATTGATGTGTCCTGGGCTTAATCTTTTAACTCTCTTCTCCTTATCTAGTCTCATTCTTTGGTAATATTTTCTATTCCCATTGTTTTAATACATTTAATGTTCTGATAAGGCCCAAATTTATACCCTTAACCCAGTCTGTAATTAGCATCTGTATTTCAACATGTAATGAACATCTCATACTTGCCCTAAAATTATTTTCTGTTCTTCCCCAGAATTGTCTCCCACAATTATCTTAATCAATAATTTAGGTATCATTCTTGATTCTATCTTTCCATCTGTCAGTAAATGCTGTTTGTTATTCTTTCAAAACATATTCTAAGATCTTAGCAGAAATTGACTTCTCTTGGTTGGATCATTACATTGGCTTTCCTACTGGTTTCACTGTTTCTGACCTTTTAATTTATTGCTACATCTTAATCTACCAGCCAGAGAATGCCCATTTAGCAGTTAGTTACATCATTTCCCGTTTCATGTAAAACACTCCAAAAACTTCCTATTCCAATTTGCAATTGCCTTCAAGTCCCACCAAACTTTAAAGTGCTTGAGCCCCACCCACTAACTCTGTGATCTCAGGCCATTATAGTTTATGCTTTCCCTTTCTGGAATAGTCTTCCTTAATATATATGTATGACAAAGTCCTTTCTCCTCCTCAGATCTTTTCTTTCATGTTACCTTCTCAGTGAGGTCTTCTCTGAGCTTACTGAAAATTTTCTCTCTCTGGCATTCTCTATCCCTCTTTCCTTTTTTAATTTTTCTTCATAGCATTTTCACTACTTGACTTACTGTATTACATTTTATTATATCATATCATGTTATTTATTTTTTACATTGTCTCTCTCTTCTTTATTAGGTAAGTCCAGAACTTAGAACCTGCCTTAAACATATAGAGTATTTAATTTTTATTGGCTAAATGAATGAGTGCCTGAATGAGTAGTTTGAAATTCTGCAACTACTGCTGGTGATCCCATTGTTATGTTCACACTATGATGAAAACTTTCAAGGACTTCTTGTCTTCAACTGTACACTGCCTCAAATTTAAATTTACAGGACAATTCTCTGATTGGCTGAAATAACATTGCCTGTGTATCCCAGCATTACCATGAAAGAAAAAGAGAAAGAAGGTATGTTCCCTCTGTTTTTTAACTGAATTTACTTAGCAAAATGGTAAAAATTATTCTCAATGTGAAATCCTGCTGTTATGGGGTAGGTGAATTTAATGGGGGCCATCAAAAAAGTTGTACATTCATTATACATCTAGTACAGTTTTGAGGCATAGGAAATTAATAATGTTTTTGAATATTTAGTACACACAATATATTTGGTAAATAATTACATGGTCTTATTTTATTTTAATCATTCATCATAACTGTCTTGGCTGCATAATATACTTATTTCCTTTTTAGAAGGAGAAAACTGGTTCTAAACTCTAGCAAAAAAGCCAAGATTTAAAAAACATATATGTTTAATACAAATCTGTCTTAACCTTTCTCTCTCTTTTATTTAGTCAAATATTTATGGAGCACCTCCCAAGCACTATCCTATATAATCTTGGAGATATAAATTAAATATACATACAAACAAATCTCTGCCACCCCAAAACGATCTAGAGAAAGCACATGTACAAATTGCTATATTGTAAATCTCTTCAGTGAAGCATCTATTTATCACCAAAATGAAGTTTGTTCATTTGTAAAATCTATTTTAATATAGACATTTCATTGATGATAATGTTCTATGAATATGTGAGAATATGGCAGTTAGTAGTAATTATTTCTACTAAGGTGCCCAGAAAGGGGAAACAGTTTATAATTATCACAGTGGAATGAACTTCAACTGTGGGTGTGACAGGCAGAAATACTGGCCATTTGCTGTAAGTTTAAAATGTCTATAATTCCATGTCTAACTCTAATTTTCCTGTGTTTAGATACCTCAATTTCAGATATGAATTTAGGAAGATAATACAAAGTAATATAAAGCAATTTTTCAAATAAAATGTATCTACTTGCCACAATTTATGTTAAAATTAGCTTTAGTCTCCCCTTCTAGAATATTAAAGTATTACTCAAAAAGGATTGGTTTAATCATTTTTCTCTTGCACAAAATGTATGTATAGCTAGGTATGGCGGCTCACACCTGTAATCCCAGTTACTCTGGAGGCTGAGGCTGGAGGAGGCCAGGAGTTCAAGATCAGCATGGGGAAAATAGTGAGACTCCCATATCTAACAAATGAATAAATAAAAAAATTAACCAGAAGTGGTGACACGTGCCTATAGTCCCAGTTACATGGGAGGCTAAGGCAGGAAGATTGCTTGAGCTCAGGAGTTCGAGGCAGCTGTGGGTTATGATCCCACCATTGCACTGGGCACAGAGTGAGACCCTGTTTCTAAATATATAAATAAATAATAATCATGTAAGCATATTGTTTGGTATAATGTTAATACATAGTCCTCATAACTCCACTCATCAAAAAGTCAGCACAGGTCTTAGTAATAATGATGCTCCTTTGTGCTAACAAGACCTTGCTTTTTTCCCCTGAAATAATTACTTTGTAAGCTTGGTAAGGACCAGATAGAATATACACAGACACCTAGTATAATACTTGCAAGAGGATGTTTACAATATTTTACCTGTAGACATGATATGATTGAGGTAATATTTTAACATAGTGGATCTGGAGAGGATAATAGAACACAAACTGATATTTGAGAAACATTTCAAGATATCCCCTTTTTGTAATGCCATTTTAGCAAAATTGTCAAATGAGAGAAAATAAATAAAAATAGAAGACTGATTCCTTAGCAGAATACTATCTTCTTTTCATGCAAAGGCACTGACTATATGGAACAGCAGTAGAGGAAATAGAGAACCAATATGTTATCTCAGCAGATCATCCACAAGTTACATCTTTTAACTAACATTTAATGTGGACCATCAACAGCTTTCTAAGTATTCTGGAATAACTACCCCAAAATGAGCAAAACCAAAGATAAAGCAAAAAAAAACATGTCAAAACAAACAAAAACTATCAGTTTAAAGCTAAGATAAAATGTTTCAAATATTACAATGTACAGTAAAAATGCAGTTTATTTGTCATAATCTTGGCTTCTAGAAATGATTTATGGAGTGCAAATGCAATTACCATGTCCATGATACAATATCCATTGTCTTATCAATTGTTTGGTCATAAACTGGTGATGCTGCTTCTTTGTAGCAGAGAAAAAATTGCTAATTTGGCTATTACTCCACTGCAAAGCAGCTGTGATCACAACCTCCTGAGTACTGAAAATACTTCCTCCCAGACTCTTGTGAAATTTTCCCATGGAAAACTTCAAAAAAAGCTAAATATGCATATTTCATAACTTACTGAGATATATTTTGCATCATGCTGTTATATTCTGCAACTCAGCAAGAACAAATATCATATCCTGGGACTTTTCCCTCATCAACTGTGTTACAACAGTCAAGTACAAGATATACCTTTTTATAATCAATATAGTTCATTTGAGCTTAAGTGGCAACCCTGGGGAGAAAAGAAAAAAGGAAAAGCATAGTTAATCAAAGAATTCCATAAATATCATCTCCCATTCCCCATAAAAATTATACATTTTCTTTTAATTTGCATAGAATTTTCATACTCTCAATGAAGTTACAAAAATCCCCTAGTTTTAAGTGTTAAGATGCTGCTTTTATTTGAAATATAGCTTAAGGATATTAAGAATATTGATGTAATATCATAGTTTGGAAAAGCTAATTTTGGAAATTACTACTATATTTATAAAAATTGCTATGTGGGAAAAACTAAGCATTATTGTAGTGAATGATAACCAAGTATATTTATCTGAATTTTAGTAATGAGATGTTAGTGAAAATGGTATTGTCATCAACAGAATACTCTCTGTTAAATTGTTGAACTACATGTTCTTTTCAAATACTTCTTTTGTTGTTTTGAAAAATATTTTTCAAGTAAAACTCAGAATTATTCATAGATAGGTTATAGTCATCTTTGCATTTTATACATCATACATTTGTAAAAGCATCAAGGTGATTGAGAATGTCATTTGCTTCTTTTTCAGAAAATACTGCTTTCTGGAGTGTCTGTAAACACCATTCATCTAAAGACATAAGCAGGTTAAATGGACCCAAAGATTTTTAGGTGTTCAAATGTTTAAATCATTGTGAGCTACAATAATGATGACCATTCTGTGAGCAGTCAGCACAGGATCCAAACAGAATTTGCTCATATTGTCCTGCATCTTTAGTTTTTATCACACATGATGATTATGAATAAAAATAAATCACAAAAACTTGCTGAGTCATATGACACAAGTTTCAGAACATTGTAAAAACAGGGCATAAATGTGTCTAATCTATAATATGTAATCTTCTCATGTTCTGTACCTGAATGTGCCGTAAGTTCCCCTACTACAACTGCAGTTGTCACCATCTCTGAGTCTTTACACTGAGCATCCAGATAGCGTAGTCTCCATAAGAGCTTTGAAAACCATGGACATTCCATGTGCACCCAGAAAAGTTTCAGAGGTCAATTTAGATCCAAGGTAATCCACACATTTTAAACACTTTTAAATCCACTTCTTTTTAGTATTTTCATCAAAAATTGTGCATCCTTCCTAAATGTGCCTTCAATCCAACCAAGCTTCATATAGTTGTCCAGGATTCTATCCTTTCAGTTGCGCCATCATATACTTGCATTCTGAACCCCTCTTTGAAGTCTTCTCTGTATACATAAATATGTAAAATTATCCCATATATTGGAAAAAACTCAATATAATTAGTTTTCAATTATCTTATTAACACATATATTTAACCAAACTTATAGCCATTTTAAAATTGCCATATTATTACTTTACATAAGTAAAGTAAAACACTTAGTGAAACATAATTCTGTCAGGGACATAATGTAATTCTTGGCTGACATTTCTTTATAATACTAGTACTATTTGGACAATACTGTGAACTTTACATTGTAGTCTGTCCTATAGTGACTTCTATAATAATCTATTATTTTAACTCAGAGACATTTCATCATACTTCCAGGACTGTCTGCTGTATATCTCAAGGGACTTCAAACACAGGACAGTGAAAATTTGACTCCTATTCTTTCATTCTTAATCAATCAACAAGATATTTATATAGCCTTTATATCCATATGTGGTATCCAATGCCTAAATTATTTAGACTAGAAACATAGAAGTTTCCTTAATCCCACAAGAACTCAAATTACTACTTGTTACCTATTTGTTTTAATTTCCATGGAACACATTCTTTTAACTTTATCCATGTGATATGTGCTAATTTAAGGCATTTATTTATGACACAGATTATTGCAAGTGTCATTCAACTGGCCTCTTCATCTTCAATTTTGGCTCTTTCAACTTTATCTTCTGTGAAGTAGATAAAAAATTATGTTATATGTGCTCCCCATAACCTACAGGATAAATCTAAATCTCCTTAGTCTAATAAGTAAGACCCTCCCTTCATTTTATGGCCTTTACTCAGTAATCCAGCGTCAGCTCTGCTCACTCCCATCTTCATGCTCTACATAAGAGCAGCTACTCAACATGCCCTGTTAGTCCCAGCATGGTGCCTCAGCTCACACTGCTTTCTGCACTAGGAACTTTCTTCCCTCTCTGCTCATTCTTATCTCCTCATTTTCCAGTTGTCAATATTTTGAGCTTTCTGCTGGTTTACCTAGTGTTTCATCAGAGATTTATTATGTTCTTACATCTGTACTCCCACTGTATCTATTTATATAGAAATTTTAGATATTAATTTAATGCTTAACTAAAATTTAGTTAAAATTTTCACTATCTCTAGCTGTGTTGTAAACAGCTTCCAGAACCCTATGAGCACCAACAGTGCTGTACTTCCTTCTTCATCCATCATAGGGGTGCAAAATGTGATAGTTTGTCTTCAGCTGTGGAGGGAATCTTTGTATGTCATTGGACGATGAATAACTTATAACTTTATTGATAAGGCAGTTTCCTTAAAATGCCACAACTTTTATATTCCACATATTAGAGATCCAATATGCTAGACAACTCTTGCTTAACTGGCTATATCAGTAATTATTAATGTATTGTATCAACATCAGGTTCTTCCCGATGTCCAGATGATCCATGTCTTCTAGGACTATGTGATAACAATGTTTGGAAAACTTAACAGGCCTGGGACAAAACTGCACATGTACATTTTCCATATCATGGGATTGTGAACTGTTTTTAAACATCTTTTTTGATTGGGAAAGAAAACATCTGTCAAATCAATGGTCATTTACCGTGCACCTGATACCTTAATAATAGGGTTTAACAGAGTTTGCCCCATCCTATATGACAGCTGAGATTACTCTTACTACTTGGTTGATCTGGTGGCAGTCTATAATCATCCACTAAATTCATATAGGTGTTTTAAGTCTAGACTAATGAAGTAAATGAAGATATTATATGATAAGGACTAGTGCCCTATTATTTTATGTTTTTATATCCTTAAGAATGATAGTAATATGCAACATCTCTCTAGGATGTAGTGTGTGTGTGTGTGTGTGTGTGTGTGTGTGTAGGTGGTTTATAAATTTAGTATCATGGCTAGGTGGTGCAGACAGTTCAGGGGATTGTGCTTGTTCTTTCCTTTTATGACAGCAAGTTGGTGCTAGTTGTTAACAGGAGGCCTTCATTTCACTCTGTATGAGGAACTCAACAGGCTGTTTAAACTTCCTAGGAACGTGATGGCATTCTTGCCCCAGTCTCAGTAATCTAAGAGATACCAAGACAGATTAGTGATTCCACTTATGATTTAGACTTGACAGTCATGCATCATCACTTCTAACATATTCTGTTCATTAGAAATGAGCCACTACATTCAGCTTACAATCAGAATAGAATAATTAGGTTCAGCTTCTTGAAGGAGGAATGACAAAGTATTATGAACATATTTTAAAACCCCAATAGACCTTTTACTGACCAAAAGTTATATACATTTTTTGCCTATTAAAAATACACTCAATCCCAATACCACCAAAATTCTCGTGCTTGTAGAGCAGAAGTTTTAAGTCCAGCAGCCTGTCAACCTATGTCAGGTCCAGGTGCGAGATAAAACTCAACAAAACTAATTTCTCAAGTACAGATCCTTGAATGCAATTTCTCTGAATAGGGTGACATGTCACCTACAAAAGAAAGTTATCTCTCTTCCAATTTTAACATACAGTGGCTGTACATGAGATAACTGCTATCAACATTCCTGTCCAAAGTAATGGGTAAAACAAGAGGCACACAGAAGTCTACATCAATCTTGAAATATATATTGACACATGTAGGCCACCCCTTTTTTTTGTTAGGATAGAGTCTCATTCTGTCGCCCCAGCGAGAGTGCAGTGGTATGATCACAGGTCACTGCAACCACAAATCTCATCTGGGCTCAGCCTCCTGAGTAGCTGGGACTACAGGAATGCCACCACACCTGGCTAATTTTTTTCTATTTTTAGTAGAGACAGGGTCTTGCTCTTTCTCAGACTGGTCTCCAACTCTTGAGCTCAAGCCATCCTCCTGCCTCAGCCTCCTGGAGTGCTAGGATTACAGGCTTGAGCCACTGCGCCTGCCCAGCCCTTCCTTGATTAGGACACAAAATCTGTTTTCATTGCTCTTACCTTTATCCTCTGAGCACTTTTTTCAACTCTCTATACCTTCCTTTTCCATTAAAATTACCCCCTGCATTTCTCAGTATGTTTTCTGTTCATAGAAGTTTGGGTGTTCAAACATCATGGGTTTTATTTATTTTTTTGTGTATACTCTGTGTCTGTACTGTTTCTTTCCTCTTTGTCATTTTCTGTTGAAGTGGCTGGTATTTTTGCCTGTATTATTATCTTAGATTATGTCAGTCTCCTATGAATCTTACTAAAGTTCAGTAAATTGAACAAAATTTGCAGGCATAAATTTCTTAAAGATATGCCCTTATCTCTGTTGGACTTACAATGAAGCTGGTGAATAGCAACATCGTTATAGGCATCCTTAAGTAGGAAGATCCTATTTTTGACCAATCTCTCCTCTAATGCATTGCCTTAGATTTTTTTCTGTGACTTTATAAATGGATTTGCTATTACACTCTTAGCTTCATATTTAGACCCTATTTTCCTGAGAGTGTCCTGGATTTGATCTCAACCTGGACGTCACTTAATTGTAGAATATTAAGCCTCCATGACCTCCTATGGAGGCTTAGAATTTTCACCCCCCCTGACTCTTGCAGGCAACACCTAAGGAGAGTCACATAAGAGATCCTATATCAGCATGAGATCAAAGAGGAAAAGCCCAGGTTGCTTTCATAGTTTTCATAAGACTTATTATATTAGGAGTGTGAAAACAAAATAGACAGCTGCACTGAACCCTCCCTTGGAAGTAGCCTTGAAAGACAGAGGTAAAAAAAATTCTCTGAATAAACAGAGCATTAGGCAGTGCATTTGGCTTGCATTTTATGCTGAAGGGCAAATAACTAACGTTAGACTCACAGGCAGGAGAGTCTAGAACATAGGCATATGGTAGTGGACACAAAGTGTTAAATCTTTGCATGACATGTTAGCACTCGTCAGAGAGCATCTATCACGGAAAAGGCACTCTTAGCCAGCCTCTGTTATCTTCTATCACAGTTTTAGCATAATGGATGCATGAACAAATTGACCCCAATATCAAAGACAGAAACTATCTATGGGGTCCTGCAACGTGATCTCTCATTTACCAAGGCTGATCTAGTTTGGCATTGCCATATCAGCCAGTATTCAAGCAAACAAGGTCAGTGTTGAGTCCCTGTACTAACACCAACCCTCAAGGGTTTTAAACAGCTAATGTGACTAGATTGTGCTTTTTTAGGTACCAGTAATTTATTTTGGACAAATACCGTAGAAACTTATTCCGGATAAAAGCTTGCCTTTTGTGCCAACTGGACCTCAACCAACATCACTGTCTTGAGCTATAAGATTGCCTTATCTCCCCTCGTGAGACTGACCCTCCAGCACTGAACATCAGACTGAGTAAACCACTTTACTGTAAAGGAATTGTGCAAACAGGCATATGTCATAGGTTCCAGGTGTATAACATACCACACTACCCTGCCTTATAAAGCAGGGGCACAACTTGCTGAAGGCACAGGTTAAGTGCATCCCAGAGGAAACAATCTGTGAGGATGGGGCATAAACCTCCAGGAAAATATATTACATTTTCCTGGAGGATATATATATATATGTGTATAAATATGTATAAATATATATATTATATATACACATACACATGCAAGCAAGTACCAGATTTGGTTTCATGTCCCTGGTAAGAAGACTATGAATCTAGGATACAAGGAATTAAAATAGGTTGTCACACTAATCTTCACTTCCAATGGTGCAACTGGGGGCTTTATGTTTCCTGTTATTGAAATTCTGGACTGTGTAGAATTGGCGTTACTCGTCCTGAGAGGGGGCAAATTCTCACCAATGTGCACAGCAATGATTGAACTTTAGCTATGGCTAACACCTGGCTATTTGGGGTTTCTTGTGTGTGGGGAGCAGAAGATAAGAGTCATTACTTTAAAGGTGCCATTGGCTCTGTTCAGCAGGAGGAGTTAGAAGCTGCTCTTATATATCAGAGTGTGGGAAGGAATATGTGGAGAACCAACGTGATTCATTCGGGCTCTCTCTGCACTGTACATCTGTTACTGTGACTGGAAACATGTCCCAAGCTTATCAGAGAAAGTAATGGTTGTTAAGAGATAGACACTTGATAGTGAGAGTCTGCATCACACCATCAAGTAAACTAGAGAGACTAACAGTAATAGGAGCTAAAGCTGAAGGGTTTCTGGTGTGTGTGGTGCGGAAGTAAGATGCTGAGTACCTCCTGTGGCTCCAAGACCAACAGTAAGGATAAGGACTATAGCACATCCTATTAACCTGCCTTTTTAAAATTTCCTCTCAGGAAGGAAGGCCACTAGAGTCCAGGAAATGTTGCTCCCCTAAATTACCTGGAGATAGAGATCCACTCAGCACAAGTGGTGGACTGGGTCAAATATAGAAATGCACCACTCAAATCCTCTTTGTAGAAATGACTGACTGCCCTGATGCTCCATTATTGCCTTTCTTGGTTGCAGAGCCATGCTCTTCTCAGGGCAAGCTATATTCAGTGACTTGACAAGAGAAAGACCTGATCATTGCAGCCTAACACTGGGAACTTCTGAAGAGGAAGATTTATTCCAGAACACCCTTTACTTTTGCCTGAGATTCTTTCAAGTCTCTATTGTAGTCCTACTTCCTTATATTGTGCAGAATGGACTCCCCCAGTCCACCCTGAGATTCAATTCTGCATGCAAAAATTTGTTAGAGATCAAGCATAGCAGGACCTAAAATATTCTGGAAATATAAACACTGTGTGGAAAGAAAATACACTAATTATCTTATCTCTATTTATCATATCAAGAGTCAAATCTAGAGAATCCAATACTTAATGTTTTACATTTATTTATTCAACAAATATTGTTAATTATGCACTTTTCATCAGGCAGTTATTCTATGGGCTGGAGATACAGCAGAGAACAAAATAGATCAATTATTTTTGCTGTAATAGTACTTAGAGTGCAATGGAAAATATAAAATAATAAAAATATGTATGTATAGGTAAATTAATATTAAATAAGAAAAACAAAGCATGGTAAGAGGACATGGTAGAAACTTTTATAAGGTACTCAAAGACAATTTATGCAAAAAGAGCTTTTTAAGCAAATGTCACAAAGAAGTGATCTGATAAGAAATTGAGAAAATATAAGAGGGGTACTGGGAAGGAGCAGTCAGGTCACCTAGGATATCAGCGGCCCCCAACCTTTTTGGCACCAGGGACTGGTTTCATGGAAGACAATTTTTCCACAAACTAAGGGTGGGGGGATGGGATGTTGTGGACATGTGGATAGCGGGGAAGTGGTGGAGCTCAGCAGTGATATGCGACCCATTTCCTAACAGCCATCGACCAGCACAGGGCCACAGCCTGGGGTTGGGGACCCCAGATATAGACTGTTGTACAGATTTTACTCTGAGAAGAGGGCTTTCAGGAATAACAGTACTACCAAACTAATATAAAGGTAATGCCCTAGACCAGCAGTTCCCCAACCTTTTTGATACCAGGGACCAATTTCATGGAAGACCATTTTTCCATGGACTAGGGGTGCAGCGGGGATGGTTTCAGGATGATTCAAGTGCATTACATTTATTATGCAGTCAAATTTCTCTGCTAATGATAATCTGATCAGCACGGGAGTTTTGACCTGCTCCATTTCTGACCTGGGCCGGTTCACCTCTCCTTAGGCAACCTGGTGGTCCCCCGCTCCCGGGAGGTCACCATATTGATGCCGAACTTAGTGCAGACACCCGATCCGCATAGCGCATTACAGCCCAGACTCCTGGACTCAAGCGATCCTCCTGTCTCAGCCTCCCGAGTAGCTGGGACTACAGGCGCACGCCACCGCCTCTGGCTGTTAATGATCATCAGTATTTGCAGCCACTCCCTAGCGCTAGCATCACTGCCTCAGCTTCACCTCAGATCATCAGGCATTACATTGTCATAAGGAGCTGGTGACCTAGATCCCACATGCCCAGTTTACAGTGGGGTTCTCATTCCTATGAGAATCTAATGCCGCTGCTCATCTGACAGGAGGCAGAGCTTATGTGGTGATGCCAGCAAGGGGGAGTGGCTGTAAATGCAAACGAAGCCTCACTTGTTTGCCTGCCACTCACCTGGTGCTGTGCCACCTGGTTCCTAACAGGCCATGGACTGGTGCCGGTCCTCTGCCTGGGGATTGGGGACCGCAGCCCTAGACCATTAAAACCTAGATCGTTAAAACCATTATTATAAAATATCTTCCAGATGGAGACACTAATATAATCACACCACCTTGGTGAATATGGGGGCAGGGGAGAGGGAGGTGAAGAACAAAGCAACAAGACATGAATCCCGATTCCCACTTTTCCCCAACTTAGCCTGGGGTACAGTATGGTAACAATTGTGCAAAATATCACTGGAAGAGTTACCTTTCACCAACCTTGGATAGCTCAGCTCATTTGGGGGCAGAAGGGAAAGAGATGAAAGAAAGATGTTGTTGAGCCACCCTTAGGGTATATTAAGCTCTTAGAAATTATTATGTGTGTTTTTTTTTTTTTTGCAGGGCCCCAGTCTATGTAAATGATTTGATTCTTCCAAATCTGTCAGCACCTTTTGGTCAGTCCAATCTCTTGATTTTTTGAAAAAAAAAAAAACAAAAAAAAAAACAAAAAACAGAAAATACCATACCATCTAGGAGTAGGAATTTGTTCACCAGGCCACTTGGCTAGAACCAGGGCCTGCAGGACAACAACAAAGATGAAGTAAGTATTGGAAGCTTCTTGGAGCACCTGGGTGATCCTTCATTCAGGGTGGAGGACCAGACAATACCAAGGGGAGAAATGAGGACTGAGCCCCACATCAATCACAATCTGGGCTTGAATTACATCACATAGATAGTACTGTTGGTTCTGGCTGTTCTCAAATACAAGTGGGAGACTCAGTTTCCAGTGTGTAGATATGGTATCTGGCATTCATGAGGGATCAAGTCCAGTCTAGGAGTGTCCTGTTTAGATGACACGCCTATATCATCAGGTCCCAGGAACTGATAGGGGACACACACAATAATGAGGAGGGCTCTCCAAAATATGAGAACCCTAAGGCATGGGGCCTGAGGAGAAGGTCTTGCTTACCTGGGTCTAAAGACAATACTGCTCCCAAGACCTGGTCAGTTTTCAAGCAGCATGGGTGCTGAAAAAAATGCTACCAGGCTTTCTCTGTGACATGCTTTAGTGAGAAGTGATGTGGCCCCGTAATGCTGGTTAGATGGAAGAAGTAGCCTGCAGAGACCAAAGTGAATCCAAATTATTCAGGAACCTCTGCCAGATCTTAACCAAATTGTGAAAAAAACCCAGCTAATCTGTTGTATCAAATGTACACTTCATTTGAAACTCTGATTGGGGGGGAGGAGGGCCAAGTGCAATATATGTAACCTAAACTTTTGTACCCCCATAATATGCTGAAATAATAATAAAAAACACATCATGGTCAGAAGACTAACTGGGTTCACAGAGTCCATTACACCAGCAACCACAACTCCCTGACTCAATAGGGGTCTTAACAAGATTTATAGGACCCTTCATTTCATACACTGGTTGGGGGAAAAATCTCCACCAGTCTTTAGCATTTCTCCATAATTATACTGGCTGCCCTATGTTCTAAATTACCTTCTCAAGGTTGCATGAATAGTGAACTACCTTGGAAGATAAGGATTGTGTTTACATTTCTATCCAATACTGTCATCATTTTTGCTTTTGTGAAAAATAAAATGAAGCCCAAATTTTCTGATTCCTGGTAGAGAAAAACATATCAAGAAGCTCTTCATATTTTTCCTCATTTTCCTTGCCAAGTGGAAAAACAAAAACTCATAACACTCAGAGAATGTGTTTCTCTGCTCTTGTCCTTGAACCTTCAATTTGACATCTTTCTGTAATTTAAACTCATGTTCCTACAAACCTTAGGTATAGCACACCTTCCTTCAACCTCTCAATTTTTCCATTGAAATAGATTTTCCTTTTGTGGTAACAGAAATAACCACCAATAGAAATATAATACCCTTAACAATAATTCTGATTATAGGCACTGTATTAGACAATTTACTTAATTGCTACATTTAACACCACAACAACCTCATGAGGTAGGTAGTATAAATTGAAGTGTCTAATTTATTGATTGTGTAAATAAGGACTAAACAGATTGGATAGCTTCACTGTCATTGTTATACTGAGCTTTTCTTGTTTGTTTTTACTATAGGGCTTAAGGTTTTTAATAATACATTCACCAATATGCTCTACTGCTGTTTTGTGTATAAGGTTGTAATGAGTGTGTGTACGTGTCTGTATGTTGTGTGTTTTCAATGTGTGTGAATTCTAAATAATTCAAACGGCCTCCAAACTCTCCTTCCCCTTGTGAGCATTTCCCTAACATTTAAAATTATATCTTGCCATATAACTTCCCTGGGTAAAATTGTGCTCTTTATACATTGTCCACAGAATTAAACCATTCAATTTATGTGACTCATGGTCAGGGTGATCACAAGACCCAGCCTCCTTGGAGCAGTCTCAGTTTATGTCATTCCTTAACACAGTTATTAATAACTGTCTTTCTCTCTCATTGGTTCGGGTAATAAAGTGGATCACCTACAGAGGAGTCATGAGACCAATCATACTTTTCTCTAACGTGACTCTCTTCATTTCATTCTGCCTCAATCCAGATATGCTGGCAACCTTTCCTGAAGAATGCTTTTTCTTCGTCGTATGTCATTGTTCTTTTTGTCTCTGACCATAATTGCTTTTCTCCTTTCCCTCTAAGATACTGATCCTTCATGGATAAGCCTAAATATTTCTTTGTCAACGCTTTTATTCCTACTCATCTTGAGATGCTGCCCTTGATGTTAAAACTATTTTTCCGTTTCCTTATTTCAGTACTCATAAGAATAGATTGTGCTTCTTCATCATGTACTTTTCTTATCTGTGAGATTGAATACATGTCAAGGGCAAAGAGCATGACTTATTCTTCTTTGACTTTTTCTTAATGCCTATCACATTGCTGACACATAATAGCGTTCCATAAATATCTATTGAATAATTAAATACAATGACTTATTTGACTGCCTTGGTATTGTTTAACTATGTAACCATTTTGTGAAGCCTGTAAGGAAAAAGGAATGAGAAAAGATACATTCAAGTTTTGTTACTAGCCTTTTAAGGGTACTAGACTACCATATATTAAATTATCTTGCTGAAATAAAGAGTCAATAGTTTTCAGAGCTCTGAGTTAAATTTAGCATTATGCATTAGAGGAATCAGATCATAGATAACTTTTGAAAAGTTTCTCTTTGGGTTATGAAGGAAAATTTTGTGTAATAGAATATGCTTTACAACATTTTAAAAATCTATTGATATTTTTGTTAAGTAAGTTAATAAAAATCATTTGTTAGGCTAGCATAAAGTTTTAACATACTGTAATGATGTGAAATGTGAAACATATTTAAGGACCCTGTGAATAATGCCAAGGTTGTTGTATCTAAATATTTAAAGCTATATATAGAAAATAAAATCAGATATAACATACCTTGATTATTAAGGAGTAAAATTATTTAAAATTATAAAACACCTGGAAGAGTAGAAAGGTATACATTAAAGGTTTGAAAAGGACAGTCAATTTTATTTAGGTAATTCTCTCATTTATTCATTAAATATATTTTAAAATATCTGCTTTTTGTCACTTAGAGTAAACATTGGTGATAGAGCATAAAAAGTCAGATATAAATTCTGCCCTTGTAAGGATAAAGCTATATTAAGAAAATAAGCACATTGTTAAAAACCATGAATGTACATTTCCAACGGGACATGTAGATTTTGAATCGTGAAACTACTATATTCTTAAAATGTAGTTTTACCTTAGAACATAAAACAGAAACAAACACTAAAAATCATTTAGTAATTTCTTCACATTTTATAATTTTAAATAAATTGTCCAGAGGTACAAAGCTCCTTGGTGAAAACATGACAAACAGAAGCAGGATTTTTGTGGGTTTTGTTTGTTTTTTTCTAATTGATTTTTTTCCTCGTCAAAGGTATTTTCTAATCCTGTGAATAAAATAGTATTTGCACATGGCATTTGCTTTGCTAATCTATGAATTAAAATTTTCCTAGTGTTAGTGTGTAGCTCACACCAATCTGTACCTTTTTATCAAAAATTTAATATTTTCCCCTCAAATATGTACCCATTTTAAATGCTGTGTCTTAAGAACCCTGGCATTTGTCCTCTCTAACAATCAAGAAATATGAATTTCAATTTTATACTTCTCTACTACAGGCACATACAGTCTCCTTGAACACAGATATATTCACTCATTTAACCTAGAGGACATTATGATAGTGAAATAAGTCTGACACAGAAAGAAAAATACTTTGTGATGTCACTTATATTAAATAAATGAAATCTAAAGCAGTTTAGTTGTTGACAAGCAAAGGAGGAAGGGGGAATGGGGGGGTCATGGTTAAAGTGAATAAAGTTTCAGCTATGCAAGATAAATAAGTTATGAATATCTACTGTACATTATAGTTCCTCGAGCTAACAACACTGTATTACACAATAAGCTCTGCCTTAACATCACAAATAGGTTAAGTGAAATGATGTAGAATGAAACCAAATTTTACCATAGGCTAATTGATATAAACAACAGTTAAGTTCCTGTAGAATATTTCTGGTCATAAAACATCACTAAACTACTAAATAAAGACCCCAAACACTTCTAATATTAAATATTGAAATAAATGTGAGCTATACCTACATTTGAGAAAGATTAATAAAAATAGATAATTATTTACCCAAATTGTAGTGAATTAATGAGTGACAGCAGTTATGGTCGTGAATTATATCAAGGAATAAATGTTGGCAAAGGGAAAATTGTAAGAAGCACCTGTTACCACCAGGAAGCTCAAAAACAATCAGAAATACAGCAAGCTTGCTGAGCACTATATTATTACATTGGATATTGCCATGCATTTGTATGATTATCATAGACTTTACAGATATTTATTTTACAATAATTTGTATTCATTCATTCATTTGTTTTCCAACTCTCTTATTCCCATTAAGTGTATAAGAGTCTATTCTGGCAGCTCAGAGTGGAAAGTGGGAACCAGCCCTGGGCAGGATGCCATCCCATCACAGGTCACACTCACAAACACACCCATACGCACACATGGGACCACGTAGAACCACCAAATCACCTAACCTTTACCTCTTTGGAATGTGTAAAGTAAGTGGAATACCTGGAGACAACCCACTCACATGTGGGGAGAACGTGCAAACTTCACATGGACATGGCCCCAGAGAAATAGACTTTTTCTCATATACCTTATATTGAAACAACGTTGAATGAATGACGGTATTCAAGGAACTGCTACATACATAAAATTTGCTAAGAGGGTAGATCTTAGGTGTTCTTACCACATGTACATGCACAAAATAATAATGGTATTAATAATAAAGGGGGCAAGAGAAAACTTTGGGAAGTGATATGTTTATGGCATTGATGGAAGTGACAATTTCACAGGTGTATAGTTAATCCCAAACTCATTGAGTTGTATACACTAAATATGTACAGCTTGTGACATGTCGATCATACCTCAATAAAGTGGTTTAAAAAATTCACTCATTTAGAATGAATTCATATCACTTAGTTAATATTTGTAGCATATGCCTGGTTCAGTATTAAATATTAGGCATGTTTTCATGAAAAAATAAACCTCTGGCCTCACTGGAGTTTATAGCCTAATGGGGACAAATGCCATTATTTGATGTATATTCTTAATGTTTTTCTTTGAAACATTTTTCTTTTATGTTTAATTGAAATCATACCATATATAGGGTAATAAGACTTATTTTTATTCTTATTATACTTTGACAATAAGTATCTTAATATGTGATTATCACATGATGAAATATTACATTGGTTTTATATATTGATATATTTTAATTTTCTTAACAAATAAACTAGTTGTTGATATTGACTATTATAAACAAAGTTATAATGGGTAATCCCATTACATAAAGCCTTTCACGAATCTCTGAACACTTCTTTTTTTTTTACATACATTTTATTTCTCTGGAATAAATGCCTAAAAGTACAATTTCTGGATTTAATGGTAGTCGCATGTTTAGCTTTTCTTTCTTTCTTTCTTTCTTTATTATTATTATATTTTTATTTCAGCATATTACAGGGGTACAAATGTTTAGATTACATGCATTGCCTTTGCTCTGCCTGAGTCAGGGCTTCAAGCTTTTCCATCCCCCAGATGGTGCGCACTGCACCCATTAGGTGTGAATATACCCATCTCCTCCTCCCTCCTCTCCCACCCATCTGCACAACACCCAATGAATGTTACTACTATATGCACAAATAAGTGTTGATCAGTTAATCCCAATTTGATGGTGAGTACACGTGGTGCTTGTTTTCCCATTCTTGTGATACTTCACTTAGTAGAATGGGCTCCAGTTCTATCCAGGATAAGACAAGAGGTGCTAGATCACCATAGTTTTTGTGGCTGAGTATAACTCCATGGTATACATATACCACATTTTATTAATCCACTCATGTATCGATGAGCACTTGGGTTGTTTCTATACCTTTGCAATTGTGAACTGTGCTGCCATAAACATTCCAGTGCAGATGTCTTTTTTGCAGAATGTCTTTTTTTCCTTTGGGTAGATGCCCAGTAATGGGATTGTTGGATCAAATGGTAGTTCTACTTGTAGCTCTTTGAGGTATCTTCATATTACTTTCCACAGAGATTGTATCAGTTTGCAGTCCCACCAGCAGTATATGAGTATTCCTCTCTCTCCGCATCCACACCAACATTTATTGTTTTGGGACTTTTTGATAAAAGCCATTCTCACTGGAGTTAACTGATATCTCATTTTGGTTTTGATTTTCATTTCCCTGATGATTAGAGATGTTGAGCCAAGGAAATTATCAGGAGAGCAGACAGATAACTTATAGAATGGGAGAAAATATTCACATGCCACACATCTAAAAAAGAGCTGACAACTAGAATCTACATAGAAGTCAGGAAGATCAGCAAGAAAAAAAAATCAAACAACCCCATTAAAAAGTGGGCAATATACACACATAACGAGTGCGATGAGCACCGTCTAGGGGATGGATACGCTTGAAGCTCTGACTCGGGGTAGGGGGGAAGGGCAATATATGTAACATAAACTTTTGTACCCCCATAATATGATGAAATAAAAGAAAAGGAAAAAAAAAAGCAAAGGACAGGAACAGAAACTTTTCAAAAGAAGACAGACTAATGGTCAAGAAACATATGAAAAAATGCTCTGAACATTTCTTTAAGAGAAATTTTCTTTGCCATACTTAAAAAGGCTGCTTACGTGATTGTGAAAATCTTTTGGGCATTTTAAACCAGCTAAGTAATCATCACATTTTTTTTTTTTTTTACTTAGCTCTCACTTTTATTCCTTTTTAATGATTATTTCAAATCTTTTCTGTAATCCTAAAACTTTGCAGCTGAATTATGTTTCGCTTTACACACAAAACAGAAGCAATCGATTAAGAACTCCTTCAACCTCCCACCAACTTCTCAACCAAACAGTAACTTACATATATGGGCATGTATATTTTTAGAATTCCCCCTTTTTACAATTTAAAAGCTTATTTGGCTCACTTGTAAGGCTAATAGTTCCAACATCCAAGACTCTATTACATTAGGCCTTTCAAATGTACAAAAGTCTGTTTGTTATTCGTGATCTCTCCTTTTTTAATTTCTTACTTTCTGCTGGATTACTCTTACAAGATATCTTCCTTCTCCCTCATAGCCAATCTTCCTCAGGTGTTATCTAAAGCCAATTTCTCTTCTTAATCAACTCTTCAAACTACTGCAAATTGGCTTCTACTTGCACAATACTCTGAAACTCTTCTTGGCAAAAACTACCTACCAGCTCTGTCTTGCTAAAAAGTAATAGGAACATTCGTTCTTTTTCTCAAGATGGGGTCATTCATGATCATTTTCAAAGTAATCAGCACCATACACTTTGGAATCAGTACTAAGGACTTAAAAAAATATCGGGGAGATGAAAAATAAAAAGATACTTATACCACATTTTGTTAATCCACTCATGAATTCATAGGCACTTGGGTTGATTCTATATCTTTGCAATTGTGAATTGTGCTTCCATAAACATTCAAGTGCAGGTGTCTTTTTCACAATATAACTTCTTTTTCCTTGAGTAAATACCCAGTAGTGGCATTGCTGGATCAAATGGTAGGTCTCCTGTTAGTTCTTTGAGGAATCCCCATATTGTTTTCCATGGAGGATGCACTAATTTGCAGTCCCATCAACAGTGTCTAAGTGTTCCTTTCTTTCTGGATCCACACCAGCATCCAGTTGGGATGGAACTGGAGACCATTATCCTAAGTGAAGTATCTAAAGAATGGAAAAACACGCACCAAATGTATTCACTATTAAATTGGAACTAACTGACGAGCACTCATCAGTAAATCTCAAAGGAAATCTAGCAGGAGGCAGGAGGGAGGGGGAGATGGGCAAAAACCTACCTATGGGGTACAAAGAGCAGTCTCTGGGTGACAGCACACTTTTAACCCTGACTCGAGCATTGCAAAAGTGATACATGTAACCAAAAACATTTGTACCCCTGTAAAACTTTGAAATAAAAAAATTAAAAAAAATAAAAAGGTACTTCACTTTTTGAGAGTAAGAGACAATGTATTTTTCTTTTTTTTTTACTTATTTTTTTATTTTCTTTTCTTTCCTGTTTTTGGTATGACAGTATATACCCTGGCACATCCAATATAATAGTATAAAGGGTTAATGGACTCCTTTTTTAAAAAATTAAGTAAAAATAAACTTAATTATACTGTAAATTTAGAATTACTCATGATCTTACAAAAAAAAACTTTCCAATATTTGTTTCCCTGTCAGTATAGTGACTTAAAGGAGCCTATACTTTGAAATCATTCTTTTCTACCCTTAGTGTGTAGTAATATTTCCACTCATATTTTGGTTTCTCATTAAATTATTCCCCATAGAATATTACAGATTTTTAGAGAGTAGCTGAGATATAATATTTAAGACAGGAAAAAGCCAACTGGAGCCACGAATGATATTCAAAAAAGACAAGTCATTATAAAATGAGCTACATAATAATTAAGTTTACTGATTTAAACCAATCAGTGCCTGATTTCTTACAGTGGGTAGATAGAAGTGCTAGTCATATTTCATTAGAGTAATAAATGGATACTTCAACTGAAAATATTTTTTAGTCTGCTTGTTCACTTATTCTCTTAAAATCTCTCTTGCAGAATAAAAGTTTTAATAAAGCACAATTTATCATAATTTTCTTTTATGGATCTGCTTTTGGTGTCATGTCAGATTCTTTGCCTAACCTAGACCATGAACATTTTCTCCTAAATTTTCTTTTGGAAGTATAAAACTTCCATATTTTGCATATAGATTTTTAAAATTTATATGTGATAAATTTTGCTTTGATTTTGGTTACAGGGTAAGGATCAGGTCACTGTGCTTTTTTCAAAAATCAATTGGTCATGTTGTGTGAGTGTGTTTCTGGACCCTATTTTTTTCCATTGATCTGTGCATCTGTCCTTTCACAAGTAACACATTGTTTTGAATTTTATAATTTCACAGGAAGTCTTAAAATCAGGGAATGTGATTCCTCCAGCTGTATTCTTACTTTTCAAAATTATTTTGGCTATTTTAGTACCTTTCCCTTTGCATATAAATTTAGAATCATCTTGTCTGTATAAAATCCTGCTGATACGGTATTAATATTGTTGATATTAAATCTATAAATTAATCTGGGGAATCAGTACAATATTAAGATTTCCAATCCACAAATACAGTATTTGTCTCCATTTATTTGCTCTACTATGATGTCTTTCATAAATACTTTATAGTTTTAAGCATATAGATTTTATACATAATTGATAAATTTATACCCCAATATTTCATGTTTTTAATCTATCAGAGCGATATTTTAGAAATTTCAAGTTTCCAATTGTACACTGGTGTTTAGAAATGAATTTTTTTGTGTTGAACTTGTATATTGTGGCAATACTAAACTCGTGTATTATAACACTTATTCAGTTTTTTGTGTATCTGTAAAATCCTTGGTATTATCTACATCAATAATCATAGTGTCTAAATAGACAACCTACAAATAAAGAACATTTTTTTCTTTCTTTCTCAATCTGTATTCCATTATACATATTTTAAATGTCATTATTGTACTGGCTAATATATTCAGTATGATGTTGTATAGTCATGTTGAGACCAGCAACTCATCTTGTTGCTGATCTTAGCAGGAAAGCATTGTATTTCAATAATAGGATTATTTTCAGTTTCCTGAAAATTTCTATTGTGAATGGATATTATATTTCGTTAAACAATTTTCTGCATAAATTGATAAGATCATGTGGCTTTTGTTAAAGACTACATTAAATTGATAGATTTGTAAATATTGTTCCAGGTTTGTACTCTGGTTATAAAGTTAATTATAGTCCCTTAAAAACCAAAGTGTAGATGGTCAAAAGTGATGCATGCATAATTTGACTCACGAAGTATATAAGATTTTGATAATATAGATATTCTAATATATGGGAAAGAACACTAAATCAACATTGCTTTCCACTGGAATATCAAGGGAGCTACCACCCACAGACAAGGAAGATTCTGAAGACTCCTTTTCTCTCACCATGCTGTGAAGGGTAGGTGAAGTTACAATAAAACACAAATCTACTTCAATTCTTTGACAGTATTCACTTAATCATCTTCCTCAGGCAGCTCTTGTCTACTTTGTGTTGGGAATAATATTTATTTGACATATTCCTGTATTATCATCCAACTGTGTGGCACTGTGGTTGGTTCTTAAACTGCAGGGCTGCTCACCCCAAATGTAAGCATAGATTAAGCTCTGCTATGATATTCTTCCTTGTTGGTACCCTGAATTCCTTTTATTTAATTGAATAATAAAAACTGTATATATTTATGCTATATACAATATGATGTTTTGATATAAGCATACATTGTGGAATGGCTAAATAAAACTATTTAACGTATGTATTACCCCATATAGTTATTTTTTTTCAGTGAGAACACTTAAAATCTATTCTCTTGCCAATTTTCAAATACATAATATGTTGTTACTAATTATAGTCACCATAATGTACAATAGATCTCCTGAACTTATTCCTTTCTTGGATAACTGAAATTTTGTCTTTTGGCAACATCCCCCAATCCCTCCAACCCCAGCCTCCGATTAACCACCATTTTACTGTTTCTATGAGGTTTGACTTTTTTACACTCCATATATTAGTGAGATAATGCAAGATTTGTCTTTCTGTGCCTGGCTTATTTTACTTAACATGAATGTCATCTAAGTTCATCCATGTTGTAACAAAAGACAGAATTTTCTTTTTTCTTAATACTGGAAAGTAATCCATTGTGTATATATACCACTGTCACTTTATTAATTCATCTGTTGATTGACACTTAAGACTGTTTCCATACCTTAGCTACTGTAAATAATGCTGCAGTAAGCATGGGAGTGCAGTATTTCTTTGACAAGATTTCATTTCCTTTGGATATATACCCAATAGTGAGATTCCTGGATCATGTGGTATGAACTCTTGAAAATGCTAGAACACTCATGATATTTTTGCTGATATTTCTTTAGACCCTTTTCAGCACAAGTACTTGTCTTTTAAAGAAAGGAGTATTAGTTCAGTTAGGTTGATGCCTCTTTTATATCTGAGGCCAGCATTACTTTCATATTCAAAGAACCAAGAAGTGAGTTTTGTATCCTCCTGATCTGGTCCTAGTAAGAACTTGGTTAGGCTAAGGAAATATGTATGTCAGGGTATTTGGGCACATGTTCTGATTAAGATGTATGCCCATCCTTTTAAACTTTTCTCAACAATAGGAAAACCATTTTTATTTCTTCAGATATATGTTTCTCTTAATAAAACTTTATCATATCATTCTAGGTGTCCTAAAGCATTTATGAAAAGAAATCTGCAAAAAACATTGTTTCTACTTGTTAACATATGACATGAAAATGCCCAGATAAATTTTCCATCAAATCTGGAGAGTATGATCAGGATGACCTAACTTTAAATACAGAATATAAAAGTTATAAAAAATTCAGGTTGACAGCTCAGGGGGAGTCACCTTAGAGAAGTAGGCAGTCACCAAGAAAGAGAATGCAATCCAGGTGCAATAAAAGATTCATCTGAATGAAAAGTAGAAAAAACAAAAGTTTCATAAAGATTTCATTGAAAACAAAACCGACAACAATTTCAAATATCACAAAACATTCAATAGGCTGATACTTAGAATTGCTGATGTTAATTTGTGATCAAGTTGATTCCCACCAAGCAACTCTATGTCATGTTACAGAGTGAATATACTCAGGCATACATATAATATTTTATACATATTTATTTATATATGTAATATATACATATTATTTGGGAATACTAGAGAAAGAAAATACACTGTTAAAAAGAAGTGCAAATAATATCCACAGTAATAAAGTGTCAGTGTTTTTAATGCTTCATTATATTTTCCTGATATTAATGAAAATTATGTAAATTCTTCAGTGTAATGGTATATTTTTGGTTGGTTTGCTTTAAAAAGGACATTTGTACAAGCGAAATTTTAATACAGCTTTTTTTGTTTTAGCAGAAATTTCCACTCATTTTATGCCTCTATAACTAACATTGCACAGGATGTGTCACAAATATATATATAGCTCCAGCTTCCCAGAGATGCAGTGCTTACTTCCTTGCTTAATGACTATTTCACTTTCAAATGGATTTATTAACAGAAATAAGTATACTCTAAACAGATGGTTGTCAGAAATCTGCTTACTGCAATAAAATAATTGAGAGTTAACAAACATTTGCAGTTTGGTTGTGGTATAAAGCATCACTGTATTAAGTTGCCATAAGGAATCAAGCACACAGAACACTTTTTAAAGATAACTTATATATATGTAGTTTTTATTTCAGTAATATTAAATACATAAAGTGTGTGTGCAAATGACTAACCCCAAACTATAAATAACTTAACTAAACAACACCTATAATCTTCAAAGCTTACATAAACTCTGCTGAAACCCCTGTAAAAATAGGATCAGGTGAAGCCAAAAATAGGGAGAGATTAATTGTAAGCTTTACTCTGAAAAATAATAAGCCAAATGTTTGAATATTTATGATTGGTTTCTCTTAAAACTTTTTCTCCAAACCTTGTGAATCATAAAATAAATAACTTTGAAAATGTCCAAAATATATCAACTGCAATAAAAAGTGTCAGATTAAATGCAGTATTAATCTTTCTATACTATATTAAAATTCTGTGTAGCCAGTAGTAGGTCATTGCAGCATATGAAAGTAAGGCATTACGATTAAAATAAAGCAGAGCTAGACAAACTAAACATTTAATGGGGACAGTGTTTAAAGTTACAGATTTTTGGTTTAAGTGCTGTAGAAAATTAAAGGATAAAAAATTACATGAAGAAATGAATATGCTCTTCCTACTTGAAGGAAATGCATGACTTTCTTTTCTAACTGAGAGACATACTGTCCATTGTCTCTGATACTATGATATATTATTGATTTATTCAAGTGAACATCAATTTAGTCTATCCCAGAGTGATTATATATAACTATAGCATATATAAAAATATGCACACACTTCCATATTAACTTGTGTGTAGTTAGAATTATCAATTAGTCTGCAAGCTACATTAGATTCTAATATTCATACTTATTAATTTCTCAACCAAATATAAAATTGGGATACATGAATAAATCAGTGGAATACATGGGAGAAATAACTTTACAACATTTTTGAGGCATAATTTATGAAATTTATTTTTCTATAAAAGAATTCATAAAAATAATTAGACTTAAATTATAATACAGAATTATTTGTTTTATAATTTATAATGTTAAATATAGCTCTAATCCATAAGTACAGTGTTTGCTAATTATTCTGACCATGTTGAAAATGGAGTTAGTGGTTTCTCATCTTCTGTATTTTAATTAGAGAGGTCAAAAGAACATAGACAATTTGAAAAGCTGAAATTTCTGGTGGTGATTGATTTCAATATATTCTAAAACATCAATAAGATAATCTGCTCTTGAGAAGGTAGATTGAGCACCTTGTCAAAATCAGTCTAGCATTTTAATTGATGTTATTTAAGAATGTTCAAAAATGATTTTTTTTAAGAATTAGCTGATAATTATAAATTTCAGTTTTTACTATTTGCCCATTTTTCTCTTAGTGTAAATCTTGTATCTTGCATGGAGGGAATTAAAATATTAGAGGAACTGGACAGCTATGCTGTAGTGATCTTATCTGAGTGAATGAGTAGAATAGTCCCCTACCTCTGCTGCCAGACACAGTTACAATCCTCTTTAGCAGTGGAAGCTGTAGTCGATGGGATGACCATCATTCAGTGTTTGTCTAGAATTATGATGACATGGTTAATGTAATTATAATAATAACACTGGGAGATATATTCTCTGGAATATGGTTTATAAAATCAAATAAGTAAAATTCTATTTAGGCTGCAACAATATACAAAGAAAGTGGACCACCCAGAAGTTCTTCCTATCTTTGGATGGATTGATGAAATAATGTGATAGGGTAGGGACTCACTCTCTCACTCCCCTTCCATAGAAATAGTTCTTTAGTAGTATTCTTCTGTTTTGTTTTTCTTTTACTTGTGCGATAATCAGTATAATGAACTTATGTTTAGAGCTGTTTCAGAGAAGATATTCTTAGTGTAATTTTCTTCAAAAATCACTTTATATGAATTTTATACATGATGTTAAATCATATTTTCAGTTAATTACTTACATTGAATAATTGCATTTCTTAGCAAGCTAGGCAGCGCACACACACACACAGTAAAACCTTGGGAAGAAGGTAAATTTTGATGCAGGAAAACCTGTGTCTCGTTACATGCCATAGACAGATGTCTTAAACACAACATGGATTTGGCCAGCAGTAGATAGAGTTTGTAGAAAAAAATGAAAGTTGACCAAGAGCTCAAAGATAGTGAAAACATGCTGCTAATCTATCACCTCTAAAAATGCCTGAGTGTCAGCAGATGTTCAATAAGTGAGGGCGATTCCTTATTGGAAAAAGACAATATACTAAACTAAATGCATTGTTTATTTTCTCCTTAGTTTTCTTTGCCTGATCTTTTCTAGGGCTGTTTCTTGCATGCTGTGGCTACTGGCTACAATTGAGTTTAACATGTATCAGTTTAACAATAGAAATTATAATTTATTATTTTTATTTGAATGTAGGTTATTCCCTTATTAAAAATATTACATATATTATTGTATTTATGGAATACAACTCTTTTTAATTTGTAAATGAAATCACTTGCTTCAATTATGAACAATCTAGTCTGCTTTTGATGAAAAGGCAGAAAAATATTGCTAGAATACAATATTTAGTATAGGAGAGAAGTATAAAATATGTTTTAAAACGGTACTGATTTTCTATTAAAATATGTATCTTTCCTTGCAACATTTTAACAGTAGTAGTATGATTATAGTGGGTTTATTTTTACAGTATAACAGAAATCTGCAATTAATTGAGTTAAGTTCAAAATGACAAATCTTGCAGCGTTTTTTAATCATTTTTCTCCATTTATAGGTTGTTAATGTTTGCATAACCACACAAAATTAAGTACTGAAAAATTACTACCTCGATCATTAAAAGTTTTACAGTTTGACTTCTATAGGAATAGTTGGAAATTTTCTGGAATAAAACAAAAGAATTTCCAAAATATAATCTATACTTGTGAATAATTTGGGCAGTTGGTATACTAAAAACTAGATACAAATATTAAAAATCTGCTTGCATATTTAAAAAATCAGGTATAATTTAAATAATTACATAACTATTAAATATATTAAATGTCCTAATATAGATCTTGGTTTCCAAACACTATGTTCCAAAAAAAAAGAAAGAAGTCAATAAAGAAATGTCTGATTCTAGGGCTGGATCATATAAAATACAGTCAGCAGCTACATAAGGATGTTCTGGTGAATAATGGACTATATATACTACTGTGGTTCCATAAGATTATAATGGGGCTGAAAAATTCCTATCAGCTAGTGACTACATAGGTGTCATAAAGTCACAGAACAACACGTTACTCATGTGTCTGTAGTGCTGCCAGTGTAAACTAACCTACTGTGCTGCCAGTCATGTAAAAATATAGAGCATACAATTGTGTATGGTACATAATAGTTGATAATGATATTAAACTACTATGATACTAGTTTCTGTTTTTATTATACTATACTTTTTATTGTTTTATAAATACCCATTTTTGAAAAAGTTAACTGTAAAACAGCCTCAGGCAGGTCCCTCAGCAGTTATTTCAGAAGAAGGCATTGTTATTATAGGAGATAACAGCTCCATGTGTGTTAATGTCCCTGAAGACCTGCCACTGGGACAAGATATGAAGGTGGAAGAAAGTGATACTGATGACCCTGACTCTGTGTAGGCCTAAACTAATGCATGTGTTTGCGTTCTAATTTTTAACAAAAATGTTTAGAAAGTAAAAAATACACATTTTTAAAACATAAAAAAGCTTTAGAATAAGCTTTTAAATGAACATATTTTGTACAGCTGTACAAATATGTCTGTTTTAAACTAAGTATTATTACAAAAGAGTCAAAAAGTTAAAAAAATTAAATAGTTTACAAAGTGGAAAAGTTACAGTAATCTAAGTTTGATACACTATTGAAGAGAAATATTTTACATAAATTTAGTGTAGCCTAAGTGTACAGGGTTTATAAAGTCTACTGTAGTGTACAGCAATATCCTAGGCCTTCACATTCACTCACTAACTTA
This sequence comes from Lemur catta, assembly GCF_020740605.2. NCBI lineage: Eukaryota > Metazoa > Chordata > Mammalia > Primates > Lemuridae > Lemur > Lemur catta. The sequence goes on from NC_059140.1 coordinate 45,605,827, forward strand.
TCCAGAGCAACTTCCAGTCCTGTAAGCTCCATTCATGGTAAGTACCCTATGAAGATGCACCATTTTTTTTATCCTTTATAGCAGCAGTATCCAACATTTTTGGCACCAGGGAACGTTTTTAATGGAACACAGACTGGGAGTGGAGGGGATGGCATTGGGATGATTCAAGTGCATTACATTCATTGTGCACTTTATTTCTATTGTTATTACATTGTCACTTGCCACTCATTGATAGGGTTTTTATATGAGTCTGCAAGCAATTGATTTATTATAGTCTCTGCCGTCAAACCTCTCTGCTAATGATAATCTGTGTTTGCAGCTGCTCCTCAGTGCTAGCATCACCACCTCAGCTCCACCTCAGATCATCAGGCATTAGATTCTTATAAGAAGCATGCAACCTTGATCACTTGTATACACAGTTTACAGTAGGGTTTGTGCTCCTGTGAGAATCTAATGCTGTTGCTGATCTGACAGGGCGAAGCTCAGGCAGTGATGCAAGTGATAGTGAGCAGGTGTAAATAAAGATGAAGCTTCACTTGCTCACACCTCCTGCTGTGCACCCTGGTGCCTAACAGGCCATGGAATGGTACTGGATGGTGTCCCAGGGTTTGGGGATTGCAGTTTTATAGTATATTTTTACTGTACTTTTCTATGTTTAGATACAAAATACTTAACATTGTGTTAAAATGTGTAACAATGTTCAGCACAATAACATGTTGTACAGGCTGTAGACCAGGAGCAATAGTCTATACCATCTAGGTTTGTGTAAGTATGCTTTATGATGTTTGCACAGCAATGAAGTTGCTTAATGACACATATCTCAGAATATATCCTAATCATTAAGGGAGGCATGACTGTACATGATGAACTAAAAACAAAGTGCCAAGAAAAAAAAGGAGAGAGAACATTTAAGGAGCTCTGCTGAGCTGGGAGAGAGATGGGCTGTAGGTTGTTGGAGTAGCTGATTAATACAACAAGCCAAAAATGAAAGAGTTCAGTCTTTAATTACCTACTGCAATGATATAAGTAAGAGTCTAAATTCAGAGAAAGGCCAGACTCTCCTTGTTCCATTTCCCCCAATAAATGTGCACTGGTCAAGAGCCAGGTGGATCATCACAGACTTGTAGATCACCTCACTATTGAAGGATTCCCCAAAGAAAAGGCTCACACAATTTTATAGACCTTGGGGTTGGGAGAAGGTGACAGGGGAGGGTTAGAAGTGGAAAAGTACAGGGGTACTGAGTCCAAGTGGGGAAAAGTGTTTTTAAAGCTTCCCCCCTGTACCAAAAAGGAACGCTGACAGAAACACCTAGAGAAGACTTCTGTGCAAGGCCTTAGATAAACAGGCATAGGAATGAAGGTGCTGTGGCTAGGAATGAAAGTACGCTAAACATTAGACCATCCAGAAGGGAGAAGGGACTGAGTCTTTGAATGTAACTCCCTTCAGAGACTGCCATGCACTGACTGTGCCCCAAGTCTGTGTGAAAGGGCGGCTTTACCTTGTCAGGCCTGCTAGGTAAAAGAGTTTATTGTCAATGATCAGGCCTGAAAAATCACACACAGGCTTTTTAACGGGGAGCTGGGCCCCTCAATAACAAATGGCATGTGAACCAACCAGAAAGAGTTCTTTGTGTCTATACATGGTACAAAATAAAAACAAAATGAAACAAAACCCCCAAAATGAAAACAATAGAATTAAATAAATCAAACAAACAGAAAATCATCATTAGAATATCCTAGCAATAATGGTGGCAAGTTAAAATTAATGGATGCTTGGATACAGCAACAGAGTAGTAGACCTCATGGTCCAAATGGCCTCCAAGGAATAAAGGCTCTTGGACAACTTGCCCTGCAAGAGGAAGAGAAGAGGAGGGAGACTGCTGGGAAGTCCTTGCCCCAGACAAATCCTCCAACACTCTGACAATCTCCCATCCTCGACACAGTTTTCACCCAGAAAGCCCCAAAAGTTTTAAAGAGTCTATCTTGCCAGGCATTATCAATAAAGTATGCTGTACTCAGCCTAAAATAAAAAAAAATAATTACATTATTATGATGGGTGGAACTTTAAGGAGAAACATGTTATTTGCATAGTGTTCGTGTATCTCTCACAGAATATCTCTTATCCACTATGTTTATTTTAACACACGTTCAGATGTTTTTATCACACATTTTAGAATTTGTTTTTACCTATATTCTTTTATGGTTCCCTCTTGAGGAGTTGGAGCTTAATTTACCTCCCCTGAAGACTGATCTGGACTTAGTGACACACTTCTAATGAATGTAGAACTGAACATATATGTGGAAGGGGGAAAAATAGTACCCTGAGAGGCACTTTGTGTCTTGGTGCATTTGTGCTGCTATAGCAAAATACCTGAAGAGAGGGTAATTTGTAAAGAACAGAAATTTATTTCTCATAGTTCTGGAAGCCAAGTCTAAGATCAAGGTGCTCTCAGGTTCGTTGTTCAGTAAGGGCACTGTCTCTGTTTCCAAGGTGACACCGTATTGCTGCATCCTCTGGAGAGGAAAAATGCTGTGTCTTCATATGGTTAAAGAGACAAAAAGGTAAAAAGGGCAAATTTACTTCCTCAGACCCTTTTATCCCATTCACAAGTGTGAAGCCCTCATGGACTAATCACCTCCCATTGGCTCTACCTCATAATACTATCACCTTGGGGTTTAAGTTCCAACTTATAAATTTGAGAGGGACACATACATTCAAACAACAGCACCTGGTTAATCATGTGATCAATATTAGAATCACCAGTAAAATTCAGGTTGATGTCATGTTCTCACTTTTATAATTTAGTGAGGAGGACACTTCACCTGTGTGGATTTCAAAAAAAATCCCAAACTCCAGTCTAATGATGAGAAAACATCACACAAATCCAAATAAAGGAAAATCTGCAAAGAACTCAAACAATGCTATTCAAAAGTGTCAAGGTCATGAAAAATAGTAAAAGACTATAAAACTGTCATAGATTGGAAGAGACTAAGGTAACTAAGGTTCATCACCCTTTTGCTATATCCAAACAACTAAGTGCAAGATATCCTGGATTAGGAAAAACAAAACAAAACAAAACAAAACAAAAAAACAACTCTAGTACAACTCTAGTGGGGAATCTGGTGAAATTAAAATAGTCTATAGTTTAATTAATGGTATTATACTAATATTACTATTACTATACTAATGATAATAAATTAGTCTGGTAAATATACCACATATTATTCAGGGAAGCTGGTAAGGGTATACAGAAATTCATTGCAGTTCTTGGTAACTTTTCAGCAAATCTAAAGTTATTTAAAAACAAAAAACTTAAAATAAAAGCATACTGATTTTAAAATAAAAGCATACTGATTTAAAATGGAAAGGATGTTCTTTGATCTTGTAAAATCCTCTATATTCTCAGATTAATGAGGAGTCAAATTGACACTGGTATATTTTTACTTTCATATCTTTCGAACATTGTTCTGCATTTTTCTGGAAACTTGAACTTATTAAATTGGATTTGAGATAAAAGTTGCCAACTTATACCATTTGATTTTCAACTGTTTTTCTTGCTCTGATATTATTACAGAGTTCTCTCTAATTCTCCAAAACTTACATTTAAATAATTATCCAAAAATTACATTTAAACAACCTTTATATTTGTCATTCATAAAGTTAGAAATGTTGTATTGAGATTATTTCAGTGTCATGTACTGGACACATAAAAATAATAGAAACGTAGCTCATGACATTAAGTCATATACATAAAGAATTATAAGATTTATGATAAAGTTATGGTTGGTTATAAAGAAGGAAGGCAAGGGTTTGAATCAGTGAACAGAAAGAAATTTCATGGAAATCTTGATGAGATATATATTCAATCTGATTTGATGCATATCTACAAAAATATTGATTTAATATTTAATGAAAATATTATTTGCATTTTTACTTTTGAAATATATTTTTGGAGATAGTTTAAAATAGTTTCTTTTTTCCTTTTGGCTAATTTTTAAAACAAAAAAATGCAACATATATTCATATATATAAACATATAAGATTACATTTGAATTGATAAGTTCATATGTGATATCAACTCTTTTAAGTATGGCTATACTGGGATATGCATTACATTAGTACAATCTTATTTGCCCATGTCTTCATCTACTATCTTCTGGACTTGGGAAACTAAATTACTAAATCCCACAATATCAATTTTACTATCTATTATGTGCATTTACTCCAGGTTGTGAAATATCAAAAACATGTACTTCAATCCCCAAATTATTATTTGGGGATAGAATCAGAAATCAAACAAATAACAAAACACTAACATGTAGAGAATATAGACACAATAAATATATTTGCATTTACTATATAGATTCAAAATAAAAAATATATTACAAAAGGTATATTGTGACTACTCAGATGGGACAGTTTTGGAATATCTGATATTTTCCACATTTTCTTTATCTCATTTGATGGTATCGTCTCCTTTTTCCCTACATCACTCTGTAACAGAGATGCAGAATGTCAATGAAAAATGACAACGCTACAAAACATTCATATTCAAGTAAATTTCTCTAGTTGTCAATACCACAACCCATACTGTTTTGTGAATCAGAGTAGTGAACTAGTTCTTTTTAAAGTACAAAATCTCTTTGGTATATTGATTCTGATACCATAAACATAAAGTTTCTGTAGTCTCATGATTCTGGATTGGCTTTGAAAGGAATGTTTAGCATTGTTTTGTATTTGTTATCAGAATGCCTTAGCTATTTTATATGATCCAGGGATTACTTTCAAATTGCACTCCTGAGTCTGCTTCCATTTATAACTATCTTTTCTTCACCTGCATTTTTGTCATAGTTCTATGAATAATTGCCCATGTCATACCTTAAGTGAACTTTTGTCAATTTAGTAATACAATTATAGACATTCTCTGACATTTACATTGGTTTAATCATGCTCTTGGTGGAGCTTTTGTTATATGCATAGTAGTCTGTTGCATATCAAATTTATCTTTATCTTAAATGTATATGTGGCATTGTCCATAGAAAAATTATCTCATAAAACTCATTACACATAAATAGTAAAAATATTTTGCACACAATGTCTTGAATATCAGATGGATATTTCTGCAAGAGAAATACAGGTTTTACCTTAGCATCAGTTTTAGCTTTCATATGGTTTTTGGCCTTTTATGAGTTGTAAAGGCAACATTAAAATATTAAAAATCCTCCTAGAAATATATTATCAAAATTCATAAAAAATAACATTTTTAATGTTAGAAATGTCTACAATTTTATTTGAAGATACCATGTCTTGAGTATTTTACAGGAAGAAAAGGAAAAAGTTCTACTCACGATTAAAATAATTTGTTATTACTTTAAATTAACAATATATAAAATGGTACATTTTGGGGGATTCGGTTTTACTAAAAAATGATTTTCTATTTTGCACATTTGAAGAATTTTATTCAATAAGAGTTTGCACAAAGTATGAAGATTTTAAAGAAGAATGCATCTTATGTCAAGAATTCAACTATTTAAGTAATAGCAATTGGCTATGGTACATGTTATAGTTCAATACATAATTCCATAATTTATTTGAAACTATAAGCATATCATAGTATAAATAGTAGATATATTTTTGAACTATTTAATTTTCTTTTGATGCTTATTTGCAAATTATGAGCTTGCTATAAAAATTGTTAAGAATCTGTTAAGGAACAGATAAAAACCTTACTTCTTATTAAAGGTGAATCTATTATTTCTCTAATTAACAATATAAACACGAAATTTTTTCAAGAGTAATTTTCTTCCATATTTAGGCCTAATCATTCTCACCATCTATGTCAAAAATATAGATTAAAGAACAACAGAAATGTAACAAAACTATAATTCCTGTAGTAATAGAAATTTTTCATGTAGCAAAATATAGCAAAAAACATTTTAAGTTTCTAAAATTGTTGTTTCAAGAAATACACATTTTACAAATTTAATGGCTTGTTTCAAGCACATTTATTACATTGTCTCAAAATTTAAGTACGAATTAATATTTTAACACTTAGAATAAATAACATAGAAAATAACATTTTCCTAGATATCAGAAAGGAAGGAAATTTTCCACTTTTAATATTTATACAGAAGGTACTTTTAAAAGTATCTAAATATGGCTCCTTATTTATAAATAGAAATATAAATACATGTCCTTATAATTTTTGTATCAAGTGAGAGAATAATAATAATAATATTGTATGGTGAGGCACAACATATGTATCAACTGTTACCCAGAAAAATTACCTTTTTTTTTTTTATGGTGTCTCACATGTTTCTTATGTTTTCTTTTACAGTTTTAGCTTTATTGGTATTTTAGGCTTTTAAAAAATTAAATAATTAATTTAGTGACAAATCTATTTAATACTTAATATGGAAAGATGGGAAGTAGGCAAAGTTGATGTGAAGTTGGATATTGACAGGGCTTTTAGCAGAGAGCTTAAAGAAAATTGCCCAAATTACACAACTAAGAATTTGCAGAGCTGGGATTCAAATGTAGACTCAAAGACTCCAGTACTCACTGCTTGAACAATTATGTCGGCTTCTCACAGTAAAATGAATCATTATGGAGACCAAGCCAATGAGGAAGATAGTAAGTTAAGAAACGGCCAATTTTCTGGGAGAGTAAAGAGGAGCAATTTTCTTATCTTCCATCTTAGACTATGAACATGCATCAGTCTTCTTTTTATTCCCCCCCTCCCAGTGCTCAGTGCCCCAGACAATGAACACACTCAGTAAGGAATTGTTAATGAATGGAGAGGTGGCTGAAAGAACACCACACTATTAAACATAGCAACCAGATGTCAGCTGAGGACAAATTCTTGACTTTGCTCTGTAAGGCCAACTATAATAATACTATATCTCATTTCAGGTAATATAACAAAAAGCTGTTACTGTTTTATTTTGCAAGTTAATCCTTTAGCTATTCCCCCATCTTCTCTTTGTACACTCCCCTACATTTACATATACATTCATAGCTTTCATTTTCCCATGCTTGATATTTAATATACCAAACTGTGCTATCCTATAGACTAAAAGGTAATGCTAATATTGTTCTTTCTGATGTCTCCTTAAAAAAATTCAGACTTAGAAACAAAATTCTTCTCTGCTTGTCCTCAGTTTTAGTGCCACGGAGCCACATTTAAAAAAACTTAACCCCTGAAATATCGTAGACATCCCATAATATGTCCAAGGTAGATTTACAAACTAAAACATAAAAGCAACCCTGGGTTTCACATATAAAAAAGTATATTTCACTGTCAGAATACAGCTCCCGGCTGGCAAAGAGTAAGTATAATGAGCTTCAGTTAAAAGGTATTGCAAAGAACATCCTGCCTGTTAATTTAAGCAATCCGATAAACTGGCCTGTCTCCTACAAGGTGAAGGACGCGTCGGAAACTTTAATGAACATCTTTCTGAATAGCAGTTACAAGCTTAGCTGCTCACCATGGAAGACTGATTAAGTTAGGGAGGATATTACCTTTTTATCCAGTCTTTCCTCTCACATACTTTGCCACTGAGATTGAACTAGCTAGTGTCTGCAGTGCAAAGATAGCATTGCTCAAAGCGTATGTGTCCTGCAAATCCAGATAGAATCGTTTATCCTAGAAGCTCTTTATCTATGTTCTTGCCAATGATTACATAGTTGTCCTATACATACAAGTAAGAATTACAATATATTTAATTCAATGGAGAAAGTGATGAAAATTATTCTTGGATAAAATCATATTTCAAAAGGAAATAATGATTTTTTTGTATTTCAATGCATTTGAGTGTGAATTTTGATTTCTCATTGGGTAAATCAAGATTCCATTATATTCAGAAAGAGAAAATTGTCTTTACTAGATTTATTCACATTTCAAAGTTTCACACTTAATAGTTTATGATGTATACATTTTTAAACAATCTAACTTGCCAAATAATCACAAAAAATAAAATCATATTACAAATTAGTACAAATATCATGCCTACAGAACAACAGAAAGTTAATATAATCTCATTTATAGGGCATGTTCATCATTATCAAATAAGCTTTAATAACCTATGTATAGATGCCTCTCTGCTATATTTGAACAGAAGTGAACCAGCTTAATCCTTCTAGTAATTGTGTAATCCCAAGGCAATAATAGTAAAACAAGCAATAATTTTCCATAAATAAGATTTCAAATTGGAGCCATACCAGTACTGGAACAACTACTGCCCCATGTTTTCCTTTCAAAGGAAGAGCACCTCTCATATCAAGGAAGATACTAACCAGTATCTCATGTTAAAAATTATCTTGCTTGTATAGTGTTTATATATATGTATGCAAGCTAAAATACAGTTTAGTTTTCTAGTTTGTCTTGTGTTTTCTGTTTGTTTTCAGTTATAAAGAAATTATACTTATTATATTAAGGGGGTTTGGGGGTTACTTTCAGGTTTTAACTACTGTTTGCTGGAACGACAAATAATTAGCACTCACAGTATACTAGGCCCTGTTCAAGGCTCAGAGAACATATCAGTTTACAAAAAAAAAAAACCCAGATATTTACATTTTTATGAAGCTAATATTCTATTGAGGGAAAAATATTTCCAAATTATTGCTATTAAAAGTATAGTAGATGAAATGGAAACAAATACTAAGGAAAAATAGAGCCAACAAAACGAAACAAAACAAAGCAAGGGAAAGAGAGGTCTGGAGCACATTGTAATTTAGACAGAGTGAACAAGGAAGGTGTCAAAGCATGTGCAAAGCACTGAGGTAGCAACATACTAGGCCTGTTTGAAAACTCGCCAAGCACCTGCGAATATTTACCAAGTGTTACCTGTTAGGGTCCCTGGAAGCAGAGGCTGAGAAGGAATTTGAGGTACGGAACACATATTAGGAATAAACAATCATGAAGTGATAGAAGAAGCATTATTGAGCAGAGGAAGAAGAACTGAAATTCAATTCAATTTGGGTAGGGACTCTGGAATCTCCATTTCCCTGTTTGAATGTGCTCCATCTCTCTGAAATGTTCATCATTAGTGTGGGCTGCCCAGGGAACAGTGTGACCTTGGGTGAGGCAGCACTCTGCGACTGAGGCAGACCCTGAAGGATCTGAGGGTGGGCAGGAGGCTGCCTGCTGACCCACCTACCCCAGTAGCTAGGCAGAGGACTTTCTTGAAGGGAGATCTGGGTAGCTAGTTCTCCTGCCTCCCCAGCCAATCTGCTACCACTGTAAATGAAATGTTTGCATGGGGATTTATTTTTTCTCGCATGAGCAATGAGCCATCTGGTCCTCAGCCACTGTTACGTGACTTTCTTCTCTGTCTGGATTTCATTTTGACTTTTGCTAAAAACAGAATTTTTATAACTGGATCTTCATAATATACCGCACTTTACAATCCCTTGGTAAAGCTTTGCTGAATTTAATATTAGAATGATTCTTCTGCTTAGTGTGGTTTTTGTTCAACCCTGTGTTATTACTAAATCTAGAGATGTTTCAGCAGTATCTCTAATTTTAAGCTAAAGAGGCTTTTTAAGTGGTTAGAATCTCAATTAAGTCACGTCAGTTTTTAGGACTTGCAATTTCAGCATTTGATTTTACTTTCTCCTTATATGAACATGAGGCTAATTTGTATAGAAAGTTTTAGCATTCTTTAGTGTCTTAAAACGCTTGTTTGGAATTCCTATTAGTTTGCCTATTGCTTTGAAATTTTTTCGCAAATATACAGTTACTATAACACATGTTTTATTCTTACCCTGATAGCGTGTTTCCATTTAGTGATTTGACTTTACCATTTTATACTAGAATGTATATAAAGTTATTTGAGTCCCACTTTATATTTTTTCAATGATTACTGATACAATATATGAATCATATTACACATCTGCCAATTGTTCAACTAATTAAGCAATAATTGTTTTGATATTCATTAAAAATACTTTGACTATTATCTATTAAGTATGGGAATACCTGCAGAAAAAAAATCTTGAAGGGAATGAAGACACTAAAAAAATATGCATGTTGGGGCAAAATATTTATGAAGAAAAGAATGACAGTGGTTTTTCAGAGTGGCTCAATAGGAGACCTCATCTTTGAGATCAAATGCTTGTTGAATTATACATGTAAGAATTATTTAGAGTGATAACTCATTAATTTTCTATCACTGTTCTGTATGACATGATGTGACATGAATTACATGCTGCCCACAGAAAATAAAAGATAGAAACTTCACATAACAAAACTTCCAATTCTACTAGGATTAGTCCACATTTTATCACTCTTTCCCCCAGCAAAAAAAGAAACTGCCCTTATATCCAAGGCTAACACCATCAAAAAGACAGTCCTTTTCTGTCTTGTCAGGAAACTATGCTTTTCAGATTGTAATTTCCCTACATGTATTTCTTCTTCTTTTTCAGATAGGTAAAATTTACATAATGCTTATTATTTAATATACATTGTGCTAGAACAAAAACTAAATTTGTTAAAGAGAGACAGAGATAGATGCAAAATCCTTATTCTCAATAATTTTCTTTATGCTAAAGAAACAGACAAAGACATATTCTTAGTGGTATACACTATGCTGGCGATTGAAATACGGTGGTAGGATTATCTGTGCATAGAAGGCCTGAGTAAGAGGTTGACGTTGAAATGGATATGTGAATAATTTTGCTGTTAAAAGCAAGAGAAAGATGGGTCAGTAGAGCTAGTAATATGTCTTTTCAGGAGTGGTTTTAATTGTTTGAAGGTAGAGAACACTAAACATGAATGCTTATTTTAGCTAAAGAGTTAAAACAAAAGATATTGGAGGAGCAAAATACTTGAAAGGCAAAGAAGAATCGAGACACAAATCTAGTAAGAAGAATGTTACTTATATCAAAACAGGTATTCTTTGAACACCATTCTTCATTATTGTTTACTAATCTAAAATATTCATTTCAAATCAAAACCACAATGAGATATCACTTAACTCCAGTGAGAATGGCCTTTATCAAAAAGTCCCATAACAATAAATGTTGGCGTGGATGCGGAGAGACAGGAACACGCATACACTGCTGGTGGGACTTCAAACTATTGCAACCCCTGTGGAAAGCAATATGGAGATACCTTAAACAGATACAAGTAGACCTACCATTTGATCCAGCAATCCCATTATTGGGCATCTACCCAAAAGAACAAAAGACATTCTATAACAAAGACATCTGCACCGGAATGTTTATAGCAGCACAATTCACAATTGCAAAGATGTGGAAACAACCCAAGTGCTCATCAATACATGAGTGGATTAATAAAATGTGGTGTATGTATACCATGGAGTACTACTCAGCTATAAGAAATAATGGGGATATAGCACCTCTTACATTTTCCTGGATAGAGCTGGAACCCATTCTACTAAGTGAAGTATCTCAAGAATGGAAAAATAAGCATTGTATGTATTCACCATCAAATTGGTTTCACTGATCATCACCTAAGAGCACATTTAGGAATAACACTAATCAGGTGACAGGCAGATGTTGGGAGGGGAGGGGATGGGTATACATACAAAATGAATGCGATGCTCACTGTCTAGGGGATGGACACACTTGAAGCTCTGACTCTGGGGGGAAGGGCAATATACATAACCTAAACTTTTTTACCCCCATAATATGCTGAAATAAAAAAATAAATAATTTATTCAAAATATTTAAATCATAAAAAATAAAAAAATAAAATATTCATTAATTATATATCAGCTTAAATATTATTCAAATAAGCTCTAAATGATTCTACAGATTATATCAGATTCTCTGCTTTTAAACATTAATATATCACCTTGTATTTTAAAAATACTTCATGAATTAGTAAAAAGGCAAAGAAATGAATATTTTGTCTTTCCTCCTTATACAGACATCTCTATCCTCTACTTCATCACCTTAGAGTCTTAAAATTCATCTCAACATTCAATAGTGTTTTCATTTGTGTTTTGTAAATAATAAATATCCTTTAAATTGAGAATTAACTCTCTCAATTTTATTTAAAAATTAGTTTGATATTCCAAACTTATTTTGGATAGATGGATTAAAAATTAGTCTTTAATGGAAAGGATTTTTGTTAATTACAATCTTCTAATTATAATTATGCACAATTTTCAGTACGACAAATTTAAAGGTAACCAAAATATAAAATATGTGAATACCTTTTTGGTAAAGATAAATAAATAATCATACTATATTATCTGACAAATCGTGAAAAGTAGAGTCTTTTAAAAGTCTTAATATTTTCAGTATAACATCACAACTTGTGCTCCAGTATTTAAATGTTTATTCGAATAATGATTTATCATTATAAAAGGAAGTGACGATAGGACTCATAGTAAAATTACCATACCACCACTTTACAAAAATTTCTATTGACCAACTATTTGAAAAAAGACAAAAATAAATTAAAACCCCCAAACAATAAGATTTATGGTAAACAAATATTGTATGTATTAAAAAAAGACTCATCTTTCCATGGTATTGGACTATGACTTATAAAAACTACTCTAATGCTAGCCAAAGACATAAACAGAATTTCAAGAATTTTTATTAAAGTCATGGAATAAAAATCATTTTAAAACAATTACATTTAAAAATGCATAGATGAATAACAGATTTAAAATCTTTTCTGTATTCTGTTAAATGTCATAGATCATTTCACTATCTGCTACAGTGTCAGTAATGCAATATAACTTAGATATATCAACAACTGAAATAATTGCAGCAAGATGCAGTTTTTCAAAAGGCAAGTTCTCACCTTACAATCCAACACACATACACACGCACCCCTCCAATACATAAAAGTTTATAAGCACTAATTTGCATTCGCCTCCAACCCTCTGTAAGGTGCGGATCCGTACACAGGCACTAAACAGAAGAATGCTGATGCCACATCATCCTTTATGCAATAGTAAAAATAAATATATGGCTTTAATAATTTGGGGAAATATTACAACTGCAATCTTATAGGTAACCTGGAGGTTCCAAGATTTCCTTAAAGTGCTCGAAGATACTATCTAATGGTGTTTTAAAAATTGATGTGCAGGCAGTGTTGAGAACAACTGGGTTAGAAGAATTAAACATATATGCATGCAGGGTACTGAGAATTTTTTTATTAAGTAAGTACTTAATGCATGGTATTTTTTGTTACTATAGAAGCACTAATAGTAGTATTAGTTATCAACATAGCAGACATTGGAAATGTTGATAGAAGTAGCTATGAAAATTGCTGCTGCGTGATTGCCTTAAGCCCTCCTCTTTCTAGTATGTGAGTGAATTTCTCTTTCTGAAAATTTAAACCATAATAAATATGAAAGCACACTTTTCCTTCTTATCTGAACTTAAATATTTGGAAACCTATAGAATATCTGAGAGAATCCATTTTCCCTTCAAATACTAGATAAGTATAGATATCCCTCTATATAAACCAAAAGATAAAAATCACAAATAAAAAGAGTTTATTATTTAAATAGATGTCTATCAACAAATAGAGATCTTGAAAAAATGGAAAAAAATTAGCAAACGTCTAATTTTAGTTCTCAATGAGTACATGTATAAAATTAAAACAATAATATTCTGAGTACAAGAATTGTCCAAGTAGATAAAAGACAACTACTGTCAACTTAAAAATGTCATGAAAGTATGGAAGAATAATTACATAATTGACAAACCTGAATCAGGGTACGGAAGTTGAGTAATTCTCCTGTAATTCTTAATTCAGAGTAACAGTATAGTAAACATAAAATAGTGTGCAAAAAATAAGAAACAGATACAAACTTTATAATTATGCCTAAAGCTCACCATTTTTCTAAATTTGTTAGAAAGATATACATACATATATGTATTATATATAATTATGTATGTGTATATTTTATGTATAATTATATATGCATATTTTATGTACACACACAAGTGTGTGTTGTGTGTGTTGTGTTGAAGTTCTGGACTTCAACAAATATGTGCTAATATATTTGATGAAATATAATCACATTCTTGAGATTCTCCTAATTTTGAACTATACCTGATAGTGGTCTTCATATTATATTTTTATTTGGAAAAATTATTGTGGCTGCACCCAGTATATCAAAATTTCAAGAAGAAGGTAATAAAGAATAAGAAAAGAACAAAAAGGCATATGACAACAAACTCAGCCTATTATTAAGTGCTTTACCATAAATACCACCCAGTATATCAGAATTACATTGACCCAGTATATCCAATAAGGCCTTTCTTAGTTATAAGGGGAAGAGATCATTGTTGGATAGCTGGGCACTATATTGCTTCAAAAAAACACAGGGTTATCTAAGAAGAAAAATGAAAATCATTCTGCATCATAAACACTGAATATATTTTTGTACAACTAGTAAAATATTCTGATAAACTGTACTATAAGACCTGTAATGGGTAATCTTATATGTACATGACAAATTAAATTTTGATATGATACTTTAATATGGAACTATGTAACAAATATTAATTTTCAGACTGCAAATAATAAAAAAACATTGAGAAATTTCAGAACAGTTTAACTACCAAAATAAGACAAATTAAGGAAATTTTTTTTTAAATTAAGGAAAAATGATAAAGAAATGGACTTTGAGGTTTGTAAACATCATTTAACATTTTTAAAGTTAAGTACTTTTGTAAAACTAACTAAATTAAACACCAATTGTAAAAATAATAGATTATAAATTTACTATAATTAATGATTCTTTATATCCCAAGAAATATCCTACTTTTCCTCCTTCTCTGTAAAGGTAAAACTATCACTTTCATTAAGCTTGGACACCTGTATAATTTATTAAAAGAATTTATGGTGACAAATACCATTTATCAAGTGATAGCTTTGTGAATATAGTGAAATATGTAAAGAGTAATATCTTTTGATACTGTTGACAGCAGCTCATTTTCTACATGTTTCAATTGAATGCTCACAAAAATCCTGCCATGTTTATCTCAAGTGAAAAGATGAGACCAACTGGCAAGAATGGAGAATGGTAATTATGAAATGATAGACTTCTAATCAGTTAGACCTATTTTTAGCAATAACATAGATAAATATGGATTAATAAAGTAAAACCATAAAGTTTGTAAAAGTATACAATTCAAAATAAAAATAATGTCTGAAGATTATGTAAACAATATATATATGTGTATATATATATATATATTTTGTATTATCAGTTTACTAAACATGCCTCAGAGGTCTAGCTCAGTGTAGACTCTGCAGAGAGTGTAAAGAAGTAATAGTCTACACTCCCTGGACTTAAGGGGTTTGTGATCCAGTTGAGGAAATTAGAGTTGAGTGAAGATGAATAACATATTTATAGAAATGAGTGGAAAAATTTAAATGGCTGGTGATTTTTATTAATATTATTTTTGATTAACAAGTCATACTTATATACACTAATGGAGTACAATGTCATTTTCTGATATATGTATATAATGTGGAATAATTAAATCTATCTGATTAACATGTCCATCACTTCACTTACCTAACATTTTTTTGTGGTGAGACATTTGAAATTTATCTTCTTAGCAATTTTGAAATATAGAATACATTATTGTTGACTATAGTCACCACGCTGTACAATAGATTTCAAAAATGTATTCCTCCTGTCTAATTGAAACTTTATACCCATTGACAAATATTTCCCCATTCCCTCTTTCCCCTCTTTCCCCCCAGCGCCTAATAACCATCGTTCTACTCTCTATTTCTATGAGTTATACTTTTTCAATTTTTTATTATCTGTATAAATTTAAGGGTTACAAGTGCAATTTTGTTATATGTATATACTGTGTACCTGTGAAGTCTGGGCTTTCAGTGTATCCATCACCCAAATAACATACATTGTCTCTGTTAAGTAATTTCTCATCATCCATCCCTCTTCCAAGCCCTCCGCATACCTTTTGAGTCTCCAACATCTGCATCAGTCCATACTCTGTGGCCATGTGTACACATTATTTAGCTTCCACATATGAGTGAGAACATATAGTACTTTGTCTTTCTGTTTCAGAATTGTTTCCCTTAAGATAATGGCCTCCAGTTTCATCCATGTTGCTATAAAAGACATGATTTCATTATTTATGGTGGAATAGTATCCCATTGTATACATGTACCACATTTTCGTTATCCAATCATCCATCAATGGATATTTAGGTTGATTCCACATCTTCATTATTTTGCCAATAGTGCTGTGATAAACATACATATGCAAATATCTTTTGGCTATAATGATTTATTTCCCTTTTGGTACACACCCAGTCATGGGATTGCTGGATCAAATGGTAGTTCTATTTTTAGTTTACTTTTTTTTCTTAGTCAGTAAGATCTGCTATAACATAGTACAATCACTGGGTGACTTACTGTCAACAGAAATATATTTCTCACGGTTCTAGAGGCTTGAAGTCTGAGATCCAGGTGTTAACATAGTGTGGTTCTGGTGAGGACCCTCTTCCAGGGTCCTGCAAGAGGGCAAGAGGATCTCTAGGGTCTCACTTATAAGGGCACCGATCCTTTTCTTCAGCACTCATGACCTAATTATCTACCAAAGTCATCATTTTTTAATAATATCACATTGGGTGTTTTAATTTCAATATATGAATTTAGGAGGGCACACAAACATACAGCCCATAATACCCCTCTTTATAATTCCTTGTGTTGTCTCCTTGTGCTTTATCATTACCCTTGTCATTGTCAATTCATAATTTTTTAAAAAGCTCTTAAAAATATATCAATACCAATGTTTTAATATTTTATAAGTAATTAATATCTGCTCTGAATTTTTATCCTTTGTTTTTATTTTAAGTAACCTTGATACAAAAAATGTGCTTATTTTTTGTTGAATTCTTATAAATAAAACATTTAAAAATTATATGTGTTTATATTCAATTAAATTCAACATTTCCTAAAGTCCATGAAATTTTGTAAACATTTTTAATAAAGCAAAATATACATAGGAGAAAGTGGACAAATCATAAGCATACAACTTTATAAAAATTTGTAAAATGAATACATCTATGTAAACACCACTCTCATCAGGAAATAGAATATTAAGAGCATCTTAGTAGTCTTCCTGGTGTACCCTCCAAGCTAATATTCCTCTTCCCCAACGTTTCTTCTGATTTTTGTTATAATAAAGTACACTTTTTCTCTTTTTGAAGTTAATACACATAGAATTATGTAGTATGCTATGTTAACTTTCTGCTTTCACTTGTTCAATATTATATTTGTGATATTCATCCACAAGGTTGAATATAATAGTTCATTCTCTTCATAGACACAATATGATATTCTATTAAATGAATGTACACAAAATTTAGTTAACAATTTAATGACTGATGGTGTCACTACTGCTTTTATTGTTACCAGTTTGGGGCTAATAATAATACAGAGTGAGGATTCTTATCCATATATTCAGGTGAACTTATATTTATACGTGCTATACAATTTGGGTTAGCATTGTTGATTCACAGAATATACTTATGTTCAATATTTAAGTCATGCCAAATTGCTTTTCAATGTAGTTGGATAAATTTATAATATTACCAGCAATAAGTAAAAATCCCAGTAACTCCACTATACTGCAAACTCTTGATGTTTTCTCCCTTTCTCTTTTTAGTAAATGCTAGTAGTCTATGACTGTATGTTATTATGAAACTAATTTTATTTTCTATAGGACAAATGAGGTTGAACACTTCATAATTAAATTCATCATCTAAACATTGCTCTTTCGTAAATTTCCAATTCAAGATTTTGCCCATTTTTAAAAATTAGGTTGTCTCTGTTTTTATTGATTTGTAAACATTCTTTATATCCTCTGGATATGAGAGTTTAATGAAAATAAATATTGCAATGATATTTTCCCACCCAGTGACTTGCTTTTAAATTCTCTTTTGAAGAGTCCATTAATCAAAATATTTTGAAGACTCCATTAATAAAATATAATATTTCCATATTTTCATCAGTTTTAGTATTTTTCAGTTCCTTTTAAGAAATGTTTGCCTACCTCTAGGGTGATGAATGTATTCTATATGTTATTTTCTAGAAACGTTAATGTTCATGGTTATATTTAGACCTAAAACCCAGCTAGACTCAAACTTTGGATAGGATTTGAGGTAAGATGCTAAATTATTTTTCCACATGCCTCTCCCAAACTAACAGAGTTTATGTCTCTGTAAATCTATGCCATGCAGGATAAAGACAAGCTTTCTGGAGGTTTATGCCAAATTTGTAGGATATATTTTCCTTCCCAGTACCCAAATCTTCTATAGTTTTCTTTTTTTAAACTTTCTCTCTTCATAACATTTTTCATAAACTTCCTGTTGTTCTCTTTTTGGTCTCTATTTACCCTTTTTTATATCCAAAAGTATCTCAGAGGGGAGAAAACAACTCTGGGATCTATATATTTATATCTATAAATATTAAGAAGGACAAACATAAAAAAGAAGTTCCCTTAAATTTGCTTTTCTTGTTACATAGATCCTGATAGTTGTTGCCTTCATTTTGAGACACTTGTATTTTTCAAAAAAATGAGTAAATAGAGATTAATAGGTTTTGTAAAGAGAGAAAGTAAAAATAAATATATGGGAGATTTGGGGAGAGGGACATATTCTACAAGTTTGTAGGCAATTGACCTTCAGGAAGCATGCCTTCCTTTATCCTGCATGGCATAGATTTACTGGGGCAGACTCTTAGTCTGGGAGAGACCTGCCATTGTCAGTTTTTTCCTGACTAAATGGTTAATTAAACACATAGTACATAGAGTTCTATAAACACCCCCAGCCCACAAACACACACACAGAGTTTGCTTTATAATTAACATACTCTACTGATGAAGTACCTTTGTTACAATTGATGAATCAATGCTGATACATTATTATTAACTAAAGTATATACTTGATATCAAAGTTCACTCTTTGACTTGTACAGTTATATGGCCATAATGACATGTATTCATAATTACTATTGCATGGAGAATGTTTCATTTTGTCCTACCTATTCATTCCCTCCTTCTCTGCCCCTGAATCCTGGGCAACCACTGATCCTTTTACTCTCCATTGTTTCGCTTTTTCCATAATTTCACATACTTGGCATCATACAGTACTATGCATCTTTTTTAGATTGTCTTTTTTAGACTGAAAAGTGAATTTAAGGTTCTTCAATGTATTTGTGTGGCTTAATAGCTTATTTATTGAAAATCTCCCAAAAAAAGAAAGACTAGGACCAGATAAATTCAAAGCTGAATTCTGCCCCATTTTCAAAGAAGAACTGGTACCTATCCTACTGAAACTGTTCCATAACATCGAGAAGGAGATAATCTCCCCTAACTTATTCCACATAGCCAGTATCATTCTAATACCAAAGCCAGGAAAGGACAGGACAAAAAAAGAAAACTATAGACCAACATCACTCAGGAACATAGATGCAAAAATCCTCAACAAAACACTAGCAAATTGAATCCAATAGCACATCAAAAAATAATTCCCCATGAAGAAGTGGGTTTCATCCCAGGGATATAAGGATGATTCAATATACACAAATTAATAAATGTACAAAACCATATGGTCATCTCAATAGATGCAAGGAAGAATTTGATGAAAGCCAGCATCCCTTTTTGATAAAAACCTTCAACAACTAGGTATAGAAGCAACATGCTTCAAAATAATAAAGCCACATATGAAAAACCCACAAGCAACATCATACTGAATGAGGAAAAGATTCTTTATTTTTAATATTTATTTTCCTTCATATTTAAAATATTTATAAAAGTCTAAATAGAATAAAAACTGAGAAGGTAAATGCCAATATCATTATACTTGGGTGGGAGGTTTAAAAGTGACTTTTTTTCTAATTAAGGTACAATTCAAATTCTGTAAAATTAACCATTGTAAGGTTTTGGAGGTGTTTAGTGTGTCCACAATGTTTGTGCATTCCTCACCACTCACTAGTTTTCAAACATCTTTATTACTCCAGAAACATACCCCATATCCATTAAATAATAACTTCCATCCTCTTCCCTCCCCCCATAACAATTCTCTAGTAACCAATAATTTACTGTCTATCTATATGGATTTGCCTATTTTGGATATTTAATGTTAAAATAATCAATATGAGATTCTTTTATGTCTGTATTCTTTCACTAATTACAATTTTTTGAGGTTCACTCATGTTGTTACATGTATCCATACTTCATTCCTTTCTATGGCTGTATACTATTCCATTTTATGGGTATACCAAATTTGTTTATCAATTAATTCATGAACATTTTGGTTGTTTCTACCTTTTGGCTATTGTGAATAATGTTGCTATTACGTAAATATTTGAGTTTAAGTCTGTGTGAACATGTTTTCATTTCTCTGAGGTATAGTCTAAGTGTGGAATTGCAGGGTGATTTGTTAATCTAAGTTTAACTACTTGAGGAATTGCCGAACTGTTTTCATGACAGCTGCACCATTTTACATATCCACATGCAGAGTGCAAGGGATCCTATTTTTCAACATCCTTTCTGGAACTTGTTATTTTCTTTTTCTTTCTTTTTAAAATTATAGTTAGTGTGTGTGGAATGGCGTCTTGTAGTTTGATTTGCATTTCCTTAATTATCTATGATGGTGAATATATTTTCATGTGCTTGTTATATCTTTTCATGTGCTTTTGTATATCTTCATTGGAGAAATGTCTATTCAAACCCTTTGTCCATTTTTAAAAATTGAGCTGTCTTCAGTTGTTCAATTGTAAGAGTTATTGCATATTCAGGATACTGAACCATTATTAAGTATATGATTTGATATTTTCTCTGATTCTGAAGGTTGTGATTTCATTTCTCTGATAATGACCTTTGGAGAACAATGGTTTTTTTATTATAAAAAATCTTCACAAAGTCCAATTTATCTACTTTTCCTTTTGTTGTTCATCCTTTTGGTGTCAAATCTAATAAGCTCTTCCAAAACCCTAGGTGGTAAAGATTAAACAATATATTGTCTTCCAATAATTTTATAGTTTTTCTCATATATTTAAGTCACTGATATATTTTGAGTTTTTTGTTTGTTTGTATATAGAGTAAGAAAAGATTCATTCTTTTGCATGTGGATAATCAGGTTTTCAAGCACCATTTGTTGAAGAGGCCATTCTTTCCCTATTGGATGCTCTTGTCATCCTTGTCAAGAATCAGTTGATCATAGATGTTTGAGCTTATTCCTCAATTCTATTCCACTGGTCTGTATGTCTATCAATAGCACACAGTTTTGATTACTGTACCATTGTAGTAAGTTTTGAGATCTAGAAGTATGAGTCTTCCCCAATTTTTTTTATCTTTTTCAGTATTATTTCTGCTATTTGGGCTCCTTGCAATTCCATGTAAATTTAAGGATCTGCTTTTTCATTTCTGGAAAAAAAAAAGGTTATTGAAATTCTGATAGGGATTGTATTGCATCTTTATACTGCTTTGAGAAATATTGCCACCTTAACAAAAGTCAATCTTCCTAAGACAGAAATATGTCACAGTGGAAAAATCAAATCTTCACTAAACCCTCTTAAACCCATGGGGAGAAAGGTTGCAATTTTACTATTTGTGTTTTGCTGGATCAGGGAAAATATTGCCAAAAAAAAGTATGTTGTTAGACCACCTCTTTCAGTCTTTTGAAAACAGGATTTTCTCAGAGTTCTAATTTGTGCCTGTTGGTCACAGGTTGGATGGAGGCTTTTGCAGCGTCCTGACCAGGATGTATAGGAGGCAATAAGAGAAACAAAGGAACTCACCTCCATGTAATTCCTCAGGTTCTAAGGTTCCTAGGAAGTCTGCTTCTTTCTTTCTAACTTTCATAGTCTTCCTATGTTTGTTCTTTTGTGCTATGTCCAGGATATTTTATTGTAAAGAAATAACCTTAGAGGAATGTTGTTACTCCACTTGGCAAAATCAGAAATCCATAGATAGTGTTTTTAATGCATAGTTCTGGAAATTAACACTTGTACAATAGGAAAAGAAGAATCAAGAGAAAAAATTGATATGGAAGGAAAATGATAAAACTTCAAGAAAATAATATCAAAATGAATATAAAAATGTAAGACAATATCACAATGAAAAGCAAAATTTAGTTATTGAAATAAAATTCACATTAGAGAAAGCAAACACTAAAAAAATTATAATAGTATATATTAACCCACTCAATAACCATCTCTTGTATTATGCATTTCTTTGTGTAGATAAAAATGTACACAGGCATCTTCCAGTAGAACATCTCTCAGCATTGTACTGCACAACTGCAGATGAAATCTCCCAGATTTAATTTTTCTTCAAAAAATTTTATTTTGTCTGCATTTTTTAAGGAAAATTTACACTAGAAAAGCGAGTTGAAGGTTATAGTCTTTGTTTGCTTTTTTCTTTCATTAGGTACTTTAAATATGTTCTTTTGTTTTATAGCTTGTATAGTTTCTACCAGCTTTTAAGATATTTTCTTCACACGTTTTCTGCAATTTAATTATGATGTGCCTGTGTATAATTTTCTTTGTGTTTATTCTATGTGGGGTTTATTGAGCCACTTGGTTTGTGGGTTTAAAGTTATTACCTTTGAAATTTGGGGGAATGTTACTTCTTCTGATATTATTTTGCATTTTATCTCCTATATTCTTTTATATGGGACTCTAATCACATGATGTAGTTTGAATTGCAGCCCCCAAAATACACGTTCCCCTGGAACTTCAGATCTTAGCTTATTTGGAATTAAGGTATTTGAAAATGTAATTAAGGATCTCAAGATAAGATTATACTAATGTAAATTCTTCTCTAAATCCAACAAGGTGTTCTTAGAAGAAAAGGGGCAAACAGAGAGGTATATAGAGGGGAAGGCCTTGTGAAGAAAGATACAGAGGTTACAGTGATGCATTTAAAAGCCAAGAGACATCAAGAATTGTCAGCAGTTCCCAGAATCTAGGAAAAAGGAATGCAGTGAATCTTCTCTCATAGTCTTCAGAAGGAACCAACCCTGTCAACCCCTTGAGTTTAAACTTCTAAAATCCAGAGCTATGAAAGAATACAACTATGCTGTTTTAAGCCTCTAAGTTTGTGGTAATGTTTTTTGGCAGCTCTAGACTAATGCACAAGATATCAAAACATACGGTATTTTTCTGCAAGTAACTGAAATTCTGTTTATTTTTTTTTCTTTTATCCTATTATTCATCCTTCACAGTTTCTATTGTTATATGCTATGGTTTTTATATGGTTTGTTTGGCCCCACCAAGTATTATGTTGAAGTTTGATCCCTAATGTTGGAGGAGGAGTCTGGTAGGAGGTAATTAGGTCATGGGAATAGATCTGTTATGAATGGCTTGATTCCATTTGAATGGGAGTGAGTGAGTTCTTTCTTAGTTTCCCCAAGTACTGGTTGTTGAAAAGAGCCTGACACCTCCTCTGTTCTCTCTCTTGCTTCCTATCTTGCCATGTGATCTACCAAGCCAGCTCTCTTTCCACCATGAGTAGAAGCAGCCTGAAACTCTAACCAGAAGCATATGCTGGTGCCATGCTTCTTGTACAGCGTGTAGAACAGTGAGCCCAATAAATCTCATTTCTTTATAAATTATCCAGCCTCAGGTATTCCTTTATAGCAACACAAATGGACTAAGATATTAGGTATTCAAGTTCATTTATCTCCTTCCTCAGTGTCTTCTCTCCTACTAATTCCATCTAAAGAATTTTTCATTTTGGTGATATTTTTAAACTCAAAATGTTTCATTTGGTTAATTTTATTTTTACTTTTTTTTACTTTTCCTCATTATGTTATTTTTTTCATTAAATATATGACCTAGTTGAAATATCTTTACTTTAATTTTTGTCTACTAATTTCATCACACTTGTCATTATTTAGTTTGTTTCTATTGACTTCTGGTTTTGGATCGCATATTCCTGTGACTCTGAATGCATAATAAATTTTGAATAGATGCTGTGCATTGCAAATTTTATTTTGATGAGACCAGGCTTTGTTATATTCGTTTAATATTTGTTAAGATGTTGTCCTAACACTCTCTGTTAAGTTATTTGAAGATGAGCATAAACCTTTCAACAGTTCTGTTAAACTCTTATTAAGGTGGGTTTGTGTAGTCTTTATTCAAAGGTTAGTTTACAACTGCTACTACTGCCATTACTACTACCACCATCAGAACGACTGTTACTACTATTATTACTACTAGTGCTTCTCCTGAGTGCCCCAGGTGCCATGAGGAGTTTCAACTCTGGTTGGTCAAAACTCAAAGGGAACTGATTAGGTTACAAGTATCTGGTTTCATGGACTTTCATCCTATGAATTCATGGTTTTGTACTCATCAAAAGACTTAAAAGAACCACTATGCAGGTTTCTTGGTATCTTTCCTGCATAGATCTCTTTGCAGTCTTACGCTGTCCCAAAATTCCAGTCATCTCCACCACTTTGAATTTGTGTAACTCAACTGAGAAAGACATCATACTCTGCTTGATTTGCTCATTGAGCTTGGGCACCTCATTAGAGTTCCAAAAGAGCCTCTAGGCAATAAGCCAGGGTCATTATTGAGCTCACTTCATTTATTTCCCTTCACTTAATGACAATAAACCACTAGTGCCTGTAATCCAATGTCTGAAAACAGCTGCCTCATATATTTTGTCCAGGTTTCTGGTTATTTATAATGGTAGAAAAAGTCTAGCTCCACTTACTCTACTGATACCAAAAGAGGTTAATTTCTTAAAATTATGTAATAAGCATTTAAAATTATTAAATAATATTTAACAAAATATAATGATATTCTATTATAAATAGTGAAGGTACTATAATTTACTTAACATTTTTTCATTTGATTGTACATATATAATACGAAAATGATTGTCACATTTAAAAGACCATTTTTACTCTCCCATTATGTACTACGTATTCTCTTGTTCTTGTAAACTACCACTCAGGGCATTGGATCTGTAAGTTTTGGCTGGCTCTCTTGGCATACCTGCATGTATTGCTATGTTTATAAGTAGGAAACACTACCCTTTTATAACTCTCATTTTAACCATATCATTTACATGGTTAGATGTGAAAGGGATAATTAATGTTATAGAATTTTGTGACAAGTCCTGGCCTGTTCTTTAGTTTTTAGCACTACTTTCTAACTCATTGTTTAATTTTTTATCATGTTTTTACATTTGATTTCTTATGGATTATTTTTCCCAGCACATCTAAATACATTCACAATAAATAAATGGTTTACAGAGAAAGTCTTTAATCCTTCTTATTTCTCAATGTCTTGTTTGTAATCACTACACTCTAAAAAGGGTTAAGAACGTGGCATCTATAGTGATTCTGACTAGGTGCAGACACTAACTTATCACTTCTTGACTGCAAGATTTGTTCAATTGGAGAGTTAATTGGACACTCTTGTAGCTAAGTTTCCTCAGCTCTGGACTGAAATTAAAGAAAATATCTACAACATAGAATTGTTTGTGAGGACTGAATTAGAAAAAGTTTCATGAAGCACTTTATATAGTGCATGGTCCACAAGGCAAAATAAGAAAAATTTAGCTACTGTAATATTAATTATGGACAGAGCATGGTAGTATTTACTCCATTCCACATGAGTCCATTTGACTAAAGATATGCCATTTGATCTCTGATTATATGGGTTACTTCTAGGCAAAGTAAATAGATGATAAGAGGATGAAAACTTATGTATCCATAATAATTAAAATTTAAAAATAAATAAGTAAAAATTTTTAAAAAAGAAACAAAGAAACTTTTAAATTTAAAAATGCAGATGATACTCAACTTATAATGAAATTACATTCCAATAAATCCATAAGTTGAAAATGCATTTATTACCCCTAACCTTCTGAACATCATAGCTTAGCCTTGCCTACCTTAAACATACTCAGAACAATAACACTGGCCTACATTAGGACAAAATCATCTCACTCAAAGCCTATTGTATAATAAAATGTTAAATATCTCATGTAATTTATTGAATTTTATACTGAAAGTGAAAAAAAATAGTTGCATGGGTACTCAAAGTATGGTTTCTGCTGAATGTGTGTCATATTTGCAACATTGAAAAGTCAAAAAAAATCCTAAGTTGAGCCACCATAAGTCAGGGACTGTCCATACATATCATTAAACTAAATATATGAATAAATTAGTCAATAAATCAATAATATTAATAAGCATTATTTTAAATTTTGTTTTATATTCATTTGAACAACTAATTTAAATAAAACAATATTTAGTCATTGTGACATGTTGGAGGAATTATTACTGTAAAATGCTTTAACTATCCAAATATATTTACTGTCATCCATGATGATTAAATTGGTGGTCAATTCATTATTTATAAAATTCTTTTAAAATTATTTTTATTATTATTTTTTAAAATATAATTTCTAAATGACATAAATTCAAATAAAGAAGCCCAAAATGTGTGCACACACACACACATACACACACACAAACATACCTATCTATATCTTTAACATACTGGAATTAACTACCAATTTGGTTTGACAGCTTCAGTGTTTTTATATTTCTTCACAAAATAATCAAATTTGAGGAATCATCTTTGCTACTATTTAAAACAGATTTCATACAAGTAACAATCCTGATATTTTCAAAAGCAAATGATAATTTTAAGTTCAATAAATAGATTATTTAATGCCCTTGCTTTTCATAAAAGCCATAACAAAGTGAATAATTTTAATTATTCATGACTATGAACAAGTATTTAGTGAAACCGGCCCTCAGAACTTTGTTCTGATATTGCAAAATGATTCCCATTATGATAGAAGTTTGATTACAAGGAAAATCAAGAAGGAAATTCAAATTCCAATGTTTAACAGTATCTTACAAGAAAAATGCATATATAAAAAATTTGTATAATGAAAATAAATCAGTCCAATTATAGCTAATTAATCACTAATATTGTTCATGCACTATACTATAGAACAATCATTTTCTTATAATCCTTATACTAGGCTAAAAATTATTTCAAAACTACAACTTAAGGCTGGGTGTGGTGGCTTACACCTGTAATCCCAGCACTTTGGAAGGCTGAGGAAGGAGGGTCCCTTGAGACCAGGAGTTCTAGACCAGTCTGAGCAAGAGAGAGACCCCATCTATACTAAAAATAGAAAAAAATAGCGGAGTATGGTGGTACGCACTTGTACTCCCAGCTACCTGGGAAGCTGAGGCAGGAGGTCACTTGAACCCAGGAGTTTGAGGTTGGAATGAGCCATCATAATGCCACTGAACTCTAGCCCAGGCAACAGAGCAGGACACTGTCTCACAAAAACAATCTGAAACCATTTTTCTCAATCATTCTCTGATGTACTCTCTCATGATCCTTATCCTTCAGGCTAAACAAACAATATATACAATGGTGAAGGAAAATTAAATAATAATAATAAAACTTCATACTTCAATTGACAAGCATCAAGTAATAGACAGCAAGCCAGTTCATGCACCATGTGATATGGGACAAAAACACAGGTGCTTCATAGGCAATGGAGTGGAATCTTTGGACAGGGAATCTGACTGACCCTGATTATGCTTGGGAGGGAGGATTTCCTTGTCCAGGATCTCCATGGCAATTCCTGGGACCAGGACTTTGGGAGAACGGTGAAGAAGAAAGTTAACAGTCTTTTAAAAGTCAATGTGCTTTACAAAGTCTCAAGAATTACATTAGTACAACAACCACCAGCTGTCATGGGAGTATTGTTATTTTAATACACTTAGCTGTTCTTTAATTTCAGTTTTGGTGAGTGTGTTCACTAGTACCCATTTCAGGATTTTATTTATTAGGATTTTTGTTTGTTTGTTTTTTACTTTGAAGAAGGATCTTCCTTCCTTGAAGTATTTTCCTCCATTACCTGCACCTGTGAGAGCTTTACCTCAGTTCTATCAGCCCTCAAACTATGCTTCTGCCTTCTACCTTTAAAGAAATCGAATTTTGTGTCCTTTTTGATTTTCTTTATGATAGATGCCATTGGGAATAGGAAGCAAAGCTAAAGCTTATAAAAGGGACATGAGTAGGGCACTAAAGTGCTCCATTTCTCTGGATATTTTAGACTATCCTCAGTATGAGGAAATTTTAAGAGCTTGAATTTTGGACATACAGCATGTCCTCAGTTAATGTTGTTTGCTTCAACATCGTTTCTTTATAACATTGATGAGGAAAAAAAAATTGACTTCTCACCAGGGCCACTTTCCCTTAGAATTTGCATGTTCTCCCCATGTCTGTGTGCATTTTCTCCAGGTACTTTGACGTCCTCCCACATCCTAAACCTGTGCTCGTTATGTTAATGGGCATGTCTAAATTATGATGAGTGATTGTGGATGTGGGCGTGAATGTGTCCTGTCCAGGGTGGGTTCCTGCCTTTCCCCCTGAAATGCCAGCAGAGGCTCTGGTGAATTGCAACTCTGAATGGGAATATTTGTGTAAATAATTACCTTACTTGTTTTTATTAATCATTCTTAAATGTATGTCTAGCTCACTTTTATTTCAGTGTTTAATATTAAGAGTGTATGGATCTTTGTTTAGAGTTTAATGATGTTTTTGTCACCAGACATATGCCATAAAAACTCTTGTTTATATCAATTAGCTTATGGTAAAAATGATTTCTTATGTCGTTTCACTTAAAGTGTCAACTTCTAAGAACTTATTGACGATATTAAGTGAGGACTTACTGTAGCCCCTCATAAATCTTAGAGTCTAATACAAATTATATTCATACTTTGAATGAAAAGAGTTTTAAGATCCAAGCACGTAAGAGCAGAACTCTGGTGTGAGTTTGTCTGGTTTCAATTTAGACTTCACCACTTACTAGATAAAGCACCTTGGGCAAGTAACTGAAACATTTGGCTACTTAGTTTACTCATCTGTCTCTCAAGGTTTTCATACTTCATAGGGCTCTTGTGGGGATTAAATAATATATGTAAAATACCTGAAGCACATGGAGGCATATAGTCAGTTTTATACAAGGGTTACTTCTTATTATTGTCGCTATCACTCTAGTATATAAAGACCTAGCAACTTCAGGAAAGGTTTCTCCTAGGAAATGACATCTTAACTGAGATCACAAAGACACATAAGCTGTAAGTAAATAGGAGGAAACTCAAATTCCTTGGAACATGGAATTTTTGAGAACCTGTAAGAGGTCATTATGAAAAAGGTAGACATATAGAAAAAATGACATACAACTAAGAAGTTTGCAGGACTCAGGTTATTTAGTCATTGATAAGCCATACGAAAAAATATTCTTTGATATACCAGGAGCAATGAAAAATCATTAAATATATTGGAACAAAGGCTGGAAAGATTGCTTGAGGCCAGGAATTTGAGAACAGCCTGAGCAGCATAGTAAGACCCTGTCTCTACAAAAAAAAAAAAAAATAGCCAGTGTGGTAGTGCAGGACTGTACTCCCAGTGACTTGGGAGGTTGAGGTAGAAAAATCCCTTGAGCCCAGGAGTTCAAGGTTACAGTGAGCTATGATCTTACCACTGCGCTCCAGCCTGGGCAACAGAGTAAGACTCCATCTCAAAAAAGAAAAAAATTATTGAAGCAAAATAATAATGTGGTCTGTTTTGAATTTGAAAAAATTGCTTGTAGTATACAACCTACATTGAGTACTATAAGCCCAGGAGAGAGGCTAACTTTTTTTTTTGAGACAGAGTGTCACTTTGTTGCCCGGGCTAGAGTGAGTGCCATGGCATCAGCCTGGCTCACAGCAACCTCAAACTCCTGGGCTTAAGCGATCCTACTGCCTCAGCCTCCTGAGTAGCTGGGACTACAGGCATGCGCCACCATGCCCAGCTAATTTTTTCTATATATATATTTAGTTGTCCAGATGATTTGTATTTCTACTTTTAGTAGAGATGGGGTCTTGCTCAGGCTGGTCTCGAACTCCTGACCTCGAGCGATCCACCCACCTCGGCCTCCCAGAGGGCTAGGATTACAGGCGTGAGCCACTGCTCCAGGCCTAACTTTTCTGAAAAAATAAAATGTTACTTTGTGAAAGACAGGCACATTAAAGAAGTATGGTAAGTGAAGAGAAAATAATTTACAATGATTGTTGCAAAAGAGAAGAAAAACAATGTTGAAAGACAAATCTGGACATTGTATTACATCATAATTCTTTTATAATTCCAGAAGTTACATTTTAATTATAAAAAAATTTGTGTAGGAAATGATGACCAAATTACTTTGAAGTTAGTGTTCATCAAATGATTGAATAACTGATTCATTTGTTATTAGCTGAGTATTTACTGTACGTCAGGTAACATGATAGGGATCCTGCTACAAAAGCTAAAATTAAAGAATAAATTCTAACAGAATAACAATGGAAACACAGAGGATAACTCCAGGACACCACTGCTAAAATCCTGATTTTAAAAATGAGTGCATTCAGAAAGAATCAAAGGGAACTGGAGCAAATTTAGGTGAAAGAATTCTTTTTAAAGTATACATATGTAGCATTTAGTGATGAATTCACTGTTGGTGTAGGAGAGGGAAAAGTCAAGGAAAACTCTCAGATTTCTGGCTTAGTCAATTGTGTGGGTGATGGTACAAATCACTGAGCTACTTAATGCCAAAGGATGAGTCAGAAGTAAAGGTTCTAATTAATTTGACATATTTGACATATTTGACTTAGTCTGTAAGCCAGACTAATATATCCAATAGTTTGTTGAATACACATATCCTACATTTAGACAGACTCTTCCATTAAGCTAATCAGTAGAAAGGGAAAACTTCAATTGGAAGTTGCATCTATAGGTATTAACTTTATGAACAATGAGAAATGGAATATTCTAGTTTGATGATTATTCTTTTTAACTATCAAAAATAGTAAAGGCCGGGCATGGTGGCTCACTCTTGTAATCCCAGTACTTTGGGAGGCTGAGGCAGGAGGATTGCTTGAAGCCAGGAGTTTGAGACTAGCCTGAGCAAGAGTGAGACCATCTCTACCAAAAAAAAAAAAAAAAGAAAGAAAGAAAAGAAAGAAAGAAAGAAAGAAAGAAAGAAAGAAAGAAAGAAAGAAAGAAAGAAAGAAAGAAAGAAAGAAAGAAAGAAAGAAAGAAAGAAAGAAAGAAAGAAAAAATAAAAGAAAAACAAGGAAAAATTAGCTGGGTATAGGAGTGCGTGCCTGTAGTCCCAGGTTCTCAGGAGGCTGAGGCAGGAGGATCACTGGGGGCCAGGAGTTTGAGGTGGCGGTGAGCTATAATGATGCCACTGAACTCTAGCCCTGGCAGCAGACTGAGATACTGTCTCGAAAAAAGACAAACAAACAAAAAAAGAATAGTAAGTTTTGAGCTGGCACAGTGGCCCACACCTACAATTGGAGCTACTAGGAAGGCTGAGGTGGGAGAATCACTTGAGGACAGAAGTGTGAGACTGCAGTGAGCTATGATGGTGCCACTGCAATCTAGCCTGGGCCACAGAGTGAGACCTCATCTCACACTCACACACAAAATAGTATTCATAGTTCCATGAGTACTATTTTACTCAGTGTTTATTTTTTTCAGTAACTGTGTTATATAAATCATGTTTCTTTTAAGTTCATAAAAGTCTTGACTGAGGTTGAAATTAACCCTATTTTATGTTGAAGACACTGAGGCAAAGATAAATTAAAGTACTTGTTCAAGTTTACATGGTTGAAGTGGTAGAACCATCATTCAAATCAAGGTCTGACTGAATTTAAAACACTAACTGCCCCAGTTGCGATATTCTCTTGTAATTGATTTGTACTAAAACCATAGGTCCCCTCTATCTATGTACTTCATTTACTGGTAGTTTGTCCATTTCAATTCACTACTGTTGTTGTTAAGACTATTTCCATTTGGCCTTTAAAGTACACAATGGATATTATTTTATTTGAAATCTTTCCTAGAACTTTTTTGAGAGATAAATACTTTGACAAAATTTACATAAATTATAACTTTTATTGTCATAAATACATATATTAAATAAAAAGAGTAAATTTTTATCTTTGGAATCAATTTAGATTTTGAGAGAAGAAAAATGAGATTTTTTTCCATAAAGAAAAAATTAAATCCCATTTCTTTTATTGATTTCTACCACAAAGTTCCCCAAAATCACTGTATGACTTTGAGCTATTCAATTTACTCTATTAGAATCATAGAATATTAGAGTTTAGATAAATTCTAAGGTCTCTCCCAGCTATAAATTTTGATCTAATATTTCTGGATTCATTCTTCCTCATTAGAAGAAAAATAAGAAATTACAGTGATGTGTAACCAATTATGACATAGAAAATATAGGCGTGAAGAATTATTTTCTAAGCAACACATTATTGTTACTGGCTTCTGCTACATGTATCTTAATACCAATGAAGACTGTGTTATATTTTGCTACATAATAGAAAATTTCAAAATCTAACCAGTATATAAAAATAGCCATTGTTTTTCTCACCCAAACATTTGTAAATACGCTCTGGTCTGCTGAGCTTGACTGGATGGGCTTGAGTCCAAGCTGCCGGTAGGGCTCAGGTCTATTCCAGGTGTTTTCTTATTCTCCTTGGACAAGTGGCTTTCTGAGCATGTTCTTTTCATAATCAATCAGAGGAGTACATCAGGAGGCAAGCCAAAGTGTGCAAGCACATTTAAAGCCTCTGTTTGTTTAATATCTACTAATATTCCAACACCCAAAATAAATCAAGTGGTCAAGTACAATGCCAAGTCTAATTCTACTCACTGCAAAGTCACGCAGCAAAGGGAAGAAGTGAATAATTTGGAACAATGAACTATTCTATCAAAGAACAAGTAGACAAACTAGCAAGCAACAGGATCCTCTTGGGGTATAGATTACAAATAGCCGATGCTCTTAACACTCCTCTCCACTTCACTGGAATTACAATAGAATCATTTGTTTGGAATGGACCCTAGAGACCCTCTGATAGAATCACATATCAGATCCTTGAATTTCATAGGAGCCACTGCCTTTGAGATCAATGAGCCACAAATCTCATGAGCACCATAAACTTTAGTTTCCCATCTCTGCATAGTAATATTTTTGGATAGTTTATTTCCAGACAATTTAATGTGCTGTTTACTTTTTTATCCAAATCTAAATAATTTTATAAAATAATATAAATTGGTTTTGCACCAACCAGTCTGCTGAAACTTTTTATCAATTTTACTAACAACATCCATATTTTAAAATCTAGTGGACCCTCTCTGTCATCTCTTACTATTCTAAAATATATTTTATCACACCATCATATATGAACCATTTTTGTTTCTTGGCATCTTTGACAATGCTCTCATTGTGTTTTCTTGTTTTGCTTTCCATAAATAAATAGTCCAACTATCTCAAAATATTTGCTTGTTCTTTCTTTATTACCTAGTCTCTAAAAATGGGGACATACAGGACTCAGTGCTATTTAAGTTCATGTTTTGTTTCCCTACACTTCCCATGAATGTAAATGCCACCTGTGGTTTGATATCTCTCAAATATATACGAGAGAATCATATAATATGTACATATAGTTAAAAAGGATACATTTGTATCCACTTGAGTAAAATTAAATTAAAAAGGAAGAAAATTTAACCTTTACTTAGAAAGTTATAGAATAAAATTTATACTAATGAAAATTTCTAGCTTAGTGTTTGATGTTTGGCTTGAGAATCTAATATAGCTATCTGTGCTATTATATTTTCAATCCACCATTGGTGAAAATTAGAAGTAATCTAAATACTAATTATATTATCAATATTGATATTAAAATGTAATTTAGAATCCAAATTATTATCTTAATCAGTTACAAAGCCATAGTTAATTGCCATATTATGAATAAAACAATATAAGTACAAT
Organism: Lemur catta; assembly: GCF_020740605.2. Taxonomy (NCBI): domain Eukaryota; kingdom Metazoa; phylum Chordata; class Mammalia; order Primates; family Lemuridae; genus Lemur; species Lemur catta. Next base: position 45,639,676 of record NC_059140.1, read on the forward strand.
TATCATTTTGAACAATTCCTAGAAATGTATCCACTTACAGAACTGATTATTTCTTTTCTATTATCTGAAATATTGGAGCTAACCAATGCCTCTAAACTAAAAATGTTGTCATTGGATAATAGCAGAGAAAATAGTAAATGCGTAGACTGTTTGACTTTATTTTGTTATTTCTCTATACTTGTAATAATACTAAATATTTTAAATAATATCCTGGGAAGGGAAAAATGGAAATTCAATAAATGCTCATTTTCTTTGAATTGGAAATGTTTAGACTTTCTCATAAATGAATCTTACATCATTTTTATTGCTGATTATTTTTAAATTAGTAGCATCTAGGGGAAATTATTTCACTTGGAATCCATACTTTTATCAAAGCTAGTTATGAAATGCTATAACATAATTAATTATTTGTACCCGGAAAGTTTCTGCACAGTTAAATGGAGGTAGAGTGAAAAATGACAAAGCAGTTTTAAAAGTCTATAATTTTAATATAGGCAGTTACAAATAATAGTTAACATATATTACTTACCAATACATTAGACATGATTCTCAGTGCTTTTAGGCCAGTTATCATGTCACCCTTTCAGATCAATTCTCCACTCTATTTTCTACCTTGGAAATGTGGACTTCCTAAACTATAACTGTGGGCTTTGTTACATCTGGTTTCCAGTTGGATTCAGCCAACAGAAGGCATGGCACAATATAAAAGAGAGTGAAGAGAGTAAAAACAGAATTTCAATAGCTCCGTTCCAGCATGGTCACTGTGGACTGGTTGGATTCTCTAATTCAGAGATCCTCTCAAGACTGTCTTGTCTATAAAACTGTCTTTATAAAGGTTTCAGTAACTGTTACTTCCCCTAGTCCTTTCACATTTGGAGTGGCAATATCACTGCTATTACTCATCCTAGGGAAACTAAGACATCCTTTGTGAGTTTCTTTCATCCCTCTCGTATATTTAAATAACTCCTTTATTATATCCATTTGCTACCATTCTAACTAGAGTGTATAAACTTTTTTCCTGATTGCTACAGCCATGTATAAAGGCAAAAATTTCTTCCAATAATCATTTGATAGAAACACTTTTTAATCTCCATTTTTTTTTTTAGATGAGAATTGGGGCAGAGAGAGTTCAGATCACACAGATGGTATGTGGTGGAACTGAAATTTTAATCAGTTAATCTGACACTAAATAAGAAAATTTCATCAAAAACCACACATACACAACAAACACAAATACACACATATTCTCCTGCACACTAAAAAAAAAAAAAACCCTACCATTATGCCAAGATTATAGAATCATTTTAATAACTTTCTGCAATAATCAGTTTAGGAATAGGCTACTTGCATTGATTTCTCTAATGCTTCTCATAACATTACATGGGAAATATTTTAAAGTGAGAACATGGACCCAGAGGGGACCAAACTTGGTCAAGGGCACATAACTGACTAAGGTTTTTAGTGAAGTTTATAATGAGCTGACATGAGCAATGATAAAGGGCATGATTACCATAGTCCTTTGTTGACCACTACATATATTAGTGGAAAGAATGTGAGTGTTACAGGGAGAGAGTGGGGGATATCTCATCAGAAGCACACAGGGCTGTGGGACTCAGAGAGTAACATTAGAGCAGCACAGAGTTCTTTTCTGAGCAGTTGGGACTCTAGACTCCTGTTTAGGCAGTCTGTGGGCAGTTGATCTTTTTTCAAAAGCTTAGAATCCCTCTGGACTTCTACATAATTCTTCTACGTAATTAAATGTCATATGACTAATGAACAAAAAAGGATAAATTCTAGATATCATCCATAACTAAAGATGGATGAGCAAAATGTTGCAAAAAGTAGCAATCTGTTTTTTAATGGCCAATAATTAAAAATAAAATTAAACTCACAATTTTAATGAATAAATTTCTCAGCTTGATTGCGGGCTACTAATCCTGACGAAATCATGCTTCTTGGGCGACCTGCCTTTTCCTGGTGACTGGCCCTCCTACTATCCCTATGCGTTTCACTGTGAAAGAACACATCTTTTCCTAATTTCTCAGATCACATGTCTTATTGTATAAGACTTACCGAAAGTTCAATGAAAACAACAAGAAATTGTAATGCAGATGACAATTTATATTTCTACAGAAGCCTTTGTAACATCTATAGTACAGTTTCTTCAAGCTTCCTTATGCCTATACATTTGTACCAAACATATATACATAACACCTAGAGCAAATTAATTGTTTTCTCATCCTAGAAGGAGATTGAATTCTTTATATCAATAGTCCTTGATATAGGAATAAATCATAATTCATAAAATGATATTTTTTTCATTTTTTACTCTATGCTTTCTCCCTAGGTATCATAAACCAAGTCCAAAAAATTATTCAAAAATATGTTATCTCCAATCTAGATGTTCAGAATCTCTTCAATGAATTTCAAGTTTGCATATCCACAAGTTTGTACTTGATAAGTTCTACTTAAGTTCTCAAATTTACCTTAAATTGAAATGTCCAAATACAATACCATTGTCTTCTATCTCTTATAATGTGGTCCTTTTCTAAGGTAACAGGGAAAGACAACTGAAAAGAAATTATTTTAGCAGTGTTTCCAGCCACAAAAAGTCAGTGAAGTGATATAATGAAATATAGAGTTTGCTTTTTTCCCCCTAAATGGCACCAACATTCTTCATATTACCAATAGCAATGAGAGTCACTCTTGATATTTTATGTTCCCATATTAAAACTGTCACCAAATTCAGACCACCATCTTATATTAATAAATCCATGATACATCAACTTTTCTCCATTCCTTGACACTAGTGTAAGCTACCAATAGCCCAGTTACTGGTTTTCTGTCATCTCTGTACCTCTTCTAAGTTATACTCATGTATATAACCAATTAATCTTTCAAAACAATTGGCTATGTAATCCCAGATTAAAATGAATTAAAGGAAGTCAGTTGCTCTTAGAGACTGGATCCTGCACAACTGAAACTCTTTCACCTTTGCTTATTTAATGCCATATGTCCTTATTCTCCAGGTACCCTGATTTCCTTTGCATAGTTAAAATAACTGCATTCTCTGCCCCTTCTAGACCTTTGCTATTTTGCCTAGTAGAAATTTCTCATGTGTAATTGATTTAGTAAGTCTCCTTTCCCATCACATATCAGGTCAATCACTATCGTTGTTTCCTCAGGGACACCTTTCCTGATCTCCCTAAATAGGAAATGTTCTTGGAAATGTATATTTCCATGGAGCCCTTTATCCTATTTCTAATTTTGTACTTATTGGAGTTATTATTTGATGGCTGTTTTATCCAAAATACTTAAGCTCCATGTGGAGGGTGTTCATGGCTTGTTCCTTTGTATTGTTTGTTTTTCAGAGTTGTATTCTCAGCTTAGAGCACAGTTCCAGGTATGTTTAGTGCCCTACTCTATATTTGTCTTATGAATAAAATAATAAATGGATATCTAGTGATGCAAAAATATTTGTCCTCCCAGGGGACATTCTTATCTCACTAATGGGTATGTAATCTCATCGTATAATCCAAATAAGCCTTTCACATAACAAGGTAATATTTTTTGTATTTTGCCAAGCCAGATTTTTCAATGTCATTACTTGTCACTTTGTTATATTATACATTATCATGATCAATATTATTCTTATTAGTATTTTCTATTTTTTTCAAAAATATTACTTTACAGTTTTTATTTCTCAAAATGCCTAGCAAATTCGTGATCAATAACTGAATTTTATTATTTTCTTATTATGTTATTTCTAATAAATAATCTCCATTTCTTAATGTTAATGAAGTATTTCCCTACTAATAAAATCAACTCAGTGCTCATTAACCAGGTAAGATAGAACTAAATTAAATATAAGAGATTGTTATGTTTTTTTTTAAACAAATATTTTATTTGTGTTTGCCTAAAGACTATACCACTTCATATTTGATATTTCAAACTAAAATATTAAAAATAAATTAAAAATATCCAAATTTCTAATGGTTAATTTAATCTACAAGTACTGAAAAACTAAACATCCTTTAAATCTATAACTATATTTGAAAAGTAAAATATGTCTACTCTTTTCCCTGCCTTTTCTACCTATGAACATAAACCTGCTCATTTCAACAGGCAGAGTAGGTGGATATTAGGTACAGTATATCTGGTGAGACTTGCCTACATTATATAAATTTAACTTTATTTACCCAGACTCTCAGAATAATGGAGATGGAAAAGGTATAAAGAAAGAAGAATGTGTACTCAGGACATTTGTGTTGGTTTCTGTTATTTGTACCAAAAGCAAGCCCATATAAAGTTCTACACATATTAATGTGTTATTGTCCTACAAGTATTAAAACATAATTATTCTGTTTCTAAATGTGAATTTGTGTTCTTAATATAACTGACATAATTGACATGATGTATATCACCTAAACTTATTTTTATAATTAACTTGATACTTTATTTCATGGGATTTTATAGTACATGCATATGTGAAAGGAATCCATCAATTTTTGTGTTTTTCAATAATTTCTCTAACATAACAGTGTAAGTTAGTGTATAGAGGCTCACATAGCATTTGGCCCACTTTCCACTTATGTGAATAAGTTGTGTTCACAAGATTTATCCACATTTATCCCAGGAGATCTATTATATGACATTTCTGTAGAGTGTCAATACACGTAACACACACACGAGCATGAATTTTCCTTAAAATTACAGTTTTCTTAAATTTTTCTCTTTTTTTCTAAACAATTGGAGGTAGAAAATATTGAAAAAATTAAATAAATAATATAAAACACCCTAATAGCACTACCATTACCCTGAATATGTTTCTTTGTGATATCATTTCCAGACTTAAAAAGAAGAGAAACATTGTCTATTATTTTCCTATTGTTACTGTAAGAAATTATAACAAACTTAGTTCCTCACTCCACATCTCATCTGGAAAATTCCTAGGAGGTTTTACTTCTTTGGCACCATGTCCACACTCACACTGGCTGCTCATTTACTGGGGAGGCCCCCGCCAATGGTTCCCCTCTGCCATCCCCTTGGGGAGGGGTCATCTGCAGGGGATGTAACACTTAACTCCACAGTAAAAAGGAAGGAGAGATGGAATTTTACATTCTTTTGTTCTTGATAAACTTTAATGCTTAATGGTGTCAAATTTTTTAAGAAAATAAATATAGATACTTTAATATTTTATCTATGTTATATATATATATATAAGAACCAATAAAATACATAGAAAATAACTTAAAGAGTGGAAAAGTAGCTAAAAGAATAAGGTGAAATAATATATAGAATATAATTTTTAAATTATATGAATAAAATAAAAATAAAAGTAAATTTGTAATTAATGAATAAGCCATTAAACAATCACAATCACTGAAACACTCTGGTTATATAAAATCAAGCAATATCACTTTAAAGATACGCTAAACAAAGCTAAGCAATATGAATGACAGGATATGTCCAAAGTATGCATGACCTTGAGACACAAAAAGGCACTCAAGAAGGTCATCAGATAACTCTATCAGTCAGGAATTCACTATGAGAAGATCTATTGGCTTTGGTCACAGAAAATTAATACAAGTTTTTTAAAGTAAACTTAGAAAAAACATTTTGAGTAATTTAGAAGTAATTGAATTCAAGTCACTAGATATTAAATGAATGTCATTACAGACTTTTCAATCTCCAGTTATTTTGTCATATTTTACATTTGTTTTGTCCAGAAAGTATGCTCAAATGAATTAGTTAGAAAAATAATAAGTTTACCCTTGGATACATGGCTGAGTCTAGGGTGGGATAGTAAAACAGAAGAAAAGCCTGGAATATCTTTTTTTTTTTTTTTTACATACTTCCTTTTATTCAATAAACATATATTGATTATTTACTTTATTTCAGGTACCAAGCTACTCTCTACAAGAAAATATGGAATTTAAAGCATGATAAAATGGCAACTCAATTCATGCAGAAAGGACTGATTTTTTTTTTTTATTTCAGCTTATTATGGGGGTACAAAAGTAGTTCAGGTTATTGTCATGTCAGAAATCAGACATCGCTCAAAAAAGCAACAACAAAATAGGACATGACAAAACCAGTCAGGTGCCACCCTCTAAGAACACCAATGTTCAAACAAAATATAATTTGAGCATAAAATAAATAACATAGTATTGAATTATAATGCAAAATGAAATAAATAAGCATGGGTCCATATTGATGTGAATACTTGATTGACAACATAAACAAGTGGGAGAGATGGGACAAATTTTACAGAAGAATTTCAAATAATTTATGTAGTTACTCTTTGAATATAGGCTTGTCTTACTGGTTGGATTCCAATGAATAAAAAAAGAGAAAAACCATACATTTTTAGTGGAAAAACCTGGCAAATACTACTTAAACCAAATGATCAAAGTTAACATCACCAATGATTTTATACGGAATTATGTAACAAATGATATGATGTGAAGAGAATACTTCACCTCTCTTTGGTATTATTTCCAAAAATCCAAAACTGCTGCTTAAGCATGAGAAATCCATATTGAGCAGCATTCTACAAAAACTGGATCAGTTCCCAAAACTATTAAAGTCATGAGAAACAAGAAATGGCTGAGAATCTTTCATAGAATGGTAGATAAGCATAATTGATGCCTTAATGTAACATGGACACTAAATGGACTATAATAGAAAAACCTGCTGAAACAGAAATAAAGATTAAAGTGAAGTTAATAGTAATGTAACAAAAGTATTTCCTTTGTTTTGATAAATGTATCCAGGTTATGTAAGTTAATATTAAGAGAAATTTGGTAAAGGGTAGAGAGAAAATCAACAAAAATCTTTACAACTTTTCTGTAAATATAAAATTATTCTCAATTTAAATATTTACTTAAAAGAAAATAACCTTAGCTGCCTAATGAGTGTTCATAATGTTGTCCCAGAAAACATTTTTAAAAATAATTTGAACTCTTGTTATCTGGAAGATCATAGTTCCAGTGAGCATTCTTAAAGTGTTTTTGTATTATTAATAAGTCCTGCTTGTTTACTTTCCTGGATACTATCTCTGCTCTGGCATTGAGTTTTTAGCTTAATTAAAAATCTAGAATATGAAATAACCAAAAAGCTTTCTAATAATTCATTTTACTTCCGTAAGTATGACAAATATTCAGACTTTTCATCAGACAGATATCACCACACATATTTAATTGTAAATATTGTGCGGGCTATTTAGAGTTGGCCAAACAAATTATGAATTGTTATCTCTGCAATGTAGAATGACAGAATATTTCTCTAACAATGTTTTTGTAGGAAGGCATTTTATGTTATTCCACGTATTTTAACTTTCATTGTAATGTAAATGTGACAAAAATGGAAATTACTTATATTTTTTTATTTTTTTCTGTAACTCTTCGTTTTTATTTTTTTATTTCAGTATAATACAGGGGTACAAACATTCTGCTTACCTACATTGCTTTTTTACCATTTGAGTCATGGTTATAAGTATGTCCATCCCCCAGATAGTGTGCATTGTACACGTTAGGTGTGAATTTACCCATCCCCTCCTCTCCCCACCACCTGCTTGATTTTCAATGCTTATATAAAAAATAAATATTTATATGACCTTGCAAAAGATAAGAGAATTGGTTAATTGTCCATTATATGCAAGAAGTTATATTACAGAAAATCTAAGATCAAAAAATCCCATACAATTGTAACTTTGGTAATTCTAATTTTATTATTTGTCAGAAAACAATAGTTAATCTTTTGTAGAGTATTGTATCAGTATAATTACTGATGTAACTGTCCACGAAAATATATGAGATTATGATATATTATGAATAAATATCATAAATGTCAGCTGAAATAGAAAGGTCTCATACCAGCTAGCACAGGTGATGCTTGACTTCACATTGTTTCCTGTCTACTCCCAATCTCTTCTCATAATTATCGCTACTAGCTTCAGAGGACTGAAGATAGCATTTTATAAATATTTACTGGAACATTAAATATTTCAATAATAAGCGATAATATACTCAAGGAAACATAATGCTAAAAATATTTGAATTTAAGACAGCAAACAATGAGAAAAGTATGCAAAAATCTGTGTACACATTTTGAGTATTTTTTTCTTACTTTACCCTAGATATTCTACAAACAAAGTGATATAAAATACTGTTTCTTCCAATTTGTCAGGTTTGTGTGAACTTCTATTAAATATGATTTTTCCCTATAATGGATGATATTAAATGTAGAAAATAAGAAATGATATCGAAGAAAACTAATGTATAATTAACAAAAGACTAGGTCGTTGGCAAATAGTGAAACATTTTTGTTTACTTTTTTATAGAATGATACTAACTTCTTTTTCCCTAAAATTGTCATAGATTTGACATTTAGAAAAATGAGGCTTCTATCTCCCAAATATATATTATTTTAAAAGCAATAACATAATTATATTTTTTTCCAGCATTATATTATAAATAATAATAAATTTTAGTCTATGTAACTTTATTCTTCTCAACAGTTATTCTTGCTGATGTATTAGCATACTGTACTTTAAAATTATTAAAATTAAGTATTTCATCTATTAATGTTGGAAATATAGTCCACATATTATATTTATTAAAAAGAGCTGTAGTGAGAATAATAGTCTATATAAATGAAACCAAATGTATCTATCATAGAAAGAAATGAGTAAAGATCTTGTTTTGGGGGGACTGGGGAATGGGTGAAAGTAAGCAATCAGTTTTGTAAATATTTCTTATAACTTCTTAAATTTAGAAGTTGAAAGATAACATAAAACATTATGATATGTGCATCTACAGAATTTAACACTATTATATATTAATTATACATGTAAGTATTTTATTAAAGTATTCTTCATCAGGATTTTGATAATATTCAAATATGTTTAGGAGGAAATTTATTACTATTTTTAAAATGATGTCATCATTGACTGAATGGCTAACTGTCTTTGGGGGATAAAGGAAAGAATTGAACTTGATGTCCACTATGTTTACAAATACATATTATCTATGACAAATTTTTGCTCAGATGGAGACAATCCTGACATCATCTTGGTATGTGACTGACATAAACCCTTCCTCCCTTTATAATCTTGACTAATCCCTCAATACACAGAAATTCACCTAACATATAAAATGAACAATGTGAATTTCTTGTACAAAATGCTGTTTGGAGACAATGCTGGCAGAGAGTGAACAAGAAGCAAAGAAGGAGAGAGGGAAAAAGAGGAAGAAAAAGAAATGGTGAGAAAAGGAAACACAGCTATTCCTACTATCAATACTTGAAGAATAATTTGTATTTCAACAGACTGTCTCTCTCTGTCCCACACTTTCATTGTGCATCTAATCAATATGAGACTACAAAAATCCTGTTCTCATTCCTTACACCTTGTACAATCTCCAGGGGTCAGAAAGTTATCTAAAACTTCCGTTTGATCAAGACCCTGAAAGTATTCCCAGTGGCCACTGTTTTTGGATAAACCTCTAGCTGCTCCCGCTGGTTCCTATCTTTCTCTTACATAGAGGGCTATTCCTTCTTTACATACATACATCAAGGAAATAGGAACGAAAGAGTCATTCCTAGTAATTTAGTTATTCACAGTTGATAATTGAAAGTAGTGTAGCTTTTTGTCCACTTAGCTATTGTCCTGGGGTAGGGGCTGCTGGGAATATATTCAATTTACTCTTCAGGGAACTCTAAGTAATCCATTACTATTTAGAATGTGAAGATATGTGTTTTTTTTTTTGCATAAAACAAATCAAAACTAAATTAGCAGTTCTATTTGCTAAATTGCCACAGACTTTTTGCTTTACTCCAGGAAATCCATTTTTTCCCTTCTCCTTCCCATGGTTATTATATCAGGAGATATAAAGTATCATGCTTTTTATCCTGCTTTTAAACAAAGCTATTAAGTGGAAATAGAAAATAAAAGGCTCACAATATGAAAATGTATAAGACAAAAAGATTAAAACCAGATTTTGAAGTACGCCTAATATTAGGCCCTTTAAAAATTTACTTATATAGCTTCCAAAATTGCATCTGTGATAAAATGGAATGCACAATTTTTTATGCAATCTATTCAAAACACAGTATCAGTCAAAACAATGTCTTTTTTCTTTGTTTGAACTTTCCAAATAAATGACTTTATACTTCTGTGCTCACGGATATTTAGAGTTCAGAAATTGTTAAATAACCGAATGGTTAAAATCATGAGCTTCAAGTTCAGAGAAACCTGCTTAAGGTTCCATATAAACCATTTGCCAGCTGTGAGACTTCCATTAAATTACTTAACTGTTCAACACTTCAGCTCCCTCACATGTAACAGTTGAGAGGATTAAATGACATAAGGCACGTAAAATGCTTAGCCCACATTGCATGGCCTATTACCTGTTCAACAATATTTGAAGGGGCCATTATGATTATTTTAAATGTAAATTGCTGACATATGATGACTATAGAGCTACAAATATACTTTTCTTTTTATCAAAAGCAACAAAGAATTCTTAGACAATTTAGTTGCAAGCATTTTAAGGAAATGGAATTTCAGAAACAATTTAAGTAATATTTTCCATATTTATATGAAACCTGAAACTTTATTTTGTGCCATTTAGCTGTGATGTGAAATCCCATTCACTATAAGAAACTAACTTCAAATTTCCTCTCACTGCTAAGACTGTTTGAAAGGATTTTTTGACAATACAATATAAACACAAACTTTGGATAAAATATATACAAATTCTATATGTTCTATAAGTACATGTGATTCTGTATTTCTGTCTCATTTTTCTTTAAAAGCAACAAATATTTGGGGATACTGGCAACCTAGCATTTGAAGAAAATTAAAGGCAGAGAATGTTGAAGGTATAAAAGCCTGAAATCCCACTCCAGTGCAAAAACCTTTAAAGACTTTCTCTCTCATCCATATTTTTCTTTAGAATATATTCTGGAGTTAAGCAGTTTATTTTTAAGCATTCTGCTTTATTACTTAGGTGCTTTAGCAGATATTTGGAAAAATTGTTGTTTTGGGCCAATTTAGCTGATATTTTCTTCACTGAATTCTATCAATTTTTCACTTATCTTTTTTATCTTAGACCTATTCCTCATCTCTTATTGTTCTTAGTGCAGTAATACCCCATCAATGATGAAAATTTACACATTTTAATTTCAAATATATATTATGTAATTTCTACCAGATCGGACACCATCACATGTGCCTAAATACAGCAATAGAATGAGGAAAGTGTTATGACATTTTTTAGGCATGCATTCACCAAAACAGTATTTAAATTTAATTTGAAAGTCAAATTCACTCTTTCTCATTCTTTTCCCACAAAGCACTCTCCTTCTTTATCTCTTATCCTCTCTTTACTGCTCCTCTTTCTGTCTTTCTCTCTCTGTCTCTCTGTATCTGTTTCTCTCTGATTCATTCTTTGTGTTTCCTTCTCTCTCTCTGATATGCAGACAGATCCTACAGTAGTATGATAATATAAAAACCAAAAAGCAGGAAGACTGTCTTGGACATGTTGATGCAAATAATCTTACTCCATAAGGTATCCATAACCTTCAATCTTTCCATTGTGTTTATAATAAGGTTCCTGAGATTGAAACTAAGGTACCAGAATTACACTAAATTTTCAGTATACAGTGTCAAAAACATTTCCAAAGTCAAATGGCAAATTCTTGTTCAGATAAATGAAGAGAATGCAACAGTCCATCATGCAGAAATGCAATTAATTGTGCTGCATGAGTAAAGATCAGAGACAGTGTTTTCTTTGTCAGCTTTTTGAAGACACTGAAAATTTCATGCTACCTAAATTAACCAATTCTTCTTTCCTTATTACTAAGTACATAATCCCTAACGCGCAATAATTTCTTTAACATAGAAGTCACTTTTGATATCATTTTGTTTGTTTGTAATGAAAATAATCTTTTGCAAGACCATTGGAATGTGGCGAGCTAGAGCTTGTTCAAAAATATGGAACTTCTGTATCATCATTTTTTAAAAGTTTGTTTCTGTCCCTTAAATATTATTTAAACTCTGATCACTTTCCCCTTAGATTCCTTTAAATATATAATTTTGAAACTAACAAATACAGTATTCAATAAATAAGTCATATATAGTGTTTTTTCTTAAAGAATTCTATTGGAAAAATGAGCATGATCATTTGATTTTTGAGAATTTATTCTGCTGTTGAACAATTGTACTGAATATGTAAAAGTATTTATGTATGTTTCATGTCTAAAACAAAAAAATTGAAATTAATTTCTCATTAAAGTCCTTTGCCCATTTTTAAATCTTTTTTTTTTTTTTTTTGCTATTGAGTTGTAGGAATTCCACATATATCTTGGATACAAAGTCCTTATCAGATATATGGTTTGCAAATATTTTCACTAGAAATAGCTATGCTTGGCTAGACATACATTTAAAAATGATTAATAAAAACAAATAAGGTAATTAATATTTACCCAAATATTCCATTTTGAGTTGCAAGTGACCGGAGCCTCTTCTGGCAGCTAAGGGTGAAGGCAGGAACCCACCCTGGACAGGACACCTCCTGAGTAGCTGGGGCTATAAGCACATTATAAGCAACAAAGGACTAAGGTAATCATGCCCTTTATCATAGCTCATGTCAGCTCATTATAAACTCTACTAGAAAACCTTAACCAGGTATGCTGATCCTTTCGAAAAACCAACTCTTACTGATTTTTATATTGTTATTCTCTTCTTGATTTTGTTTATTTTTGCTCTAATCTTTTATTATTATTATTATTATTTCAGAATATTACGGGGGTACAAACACTTTGGTTACAAATATTGCCTTTGTACCTCCAGAGTCAGAGCTACAAGCGTGCCCATCCCCAGACACCAGACAGAGTGCACCGCACCCCTTAGATTTGAGTTTACCCATCCCCATCCATCCCCTTCTCCCCACTCCCACCTGCCTGAGACCTGATGAGTGTTACTTTCATATATGCAGATAAGTGTTGATCGATTAGTACCAATTTAGTGGTGGGTACGTGTGATGTTTGTTTTTCCATTCTTGTGATACTTCACTTAGAAGAATAGGCTCCAGCTCCATCCAGGATAATACAAGAAGTAGTTCGCCATTTTTTTTTTTCTTTTATGGCTGGCTAGTGCTCCACAGTATACATATACCACATTTTATTAATCCACTAATGTATCGATGGGCACTTGGGTTGTTTTCACATCTTTGCAATTGTGAATTGTCCTTTTGTTCACTTTCTGCTTAGTTTGTACTTTATTTTGTTGTTCCTTGAGGTGTAGAGTTACATTATGTATTTGAGATCTTTATTCTTTTCTAGTGTAGGTATATATCACCCTAAACTTTTCTCTTAGTACTATTAGACTTAGACAAAAGTCTGAGTCTGCATTCGATAAGTTTTGATGTTGTGTTTTGATTTTCATTTATTTTGAGATATTTTAAAACTTCCCTTTTAATTTCTTTCTTGACCTAATGGTTGCTCAGTAATGGGTTGTTTAATTTCCACATAGTGGTGAATATTCTAATTTTACTTCTGTTATTAATTTCTAGTTTCATTCCAGTGTAGTTAGGAAAGATACTTCATATGATATAAATCTTTTTAAATTTGGTAAAACTTCTTTGGTCACCTACCACGTGATCTATTTTGGAAAATGTTTCATGTGTGCTTGAAAAGAATGTGTATTCTACTGATGTTATGTTCTCTGTACTTCTATTAGGTCCATATAGCCTATAGTGTTGCTAAACTTCTGTTTCCTTATGAATCTTCTGTCTGTATGTACTATTACTGAAAATGTAGTATTAAAAGGACCTATCATTATTGTGTTGCCATCTATTTCTCCTTTCATTTCTGTTAATGGTTGCTTTATTTAGGTGCTTTGACACTGGATGCATATATATTTAGAATTGTTATGTCTTCCTTTTGAATTTACCCTTTTATTGATATATATACATAATGTCTCTTTACAATTTTTGACTTAAAAGCTATTCCTTTTCTGATAAACATGGTCACCCATGCTCTCTTTTGGTTACATTACAATGGAATGTCTGTTCTATCATTTTACTTGCAGTCTGTTTGTGTCCTTAAATCTAAACTGAGCCTCTTGTAGATAGCATACAGCTGGATCTTCTTTTCTTACCATTTAACCACTATATGTCTTTTGATTGAGAAGTATAATCCATTTCCATTTAAAGTAATTATTGATAGGCAATAGAAGGACTTGCTATTGCCATTTTGTTAACTGTTTCTTGTCTTGTGGATATTTTGTCCCTCTTCTCTTCCAAATTTTATTTGTGTTTCATTGATTTTTTATAGTAATATGCTTTGATGCATTGCTTATTTTCTTTAGTGTATCTTCTATAGGTATTTTCTTTGTGGTTACAATAGAGTTTACTTAAAATGTCCTGTAACAATCCATTTTAACCTGATAACACTTAAGTTTAATTACATACAAAAAGTCCACACTTTGACTTCTCCTGTCCCATATTTTTGGATTGTCTATATATTTACAGTTACCAGCAAATTTTATACATTTGTATGCTTTAATGATTACTGTCTTTTTAAGTTCTAGGACTCCCCTTACCATTTCTTGTAATGCAGACCCAGTAGTAATAAACTCCCTCAGCTTTTGTTTTCTTGTGAAAATATTCTTATTTCATTTTTGAAGGATAATTTTGGCTGGATATAGTATTCCAGTTTAGCAGTATATTTCTTTTCAGCACTTTAAATATGTATTTTCACTAACTTATGGCCTGCAAGGTTTCAGCTGAGAAATCCACAGATAGTCTTATGTGATTTCTCACATACATGATCAGTTGCTTCTCTCTTTCCATTTTCAAATTCTCTCTTTGTCTTTGACATTAAATAATTTTATTATAATGTGCCTGAGTATGTATGTTCTTCCTATTTGGGATTCATTAGGCTTTTTGACTCAGGATGTCCATTTTCTTCCCTGGATTTGGGAACTTTGGGCACTATTTTTTTAAATAGCCTTTCTTCCCTTTTTTTTCTCCTTCTAGGATTTTCATAATATATATATGTGTGTGTGTATACATACACACACATATATATATGTATATATATACATATATATACACATATATTGATCAGCTTGTTGGTGTCCTATACATCTCTTAGGCATTCCCCATTCTTTTTCATTCTTTTTTCTATTTGCTCCTCTGACTGGATAATTTCAAATGACTTGTCTGCAATTTCACTGATTCTTTCACTTGATCAAGTCTGATTTTGAACCCCTCTAGTGTGTTTTTTTGCTTTCTCATTGCATTCTTTTGCTCTAAAATTTCTGTTTGCTTCTTTCAAATATTTTCTGTCTCTTTAACAAAATCCTCACTTTGTCCATGCACTATTTCCTTGAGCTCATTGGCTATCTTTATGATAGTGATTTTGAAGTTATTCCAGGTTATTTATTTACCTCCCTGTCTTTAGGGTAAGATTCTGTTAATGTATATCATAACTTTGGTTGAATCATTTTTCTCTGTTTCTTCATGTTCCTTTTAACTTTCTCCTAGTCTTTATGGACTGGCATTGTATAGGCAAAGACCTGGACCAATCATCCTGGCTAAATATTCTGGGGGCCTCTCAAACCTCTCTATGGATATGTTTTCTCTGGACTTGTATATGTAGATTCCTAACTGAAGGAATTTTCTGGGTATTTTTTTTTTCCAAGAGCATTTGTTCCTTCTGGTATCTGTCTGCTGTATCATGGGCACTTTAAAGCAGTAGCACATCACTAGCTCTTTTTCCCTTCTCAGCATCCCTCAGGCATCTTAAGTGTGCTGGGTCATGTCAGTACTCTCAGAGAAGAGAAAGAGAAGTTAGTCCTTTGGGCAGCCCCTTGAAGAGTCAGAATATTGGATGTACAATCCAGGCTTCCCCTTTCCTCCCCAGAGAAAAGCCAGCTGGTTGGAGTTTACTCTTAATTATATGGCACTGTGCCAAAGCGAGGAACCATGGTTAGAAGGTGCCACAAATTTTCTTTCCAGCCAGTTTCAATGTGGCTGATTTTATACCCACCTGAGGTATACTGCCTGCTTAACTTGTGTCTGGGATTCTCACAAAGTAAACTGGTCCATGTATTATTGTTGAATAGGTGTCTCAATAGGAAGAAGAAAGTTTTGGGTCTTCCTATTCTGTATTTCTTCTTATGTTCAGGATTACTGGTTTTAAAGCAAAATTATATCATGCTATCATGTCCTTCATGATAAAGTATAATTATTTTTTAATTCTCAATTATAAACTTTAATTATCTGTTATCTGGTCTTCTAGTTTCTCCATTGCCTCTATAATATATAATTATTCAACTATAACTTCACAATACTCCTCCAAACCTGTAAATCAAACACAATATAGGCAAACAGCATCTACAAAATGATTTCCCAAAACATATTTACTCCAATCTCCACAATTTTGCCTTTTTATCATTCCTGCATAAATCTCCTTTCATGTGTTCCTCCATCATACTTTTTTCCCACTTTCAGTAAATGCTGACTTTAGGATATTTCCTTAATATACGTAACCACATCAAATTCTCTCACTAGTACTATCTTTTAGGATACAACGTTGCTAACAGTGGTTTCCAAACTGTTTTGCTTATTAACCCTAAAATAGCTTTTGAAATATATATTCCTCCCCCACATAGTTCCATATTGATAGCAAAAGATAAAAATTACAATAAAATGAGAATAAATTTAAATTTTAAATATTTTTCCATAATTTATATTATAGCTGCTCAATCATCTTAACTCTGACATGTTAGATCATGTAAAAAGTGTTTCACAGACTAGTTTGACTTTAGTTTTTCATTGTATATATGTAAACTTCCTTTTATAATCATCAATATACACAATTGTCACAAAAACACAATTGTCATTTAGCCATTATTAGTGTTTTTGCTAAATTTTCTTCTAAATTCTAAGTCTTTTAGTCTCAGTCATAATTGATTAGCTGAAAGGCATTACAACCCACAGGACACAGTATTCATATGGGTCTCTAATACACAGACATCTGTTAGGTAATAAATCCAGACATGAATAGATCATCAAATTGATTCATAAGTTGCACAGAGGACAATGTTATGACCCAGAATGTTAAGTATCCAGCCAGGGTAGAGGGCACACAGAAACTATATTTTGTCAATAAAATTAATGAGTACAGGTATAAAAACAGGAGGAGAATTTGATATTAACTAATTTAAATGAAATATATTATGGCATAATTTAATTAGAGAAATGTTTGGAAAACAAGATACATAAAACAAGACAATCTGAGAAACTAGGTTTTTCAATGAGAAACATGTTAAATATGGGTTACTTTACCATAGCATGCAAAATCTTTTTTGTTACCTATATGATTAGGAATATTATTTACTAATTACTATAGCAAGAGAAGTAGAAAGTAAATGGGATTGTCTGTTTTGGAGATTAAATGTCTAAATATATTGTATGATTTTCAAAATTACAGAAAATTCTGCTTTAATGTATAGTATATAAAAAAGGTAAAGCAAAAGTTTTGAAGAGACCAGTCTAAAAACCAGTTTGGACAAGATGGCATAGACTTATCTATCCCTGCCATCAGCCACACTATTCCCAAATACCACCGAGAACCATGGAAATAAAGCAAGAGAAAGCCAAAGGCATATTCTGAAGAAGTAGAAAGATAAAGACACATTGGTTAGGGATCCCAGAATTGGAGGAAGAATGTTCAGATGGGTCATCTTATAACCCCTAATTTGAAAACAGAAGGTCCAGCATCTTCTAACCTTGAACCTAGTAACAGAAAGCAGCCTGGGTAGTCTCATGCTTTCACTGGGCCAAATGAGTGTCCCAGCAAATCCAGTGGTATGAGAAAGGTGGAATCAACCAAAATCACAGCTGATAAAAAGCAACCAAATCAACTGTCTCTCACATAGAGACACCAGTCGGCCAGGAATTCCAGTAAAAGGCATTCTACCACAGTAAGTGTCTGGCCAAGAAGTGCTATTCCTTTTTTTGAACCAAATAGTCCTTTCCTCTGATTACAGACACAGAGCAGCTTCTGTAGGGGGAATTTCACCACAAAAAGATGCCCAGATGGGGCAATACTCTTAGTCCCCATGGACTATAGAATTCCTTCCACAAATAGAGCTATTCGGTAGACAGACAATATTGGCAGTTAAGATAACCTCAGAACATTTGATCAAGGCTAAGCCCAGATTGAGCTATATGTCAGGTTATTTTATATTTCCATACATATATGCTTAATCAATGTTTATTGACATAAGCATCCATTTTTGAGTGATTAGCAGTGGTATCTTTGTGAAATATTAAGTGACCATGCATGTATAGGCCTATGTTTTTACTTCCCATTCTGTTTTATTACCTTATTTTTACATTTTTCAAGCAATAATATACCATCTAAACTACTGTTTCTTTACAGAAAGTCTTGTGCATTCACAGTGTTAGTCCTCCAAATTTATACTTTAAGTTAGCATTGGCATTTCAGATCCTTTGTATTTCCATATCCATTTTCAAATAAGCTTGTCAACTTACACATACACATACAAGTTACCTCCCAAGACTTTTATTGAGATTACACTGAATATATAGATTAATTTTAAGAAAATGATACCTTAATACTGAATCTTACAAAGTATAAATATGGTATTGCTCTACGTTCTTTAATTCTCATTTCATTTCCCCCAACAATATTTAGTAGTTTTTTATTGTAGTGCTTTTTTCACATTCTTTATTAGGTTTATTCCTAAGTATTTGATTTTTATTCTATCATAAATGACATTATATTCCAATAGAAAATCCTGATTATAAGACAGTTGTTTAGAGAAATAAAATAGATAATCATATATTGAATACCCAGCAGCCTTCCTAAATTCCCTTATTCATTTTACTTGAAAATATTTCGAAGTTCTTTTAAATTTTCTATGTATACAATTACGATATCAGCTAGTAATGAGTTTTGTTTATTCCTTTTCAAACTTTGTACCTGTAATTCTTTTTTTGTTGTTAAATAAGAATCACAATAATATATTAATTTGTCCTTAATTCAGTGGGCAAATAGTCAATATTGCTATGTTAAAAATGATATATTCTCAAGGTATTTTGAATATACTCTTCATTAAAATGACTAAGTTTCTTTCTGTTCTTAATTTCCTGAGTTTGTTGTTTGGTTTTTATCAGAACAGGGGTTGAATTTTATCAAATACTTTTTGCATCTATTTAGAAAATTATATCTACGCACATTTTTCTTCAAAATTTGACTAACATAGTTGACTTGATTGAATTTTTAATTTAACCACCCTTGCTTTTCTTGAATTTAGGTAGTAGGTATATGAGCGTTCTTCACATATGTCTTTCAACTTTTTTGCGTATTCAAAAATGTTTGAATTAAAAGTTATGGAAAATATTGAGTTTGGAGGAAATGGGAAAGTGGAGTAACATTCTGGATTAGTGTACAAGATAGGTTTATACACTTAAACATGGCTACTTAGGGAAAACCACAGGCCACAACACAGAGGAGCTAATCCCTCACTGCATGTGAGAATGGAGATCAAAAGTCACCTCTTCTGTGGGCAGATATAGGCAAGAGGAGGATATGTAATGTTTGGAGCCATCCATACATTTTCTTTTTCTCAAACTCATACATCAGTCAAGTCATACTTTCTCTCCTGGAGAGATGTGAGTGAAGGGATAAATGGAACCCTGAAATGATATGCTTTTGGAATTTTTTTTTTCATTTTAGATGTTTCAACAGCATCTTAATATACCCTACAATTAGCATATAATCTCTTTAACATGATATTTCACTCTTCTGGTGAAGCCACAATTCAAGTATTCAACCTTGAAACATTTTTAAAAAATTTAAGCCCATATCTAATCCATCACTAATGTTGACGTAAACTTGACCTGCTAAATAGTGTTTTAGCAATGCTATATTGTAATATTTTGTAATGAGAATTTAAAGATATAGAAAACTATGTAACAATATTTTAACAATACAAAGATGCCCTGGTTTTGAATGCTGAAGTCCTTCCCATCATGAATGTTCCAGGGATAATATTAAATTTGTTTTCCTAGTAGGCTTGAGTCCAAAGGAACCAAATACACACATTTTTAAATGCAACTCCTATGTCTGGCAGATTTCCAGTTTCTGAGCCAATAGTGGTGATAGTATTTTTTTGCTTTTACTTTTCTCCACTTGTATAATTTATAATTATACATCCAAACAATTATCAGACTCCAGGCCCCCTAAAATAGCCTCCTAACTAATCTACACTAGTTTGTTCTATCTCTGTGTTTGGTACTCATTATCTTTACTGTGGCTGAAAAATCCCTTAAAATTAGGTCAAAGTACTTCACTATCTCAGCTTATAGATATCAAAAGCTCCTAATTGCTTTTAAGGTGCAGGCAAAATGCATTAATGTGGCCTAATTAATCTCTTAACATACTCTGTCACTGGTCTTATTATCAGCTTAACCTGCACTGTGCACTAAGTTTATATCTCTGCTGAGTCTCATCCTTCCTAGGCTTGCAGATAAGAGATAGGGAGGGGGGGAAAGTGGAGCAGGAGGAGGAGGTTGAGGAGGAAGAGGAGGGAGGCAGGAAGAAGAAGAAGGATGAAGAGGAGGAAGAGGATTAAAAGGTGGAGGAAGTAAAGAAAAAAGAAGAAACAATCATAATAATAAGTGGTGATTATGATTCTTGAGATAAGAAGAAAGGTCTATGTGAGTAAAAATGTTAAACAATATATATTAAGATTGCAAAGATTGAAGGCAAAACAAACAGCTCCACACTGAAATTGAATAGCTATCTACTCAAATCCATCTGATCCAAACCAAACTTTTGTGAAGATCTTTGATAGATTAGCAAAAATATGTTAGTGATACACTAAATGGTGGATCTCCTTGTAGCAGTCGCTCCACACAGTTCATGTTGCTGGCATCATTATAACTACCCAGCAGGTTTTTCTAATAAACTGACTATTTAGCATCTTGCTTGTCTTCCTAGTACCTTCATTTACATTTTAAGTTAGCTTTCCAATCCTTCATCTTTCAATCCCTTCTTTGGTGGTAAAATGCATTGTGTCTTACATACGTGCGCACACACACACACAAACAAAACTAGTAAAAACAAAGCAATCTTGTCTACTGTAGAACTCATGTTTTTTGTTGAAAACTCTAAAGCTGTTTAATCACAGATTTTCCAAAGATGGTGCTAAAGATCTTTTTGAAATATGGTAGGGAAGTAGGACTACCTATCCCAAATAGAATATTAATGCTTTTTCTTGAATCCATATTTTTCCCCCTTTGGAAAGAGCACAGGTTAATAGTTTATAATGGGGTATTTTGTCAAGGTGGTGGGGTATAAAGCCATAACCCTTTTCTTTTCATGGTAATCTCTAAAATTATAAGAAAAAAGACAGGAAGGAAAAGAAACACATACACAAAAAAGAAGAGGAACTCAATGGAGGCTACAAATTTTTCTTCACATATGTTCACAAAATTTTATAGAAAGTATGAAAACACATTTGTAATTCTAGTTCTCTAAAGCAGCGGTCCCCAACCTTTTTGACACCAGGGACCGGTTTCATGGAAGACAATTTTTCCATAGACTGGGTTGGGAGTTTGTTTCAGGATGATTAAAGTGCATTACATTTATTGTTAAGTCAAATCTCTCTGCTAATGACAATCTGTATTTGCAGCCATTCCCCAGCACTAGCATCATTGCCTCAGCTCCACCTCAGATCATCAGGCGTTAGATTCTCATAAGGAGCACACAACCTAGATGCCTCGCATGTACATTTTACAGCAGAGTTCGTGCTCCTATGAGAATCTAATGCCTTGGCTGATCTGACAGGAGGTGGAGCTTATGCAGTGATGCAAGTGATGGGGAGTGAAAGCAAAAACAGATGAAGCTTCCCTTGTTCATCTGCCACTTACCTCCTGCTGTACGGCTGGTTCCTAACAGGCCATGGATCAATATTGGTCTGCAGCCCAGGGATTGGGGACAGCAGCTCTAAAGGACATTAGAAATCCTCAGTTGCCTATAAACAAAGCTCAAGTAATGATCGTGGTTCAAATATGTAGGTTAATTTCCTAAGCTCAGTGGTAAAGATTATAACATATTTACCTTTTTATTCACTATCAAACTGGAAAATAATCAGCATAATATTTTCACAATGCTGGAGGCACTGCAGTGAGCTACTTTTCTGTATGAGCCTTAGTTAAAATCTGTAGCCATTTAACTTCTACATTCATACTCTTGACTTCTGTTCAGCAATGTTTAGTCAACAGGGTTATCAAGGATGATAATATAGACAGCAAAATAAAATGGATGCTAAAAAATTGATTTCTATTTTCATTCAAATACATATTCATTTTGCCAGTCCCATGTATGGCAGAAATCACTCATCCTCAAAGTTAGGATTTCAACACACTTAAAGAATATCCAAGAAAGAAATTGAGAAAATATCTCATAAATGCAAGCAAAACTCTACCTTTAATAAAAAGTAAGTTAAAAAAAAGTAAAGTTTGAAAAGCATGAATTTTTACACATATTGATCAAATTTCTCATAAAATCACCCAACTTTTCATTCTAACTATTCATTAACCATTCCAAGAGTTATTAAATTTTTAAGAACATGGTTTAGCTAAAATTATATTTGTATGAAGTGTATACTTATATGTTACATATGTAAATATGTAAATACTGGAAGATCAATGTCTCAAACAGACACTTTCATATTCTCACAGAGAGCCACTAACTAAATCCAAAATTCATTAAAATAGCAAAAGGGCCATATATTCTTGGAAATACTACATAATTCTCAGAGTGCCTATGCCCTTGCATTAAGGAGTTTACACAATAATCACTTGCTACAGTCATGATTAAGTGTCATGCACGGTAGAAATTTTTTTTTAAAAAGCATCCATTTTTTAGATAAATTCTTATCTTTTAAATAATTTACCAATTAGTTGATTGTGTTAAATCTAATAAATTATTATAAACAAATAATCATAGCAAATATGGATTAGAGACCTTTCAGTCAGTCAAACCCTATAGAAATGTAGGAGATAATCTTGTAAATATTTCAAATATCTTTCATTCATAGTCCATAAACGAAGCTTTCATGGAGATTTAGAAAGTAGTTTATTGATTTCTTGCTACTAGAAAGATAATGCCCTGTGTAAAAACCAATAAGAGGAGTGGAAAAGCAACTGCTTCCCCTTGTTTGGGAGGTTGGACTAGACTTGATCAGTCCTTTCAGTTCTATCTAATTGTCCGTCATGCTCTGAAATTCCCACCAATGCAGTACATTTGCATTGCGAAATATTTAAGAAATAGGTTGAAAAACTCAGCATTCCTTCAGCAAAACTTACAGATTAATAACATCATCAGAGAAATGAATTTTATCAAATTGTCCTCCACATTCTCTCAGGTCAAATTCATTTCATATCCTTAACTTTAATCAAGCTCCAGTTAAACTTTCCAATAAGGAAAGAAAAGTATGACTCAAGTAAAAGCATAAAAAAAAAAAGATCATTTACATGATTATTTATAAGGAAACTACCACAATTCCATTTTTACAATATATATTTATAAATGCAATGCCTTATACCTGAATGATATATGAATATAATAAACTAATATTCACACAAACAAGACTTTACACTTAAATGATTCTCTCTTAAACATAATTTTAATAATCTAACCATGAAATGATAAATTATGCAATATATTTATTTTTATAAAATAATCAATTAGAATTAAAGTATTTAGAAATTTTGTTTTTGTATATTGGGGAAATACCCTCACAAGCCTTTTTTCCTTTTCTATAGGACGTTGTTCATGCGTTGAAAAAGAGAATTTTCTGACCCCATTTTTACTAGGCTGCTTTCTCTACAAATAGCAAAGGTCTAGTTATTATTAGCAGTGCCCAATAGACCTACAGGTGAAAGGATTATTGAATATGGCATACATTTTGTTAGGAAAAGGCACTAGAGAAAAATACAGCTGCAGGGTTATTATAAAAATATGCTTTTGCTTAAAGGTAAATTGCAAGAAAATTTTTTTCTTCCCTATTTTAATTAGGTAATCCTGGGCATATTTTACATGCCGGTAACTTCAAGTGGTGAGGAAAACGAGTGTAATTTAGAAACTAATAGTTTCTAAAATAACCTTTTAAGATATTTTTGTTGGTCTCTCGAAGTTCTACCAGCTGGTTAGCAATTATAGAAATGCTGTAAAACGTATCATTCTGGGACAGCTGAATTACTGGAAACTTTAGTGGAGTAGGATCAAAGGCTGACAAGGGGCTCTACTTAGAAGATAAAGAAAGTACAATAGGGTTGTGAAAAGTTTTATTTGAGATCATTTCCTTATCTCCTGAAGACTGTATAAAACTTTTGAAACATAAGCAATCCAGAGCAATCCACTTTCCTCTGACCTGAGCCTCTCTAAGCCAAATGCTGCAGTTCAATACTTTTGATTTGATGTGGGGGGGGGGGGAAGAAAAGAAAAGAACAAAAAAGGAGAAGAAAAGAGGAAAAAGGTTGATTTGTTGTATCAAGCAAAGCAAACTCTCTTACAGTCAGGTTGGGAGTTACAGTCCATTGTTTATTCAAATGTGCTTTTAAATAGAGAAGGCTATTATCACATATGCTATATTCTTATAAAATTATTATAATAAAAATAAAAGTTACATTAATATGATTATGAATACAGATATAATTCATAGTATTAAAAGAATTCACTGTATTAAAATAATATACTTCATTTCTGTAGATAGAAGTTTACTAAAATAAAATGTATATTATACAATCCTTGATTTACTCAGTTATAAGGAAAATCTAATGATGTTTTTCACAGATGAGTTAGAAAACACTAGGTAGACCTCTCAGATTTCCTTTCCTCTCTAATATATTTTCCATGTGCCCACTAAAAGAGGTCAACTCCTTTCTAAACTGGATCCACTGATCTATTTTTTAGGATAAATCTCTTCTCCCCTTTTAATTATGCCCACTTTTTTTCACTATATGCAAGCATCATTCTTGCTAAAGCACTTTTATATGTATTAATCTAAGTATTTCCTGAATGGGAAAACAATAAAACAAAGTATCTCTTGACTTCTGGCATGCCTTCCTGATTGTTGGTTTCATTCTTTGCTTTCATGCTAGCAAACTGCAAATTACGGAGAAAATTCTCTACAGCTTGCCACTCTACTCAACTCCCATCATTTTTCCACTCATGGAATTATTACTTCAGTCCTATCAATGTACTGAAATTCCATTGTCAAAGTCACTAATGAAACTTTTGTTACTAATTCACATACATACACACATACATATTTTTTCTTATTATAATTCAGCTGCAATGGTGATTGTTTTCTAATGCGTCCCCCCTTCTCTTCCATTTGCCTCATAAACAATATGTTCTCCTACATCTCTGGCCATTTATTTTTAGTCATTTTTATGAGTGCCACTTGCTCCACTAAAGCATACCATTTTGATTTCCTCAGGCTTTTTTCTCTTATTTCTTTTCTGTGTGCACCCACTCTGTCAAAGTGATCTATTCTAAGACTCTACCTTTATTTGTTAATATCCACAAATCTGCACTTCAAGACCATCTCCATTTCTTGTAAGTTCAACAGCTATATCCTGGAGTTGAGCATCTGGGGGCCATATGCCATCTCTCATTACACCATAAAAAAACTGATTCATTGTATTTTTTCTCAAAAATGATTTTTTAGTATTCTTTATTTAGAGCTACATACTACAATTTACCACTATGTATGAGATAACTTTTTATATTGCTCTTACCTCACCTTTCATCTATGTGACTGTGTCTTCTCTACAGACTGTGCTTAATTCTTGGCTCTATTGCCTCTTTCCTCAAATATTTGGCTTTCTATAGGGTATCTCCTGTCACTTTAACCTTGAAATCATCATGGATCTCAAGACAAAGGATGGCAATACAACACTGTAAATTCATCGTTCTTGTTCTGAGTTTGAGCAAATTACCAGAAAAACTGATTTCAAATTTTTTTTTTTTTTTTTTTTTTTTTTGAGACAGTGTGTTGTTTTGTTGCCCGGGCTAGAGTGAGTGCCGTGGCGTCAGCCTAGCTCACAGCAACCTCAAACACCTGGGCTTAAGCGATCCTACTGACTCAGCCTCCCGAGTAGCTGGGACTACAGGCATGCGCCACCATGCCTGGCTAATTTTTTTTTCTATATATATTTTAGTTGGCCAGATAATTTCTTTCTATTTTTAGTAGAGACGGGGTCTCACTCTTGCTCAGGCTGGTCTCGAACTCCTGACTTCGAGTAATCCACCCGCCTCAGCGTCCCAGAGTGCTAGGATTACAGGCGTGAGCCACCGCACCTGGCCTCAAAAATTTATGTTAAGAAGTTGCATGTCCTCCAGCCTTGACTTCTACTCTTAACACTCAAATCATAGACAGAAAACTATGAGTTCTCTATTTTGTCTTGTGGTTTGAGGGGAAGAGAAGACTGGTGGGTCACATGATAGCCTGGTACACAGTTATGTTCCCAAATAGTCTAAAGTAAAACTTGTCTATTCCACATGCCATGTACTTAGTGAGAGGGTCACTCAAATTAACCATTCAGAGAAAAAGATAGCGGAAGAAAATAAACACCAAAAACCCTACTCAGTCAAAAAATAAGCCAACTTGGTAATCAATTTCTTTATGAATAAATATCCACTGTTAATCATGTACTTTTAGAAAAGTGGTAGATATTAAAATAACTAAGAAAAAGCCTAAAAATAGCAACTAAATAAAAAAATCAGAAAAAAAGAGATAATTTGGGAAATAAAATATATTTAACAACTTTAAAAATTAGTATTCTCAATTAGAATTGAGAATATATTATGGTTTCCTATCAAAGTGTATCAAAGAATGTTACATTCAATTCTTATCTATTCAATATATTTGCGTCCCCCCCAAATTAATTCTGATAAGTAGAAAATAAAGTTGAGGAAATACCTCAAAACATAAGCTAAGTAATAAAAGTTCAGAAAATATTTAAGAATGGAGTTTCTTAATTTCCTAAAACTAAATGTATTATTCCTCAATAAGTCTTAGATTTCTCTTTGTTATGTATCTCCTACCTATCTCTTCTACCTCACTTACTTTCCACCAGGCTGTTCCCTGACATCTGTGCTCCAGTCAAACCAATCTTCTTTTAGTCATTTATCTATATCATACTCTTTCTACCACAAAAAGTTACGTCTTCACCAGTAAGGTTGTTTTATAACTTTTCTTCTAGGTTATTTCCTATTTATCTTTCTGATTTCAGCTAAAGCTTCACATCCTTCAGAAAGAAAATCCTGTTTCTATGAGTTTGGCTACTTTTGATACTTCATATAAATGGAATCATACAGTATTTGTCCTTCTGTGACTCACTGATTTTACTCAGCATAACATCCTCAACGTTCTTCTATGTTGTTGCACATGTCAGGATTTCCTCCTTTTTCATGGCTGAATAACACTCCATTGTATGTATGCAACTCGTAAAAACAAAAAGTAGAATGGTGGTTCTCAGGGGCTGTGGGAGAGGAAAATGGGATGCTGCTATTCAATCAGTATAGACTTTCAGTCATGCAAGATGAAAAACTTTCAGAGATGCGCTATACATTGTGCTTATAATTAACAATACTGTACTGTGCACTTAAAAACTTAACTGGCTAGATCTCATGTTAAGTGTTTTTACCACAACAAAAAATACTTTAAACAAATACCTAGAATTTTATAAGAAAGAGATATATAGTGCACCTTAAATAGTTTTACAATTTAAAGAACTATTCGATGCAAATTAAAACCACAGTAATATATCATCTTACACCAATCAGAATGGCTACTATTAAAAAGACAAAAAATAACAGATGTTGGAGAGGACATGAAGAAGAGGAAACTCTCATACATTACTGGTGAAAATGTAAATTAGTACAACCTCTATGGAAAACAGTACGGAGATTTCTCAAATAAGTAAAAATAGAGCTACCATATGATCCATCAATCCAACTTCTAGATATCTACCCAAAGGAAAAGAAAGCAATATATAAAAAAAGTACTCATATGTTTATCACCTGTACTCATGTTTATCACAGCACTATTCACAATAGCAAAGATATGGAACCAACTTAAGTGTCCATCACTGGATAAATGGATAAAGAAAATGTGGCATATATACACAAAAATACTATTTAGCTGTAAGGAAAGAATGAAATATCTATTGCAGTAACATGGATAGAACTAGAGGCCATTATCTTAAGTGAAACAACTCAGACATGGAAAGACAAATGGCACATGTTCTCAATTATAAGTGGGAGCTATTAATAAATAACATGTATACATAGAAGCAGAGTGTGGAACAATGGACAGTGGAGACTCAGAGGGTTGGAGGAGTGGAGGGGGGTGAATCCTGGGAGTTTACTTGGCAGGGTACAATGTGTGTTGCTTCAGTGACACGTGCACTGAAAGCCCTGACATCACCACAATGCAATATATCAATACAGCAAAATTGCACTTGTACTATATGAATATATACCAATAAAAAAAGAAATGGAAAAAAAAGTTT
Source organism: Lemur catta (assembly GCF_020740605.2). Taxonomy (NCBI): domain Eukaryota; kingdom Metazoa; phylum Chordata; class Mammalia; order Primates; family Lemuridae; genus Lemur; species Lemur catta. Next base: position 45,668,310 of record NC_059140.1, read on the forward strand.
CCAAGCCTAGGGGCAAAGAAAAGAAAGGGGGAAAAAAACCCTTATTTCCTTATGACCTATTACCCCGAAATTAGCTCTCATAGGACTATGTAACTCTTCTTTTCAGCTTTTATTGTAGGTACTAATTTATACCTGTTGGAGAATAACCATAACTTAGAGTTTAAAGACATGGAATTTGGTATTAAATTAGCTGGGTCAAATCCTAGTTCTAGCTCCAGCTGTATAAACGTGGGCAAATCACTTCACTGTCCATTGTCTCTGTTTCCTCATTTGTAAAATGGATATATTGATAACTTCTATGTCATATAGTTGTCAGGATTAAAAACAGTGATTTTTATAAAGTGATTATAATAGAGTCTAGCATAGAGTAAGTGCTCAATAAATGCTATTACTTTTTAAATGATTACATGTTTATATATGTTTCATTCATTAGATTCTGAGACATGAGAACAAGGATTGAGTTTGTCTGGCACACAGTTTATACCAGTTTGGATTTTTTATTACAGTTAACAGAAAAATCATTACCACTGTTTTGAAAAAATATTTTTATTTTGTCACTTAAAAGTTTAAAGTATGTTACCAATATTAATAAATGAAGGTTTCTCTCTCTCTCTCTCTCTCTCTCTCAGTCTCTCTGTCTCTCATCTCTTTCTTCTGGGTTCCATAATGAGAATATTGTTATCATTTGAAGGCTAAGCGCTTTAGTGATTCCAGAAGGATGCTGTTTGCAAACTGGTCCATAAGCTTGGTAATTTAAATCCAACTGGGAAGAGGTGGTGAGCTTTATTCTTTGAAGCCACTAGCAATCACATGTCATATCTCATTAACCCAAACTGGACCAAGAATAAACTGACAAAATGCTGTAGTCATGTGATTCAGTTTTCTTAAGTCGATCAAGTTTAATCATTATTCTTGGAGTAAGTAAATCCTGCTGATATCATATGGCTGAGTTGGAAAGGGAGAAAAAGTCTTACGAGGCAACCAGAAAATCTCATTATGCCCCAAGAGGTAGTACAATACTTGGATTCATTATGCAGCACTTATTATCTATGCAGCTTACAAATATTAATGTATTCAATTCTCATACTCTATGAGTTATGTATTATTATTATTTTCATTTTATCAATGAAAATACTGAGATATAGAAAATTTAGGTAAGTTGCTTAACAGGTTACAACTCTTAAAAATCAAAGACAGTTTTTAAATGTGAGTAGTAATGTCTACAATTCCTTCTCATGAAAAAACCTTTACCATTTGCATTGAGTAAAATGTGAAAAATATTGTTTCAGTTTCAATTTCCTCAACAGATGTAATCTCTTAAAAATAAGTGCTTCTAAATAAGGAAATAGTTAAATTCTAATATACATTTACCATTTATACTTTGAAGCTATTAATACTACAGTCAACAAGGTGGATCTCTATGTAATGACATGTGAATAGCACAAATTTTCCATTCTTTGGAGTTTTAGGTGAACTTGTAGGATCTCACACACTATTGTTATCCTTGAATCTGCATCATTTTCTATGTCTGCCTCACTAATTTAGTGTGGATTGGTTTAAGCACCTTTAAATTTATTCTGTATTGGCCCTCTTCCTCAAATGTAGTTAGTCATGGTTTCATAAGCATTTCAATCAACCCATACTTACCTGCACTTAACATTGCAAAATATGTTTGAAGATTCTGTTTTGTGAATGCAATCTTATCATGATTTGTATCATTGATATTAAATTTTGATCATTTTTGAGAATTTGGTAAAGACAATAAAATGTATAGGTTGAAAACTCCCTTTCCACTAATACAATTACTTTATGTATAAAGAAAATGATTCTAAACAGCATTTGGTAAGTCATAGGACATGAATTTTATATGAAACTTAAATTACCTCAGTTAAACAGATGGACCCATCCTTTTTTGAAATTTATTTTTCAACAAGTTTTGTGTGTTCTTTTGCTTTTAAAGTTATTGATAGTTGTACTGAGGAATCTACATCAGTTTGAACTTTAGCTTTTATATTTTTTATTCTGAATAAATATCACTTTGGAATGATGAAAGATAAATGTTGCTACTCATGCTATTAATAATTCTTTGCATTGTATCTGAGTGAAAATCAGAGACCTTTATAAATTTTACTCGAGAACTATCATGTTATTTTTATTCAAAACAATCTTTGCCAACTATTCAGTTCTTCCTACTTAGTATTTGTATAAACATGTATTTAGATTTTGTTGAAAATTTAAAATAATAACCTATTGTGTTAAGCTTAATTGTACATATTAATTCCATGTACCCAATAGTTAAAATGGGTTCATTTTTGTAATTCCATGGTGGACTACATACTCTTTTCTGTGTTGCTTTCTTTTCTAGTTTTATGCAGAAATATAAGGTTCAGTATCTATTACACAGCACTGAGCTATTTTAATCAAATTTTTTTAGAGTTGATCTAGCCATCTATTAATTTATAATTCAACAAACACACACATAGAGGAATTATGAATGTATTAAAATGCATATGTTTTACAGACTACACATTGAGCAAATGCATACAGCAATATGCATATACTAACAATTATTTAGCAAACATTTATACAATATTTACTATGTCTAGGCACTATTCTAAGTGCATTGCCAATATTAACTTATTCAGTTTTTACAATAAGCCTATAAAGTAGATAATGGTTTTAAAGATGAAGAAATGGAGGCCAAAGTGTATCAAATATCTAGCACAGCAGCACAGCAGACACAGTGGCACAACCGGAAGTCAAACCCAGGATTCCAGTTCTAGAGTTCATGCTTTTAGCTACACGACTTTGTTGCCTCTCAGCTGAGGTAAAATATTTTAAGAAACTAAATTTTGGATTCTTAGTTTCTAGTACATTTTGCCTATCTACCCTTGTTTTCTTACTTGTTAAATAAAGAAACTGAGTTAAGATTTTTTTAAGATTTTACCTAAGTTAACTTCTATTAACTTCTGGTTTTATTTGTATGGGTGCATGGTAGTTGCACTATCATGGAAATGATGTTACAATAAGTTTCATTCATATGGTCTCCTTTTTAACTCCTTTTAAATCCACCCTTTTAAAGCTCAAACTGACAATAGGTCACAGCTTGGGAAGGAAAAAAGTGAAGAAGTTTGATCCCCTTCTTTTCCAAGGTGAAATTAAAGTTTGGTACTCATGTATTTATTTTTTCCTATTCTTACTTATGAGATATAAAAGCTAATTAGACAACATTATGATGAGGTCCAGTGAAAATAGTCCCGGGAGTGTCAAAGGAATTCTCATATTCACACTCTTAGTTCTGATTAAGAGTCCAAGACATTGCACATGGGGCTTAGCACAATTCTCATTAGCGACAAACTACGTGAACTTGCCTCTTCTACAGAGTCACCTGTTAATGTACTGATATGTCAATGACAAACTACTGGTTCAAACTCCAGGAGCTTATGACCCCAGATAATTCTCTTTTCATCACTTGCACCTAATTACATATATTCCACTCATTAATGATTGGACTTGGGATTTACATATATTCAACAAAACAAAAAATTCTTATTAACTAACGTTAGTAAATCACTGAGTGAAATTAAATATATGAACAAACAAAAATATAGGACAGATACCATTACAACAAATAATTTTACTAGACATTTTCTGTGTCAGAAAAAGATTTTTTTAACTCTGGGTAGATGTCCCATTTACTTAAACAATTTTTGGTCTGTCAGATTCTAGCATAATACAGGAAATCTGACTCCCTTTGAGTTCATTGTTCAATACATTATAATACATTTATGCAATAGTATGAAGTACGTTATTACAATACTTATTAAATGAATAAAAAATATTTTGATGCTATATAGCACTGGCCATTAGATCAACATAAAACTCTTCTAACAGTCCAAAGATGTTGTATTAGTCAGGGTTCTCCAGAGAAAAGAACCAAAAGGAGGTGTGTTTGCACGTGTGTGTGTGTGTGTGTGTGTGTGTGTGTGTGTGTCTGTATAAAGGAATTTATTATGAAGAATTGGCTCATGTGATTACAGAGGCTGAGAAGCCCACAATCTGCCATCTTCAACCTGGAAACTCAAGAAACTTTGTGGCAGCTCCATTCCAATTTCAAGAGGCTGAGAACCAACCAGGGCCTGGGAATCAGGAGCACTGATGTCTGAAAGCAGAAGAACATGTCCCAGCCCAAGCACAGAGGGAAAATTCATGCTTCCTCTGCCTTTTTACTCTATTCGGGCCCTCAGTGCTCACCCACATTGGTGAGTGGTGATCAGTGTACCCAGTCAAATGATGATCTATTCCAGAAATTCCCTCACAGACACATAGAGAAATAATATTTTAACAGCTGTCTGGGCATCTCATAGCCCAGTCAAGCTGACACATACAATTAACCATTACAACTTATTTATTTTTTAATTAACATTTGATGACAGGCAAAATTGAAATTTCAAAAGCTTTTACAATAAATGTATAAGGTATAGCAATAAATGATGAGAATGCTGAAGTCTTCTGTAGACAGAATGTGATCACTTTAATTAGAAATGTAGTGGTTTATTTCTTTTAATTTTAATGCTGAGATTTAAAATTCCATATAATTAATAATACAATTTTGAAAAATAATTGAACAGAAAATATAATCTGCTTTATGTTTTAAATAATATTACACTATAACTCTGTTTAATGGACTGTCACCTTTAATATTTTCCAGTTTAGAGCCCTGGTCATAAGAGATCTTGTGCCTCACACTGGTACTTGCAGCAGTCTTTTCACCCCACTTTCCTTTTGTTCTCCTGAGCACATCAACTCATTCCTGAACACTCTGGTAATAGTCCATGGATTCCTATCTGAGATTTAGTCCTCTAGGATGAAATAATACTTAAATATCATGTTTTAATTAATTTGACAGTTGTGAACCTCAAATCTGGGTGAGATTTTATTTGGGCACAGAAGTTTAGACTCATATTGTTTTCATAAATTTGTGGTTGGTTTTTGTTTTTGTTTTCATATAATATGTTACTGCTTTCTGTTATTGATTGTTATTAAAGCTACATGAATTTAACTCACTTTGAAAATGTTTTTACTTAGAAGAATGCAGAATTAATTTTTTCTAGAGCTTTTGATAAAATGAATAATTTATATCAATTATAATTTTGTTCATAAATGAAATTGAAATAGTCAATAATGTTAATTTTATGGCCTTAATTTTTATAAATCATGATTTTTTAATTTAAATCTTTGATTATAGATTCATTGATAATCAATTTACTTTTTCCCTTACAGAGCTTCCATTATCATACTTTAGATCTATGCTTAATATTTTATGAATAACAGATTTATAAATTATTTAGGCCCTATAGATTTTTCAAAATTTTATTTCTCTTTTGTGTTTGACTTTTTTGGACAAAATGCAAATTTGCTATGTGAATTCTTTTTAATGTTTCCAATAATTATATTATTGATTGATTATTAATATATTTACTTTAATAGGCATGCTGTTACTCAAAATTTGTTAAATAAATGCATAAATGCCTTTTTGTAAGATCACACTTTTTCATTTGTTCATGCTTTTCCTTTATTTGTCTTTCCAGTCTTTAGTTTTTCTGTCAAGAATTTCAGCGAAAAAATATCAGTACTTGTATTTCCAATATAAAAGAATGCAATGCATATCATAGGTAGATTTGACTTTCCATTTTAAAAAAGGTAAAAAAAAAAAGTGATAGCAGCTATGGTTTTGTTTTTCCCTGTTATTCAGTGATACGATGCAACTTGTTTGACTTTTGACTCTGTGGTACCAGGAAGTAAAGACTAGTTGATCCCATATTGTCTGGATAAGATGATGAAAAGTAAAAGCTTGTACCTACTACCAAATAGGAGCAAGTTAATTTTTTGCACCTGAGAGAGAGAAAGAAAGTGAGAGAGAGAATTATTGTACCTATTGACCTATCCCTTACATTTAAATATAACACTAGTTGTTGAAATGTCCCTGTATGGATTTAAAATCAACCATAAGGATGCATTGTGTCTATCATAATTTCAGTTTAAAACACTTGAATCATTTAATACCTTAATCTGTCTAGGACCTACATATAGATAAGTGCCCAAATTCCTAAAATCTTGTTTTAAAATACTACCCTATTACCATTTATTGGTATTTGATAACCAGAAATTTTGTATGTTTTGTAATATTCCTGTTTCTTTTAACTCTTTATGGTTCATGGGATGCAGTAGCTATGTACACTAGAAATGAGACATCTTATCTCATTAATGACTAGAGTAAAACTTCAGGAGCTTTGTTACATCATCTTTAAAAGGACTATTGTATTTATTTAGTTATTGTACAGAAATGTCTATACTTTATTAAAAAAAGAAAAACATTTATAATCACTAATGTCACTGGGGAGATATATAATATTCTAAGGATACATCTGTAAAACTAAAAGAAAACAATGGCTAGGATACAAAACCTAGATCCAGTTGGAAGACTAAAATTTCTTTCAAGTATAATGGAAACTTTTACTCTATTGTCTACAAAATTACATAAGAAAATATAAAACAATTAGCTTGAAATTCTGGAGAAAGTAAGAGATGAGTTGACATCACATTTGGGCTTTCTTGCTTTCAGATTTCCAACTGTTATAAAATAAAGAGAGCTAATGATGATCAAAATAAAAATCATTTAAATACTAACAATTTGCAGAGACATTTCAGCCATACTGATGAATATAACATTTTATATTTCTTCAGTGTCTCTTCCATATGTATATATGGAAGTTTATTCTGCATACCTTCTAACCTAATTAAAATGTAATTTGTCTTTCATCTATCCAACATAATCTACTTTTTCTTCATTGGAGGTTCCCTTTTAGCTTTACAAATATAATAACAAAGTGTAACATATAACGTGTGGCCAAAGTATATTTCAGAATTTTAAGATAATTTTAACTGGAAGAAATTGGAAAAAAGTATACTAAAATATATGTTCTTCCCTTTAGAATTTTACCCAAAACTCCTGCCTTGGGAACATGGCCTACAAAAAAATAAAATTATTAATATCATATAAGTTTATAAGTATAAAAAGTGATACCTCATAATCGTTATTCAGGAGGCAGAACACTGAATGTAAAACAAGTCCCAGTTTCTATGCCCCGACTGTGGAACTTACTCATGATATAGGTTTGGATGATTAATTTAAATACTACTTATTACCCTGTACAATAAAACTAATAAGATTTCTTTTAAGCTTTGTTCAAAGACTCTTGCATATAAAAGCACTACATAAAATTACATGATTATTTTTACTTGTAATCATATTAACATCTCCAACCACTTGTAGAGAGAAACCAAATACATCCAATACCTGGCAATAAGAATAGCTTTACTTTCTATAAATGTATTTTCCAAGAAAATAAAAATGTATTCTTTTGAATTAATTATTGGTATTTTATGAGTCAAATATAAGGATTCTAAAAGTCTTGGTGAATAAAAAAAATATTGGAATTCATAGCATGCAAGAAACTCTAATAAAACAAAGACTTTGAATATTGAGTATATTTTATAACAATTCTATACAAAGAATTGCAAGCATGTTCCTTAAATGTTTCCTAAAATTCGGTGCAGAATATGCTCTATAGTCAAGGATTCAAAATTTTGAATGTGATACATGATGCTGAGAATTCTTTTTTGTTCACTGAAGAAGGTATACTGCTGTGAATATTCCTACCAAGATTCCAGTTCCCTGATTCTTCATTCAAATACTAATCCAGATACTGTGGTAAAGGAATTTTGTAGATGTAGCTAAAGTCTCAAATTAACTGAAATTAAGTTAAAGGGATCTCTTGATGGGCCTGACCCATTCTTCTGAACCCAATAGAAGCAGAGTTTTCCCTGGCCGGTGGCAAACATAAACGGATTTAAAGTATGAGGAGGATTTGACATGCTGTGGCTGGCTTGAAGATAGTGGCGCTTATGTGACAAAGAATGTGCATAGCCTCTAGAAGCTGAGAGCAGCTCAGGTATGGCAGCAAACAGAAAAACAAAGACCTCAGTGATATAACCTCATGCAAATGAATTCTGTCAACCACCTAAATGATCCTGGAAACATATCCTTTCCCAGAGACTCCACATAAGACCTCAGCCCAGCCAAAACCTTGATTTCAGCTTTGTGAAATGCTAAAATGAAAGCCAATAGACAATGCCTAGATTTCTGACCTATAGAACAAACAACAAATAGCATTGTTTTAAGGTGCTAGGTTTGTGGTAATTTTTTAGTTAGCAATAGAAAACTGATGAATTCATTCAACAAAGTGTTTTTGTGTATCGGAAAGATTTAAGGCACTATGTTGAATGGTATGAGCAAACCAGTATTAATCAAATATGAAGGTTGCCCTCTGAAAAATACACAAACTAGTTAAGGAGATAAAATACATAGATAAAAAAACTATATAATAAGATAGAAAGGTATTTCATAAGATATATGGAGAAAAATGCTATGAATGCAAAACACTGCTATGAAGGAAATGATGATGGTAGAGTTGGTATTTTGAGACTCTCTGGAAGGGGTACCAGGGTTGGATCTGAAGATATACTTTAAAGATAGTCTAATAAAATACTGGATTATCTGAATTTCTTAAAAAAATTGAAAGTGCTGGTCTGCATTTTTCAACATAAATATCATAAAGAAAAACTGTGAGAAATACACTGGGAAAGATAAATTGGGGTTATCTAAATTGTAGGCATTGAATGGTTACCTAAGGTACATGGACATTATTCTTGAGAAAAGAGAACTATTGGGAACTTTCATCATGGGAATTACCTGATTAGGAGAGTATTCCTGGAAGAATAAAATAAAAGCATTACAAACTGGATTAGAAAGAGAAAAAGTGTATCCCCAGAAAACCAGGTTAAAGATATATTTAAATATCATGGTAAGTGAAAGGTTCCCTTAAATATATGTAGTGATAGTAGGAATAAATAGGAACAGATGGCTTTGAGGGATATTGCAAGGTTATTTAAAAAAAAAAAAAGGAAAAAAGGAAAGGGAGACAAGATCTATCTTTCTATGTGTCCAAACATCTATCTTGTTTTTGAAATCCTAAGTCTATGTATGTAGGCAGGCAGAGAATAGCACCATATTAAATCAAATATAAAAAGATGAAAAGGAAAAATTTGTTTTTGTTACAGAGAGTGGGTGCTCTTAAAACAACTGTTTCAACTTTCAGTGGGTTGTTCAAATAAAAATGTGTGTCATATGAATTAAAGTGTAGTTTTGAAAAAGTTCTCAGAGATGAAGAAATATCACACTTCTTTTTAAAGTTGTCTGAAGTTTTTTTAATTCTATAATGACCAAAATTTAATAAAAGTCATCAGACTGTCATGTAGAAGTAGGGTGAAAAATAGGGTAAAAGACCCACAAACATGAAGGGGTTCTATATAACACCCTATAGTTTCGATTTTTATCCCTGAAAGGGTAGGTACTTACCAGGAGTGAAATCTAACTGAAAATAGACTGGGTCTCACGAAGCCTGAAATCCATCCTCATATATCAGAATATCTGGTTGAATTAAAATTCCTAATCAAGTTATTGCTCAAGAAGGTAAACATCTAAGATAAGCTTTTTAACAATCTCTAAAAATCCAAATAATTAGAGGCCTTCCCGGACAAATTGGATTCCACAGTGGCAGAACCCCAAGCCAGAGGATTGGGCTATATTCCTGCATAAAATACAAAGGGGAGCAACTTCTGTTAATTTTCTTGAATTATCTAATCAGCCAAAGGAGGACATAGTCTGGAGGGGGTAAAGAATCAACTGTTGCAGGTCTAATATCTGCCAGGTCTCACTGAATGTGTTCTGGATGCAACACATTCCTCATTTGTCTAATATATTCAGGCCTATCTAGCAAATTACCATAAATTATCTACCATTATGCTCCCTGTTGCCTGGCCAGTTGGCTGTCCCACAGGCCTTTTCCTTTGTACTGCTGGTGTCCAACGTTTGAGAGGAGACCCTGGTCACCAAGGACTATGCCTCTTGGAGCTGATGACTAGAGTGTGATACCAAGTAGCTGCTACTGGGAATTTAGGACCCAGCAACTGCATGCTGCAGCCACCTGGTACACACCCTTGGAGCAACACTTCCCTGTGTCCTGTGCCATTCCAGAGCCCCATCTTGTCTCTCTGCATACTTTGGTGCCCAACATGCCATGGATTGAGTACTCAACACCTTGGTGGCTCAGCATAGCCACAGAATCCTCACATTAAAATGGAAGTGATACCTTCATGCTAGGTCTAAACCTCACAACAAAGAGTCTTTCCAAAATATAAGAGGATGTGGCTTTCCCATTCTTAACCTCATTGCAAAGTGGGACCACTTTCTGAGGAAGAGAGGGAATACTTTATTGATAGCAGCACCAATATCACATTTGATGGAGCTCACTGGATGGCAGCTGAATTCTACCTGGCCACTGGCATCTTCCCCCATACAGGATGGCACCCACAGCTCAGTCCATTATATGCCATGCTTAGAGCAAAGCGTTACCATTTGTTCACCTCTTGACAGATTCCTCTACAGTAGCCAATTGTCTTGTTGTTTGTTCCAGCAAATAGAAAATGGACAGTTTCTTTATCCAGGGTAAAGAGCTATAGGGATGGTACATTTGGCATCAGCTGGTGAGTTATTCCCCTTAAAATCTGGGTTACTCATGTCTCTACTCATACAAGCCAATATGCCAAAAGTTCTCCACGATGATCAGCTGATAAACAGGACCAAATTTTCCTTGCCCAGTCTTCCTTAGTGCCATTGCCATGGGTAGTCTGGGCCCATGAAACCTTTGGCCATCCAGGAGTCCCTTCTCTGATGAATTGGGCCAAACCTAAAGGACTTTCTCTAATACAACCCATGACAAAATCAGCTGTTGATAAATGTATATTTTGGAGTCAAAGCTGTCATTGGAAACTCATCAGACTGAACGAAACCAAAATATTTTACCATAAAACTTAATTCTTTGATATATTTTGAGATGGCTATTCAGTCCTGCAAAGCTATCCTTTGTGGGGGAGATGGGCATTTGTAGAGAAAATCTGCATTGATGCAACAGGAAGGTTTTCCCTTGGTGCTGACAAGATACAACAATATTCCCCATGATGGATGTCAAATAGAATATATTGGCTCTTTCTCCCTTTGACAGAGGTCACATGCTATGCTCTATGATAGATACCTACAATGGCCTCCTTCTGGCCTTTCTAATTATACATGCCATGGTTCAAACAACCACTGACCTTGCTAAAACCATGCTAGCATACTTCAGGATTCTGACATTATTGATTCAGATCAGGGTTCCCATTTTACAGTACAAGCAGTGCAACAATGAGCCTTGGAACAGAGTATTCAATAGAATTTTCCATCTGTCATATAGCCCCCAGGTGACCAGTTTAATGAGAAGACATAAGTCTCTGTAAACAACAGATTTTTAAACTTCAGTCTAGCAAACGGACCCCTTAAATGGGTCTCAGTTTTGCACCAAGCCCTAATTTCTTCCACTTTCAGACATTTGGGCCAACGTACATCACATATTAATTTTTAAAAGCCCCTCTATTATCCCTTTTCTGTAATTAAAGGGAGATATGTCTCATCTTTGTGAGGACTCTTTATACATAAGGCCCTTCAATAAAACATTTCTCTATGAATATAAAGTTTCAAACACCCCCATTCCATGAGGCCTGGAAGCCATATCAAAGGTGGATATTCTTCCTAGATCCATTAATGGTAGATTTCCCTATAAGTCTGGCACTTGCTTATTTGTTATGAGGCCGTTTGAACCTAAATTTCTACCACTTAAAAATAGTCAGGAATATTCAGGGTTTAAGGAATGTATGATGAATTTGGCCTCCCCCTCTGATTATCTCCAGGATATTAAAATTATTGCTCCAGGACTATTTCCATGTATGGTGTAGACTACCAAGAAGAGAGATAAGCAATTCCATTTAGTAAAAGAAAATCACAGTGGTGTGCATAATGTTGGAAACAAAACCCTTCCCCACCATGATGATATCAGACAACTCCTCCTTGATAATAATTCATGTTGGAGAGAAAGAAATGTCAAACAACAAAATGCCTATAAGAATTAAAAAAAAAAAAAGATATAACAGCACACTCGTATGTTGGCTCTTGGTCTTGATATTATTGGTCTGTTTTCGTTGGTTTGTGATTTAGAGGCTCAAACTCTTCCAATAAGTTGTTTCAACCAAACATTGTAAGTGCTGAGGCCTGCATGGCATTGAGTTTGGCTAATGCAAACCTTGCAGTCCAGAGACCTCACTGGCTTGCTCATTACCCACCAAACTGACAAGTAAAGCAAAAGTCCAACAGTAGTTGTCTTAATTGGAAAGCCTGCCTATAGGCTAATGCTGTAGCTCCAACCTCAGCCATGGATAAGGCAGACATCCCACCGCTCTATTAACCACACCCATCAAAAAAGGCCATATGATTTAACTTGCAGCAGAACCCCTCTAACATCTATCTGGACAAAACTTAGGACCGTTAGGATCTTTTAGATTTAATCACCATTAATTGGAACTTTAACTATGGCAGTTTGGCCCTGATGTTTTGGTCCAATTATGGCAGTATCACAGATGCTGGCACCATATCTTCTAACTATGTAACAAGAAAGCCCTTTGATTTATTAATAAAACATATTTACAAGACAATCTCATAGATCCAAGTTGCCTTCAAATTCTATAAGTGACTTAGTCTCATTATATCATAGAGCCACCAATACCTGACCCATATCAACTCAAATGGGCATTCACCTGAGAAGGATACTTCAGTCCGACTTCATCCTAGCTCAAGAGAATGCTGCTGGAGAAAGCACTGTTTCAAAAGAGATCACCTCAGCTCAAGCCCAAGGCCATGCTGGCAGACGACTTTGCCCCTAACTCTTATCAAACTACTGAGGGGCCCCACTATATCTGAACTGGGAAAATCTCACCAGGAGACTCTACACTCTTGGTTCTTCAGTGACTGATCACACTGTAAAGTCCTGTTTTAGAAGGTGGGATCCATCAGACTGGAGTGACTTTTAGACATTGCAGTTCGCTTGCCCTGCAACTCCACCTTGCTTTGCAATACCTGTATAACTGTAACTACTGCCCCCCTCTGACTGTAATACTATTAATAACTTGTACCTTATTAGGCCTCCATGGGACTAAGTCCAATGCCTCTGCAATACCTCCAAGACTAATGTTATGCTAATATCACCCATCTTTTTTGACTAAAAGATGACCTTACCAAACTATCAACACTGCCACTGCGTGCTCTCCTAGGTATAACAGAGAATTCTCTTGCCCTCTCAATGCTCAAACCACCTGTATTCCTACCTCTTCGTCCTCCACTTTTCTCATTAATCAATATCCACACACACATTTCATTTTTCCCTGTCTTAATAGTGACCACATCTCTCACCCTCCAAAACATTATATAGTTAGTAAACATAATCCAAACCTGTTATCTCAGCCCTTTGGTTATGTATATAGACATCTGACATATACAAACATTTAACTAAACTAGCCTCTCATTCACTGACTGTCCGTAACTATTTGGATTTGTCATCAGCCTGTTCCATATATTTCACACTATACATTTATCCAGCTGTGTGATAAATACAGGCATATTAAATGTTCTTCCAGACTGCCACCTCCCTGTATCTGTGACACCTCCTCATCTCATGACAAGCAGCAACTGCTTTCATGTTTCCTAAATACACAGCACATATGAGCTACCTAATGGAAGATTCCACATCATCATATGTCCCCTCCAGTCTTCTGTAATAATTCTGATTTATGTAAGATGAGGTGTAATTTCTCCATCTAAAGATAATGCCATAGGGCTAATTTTGTAGCCCCACTTCCCCCTCAAAACCAGTGTTCTCCCTCTCTACTTGGATGTATACTACAACATTCATCTTTCCTCTACCCCCAAGCCACAAACAACATCCATGCTTGCCAATCTTTCTTGGCCTTCCTGATTATATAAATTTTAATCATTCCCCCATCCTGACCAAAGGTAATCAATGTGCCATATTCATACCTATAATATTTGGACTTGCCGCCACTTTGAGGCTTGCTAAAATGGATGCAGGAACAATTACTCTTACCTCACAATAAAAAATAATTGACACTAACCTATAAAAGTCCAAAACTCTAGTATTTTCAATATAGCAAATATTAGACCTGCTTAAATAAGGCCAGGGAAACCTGACAGAAATAGTTTTGTAATATATCATCTCTTGATTATTTATTAGCTAATCAAAGGGGTGTTTGTAACATTATTAATATTTGTACATGGATTAATTCCAGTGGCCACTTCAACAAAAAGTATGAACCATGAAATCATCATCATAAAGTAACAAAACCCATGCCATTAGCATATTTCATAATTCAACCAAAATATTACTAGAGGCCTTTGTCATCACTGATTTATTTTCCTAATTAACACCAAACAAATAAGCTCCTGGTTAATTGCTGGCCTTCAGGGACTTCATGCTTTTATTTGGTTTCTTTCTTTCTATTGTCATAAAAAAAAATTTTCATGCCCTACTTTCTGGAAATCTTCTCTACTATTTGGATCAACAGATATTCAAAATTATCCAGCTCCAAACTGATATCAAGACACTAAGGCATCAATTATAATATAATACGTGATAAGTGCTGCTTTAAATTGGTTTTGATGTTATGGACAAAAATTATCAATTCCCCTTCTCCAGCAGCTTGCTAATTTCCCAGTCCAAACATATCTCACTCTCTGCAATCCCTACGCACACACCGCAGCTATCACTCTCATAGGGATCCCACACTCTGGGACAAGGAACTAAATAACTAGAGGCAGCCCCTATACCCTGGGGCCCACAGAATTATTCAGATTAGCCAATCTTCAGAAAGCCCGGTGAAATCTAGCATCCTATACCCCATTTACCATATATGAGTTTCTCCTTAGAGCTCAAGCTTGTTGTTACATGATCCGAGTTTACAAACTCCCATGTGACTCTGTATCACAGAGCCTTCTCTAATTTGGAGATATAAATAACCAATACTTCAGGCTTTCCTCTCTCTAAGTGTCACTAAACTGTATTTTGCCCCACCATGAAATGAATCTTTAAATCTTACAGAATACACAACAGATATAGGGGTGGTAGCACTTATAAAATACCTATACTACAAATGAAACAGTATTATTTGAAGGTGGATATAGAGTACTTAAATCCTAGTGCAAACACTAAAAAAAAGTTTTAAAAAAGAAACATAAAAATGTGATACGAACAAGAGACAAAGTAAAATCAGATAAAATGCTCAATTTAAACCAGAGTATCCAGAAAAATGCAGAAAAAAAATAACAAATGCATTGAATAGAAAACAGTTACAATGATGACATATTTTACTCCAACTATATCTATAATGCTTTGAATGGAGTAAATATAACACTTAAAAGACAGAGATCATCAAATTGTATTAAAAAATAGGACAATGTTTCAACTATATGTTATTTACAAAGTACACACTTTATAAAGACTCAGAGAGGTTAAAGTATACAGATGGTACTCAAAAGAAAACTGGGTAGCTAATTTCAGATAAAGTGACTTCAGAACAAGAAAGACTATCATAGATAGAGAAGTACATAATGTAACAATAAAGGGATCAATTCTGCAAGAAGGCATAATAGTTCTAAACACAGATGCATCTAACAATGAAGCATCAAAATACATAAGGCAAAAATTGACAGAATTGAAAAAAGAAATAGACAAATCTATTACTGTCCCCCAATTTAAGACACCTCTCTCATTAACTGATGGACAAAATAGACAAAACATCAGTAAGGATACAGATTCGATGAACAGTGTTATTGATACACTTGATCTAGACAGACATATAGAGAAACAAAATAGAATACAGGGCGCAGAAATAAAACCTCACAAATACTGTTAAATGATTTTCAACAAAAATACCAAGATTATTCAATAGAGAAAAGCCAGTCTTTCTAAAAAAAGTGTTGGGAAAACTGGATATCCTCATGCAGAAGAATAAAGTTGGGCCTTTACCTGACATCACATACAAAAATAACGCAAATGTGCCAAAAAGCTAAATGTAAGAGCTAAAACCACAAAACTCAGAAGAAAATAAGCGGAAAACCTTTATGACATTTGATTTACAATGATTTCTTTTGTATAAATAAAAACACAAGCAACAGAAAGAAAAAAAGATCAATTGCACTACATCAATTTTAACATTTCTGCACAGCAACAGATACAATTAATAGAGTGAAAAGGCAATGAGAAAAATATTTGTAAATCATATATCTGATAAGGCATTAATATCTAAAATATATAAAGAACGCCCATAATTCAGTAACAACAAAACCTGATTAAAAAAATCAAAGAACTTGAACGGACATGACTCCAAAGAAGTTATACAAATGGCCAATAAATACATAAAAAGATGGCAAACATCACTAATCATTAGGTATGTGCAAGTCCACAAAGGAACACAGAAACCTAGAAACATTATACATGTGGGTAAGTATAAAATATATTTTACTGTTTTTAATATTTACATCTCTTCAAACAGTTGACCAATTAAAAACAAAACAATTTATTATAGTGTCTATAATATATGCAAAACTATAATTAACAGCACAAATGTGGGGAGGAAAGAAATGGGCATAAATAGTTGCATGGTTTCATACTACATGTGAAATATTGTAGTATTTGAAAATAGACCATGATTAGTTAATGATACATATTTTAAATTCCAGAGAAGCAATTTTTAAGTATAGTTAATAAGGCAATAAAAAAATAATGAAATCATATTTGATATTTGTCATAATAAAATAAAGGTATTTTAGACAAATTGGTAAAAATGTACAATTATATATTTTATTTATGTAAAACAAAATGAACAAAATTCAATGTTTACATTTAAAAGTTCAGAATAATATCACAGTATTAAAAGTGTGAAAGTAAAAGAGTAATTAATCTGTTTTCTATAATGTGTATTCTTAAATGTTGACAGCAAAAATATGAAGGATTATTGTATGGATAAAATTGAGAGAGGAAAATAATTGTTATTATGCTTTCTGTCAATCAGGATTTATGCATTTTATAAAAACAACAGTAGGGTTGGGCATGGTGGCTCACACCTGTAATCCCAGCATTTTGAGAGGCCAAGGCAGGAGGATCGCTTGAGGCCAGGCATTCAAGATCACCTCTGTCTCTAACAAAAAAACAAGAAATAGCAGGGGAGGTGATGCATGTCTGTAGTTCTAGCTACTGGGGAGGTTGAGGTGAAACGATCACTTGAGCTCAGGAGTTCAAGGTTACAGTAAACTGTGATCGTGCCATTGCATTCCAGCCTGAGCAATAAAAAGAAAAATATACTGACTGTGTTTCCAAAAATGTATTATAATATATACTAGTAGTACAATGAAATGTTATAAATGTTATTAAATTATTATATAGAAAATAGTGCAAATGATTTTTTTATTAATGCTTTTGACATGTCTAATTATTAAGCAATTAAAACAATGAATTTTTGAATTCAAAAGTAGGATGAAGGGATAATGTGGGTGTGCTTAGGGAGAAGTTAAGCAGTGTGAGACGAGGGAGTTTACAACATTATTTTTCATAATCGAAGTACAATAGGAATGTGCTGATTCTCTGATATTATCAGAAAAATAATGCCAGGAAGAAGAGGGATTTAGAATGAGAGGTCACAGACTGAGTGTGTTTTATAAATTAAGTAGAATTATTGAAGCAATTGATTTCCTCTGGCTGGGATAGTTTTAAACTACGTATTTCAGCTTTCACCATTAGCTTAGTCACCCAAGGTCACAGGGCTCAGTTATATACCCTGCTAATCCTCACCTTTTCTCGATTACATGAAGGCAAAAGGAAATATGAAAAAGGACATGTATTTGGCCCAGTCATTTCTTTCAGCTCTCTTTTTATTTCCAGTGATACAAAATATTTTTCATTCAATTTGCATGACCTTTAAAATGTAACAGATATATTGAAATGTACTTTCTTACTGTTGTATGTAATGCACTTCAGAAAATATGCATAAACATTAAATATGTGAAAGTTGAAGCAAAACGTGACATTTGGAGAGTAGGGTTGTATTCCAAGAGATTTTCAAGAGATTATTTTGCTTTTAAAATATAATCTGCAGAAATAATGCTTTCTGAACATGATACTTATTCTTTAATTTGTTATTTTCTTTAAAACTATAAACACTCTTGACCTGTTTTTCTCCCAAACATCTGATTGGCCTCAAAATTTAGAATTCGACACATCTAAGGATTTTCTTCCTATGTAAATTTATGAAATTTATACTTCTTATCACTGGAAGCAACAATTTTATTTTTCAATTTTATATTTAGAAGGCACTAAATCTAAAGTTGAATAAAATAGGTATACAATTAAATTAAAAAGAATTTAATAAAAATGTTCTACAGAAAAAGATATGAAAGCTGTGGAAAATAAGGTATGGTTAGGAGGCAGTATCCCTCTATGAAATGTCACACTATTCACCGATAAAATAATGTATAAAGGGAATTCAATTAGTGAATCTCATCTTTAAGAACATGTCATAAAATTCCAATGTATTAAACTTTTATAAATGTCAAATTTACAAAATTAAAGATTAAAGACTTAAACAGACCTGAAACTGTAAAAATACTAGAATAAAACATAGGAAAAACACCTCTGAATATTGGTCTATGCAAAAATTTATTACTTAAGACCTCAAAAACACAGACAACAAAAACAGAAACAAAAAGAGAAATGAGACTTAATGAAACTAAATAATTTCTACACAGCAAAATAAATAATAAACAGTGTGAATTGAGTGAGTAGAAAACCTGCAGAATGGGATAAAATATTTGTAAACTACTTAAGTGACAAGGGACTAATATTTGGAACATACAAAAATACAAACAACTCAACACTAACAAAAAGAACAAATAATCCTATAAAACATGAACCAAAGACATGAATTGATATTTTTCAAAAGAAAACATACAAATGGACAACAGGAATATGGAAAAATGCTCAACACCACTAATCATCAGAGAAAGGCAAATTAAAACCACAATGAAATATCATCTTATCCTAGTCAGAATGCCTATTATTCAAAAGACAAAAAATAACAGGTGTTGGTGAGGATACAGAGAAAAGAGAATTCTTACATACTCTGTGGCAATGTAAATCATTACATCCTCTATGGAAAACAATATGAAGATTTACCAAAAAACTAACAATAATGAAACTGCTATTTGATTTAGCAATTCCACTACTGGGTATCTACCCAGAGGAAAATAAATCTATATAGCAAAAAGACACTTGCACTGCTATGTTTATAGCAACGCTATTTACAACAGCAAAGATATGGAATCAATGTAAGTGTCCATCACCAGGTACATGGATAAAGAAAATGTTGTATATTTACACAATGAAATACTATTCAGTTGTAAAAAACAGAATGAAATTTTTTGCAGCAACATGGATGAAAGTGGAGGTCATTATCTTAAGTAAAATGAGCCAAGCACAAAATTCAAATATTACATTTTCACTCATAACTAGGTGCTAAAAAATACATACAAAATGGATGTAGAGAGTGGAATGATAGAGAATGGAGAATTAGAAGGGTGAATAGGGAGGGGGACGGAAGATGAGAATTTACTTAGTAGGTACAATGTACATTATTCAGGTGATAGATATTCCAAAAGCCCTGACTTGACCACTATGCAGCTTATGTATTTAACAAAATTGCATATGTACCCCATGGATTTATACAAATAAAAAACTAAAAATAAAAATAATGTCAAATAAAGAAGTATGGGAAGAGAGTGCAAAAATAGCTCAATACTGCAGAATGAAGGAATTAGGAAGTGGCATTGCAGATTAGTAAAAAAGAGGCTGAACTTTTTTAACAAAGGATGCTGTATGCTGACTGTCGTGAATACATTAAAGAACTAAATATAAAAAAAGTAAAATACAAGTGTTTAAGAGAAGATACAGAACATTGGGAATGCCCAATAAACACAAACACAAAATCACAGACTACTTTCGCTATGTTAATAATAACCTAAAAATTGTACTTCAAAAAATACCATAAATTGTGAAGACAGTCCTCAGAATACATGTAGATGTATGCAAAACATAATGGCCAACAAACATATGAAAAAATGCTCAACATCTCTAGTCATCAGGGAAATGCAGATCAAAACCACAATGAGTTATCACTTATCTCCAGTGAGAATGGCCTTTATCAAATAGTCCCCAAACAATAAATGTTGGCATGGATGCTCAGAGTCAGGAACACTCATACACTGCTGGTGGGGCTGCAAACTAGTGCAATCTCTGTGGAAAGCAATATGGAGATACCTCAAAGAGATACAAGTAGATCTACCATTTGATCCAGCAATCCCATTACTGGGCATCTATCTACCCAAAAGAAAAAAAGACATTCCATAAAAAAGAAATCTGCGCTCGAATGTTTATAGCAGCAAAATTCACAGTTGCAAAGATGTGGAAACAACACAAGTGCCAATCAATACATGAGTGGATTAATAAAATGTGGTATATGTATACCATGGAGTAATACTCAGCTATAAGAAACAACGGTGATATAGCACCTCTTGTATTTTCCTGGGTACAGCTGGAGCCCATTCTACTAAGTGAAGTATCCCAAGAATGGAAAAGTAAGCATCACATATACTCACCATCAAATTGCTTTCACTGATCAACACCTAAGAACACATTTAGGAATAACATTAATCAGGTATCAGGCAGATGTAGGGGGAGGTGGGAAGGGTATATAGTTACATAATGAGTGCATTGTGCACCGTCTGGGGGATGGACACCCTTAAAGCTCTGACTTGGGTGGGGCAAGGGCAATATACGTAACGTAAACATTCGTACCCCCATAATATGCTGAAATAAAAAAAAATAAAGGGAAAAAAAACCTTTTCATGTAGAAGATTTTATTTTCCCTTAAAACAAGTAGAATTGCTGAACTTCTTTAAATAAAGAAAACATAACTTTATTATGCTTATATTCTGATAATTAGATTTGAAAAACAATATAGAATAACAAAATTAAGACAGTGTGAAGAACAATACTGAATGATCTAAAAGAAAGAGGCAAGGGCTTATTCCAAGTGGAAACATTATAGAACTCAGGAAAATCAGCAAGAAGAATCAAACAACCCTATCAAAAAGTGGGCAAAGGACATGAACAGAAACTTTTCAGAAGATAGACTAATGGCCAACAAAGATATGCAACATTCTATTTAATGGAAGGCTGCCCCCCTCTGGACTCATGTTGTCATTGTTTTGTTTGATTTAAGAAGGCAAGAACTTACCTACCATCTAAGAATCTACAGGGTGTGAGGGGCTTTAAGATTACCTCATGATTGATTGTTCCTGCCTTAAGTTTGACTTGTTCTGTTTTAAATTGACAGTGTTGAATACTATAAATAAACAAATGAATAAATGAGCTAACAAGCGAACCTGAGTTCTTGGATGGAGCCTCATTCTATTCCCCATTTTCAAGCCCTAGATTCTTTTTCTTGAATTCAAAGAACTGTTGGAGTTTCCTGTCTCATGTCATCCTAACCGAACCTGGACAGCCTATTGCTATGATCTCTCTGGCTTAGGATTTTATTGTCCACATCTGAAAGATTTCTGGAACAAATCAGCTGCTTATTAGTGTTTTCACTCAATGAATGGATCTGTGGTGAGAACTGCTCCCTTGTTGTATCTTGCTATATTTTTCAGGTACTGTGTTCTACTTATTAAAATTCACTGTTGCAGAATCTGCAACAGTCACTCTCTCTTAGTTTCTGTCTTCCTTACTATGAGTAAGTCAAAATTCACATCATTTTCCAAGAGTATTTTTCCTACTACAGAGAAAACAAACCAGATTCAGTTACACAATATATCTTTTTAAAGAACTACTTTGTGTCATGCAGGATCCATTGGCTTTCAATACAAAGATATATTCTCCTGCAGAGCTTACTTGCTGGCATAACTTTTAAGACACTAATTAATGTGGGCTTTGTTAATGAAAAAAAAACCTTAAAATTGGACACTTATTTAACATCCTTAATTATATCAGATTTGTCAATAAAGTCGAGCTTATAAAAGGATAATTCAAAAATATGAAATTTGGGATAATAGAAAATGTTTGCAACCTTCATATATAACACAATGCCTCATTTCTAAAAGATGACAAATTTGACAGTTCTATTATATTATTTTATAAGTGTGATAAATAATACAGTGAAATATGATTGTCATGAATTTAACTACAAAGAAGAATGCACTGAAAAGAATTAACACAAATATCAGTAAAAAGCAAATTTGTTTAAAAAAATTGGTCATTTAAAATCAGTATTTTTTTCCAAAGCATCCTCCAAAACAACAACAAAAAGCTGCATATTTCACTTCCCTTCCACATTGCTCATATTTTTCTCTCTGCTTGTAATGCTCTTTCTACACACCATTGTCCCAGAAAATGCTTTAAAAACTATATTCAAGTCTGAATATTTGTAAATGAGTTGATAAATTCAATTACTTAATTAAATGGTTAATTAGTATTCTTGAATGAACCAATGAATAGATGACTAGACTAAAGAAACAACAATCTTGAGGCTGACATAAATGTCCAAAATCTACCAGGTTCTGATTGTTTTTGAGAAAGGGTCTCACTCTGTTGCCCAGGCTATAGTGCAGTGGGGTCATCCTAAGTCACTGCAACCTCAAACTCCTGGGGTCAAGTGATCATTCTGGCTCAGCCTCCAGAGTAACTGGGGCTAACAGTGCCTGCTAACTTTTTAATTTTTATTTTTTTTGGAGATATGGGTCTCACTATGTTGCTAAGGTTGGTCTCAAACTCCTGGCTTCAAGCAATCCTCCCACCTTGGGATCCCAAAGTGCTAAGATTACAGGCATTAGCCACCACACCTGGCCTCTACTGGTATTAATAGATTTTTAAGATATATGCTATTATTCTGTATTTAGAATCATAAATCCTATTTTGGAAGTAGAAAAATTGTGACCAAAAATATTAAATATTAAGTAATATTAAAATAAAATTAGTTAGATAAGAAAATAATAGAACCATAGTTTTCATAATCCTAGTTTATCTATTAAAAATTTATACCTATGCTATACCAAACTTTTTCTTTTATATTTTATTGTTCATCATTACCCTAAATATTGTTATAGTTTCAAAAATTCTAACTGTTCTTATAACAGCACAGAGATGTTTTCTATCTGTAAAATAAATTTTCTATGGAATTTTGATGGTCAAAACTTCTAAGAGAATACAGTTAAAAAGTATCCACATATTCAGTACATACATGCCACATAATAGCACCAAATTAACGTTAGTTAGAGCTTCTCTTTTACACTAAGGTAAAACATACAGCAATAAATCAAATTTTGCAAGATTAGCACAGGCCAATTCAATTATATTAATATCTCTAGTTAAATGTTGACTCTATTTGGGCCAGAAATGAGTTTCCCCTTAAAGGCTAAATAATATTGGTGCAGTTTGTTTGTACTAATAAATTTTAATTTTATGGTATGTATTTTAAGTAATGTTGCACTGATGGGAATATTCTGTTCAAATAGGTCTCCAGTCAAAAGAGATAAATGAATCATAGTCACAAGTTACATCTGAATATGCAGTGTCTATTTACATATTAACACAGCATCTTCAAAGTTTTATGAGGAGAAAAAGGGAATTTTTTGTATGTATTATCTTAGAACTTGAAACATGTTGGCCAATGGCATTGTGTTATGCTAATTTTTATCATTTAACTTGTCTTTCTAGTTTGTACTTTTTCTTCTTAGATACCAATCCCAGTCGCTACTTCAGTACAACATGTAGTATATTCTAAAAGTTGTACAAATTCATTTAAAAGGACACAAAATTGAAGTAATTTAAAACCCCGTATTATTCTGCAAGATTTATAATGTACTTACTAGGGGTTCAGTGTTGTCTGTAAAAGGCCATGGTAATGAATCAAGGGATCAAATGTCTAACTCTTTAAATGTAAAATTTTTCAGAAATAATTTTTGTGGCTTGTGAGAAGTAAAAGTTTAAGCTTGCTATAGTGAAAGCTATGTAAGTAGCCAACTGCCCATGCACTACTAACATATATGTGTGTGTGTGTGTGTGTGTGTGTGTGTGTGTGTGTGTGTGTGTGTGTATGTATAGCTCATTATGCTTCGGAAATTCTTGCCCCTATAACTTACAGTCCGGCTATGCACACCTTCTCACAATCTCATGTAGTAATGTTCTCAGGTCTTAATGAACTCTTCTATGAGTGTGGGCTTCTGAGAATCCCAGGCAGGGATTCTTCGCCTAGAAAATAACAAAGGTCCAATTGGCTTTATTGAATAGACAAGTGGAAATTACATAAAGATTGTCATCCAATTTCTTCTCCTCGTGTATATCCCCAATATAAAATGGCATGTTTACATAATCAGATGTGTACAAAATATCCAAAACAGAATTATCTGTTAAGGTCTAAAACTACACATAACCCAAATGTCTATTATATTACACATTAAAATAATTATGATAAATTTATATAATAAACATGTTACCTACACATGCAACCATATACATGGACATTGCAATTATTTGTAAGGCAAAAAAAAAAAAATACACATTTTGCTTCCACATATGAGGTCTGTCCAGAAAGTATCCAGCCATTGTTAATATAATGAGAATAGTTTGCACGACATTGATGTAACCTGGCAGCCAAGGGGAGTGGAATGGACTGTGCATGCATGAACACTGATTTCACCGTACTAGTCAGTGAGGTGCTAGGTGCTGTTGAGTGAGCATGTGTACTGTGTGGCCACTGCATTCAAAATGACTGAGCAAGTAGAGCAAAGAATGAATCTTCATCAAATTTTGTGTTAAGGTCGAACTTTCCTCCGCGGAAACTATTCGAATGATTCAGAAGGCTCTTGGGGAAAATGCAATGAATGCAGCACAAATAAAAGTGTGGCACAGATGCTTCAAAAATGGTTAAAATCTGTTGAAAATGACCTATGTTCTGGAAGGCCTGCAACAAGCAGAGCACATAAGAATGTTGAACTTGTATGGGTTAGGTTAAGAGATGCTGGGAGAACTGTGGGAGGTCCCACGGTACCTACTTTGAAAGGGACTGAGGAGGCGTTATTGTCCTATGTACAATGTTGCTTGTATCTTGTATCTTCATCAATAAATATCTCTATTGTTCATATTACATGGCTGGATAGTTTCCAGACGGACCTCATATAATATCCAAAAGATACAAAGATAAACCACAGTATGTCAAAAAATATGAATAGCTGTTAAACTATATTGTTAAGTTTTGTGTATATTTCTATATGTGTGCTATATTTCACAAAAATGTTTTAAAATATTTATTTAATAGAGTGAAGTACTACAAGGTGATGACAAGCTCTCTTATATGTATGAGTTGTGTTTACTGATGGCTACATTTTATTGAAGGTTTCAGTATTGCCAGGAAATCCTATATCAGTTGATAATATAAATCTCAAGAGAAAATGCATTAAATGATAAAGAAATAAATATATCATATAATAAGGAATCCAGAGGCCTGGTAGTTGTCATGGCTGATTTACTGAATGGATCATTATTTTTACTGGTCATTCAAGTTCTTTTGATTTCTGTAAACTCTTATCCACAATGTGTGATGACAAATCCCCTAACAAGTGGGGCCATTTTGGCCTCTCTGTGCATGCACTCTTAGAATTGATTACTTCTGTGAAAGATCTACTTCTTCCCACAAAAGGGATATAAAGCAAACTTTATAATCCAAAACTTTAAAATCCAGTTATTGCTTCTAGCTCCAAATCAAGGATCCATGATATATAGTAAAGTGACCCACATCCAACACAACATTTATCTACCTGCAACAGACAATCTGGCAATTACAATATGATGTCTTATTTTGAAAAAAGAAAGATTAAAAAAAGTGGAATTATCCAGTCAAGGTCGTTTCAGTGTAGGAGAGTGTAATAAACATCTGCTACAAAAGCTCACATGATTTCCTAAGGGACAGAAATGGCAAGGAACACTTGACCTAGCACTGCATAGTTTTTCTATGGTCAGCCAATTTATTTGGTACTTTTGGTTTGAAAATTTAGGAAGTGCTGCTATATTTATTTATTTTTTTCATGAACACATCTGACTTGGGACTGAGAGGACTGTCCTTTTAAAGGCTATCCTTCTTTAGATACTTCCTGATTATAAGAGTTTAGTGTATATTATAACACACTATCTGGGTGATAGGCATGCTTATAAATTTTATTCAAGCAGTACAAAAGCAATTCATGTAACCAAAACATTTGTACAACCATAATATTCTGAAATAAAAAAATAAAAAAAGAATAATAAAAATTTCATGAATATATATAAAAAAGAGTTTAGAAATATTTGGCTTTAGTAGTTCTTTGATAATACAGCTTCCTTAAAGCAAAAAATTCCCTAACATAGGGTGTCAACACCAAGAGGGATAGGGAAAGTTACTATATTGGGGGGCTAGCCTGGAGTGGGGTAAGGAGGGGATCCACGCCAAGGTAAAGCCTACTAAGGGTGTTATAGGTCAGATGGTTTGGAAGTTTACATGTAGAAGGCTGGTCTCTGCAAGGTATAAGAACATACTCAGGGTGAAGAAGGTGTTCACAAAAAGGGAAGCAGTCTAGCACATGTTGTTAGTTCAAGAGTGGTAAAGAGTCTATCCATATAGAAATGGGGATAAAGGAAACAATGAAAAATTGGTTGCACAGAGGGCATATTATGGGTTGAATTTTGCTCTCCCCAACTCATATGTTAAAATCATAATCCTAGTACCTTAGAATGTGACACTATTTGGAGATAGGGTCTTTACAGAGGTGAAAGTTAAAATAAAGTCATTGGAGTGGGCCCTAATTCAGGGACTGGTGTCCTTATAAGAAAAGAAAATCTGGGCACAGATATACAAAAGGAAGACAATGTGAAGACATAAGGAAAAGATAACCATATAGAAGCCAAGCAGGGAGTCAAGGAATAGATGTTTCCCCCATAGCCGTCAAAGGAAACCAGCCCTGCTGACAACTTGATCTCAGAATTAACTGTGAGAAAATAAATTGCTGTTGCTTAACCAACCCAGTTTAGGGTATCCTCAGAGAATTAATGCAGAAGCATTAGTCAAGGAAGAAAATATAATATTTTAAGACTTATGGGAGGCAAGATTCTCACTGCCAGATAAGGGAGTTATAGATATGAGAAAAACAAAACTAAAATAAACCTGATGGTTTGGATTCAAATTTGAAATAATAGTATGAACTCATATAACTCTGTGTTCACTGTTAGAGGGCCTGCAAACAACAGTATCACACAAATAGTCTACAACTCAATTATTAAATACTGTTCTCCTCTAAAACAAAACAAACAAACAAACAAACAAACAAAAAACCAGGGCTCTCTAGAGCGATGTCTGATTCGACTTCAGTGTCAGGAAAAGAAAATGAAGAATTTGAAACACCTCTTGTGTGCCAGAAAGTAAAGAATTACTTAGAGTGATGAGGGCATACCAAAGGGATACAAAAGTCCACTTGGCAATACTCCTACAAGCCAAATCTAGTATAATCTGAGCAGTACCATAGGTAACGACAGGGCCATCACCAGTACAATGATGAGAAATCTATAAACCAGTAAGAACATAAATAAAAAATGGAAAATTTGATGATGTGAAGGATATTTGCATAGTTTCAAAGTTCTTGCCCACACCATATTTTTTAAATACAAATAGAAACAGAGTAATTCTACAGTTGAGAAACCTGGCAGACATCACCTGAGTCAAACCATTATCCATGATAGGACACACTGGAATCACACAGCACCTGATAGCATAAAATAAGAACACAGCAATAGTTCTGTGATATTCCTACCAACAAGGTATAATCTTTATCTAATCATAGAGAAATATTTTATAAACCCTCATTTAGGGACACTCAAAAATAATTGTCCTGTAAGCTTCAAAAATGTCAAGGTTATGACAGTCAACCAAAACTGAAGTGAGTTAATAGATGTAAACCTTATTTTTCTGTGCCTGACCTGGCCCATACATTCTAAATAAATGATGGTTATTAATAATATATGTATTATTAAAGGATTTCAAATAACATTCTTTATACTTGGTTGCTACAGCAACCTTGTCTGATACTTATATAGTAGACTGGGTTTTCCCCTTGGTGATTCTTCTCTTGCAAACAGGGAGAACTCCCTATAATATCAGAACTGTCATTAATATCCACTTTGCTACAAAAAGAAAAATAAATGCAAAAACAGATTATATAAAATGTACTTAAGTATTAATGTATATTATTCTTTAAAAAGGTTAATGTGTTTTGCAATATTATCAATTTCTTATCTCAAATAGCCAGTCCCTTTTACATCTTTACTTCCATGAATGATGCATGTTATGTTATCGCTATTGAGAGTTTAAATTAGAAGTTTCTAGGCTTTTGGAAATGAGATTCTCCAAAGATAGGAGGGAAAGATATATGACAATACATGGGAGAGAGTATTTGAGAGCTTTCATAAATGAGGAAGAGAATACGAATTTATAGGTTCTTTCAACAACCCTTAAATGTATTGATTGCATGAAGCATGCATGGAGTTTAAACATGTTAAAACATTTGAAGTGTAGATTCTCAGCCTTAGCCATGACCACCATATTAAAACTTGGAGAAACAAAAGCAGAGCTCTCTCCCTTTCGAGAACCAAGTGTGCTTTTGCAGGAGGCATTTTGTCCTGACCAGTATAGACTAAAAAATAGAGAAAATCTGAGTCTTCCAGACCGTGTAAGATCCCTTGTTGCATTCTACTCTTCATAGAGAATGAGGTAAACCCTTCAATTACAGTAATGTTCAAATTTCTGCCAGCCATATCAATATATGGCCAAAATAGAGTATATAACATAGAAACAAAGTGGTTTTTTAAAAATTATAGGTATATTAAGACTTAGATATGCTCTCCCTCCTCCCGATTCCCTCCTTTCCTTTTACTTAACTTTTTCTCTCCTTTCCTTATAGGTGGTGATATAGCTCGGGGCCATGGAGGTTGTGAGGCCATAGAAGAGGCCATATTAGCACTAAGGAGATAGTGGTACAGCCGGAAGTCCAAAACACTAGCTTGGCAGGGACATGGCAGATTATTTAGCTAATAAGTAAATAGATTGGGGTTAATGAGAACCAGAGTTCTCATTGACAAAGAAAGGCTTTACAAATATGTAAACAAAGAAGTCTAGTAAAAACAAACAATACAACAAACAAGGAAACAATGAACAAAATTCTGAGATGTTGGGTTTGAAATTAGAGGTAATGTAGTGAACTCACAGATAGTCGAGGTAGGCAGATAGGTAGTAGATAACTAGATAAATAAATAGAAATAGATGCAGATAGTTTTTATATATTATATATGAATATGTTTACATGGATATGTGTGGTGTGTGTATCTCCAACTCTAAGTCACCACCACAAGGTGACAAACCTTTGCCTTCCCGTTGCTATTTGTAACTTCTTTCTCTACAATAAAATCCTTGGCTATCATCATCTACAATTCATTTACATATTTGTTTAACCCTATAATAAATCTCAGGTAGTTTCAAAAGTGCTAACTCATATCCATAGGTAAATCACTTACTAGTAGAGTACTGTGTTTATGTACAATTCTTTTTGGCTTTAGCATTAAGATTCTAGTCAAAACATCATTTTTCAAAATTACTTAGGTCCACTTTTTATTTTATTTTGTTTTATTTTAATTTCAGGATATTATGGTGGTACAAACATTTTGGTTACATGTTATGACTTTGCCTCACCCAAGCCATGATTTAGTTGTGAGTTTACCCACCCTCAACCCCCTCCCATGTGCCTGATATATTTTCCTGTAGTTGCCTTTACTTTACATTTACATTTATATCTTTCATTCTGGGCACTTTTTTTTCAGGATAATCTTCCATTTCACCAGTTGTCTCTTCATCTCTGTCCAATTTTATTTAAACTATTAATTATTTTTAATTCCTATTATCTGTATCTATCTGTATCTAATTAGCTAGCTAGTTACATTTTATTTCTAGTGACTCAATTTCATTAAAACATCCCTTATCATTTCTGAAAAGCTCTTGACTCTCCAAAATAGTTGCCACCATACTAAATGTCTTTAATTAAGATAAACATGAATAGTTATACCCTGAATCAGAGATTAATTCAATAAATCCAAGTTTTATTTATTGAAATCATCAATTTTATGTACCTGGATTGTACTTTCATGTTTGACTACATTGTCTCTTTTATCCCTTTTTATTGCGAAAAATTTTTTATCTTGATTAGTAGACATTATTTGTTGCTTATATATAAAATGCATTCCTCTAGAATTCTTCAGCCAGACACTATAAGCACTAACAACACAGGTTTCTTTATATAAAATAAACAGCTTGGCATTATTAACAGATTTTTCATGCAGGTAGTTTAAATTATGGTTTGAGGATAGTTTTATAGTCTTATAGTTAGGAATTCACAGGGATTTATTTACTTGCAATACCCTTCACTTGTCATTAAGAACAAGATAATGAAGTACTCTCATCACTTCAAGTTTTGATGCCTTTATCTATTACAGGTCCTCTTTCATTTGTGGTGTTTTTGATACAATCTCCCATTTTACATGTTTACTGAGCATTGTTACCTCTTTGATATGCCTGAATTGTAAAAGCACAAGATCAAAACTACCATATATAACAGCATAAAGCAAAAGCACCTTTAGAGACAATATAAACCTTTAAAAATGTTAATGTTTCCAATTTTTTGATCTGTGTGAGATTCCTACATATTTATATTATTAATTTGAAGAAAAAGGTTTTATAGAAAATATATTTGTTCTATTTCAAAATATAGGTTTCCAAAAAGATATAGTGAGCTTGTTTTCCCAAGTGATTTTCCTTACCCAAGTGTTGTGGAGTAAAAATCCTAATTGCTATCATTGTAAATTATTCACAAAGCCATAGATAAATGAGAAGTCTTTAATCTTGTCAGGCTGTAAGAATAATTGAGTTAATATTTTATACTTTTATGATTGAAAGGTATAAAATTTCAAGAAAAAATTCAGTTTGAAATATTTTAAATCATCAAACTGAGAATAATCAAATAGAATGCATAATTTTTAACAAGCTGAACATAATGGTCTTTTCCTGAAATCTTTTAAAAATTTTGATCATAACAGGAGATGTCCTTTCTCCTTTCTTTTATCATTTACTCATAGAATAAGACAGAAATTTTTTTCCCCTGGTCAAGCAATAAGAAGTTGCTTTTTGAGTGTTTTTATTTTATAAAGTAATTATCTTCAAAGTTTAGAAACTATAATTTATAGTTATAATACTGATGTTTATTTTTATTTTTTTATTTGTGGCCTTTATATGTGATATTTATTTTTTCATTAGATATATTACAAACCACCAAATAGGTAAAAATTAACATGATGCAATGCAAAATAGAGCAAGAAAGAGCACATTGGATAATGAAACATGATAAACTCTATGAGATTAACAGCAGATTAGGCAATGAAGAAGAAAATGTTAGTGAACTTGAAGATATTAAAATAAAAATTACACAAAAATAAATATACCCATAAAAATAAACTTAAAAAACAAAAAAGCATCAGTCAGCTAGGGGAAAATTTGAAGAGGTCTAATCTATAGTTAACTGGATTTTCCAAAAGAAAGAAGAGAAAGAAGAAAATTATGTAAGAAAATTATGACTGAAAAATTTTCAAATTTGATGAAAACACCAACTTATTAAAAAAACTCAATTAAACCTATTCACAAGTAACATGAAGAAAACTACCTCAAGCTACATCATAAGCAAATTTCCAAAATCCATAAAAAATAGGAAAAAATAATCAAAACAAAGTTTTATCTGATAAGCTAACAAAAGATATAATAGTATCATTAAAAATACTCAGTGCAAAACAGTTCAGAAAACCAAATAATATTCATATTAATAATGAATTAACTATAAATGATCTAAACATCCCAATTAGAAGGCAAAGATTATCAGACTGGGGACAAAAAGTAAGTCCCACTATGTATTACCTAAAAGAAATATACTTTGAATATAAAGAATAATATGTTTTCAAAAGAAAGGCTGAAAAAATATAACATGCTAATATCAAAAATATATTTGCTGGTACTATATTTGCTTCAGACATAATAGAGTCCATAGCAAACACTATTATAAGGAATTAAAATATAATTTCATAAGAATACAGTTGTCATTTCCTCAAGAGGATATAACATATGAACCAAAAAACTGAAAGAACTGCAAAGAAAAACAGATAAATCCACAATTACAGTCAGGTTCAATACTTCTCTATAATTTATACGCAAATTATACAGAAACTGCATACAAATAATGAACATGACTTGACCACCAGCTTGACCAAATTATCGCTTATAGGTGATTCCACACAAGAATAACAGAATGCACATTCTTTTCAGGTACACACAGGACAGATCCTTACCTAGATACCATATTATAGCTCATATAATAAGCTTCAAAATTTTTTAAATTTGAAATTATACAAATATATTCTCTGATCACTGTGGACTTCAAATTTAACAAATATAACAGAAGTATATATGAAAAATCTCCATTCTTTGGAAACTAAATACAATAAATTTAAATGACTCATGAGTCAAATATTAAATCAAAAAGTAATAATAAATATTTTGAGTAATTATGTTTGAATTAAAGTAAAATACAATATAACATAATTTATAAGATGCAGCTAAAGCAGTGCTTATTAGAATATTTATGACATTAAGCACTTATATTAGATATAAGAAAGTTGTCAAAACAATGAGTTTAAATTGCACCTTAAGAAACTCAAAAAAGCATGTTAAGAAACTCAAAAAAGAATAAATTAAACCCCAAAGTAAGTAGTAGATGTGACATAAGATTAGAAAGAAATAAAGTAGAAAACAGAAAAATAAAATAGTAACGAAAATCCATAAAACCAAAATTTGGCTATATTGAGAAGATTAATAATAAAATTATTAAAACTCCACCCAGAACTATTCAGAAAATAAAAAGAGGAGACAGAAATTAATAATATCAGTAATGAAAGAGAATGGTAAATTCAGATGTAGACCCACACATATATGGTCAATTGATTTTGATGAAGATGTTAAGACAATTCACTGGGTTATAGAACAATTGGAAAGCCATATTAAAAAAATAATAATCATTAACTTATCCCTTACGTAAGAAATAACTTGATATTTATCAAACTCCTAAATATAATAGTAAATGCTACAAATTTCTGGTAGATAACGCGGGAGAATTTTTTTTTTTTTTTTTTTTGAGACAGAGTGTCACTTTGTTGCCCTGGCTAGAGTGAGTGCCGTGGCATCAGCCTAGCTCACAGCAATCTCAAACTCCTGGGCTTAAGCGATCCTACTGCCTCAGCCTCCCGAGTAGCTGAGACTACAGGCATGTGCCACCATGCCTGGCTAATTTTTTTTTTTATATATATATTTTAGTTGGCCAGATAATTTCTTTCAATTTTTTTTAGTAGAGACGGGGGTCTCGCTCTTGCTGAGGCTGGTCTTGAACTCCTGACCTTGAGCGATCCACCCGCCTCGGCCTCCCAGAGTGCTAGGATTACAGGTGTGAGCCACCGCGCCCGGCCGAGAATCTTAATGACCTTAAATTTGACAAAGCTTTCTTAGTTGTATCATCAAAAGCACAATCAAAGAAAAAAAATGATAAATTTCATGAGAATGAAAAAACTTTTGCTCTTTTGAAGACATTATTAAAGAAAGAAGAATAAACTCACAGAATGGGAAAAAAAATAAAGGACTTACACTCATAAAGAACTTTCAAAATTCAATGATAAGAAAACAATTCTTTTCACTTAAATGGGTCCAATATTTGAACAGATAATTCAATAAAGAAGATAAATGAATGACAAATAGTTATATGACAAGATGCTCAACATCATCACACATTAAGGAATTATAAATTAAAACCACAATGAGATACCATTACCTGTCTGCTAAAATGATTAAATTTAAAAGACTAACCATTGCAAATATTTAGTAAGGATGTAAAGCAACACTAATAGTAGAAATATAAAATGGTACAATTACATTTGAAAACAGTTCAACAGTTTCTTAAAAAGTTAAATGTATTCAATGGAATACAATACAGCAATGTAAATGAACGGATATAGACATAGTAACAGTATGCACAAATCTCTAAGTAATTATGTTGAGTGCAAGAACTCAGTGAATAGATGATTTCATTCATACAAGTTTCTAGAAAATGCAACCTATCTATTCTTACAGAAAACATATAAATGGTTGCCTGTGGACTGGGGCTAGGTGACAGGGAGGGATGGAAGAGAGAGATTACAAAACAACACAAGAAACCATTTGAGAGTGATGGTTATTCTTTTTTTTGTAATTGTGATAGTTTCACAAGTGTACACATATGTCAACATTTATCACATTGAACACTTTAAATATATGGCTCTCATATGTTAATTTTACCTGAATAAAGCTGTAAATTAAAATAAAATACGAGATGAGATCACTTCATGCACTCTATCACTCTCTCTGAATAGCTGAATAAGTTATCTTATGGTAGGTAACAAGACTTAAGCCTTCTATTTGCATCATTTTCTCCTATCAATAATTTAATAAATCCTTCTGTCTAAAAAGATTAATAAAGAATCATTAATTTTCAAATGGTCAGGCACCCCACATGCCTGCTGTTACAAAATGTTCAAGGGTTCATAGACATATACCTATACATTAGAAATACTGTTTTTAGTAACTGGTAAAATAAAATGCAATTCATCTTTGAAATTCACTGACTTTCTGCCTTTCAACAATTATTTCACTATCCCTAAGATTATTTAACTGGTAAATTTCTGACTATCAATATGCAACATAATGTAAATTAAGATGATGATTTAGTGTGATATTAATGGAAAATGACAATACTATATGCACATTTACATATATATACAAGCATATGTGTGAGTGCATACTACATCAGTAGATAGATATACTAGATCATTCCTACAAGATGAGCAAAGCAAATAAGCTAAGGATTCAGAATGGGCCAAATATAGAGTTATGGATGTGGAATGGTAATTTTCAAAGGAGCTTTAATTTTCCAGAGAAGATCGACCAATTCAATTGTAAACAATGTGCTTACAATGCATCTTGCCTAGGATAAGTTTGATGCCTGCCTCCAGGAAATCAACAAATGCAATATCCTAGTAATTTTATCATGTCTTCTCTAGACATTTTATAAGCAATCACTTAGCAAAAATAATGAGAACTTTGTATGGCTTTTAACACCAGCATATTGGCCTTTACCTTGCATGTCTGGTATAACTGAAAATCAGCAGTCTGTGACATACTTACAAAACACAGCCAATGTGACTTAATGAGGTCACATTAACCTTAATGTGTATGTTCTAATAGGTTAAGGCCCCATTCTACCTGACTGCACCAAGTTCTATCTTTCAGCAATTCATCCTACCCAAGTGTCCTGGACCTCTCCAGTAAATGCTGTTTTCAGCCCACTAATCTTTCCTGGCTCTTATTTCACTAACAAGCTAGCTCTCTGGTTCTATAATG
Organism: Lemur catta; assembly: GCF_020740605.2. Taxonomy (NCBI): domain Eukaryota; kingdom Metazoa; phylum Chordata; class Mammalia; order Primates; family Lemuridae; genus Lemur; species Lemur catta. The sequence continues at coordinate 45,704,073 of NC_059140.1, forward strand.
CTCTATTTAGGGACAATTGGTCGCTTTTTTTGTACAAATAAAAATGATCATTAAATGGTTAAACAGGAAAACTGAAAACAAAGGAATATTTATATTATACTACAGGTAGTTTAATAAAGTCAAGGACTCCTATAGAGTGGAGAAAATTTTCTAATTGCCATATTCACAGGAGAAAGCATCCTTTTATACTGCAAAAAAGAAAGTTCAGGCCATACAATTTTTGTCAGTGCTGTGGAAGACTTAGAGAGGACAGAGAGTATTAGCATAGTAGTGGTGAGAGAGAATTAGAAAAGTCATTCGTTTGTTCAAAGACAATAAAAGGTTTTTATAGGGCATTTTAAAAAAGACCAAACTATCCTATTTCTCAGAACTGTGTGTGAGTGTGTGTATTCCTATGTGTGCACACATGTATATCTGCATACCTGAATACATTAGGGACAGAATTTAAAGAGTTTTATAGATGCAATCAAAGAAAACTTAAATCTACAGTTGAGAGACTGATAATTCTCTGATGTTTGGACTTTTTTAAAAAAACACAATGACAATAGACAAGTAGACAAAAATCCATTTTACATAAACTATAATAACCTTAAATAGAAACACATTGTATAATATACTTCTAAGTATTAGATCCAAAAGAGGCTTGTCGTATACCAGATTATGAGATCGTACTAATTCATGTTTGCACTTATTCACACATTGCTCACATTTGTTTCTTCCTACCCTTCACTTCCATGACAGTCTGCATGAAAAATGTTTTGCACTCCACTGCTTCTTGGTTAGCCACCTAATTGGCTTTAGCTAATGGCCTGAAAATGGATGTGACATATAGCTGTCCGAGCTATAATGTTAACTATTATACATGCTACCCAGATCCATTGTTAAGTATTGGTCTTCTGCTATGACACTAGCATGAGAAGACAGGTGAAACTGAGTCAAGTCCAACCAAATGTAGCCAAGAAGCCCTCAATCAAATCCAGTAGAGCCACAGCCAAACTCACAGGACAAACCTCAAGGAATAAATGTTCACTGTTTTTAGATACTAAGTTTAATGTTTTTTTAATTGCTGTAGCAGAAGCTAAGTAATATGTCTTAAAAGAGATGTTAGAAGTAAACATGTATACTTTACTTTTATTTATTCATTTTATTTTGAAATATTAAGGGGGTACAAATGTTTTTGCTACAAGTAGGATAGCTTTTATCATGCTTGAGTCAGGGCTATTAGTGTCTCCATCATCTGAATAGTGTTCATTGTATCCATTAGGCAGGTTTTTGCTTCTTTTAAATTTAAGTTTTTGTATATGTAATTATTCTATTTAATATATCTAATTGTTGCTATTTATATATATTATTTAGCACATTATACATCATTTATTACAACATTCTGGTTAAATGTTGGTATGTTTGTTTGCTTGTTTTATTTGGTTTGCCCATGTATTGTCAATGCAACAAGTTAAGAAATACCTTCAAGAATTATTAAGGAAGGAAATATAAATCCAGCGAACTCAATGATTTGTAGTCAAGATTTTGATGCCACAGGTAAGTAGGCCAAGTTAGAAGTCTCCTTTACTATGAAATGGAGTCAGTCTTAGTAAGAGTTTATTAGCTGAATCTGAAATACCCTATACTACACATCATTTAACATTCAATCTCAATTTACAATGCACCTTCTCTGCTCTTTTCCCTAAATCATTGCTGCCTTTTCTTTTAAAATATGGGCATGAGTGGTTAATGACTCTCTTCTCAATAGAAGTAATATTTAAATCAAGAGAAAACAGAACAAAGCCAAAAAAGATTAATCCTTTAAGGTGCTGGATTTTCTAAATCCTAAAATAATATTTGCCAGAGGGAATAAAAACAATTTCTATTATAGCATGTTTTCATACCAATTATTGCTAAACTGCCTGAAGTATTCAGATATGAAAACAAAAAGACAGTTGATTGTATAATCTGACAAATTATGTTTTTCTAATATGTATATTTCAAGTGTTAACTTAGAGTATATACTGCATTATTTGTATAAGTAAATGAGATGTGTGTTGCAGTGTGTGGTATTTGATATGCAAGAGGAATCTAACGCTGCCTATCTTTTCACACAAAGAGGGCTCAGTTTTAGTTTTTATTAGCACTAAAGTTATTAATTTCTGAAATGATCTACATAACAATACCCCATCCTCTCCCCCAAAAAATGCTCAAACATAAAATAAACAAAAAAATTAAAGAAAAAGGAACTGATTAAGACAAGATATATTTGAAAATAAACCTATTCCTACAATTGTGTGTGTGTGTGTGTGTATATGTGTGTGTGTGTGTGTGTGTGTGTGTGTGTGTGTGGTGCATGTGTCTGTGTGAGTACTAGCCTTTGCCATTTTTCCCCCGAGGCAAATAAACTTAGCAAATAACTGGATTAAAGGTTCGTGAATCATATTATAGGGCTATTAATGTTATCAATATATTTAGCATCATTCCTCCCTAGAAGAAAAATATTGGGGGTTTAAAAATGCAGTTAAATGATCTATGGTGCTTTATTTTGTTTTGGTTTAGTTTCTTTCCTTTGTATATAACTCCAGGGCTTTGTGTAGTGTTCTTAGTTATGAGTTTAAATATCTGATCTATTTTTCTTTTGAATGTTTTCACTTTTCTGTGTTAACTTTTTTATCCATCTATATTTAGCTTGGCCTGTAAATAGTAAAAGTGCTGACTGAACTATCTCAAAGGAGAATGAAGTAAAGTAGACCTGAAAATCAGGGAGAAAAGAAAAGAATTTTAACTGTTTGTATTCATTATTAAAACTATATCTTAGTAATGAAATAGCACAAATTCATAGATAAGGGGTCCTCTGAAGTCATAGCATATGGGAATATCACTTGCAGAGACTAATAGATCTTTGACATTTGTCACAGCTTTAGAGAACATATAGTCTAGATTATTTTCCTTGATTTTACAGGGAAAAAAAAATTCACGTTCAGAGACCTGAAGGTCACACAACTTGTTCCTTGTTTGATAAATATCAAAAAAGGTGTCCTGATTTCCACAGAATTATTTTTAATTCAGAACTCTTCCTGATAGTTCATTCATGTCTTCTTAGGAAAAACTTGGCTAAACATTTAGGATAACATTTTGCATTATAAATTGATTTCATTCACTTGTTAGTGTGTATGAAAGATACAGGATGAGTTTTTACAGTACTTTTGTTTTTTTTTAAATGTCATCTAACTTGCAGTTTCTGGTCAGACATTTAACAAATTTGAAAGTTGCCAATTCCATCCCCAAACAAATAATAAAAAGTTAAATAAACCAAAAATCACTTTTTTTTAGATCTATCAGAGAATTGAGACCACAGGGCAAACTGCTGCTCCCAAAACTACAGACAGATAAATACAGATAACCAAAAGCTCACCAAGACCAGAAGCTGTTGCTGGAGCAATCAACTGGTAGGCACATTGAAAGGGTAATTGAGTAATTGCTAGGGACACACATGGCCTAGTTTGAGAGACAAAAACTCCGGGGGAAGCTAAACTTTAGAGGAACCCCCACATTTTTGTAAGATTTACCAGCAGGAGCCAGACCAAGTTCCTAGGGTAAAAATTGGCAAAAGATCTCTTTGCAGTTCCAACAGGGAGAAGCAACCATCTTATAATAATCCTCAGAGCACTTGATTCTCCTCAATAAACGTCTTCCCTCAAAATAAACTATTTTACGTGATTGACTTGGGTATTAACCAGGGCCTATTCAGCCCAGAAAAGGAAAATACCCAATTCCTGCCTGCATATGAATGTTTATAACAGTTTTATTCTTAATTGTCAAAAATTGGAAGCAGCCACGATGTCCTTCAACAAGTGAACAGATGAATAAACCATGATACAATACATCCATACAAAAGACTATTATTCTGTGAAAAAAGAAGCTATTGACTCATAAAAGGACATGAAAAAAATCATAAATGCATACTGCTAAGTAAAAGAAACAAGGGTAAAGAGCTACATCCTGTATGATTCTGTAAAAATGCAAGAGACTAACAGGCAAAAAGACTATTCACAACTATTGCAATAAGGGAGAGACACAAAGTCAACTTTGCTGACACAAAAGTCAGGAAGGTTTTTAAACACAGAGGTGATTTAGTGAAAAAGTACTGAAAGACAGTAGCAGGGAGGTTGATCCAAGAGATGTGTTGAGCACACTGAGTTTCTTCTGAGCTTGTAAAAGTTTTTCTTGGTGATTAGGCCATTTTGTGTTTGCTAATTGGTGCCTGAAGAAGTTAAGCCCCTGTGGTTCCAAAAAGACTGGGAGATAGGGATGTTCTTCTCCTCTTCCATATTTACATTTCAAAGAAGTGGTTCCCACGTACTTAACAAAGACTTTTCCTGGGTTGTAAAACTGAGGCTAAAAGATTTACATCTATCTCAAAAGGACAGAGAAAGAATTTACAATTACAAGTTTTTAAAGTAAATGCATTAAGAAAAAGGAAGTCAGGAAGAAGGCTATCCAAAGTTTAGTTAACTAAGGGGAACATTAGTCCAACTATAAGAAATTCTGGAAAAGGCAAAACTATAGAGACAGTAGAAAGACCAGTGGTTGCCACAGCTGTGGGAAGATTATGTGACAGGGCAGGGATGAATGGGGGGTGGGGAACTCAGGGAACTTTTAGGGCAGTAAAATGATTCTGTGTGATACCATAATGATGGATTCATTGGTTAACTGTAAAACACAAGGACTGAACTGTAATATAAACTAGAGCATTTAGTTGATAACATATCAATATTGGTTTATCAATCACACTAATGCAATATGCTAGTAATTGGGAAAACTATGGGGGTTGGGCAGAAGGATATATGGGAATTGCTTTTTGTTCAATTTTTATGTAAACTTAAAATTGCTTAAAAATAAATTCAATTAATTATTTAGAAAATATCATTACAATCTTTAATATTACCCAATTGCTTCACATTATTACTCTTTCTATTCTTTCCTCGAAGCACTATCAGACGTGTTATAAATATTTGCTATATACCATTTGGGATTAAGTTAACATATTGTAAGGCTGGTGGCGGGCACTCCTCCCCTCCCTAATGGAAAAAGAAGCAGCCCCTCCTACTCCCCCATGACCCGCCCTAAAGCTGAAACAAAGAAATTCCTCACTCTTCCCATTGAAAACCTTCCCTCCAGAGAAACTCCCATCCCCCACCCCTAAAAAACATATATAAGCCCACCCAGACTTCTGGGAAGGGTAGCTTCTCTGGTTCCACTCTTGGGACCATGAGGCTCACCCAGGCCCCTCTCTTGGGACCCGTTACCCCCACCCGGGAGCACCCCAATAAAGCCTCTTTACTTATCCCTTTTAACTCTGCTCGTCTTTCTTTCTCTGGTGCCGGCCACTCCGGTCTTAAAACCTTACATTTGGGGCTGAAACCCGGGAGGGTGCTTTAACTTTCAACTGCACAGCCCCTCCCGTGGACTCTGGTCTTAAAACCTTACACATATAAAATATAAATTGCATAAAATACTATTAACAATAATTTCAAAAAAACTTGGCAAGTTTTATCCCACACTTTTTTTTCTTGTTAGTAATTTGATATACTCTTTCTTATATTTCATTCGCAAAGTTCCTTTCTAAGACTTGTCTTATATAAATTAACTTGCTTTAAAATCATAATTACCTATCATTTCACCAGTTTTGAAAGAAACTGTATCATCTTCAGTGTGTCTGTCTCTATAAATTATCAATTTATAAGGTCAGAATTATTTTTTCATGGTAAGTCTGTAAATCTCTTCTACTAAGTTGTAATATGAAATGGCTGTGTAGAAAAATGCTTGCTACTTTTAAAATTGTCCTATTGCATTTATATAGCTACTCGTATATTCTATTATAATTATCAGTATATTCCACACAAACCTTTTAGGGCATGCTTTCCTAAGATTAAAATAAAATTAAAACTTTTCTAATACTCAGATAGATACGTAACAGAATTTTTGACAAATTATATTTGTTGACCAACATGTCACTACAGCTGTTATGAGGATGACCACCTATATGTTGTTGAGAAAGACCAGCCATAAGACTACTAAAGATGACAATCTAAAGTCCATGGGTTACAGACAATTCATGTTGTACTATAAATTTATTGTAAGAGGTTGTCTACACTTGTTAAAACCAAACACACTTGTCTCCAGAAAATAAGAATGATAGGCTAAACAATTCACAGTGGCAGTTTTTCTGAACTTGGCTTTTCATTTGAGGTATTTATCCAACATATGGTTAGAGGAGTAAGTTTCTTCACCCTTATAACTCTGTCTCAAGCATAGGTTTATTTAAGAGTTGGTAAAAACAATGCTACAAATAGCCCTTTCGTTTTTCTTAGCTTAGTGTATATTGAATTTTTCCAAATTTTCTTTATTTAGGGATAAATTAGATCAAAAGGAAATCATTTCAGAATATACCAACTATTTGTAATTAGTAAAATTTCCACACGGGCATTTCTTTTGTCCTAAGATTCATATAAATTTACATATATTTTTCTCTCCAATGGAGAAACATATATTTTACACACACACACACACACACACACACACACACACACACACACGGACAAATACCACTACATGGAACGTATTTAGTACAGTGCAGTGTAAAGATGGGTCTCTGGACTGGTGCTCAGTTTTGAATTATTGTTGTAAATTCTTGACAAGATCTTTTAAAAATTTATGTCAATTTGGAAAATGTAGATAAATTATGATTCATTTGTGTAACCCTCAATAGAGTAAAAGTATTTCTGATAAATATAATAAAAAGATGGGCTTGTCTTTTGTATCTTTTCAGTTTTATTTTTCTAGTGTTTTACATTTATTTTAATTTTCCTAAAGTATCCACTGATTATTGGTAAATCATAAATTAAAAAAAAAACTTGCTGTTTGAGAGGTGGTTGTTTATTGGTTAATTCACCTCTCTCAATCTTGCAGATTTTTGAAGAATAGAGGCCCTGGAGTCAATTTCCAAAGTTCAGATCCCAAATGTCCTCTTCCTTTCTATGAGACACTGCATGGTTATTAACCTGTATCTGTCTCATGATGTATCTGTGGCATTTAGCTCTGTACCTAACATATGTTCAGTGATTAACAAATGTCAGTAGCATTTATGATTGTTACTCTCTGAGACAAAGAAAAGCTCTTATCCCACATTCTCCCCCAAATCCTCTAATTTAGTTCTTCATCCTGCTGTGAGAAAAACAAACCAACCAACCAACAAACACAACCACCACCATCACAACAAAACCCACATGATTTGTCCATAATTAACTTAGAGAATTGTGAGAAGAGGCAAAATTGTAAGTTAAGGTATCAGCCCAGGGAGAAATAATTTGAAACTTACAACTCCAAGTAAAAATAACACCGTAATAATGCAACAATCATGTATTAAAATGCACATTCTTATAAGACTTTTATTTACAAAATTAATACCTGTATTTCTCATTATATTCAAATGGAAATGGAAACTTACTGATTTCGTTTACTGATGTTTAGCCCTGGCACCTCATGTGGTTCCTGGTAGGTAAAAGCTCTTTTATAATGACATTAATCCATTCACGAATGCAAAGCTCTCATGCCCTAAATGTATCCCAAAAGGACCCATCTCCCTATACTATTGCGTTTAAGTTTTCAACATATGAATTTTAAAAGACATATTTAGAACACAGCAATATGTAATTTGTTTTATTTCATCTCCAATAGCTTTTATGATGTGATTTTTTGGGAGGAGGTGATCTGCATTTTTACTATTATTTATTTATACTATTATTATGTATGGTTGAGCGTTTTAATCCTTTGAACTCAATACTCCAGTCAGATGATGTAAGATTTTCTTTCAATTCCTAAAAAAATTATTTACTATTAGAATTTTCAATATTGGTTTCCCCTATTTGCAATTTATTTTTTTAAAGAATTCCTACATTTGACCTTCTCATTTTATCTTCTATTTTACTAAATTTTCTTTCACACTATATACCTCTTTAACACTTTTGTCTTGGATATACGTACTTTTCTTTGATCTGTTTTCTAAAACAGAAATTCTCTTTTTAGGTAGATTTAGCCTAAAAACTAATATGTGCCTGGGAATTTTATATTCATATAATTATCTTTATGCCAATATGCTTATTCTTTTCTCACACTGTCATGCTCTTACCTTACTGTTTCTATTATTGTCTTTGTCTTATTTACATGTGAAATATTCTTATTTTAATTAATTTGTAAGTTTTTTTAAAACTCATTTTCAATTTAATTATTTTGTTGGGAGTTTCACCTGTCTTGTCTTGTCTTGTTTTATTCTAGATATGGGATATTTAGTCTTTATGCAATTTTAAGATTAATGTCTTAGGTTGGGATTACCAAACAAGGCATTTAGTGAGATTTTGGGCCTAACATAAATGTTTACTGAGGTCTACATTATATTATAATTTTTTGAGAGTAAAAGTCCTCTCACTCCATCCCCCTTTGAACTTCTGGTCAATAAGCTTATTTTCTGCCTCTCAAAGATAGTGGGCAGAGAATTTATGATCCCTGTTTCACAAATGTGACAGAGATTTTCAGATCCACTTTTTACAGTTACCTTCTCTTTTGGCAGGAGTCTAGGAATTATCTCCTGTCATCACATTATAATTAAAATTTCAAGTCCATAATCAGTATCTTACTTGCCTTTTGATATCTCATGAGCTCCTTAGCTTTGTGTTCATCTGATCTGAGTTTGGGCAGCTGGGATGTTATTGTTTATTTCTTTCTGTTTCTATATTATTTAAAATGTAGTATTTGAAAGTATTCAGCATTTTCTGTGTTTTAATAAAAGGGCCAGTCTGTCCAATTTAGCTCACTCTGCCATAGTAACCAGCAGTCCTCATTAGCACTGTTATACATAATACATTACTTGGAGTGTAAAATTATTTCCTCAGCTTATCTATAAATATAGGAAACTTGACATTATCCAAAGTTTTATAATTAATTTAAATTTTAACTGGTTAGCATATTAAGGGTTGCTATTACGTAAAAAAATCATTGGGTGTTATATTGCCTAAAATGTATGAAAAATCATTTTCAAAGATTTAATACATTTGAAATTTAGTGTACTTTATATTGTTAATATGAGAATGAATTGTCAAATTCTGTCTTGTGTGAAATTTGTGATCAGAAAAACTAAAAAATTAAATCATTGCAAGTAGATCATTTTACAGATGTAAACCTGTTGCTTGGTGGATTTTGACTCATTATGTGTTTTTGTTTTGTATTTTAGTTGGACAAAATATTAAAGTGCTATAAAATTTATTTTCCTAATTTTTATTTAATGCTTATGGTTATAGACTCATGAAATCTCAAAACTGAAATGTACAAACCCTTTCCAATTTTGACCCACAAATCTGTATGTCATGAAAATAAAGCCCATGTATTTTAAATAATGTTGAAAGGGTATGTTGTTTGCTTGCACCAGCCAAATTTTATTGTGGTATACATATTAAATATACATTTTCCAACACATCAGAACATATTAAAAATTAGTATCCTATTAAAATTGAGAAATTTTAGTGCAGTACATTAAGGAATTTATGAATTATGTTTTATGAAAAGTTTGGACCTCAACTGTTCCAAGTCAATGTGAAATACCATTTAATACAGCATCTTTCTCTAAGTATTAAGCCATGCCAATTTTATTATAAATGTAAAAACGATTAGATCTGTGTTAATTTGAAGCTTTAAATATTTGATGTGAGAATTGACAGCAATGTGAGAAATTACAAGTTAAAATCAACGGCATTGAACAATTTTAATTAAAGAGAATAACAAAAATTTCTGTGTATCTATACCCTACCATGTATGTTCTAAGTGTAATAACATTTTCAGAACAAAAAAAAGGGAAGTTTAATTATGAGATGAATTTTATATTATTTGCTTTAGCTTGAAAGACAGAGTAAGAGGAAACATGTCTACGTTAGTATCATAAAAATATATGCATATCATAAATAACTTCACTAATGCAAATCATTTACTTTATGATTTCCCACAGATAAATAACTAAATCAATTCCCAAATATTTTTAAATGACATTCATTTTTGCTCTTTAGATAGCACAATTATTAGCCTCTATTTCCCACATTTTATTGACATTTAATTCTGTTTAGCTGAAAGTTAGAAATTAGTCAAGAAAACAAAATGGAGGCCCGTTACCAATCAGCTTTTGAGGAGATTTTGGCTAGTTGTGTCAAAGAATAGATGGTTAGTAATAGTATATGATATACTGACATTCATAATTGCTTACCATCCCACTACTATGGAGCAAGGATTCTTCATCACCCCAGAGGATTACATGATCAAGGCCCTCTGCCTCATTGCATGAGATCACATGCAACATGATACGTTCTGTGGGTACATGCAGTGCTACAAGCATCAGGGTTCCTGTTTCCATCAAATTTTATAGGTGACTTGGAAATAGAAAGAATATTTCTAAACCCACTTACATGGCCTGGCTAATCAGTGTAAGTGTACCATTCTCTGAGACTGTGTAACCTAACAAAATGTAAGAGTATTTTATATTACATGGCTAGGGGAATAGAGCATTAATAGTTCTGATTTAGGTTTAGGGTTAAGGACAAATGGAACTGAGATGTTTTCAGTTGGGAAGAACATTTCAAGACACAAGAATTTAAATATTTATAAACAGTGTATGATTTTAAAAATACCCATTTAAGTACACTGTTTTCCTGTAAGCATCTCTTCAGCTTGTCGTTAACTTTTTCATTAATTTCATTGCTACCATCAGTTTTTTCATTGGCATAAAAATGAATACAGACTCTCCAACAAAGTTTGGAGAGAGTTGTGAACTAAAAGAACATCTAACTATATTTTTGCACCTATCCCTTATTAATTTATATTTTAGAGTTAAAGATTAACTTAAATTTCCAGTAACACCAAACTAGAGACAAAATAAAAGTCAAAATGGAAGCAAAAATAAAAGTCACTCATCTTTCAGGTTTGTCTTTATATCTCACTGTCTAACCTTGCCTAGAAAAATAACAAAAATAACCCCAGGAAACCATTCACAGGTTAAATGAACTGTTACTTAATTTTTGCCTTAGCATTACCAGTGGTCCCCAAGGTAAGGGATAAAACAGGAACCTATTTCCTAATATATCTAGAGGAGAATTAAAACAAAGATGGCCTTAGGCAAAATCCCAAGCTAAGATCAGTCCTGGGAGGCTTTAATTTATTTTGCCAGGGGTGTTTTTTCACTGCTCATTATCTTCTCTCAACAACCACATTAGAGTACTGGAATTGTTGGTAAGGGTTTTACCCCTTGGGTCAAGTCTCCCAGTAATTTAAACAAGTAGTCATTCTGCAGCATGGAGACCACTAAAGACTATTGTAAGACTGTGGCACAGAATTTTTCATGTTTTACTGCCTTAAGTGGATTAATTTACAGTATTCTTCTGGGGATGTTACATGGAGTAGGAAGCCTTTGTATATACTGTTGAAAGATAGCTTAGATGGTGACTGGCAGTGGGAAGGAGATTGAGTAAAAATAATTAGAGGAATCAGGAAAACTATATGGGGAGACTTCAGGAGAGGGCCTTTGAATTGGTGTTTCAAAGTACTTCTACAGAACAAGAAACCTTGAATGTGAAGCACTTAAAACTTTTAAAACTGTGTGTATGTTTAATAATGACAAATAGCATTTACTGAGTGCTTACTATTTACTAGGCACTCTTGACCTCTTTGAATCTATAAAATGAATGCTGACATTTACATTGATCCATTTTATGGTAAGCACCAGAACAAAAATTTAAAAAATATACTTTAAAAGTGAAAACGTCATTTAACATAGGGATTTCAGAGACAGCTTTTTAGAAACGATTATTCTCTTAGGATTTCCTTTAAAGAAAAATAGTGAATATTTAACTGAAAAGTTGAGGTGGTAGAAATGAGGAAGAAAAAGAAAAAAAAAATTCTTGTTATAAAGATTTACTGTGTAAAAAAGCCCTGGTTTGCAACAGCAAATATGTAAATTGTTTATAAGGACTGTGGGGCAAAATGAGGAACTAAGAAAGAAAACTAGGCCAGGCCAGAGGAGACTTTATTTATGCAGCCTTTGGCAGTTATTGATAGTGATTCTGGATTTGTTAAGGAGAAAACAGGATTGAAAAAGTCTGCTCACAGAATAAAGAGAAAGGCTGAAGAATCAGTGTCAGAAAAATGTACACAACTGAAGGAAGAGGGATAATGGAAAACAGTCAGTTATACCATGGGCCCGGCCGGCCTGGCCCTCCCTGGACAGTGCCACTGGGTTCTTGCTAACAGTGGCACTGCCTGCAGAGACTTTACAGCGCTCAGCACATGATCTCCACTGCTAATAATCTCCAATTGATTTGAATTTTTGTCATTTCCTCTACACCAAATCCCCCGCAAGGTTGGTTTACCTATATAAGCTTCAGCTACCATCAAGCCAGATGAGGCATTTACTATCTGGTCACATTTAGCTTCTAAAGGAGGACATAGGGATCCATTTCCCACCCAAACTCACACAATAGAGACATTCCACAAATAGGAAGTGGAATATTTTTTGGACAGCAGCCTGTTGGAAAAATAATTCTAAAGTTTGGCCTACCTATTTAATATATCAAGTCCTCATTTTGCAAGACTCCTTTATGTCCAAATTTAAGTTTTCATAGTTTAGTTAAAATAAGACCAATACTCCAACAAGCTGTTCAAATTTCAGTTGGTATATTAACTATGAGTAAACCTTGCTGCTAGTTCTTTAGTCCACAATCCACGAAATGAAAAATACATGAACATCATGATCAGTGACCAATTATACCCCTTTTCTCAAATTCTGTTGGTGATTATCTATCAATCTGTTATTAGGTTCGTGAACAGACAGCAGAGTATGCAGTTTTGCTACTCCCTTCTCTCCTAGTAATAAACTCATATATCATTTTAATAAAGTGAAAAATCAAGGGGGAACTGTCCAAGAAAGATGGAAGTGCAGCAAAGAATTGGGAAGTGGTAGCACTGCAAGTGCAGTTTGAAAGCATTTATAGAAGAAATAGCTGATTGTGGGAATATTCACCCTGCAGCTATTCAAGGGACTCTAGATAGCCACAGGTATTCAATGAAGGTGAATTTATTCATATAAATAAGGAAAGTGTTTGCGACAAAAACTATGACAATGTCTCAGAAAGAGTGATGCTAGCATGAAACTTTATACTAAAGGCCAACTCATAGATAGTTCACAAAATTGATAGAGTAAATGATAAAATATTGAAAGCTGAGGTCACAAGTTGTATTTAATTGTCATGTTACTTTAAGTGTCTATATATTAATATCTGGAAGAGTTTCACAAATTTTTTGTTTTTTATTATTAATACCTTGATTTTATTAACAGTACTGGATATTTATTTAGACATTATATAATATTTCCTTATGATCAGATATGGTTTATGTAGTTTTGGCAGGAATATATAAAAAGAGAGAGCATGCACTTTACAGTTCATCATATCAGAAGGCCCTCGGTGATAAACATTTATTCCTTTACTTGCCATATTAACATTAATCACATCATTTTTTTTTTACCAGACATTGTCTCTGCAAGTTTCCTTCTCTGTAAAGTTAGTATTTTTGCCCTTTATAATTAAGTATGATCATATATTGTGAAACTATATAAAAATATGACTTCTCTTCAAATATATACCCATTTGTTTTATCATCCACTGTTGGCATTTGTCTGAAAAAATATTTTTGTGATGAATACAAAACCATGATTGTTCTAATTCCATCATCTCTTTCATACTTATTATTTGCCATTTTACTGTAAGGAAGTGATTTCCTATTTCCTCATTTTATGTGTTTACTTGTGGATTTGTTTATATAAGTGTGGATTCAAGTATTCTTATTTCATTTGATGACTTATAACTAATTACTCTATTTGTACAGTGGGAGCTGCTTTAAGTTGACTCCTGACGCAGTGATACGTCCTTTGAATATGGACCCATCATTCTTTGAGTACATGCTAACTTTCTATCTAGCATGTTTTTCCAGGTTTATCTTGTATTCCCACATCCAGACTTAACTCAATTCTCTAACAATGTCTCATTTCTTTTCATGAAGAATTATATTTAAAATTAAGATTTTTGTCTCTAGTTGTTCTGTTTGCTCCTGGGGTGTCATTAGTTCTAGATCTGTTTAGACAGAGCTAGAAATCATATCTAAATAGATTTATGCATATAAAAACACACATGCTGTCTATAACCTATTTTATCTATTTACATAGCTAAAGCCATGGGTTTATATTGATATGGGCTTACTAAGTAGGGATTCTGTATTTAATATTGGTGAGTTATAAAGGACTCTAATAGTTTGGTTTGTTGACTGAAACATGGATCAAAAGGTATCCCACAGTGAGGCAGCTGAAAATACTGGACAAGTTTGGGTTTAATGTCGAGGAAGAGATTCAAATGCTTAGAAAAACTGGAAATCTGTATTAATTAGAGTGCTCCAGAGAAACAGAACCTATAGGATGTGTATTTGTGTGTGTATACATATATCTAGATATATAATTTATTAAACAGAACTGGCTCTTGGTTATAGAGGTTGAAAAGCCCCCAAATTTACAGTCAGCAAGCTGGAAACCCAAGAGAGCCAATGAGTGGCTGTAGTTCCAGTCTGACTCTGAAAACCTAAGAACAAGGAGAACCAGTGGTTTTCCAAGCTGAAAGCCAACAGGCTAGAGATCCAAGAAGAACTGATATTTCTGTTGGAGTCCAAAGACTGAAAAAGACCACCATCCCAGCTGAAAGCAGTCAGCCAAGAGGAGTCCCCTGTATTATTACACCTGGGTGGGATTCTGACTTAGAGGCATTCAGCCATAATCCTAAAATAGTAGCTTTGCCTCATTAGCTCCTCAGCCAGATCCACTTCCAATCCAACAGCAGAGGGATGATCCTAGACTTCCCTTTTCCCAGATCTGTAACACCATTTTCCAACAGTAGTAAACTTGGTTATCATTAGTATCAATACATTAACTTAATTCTTAATGCAATAACATACATATTTGTACAACCTTCAGTCAGCATCTTTGATAAAAATAAATTACTACCTACAGTTTAATATTTGCTTACAGCTCATTTTTGCCTTTAACTTGAAAATATATAGTCAAATTACTATGTTCAAGGGTTACTTTAGTTAGTTCCCCCACCTTGCTCGTGTGATTACATCTTTTAATAAAGTATGGTTTGGTACATTTGTCTCTGTTGGTATGCCTTCCACTTTCTACCAGGTTTGATAATATTACTTATTTTTGGAGGCTGGAAGTGATGGCTCACACCTGTAATCCTAGCACTCTGGGAGGCTGTGGTGGGAGGATTGCTTGAGCCCAGGAGTTTGAGATCAGCCTGAGCAAGACCAAGACCCCACCTCTACAATAACAGAAAAATTAGCTGGGCATGGTGTTGCACACCTGTAGTCCCAGGTACTTGGGAGGCTGAGTAAGGGGGATCTCTTGAGCCCAGGAGTTTGAAGTTGTAGTGAGCTAGGATTATGCCACTGCACTCTAGCTGGGGCGACACAGCAAGGGTCTATATAAAAATAAATAAATAAATAAATAATTAATTAATTTATTTATTTTTGATTATGTGAAACATAATATGGTTCCAAAAGTTAACATAATATAAATATTATTTATACTCAGAGAAATATTTTTCCCTTATTGCTTCTACCCCATTAGCTTCACCTTCATCCTAACCACACATTTCAATCTCCCTCTGTAGATGACACAATCTCATTAGTTCCTGTTTTAGCCTTCATAAATATCTGTGTATGTTTTGGTTTGCACAAATATGTGTATATTTTATTTGTTTCTATTATTTCATATGTAAAAACCAGCAAAACACAGGTTCTCTTCTGTATTTTGCATTTTGTGCTACATGATATATTCTGGAAATTATTCTATCTTAACTTATAGTTTTTTTCATTACAACTCACAGTACACCATTTTAAGAATGTGTTGTAATATATTCTACAACTCTCTTATGATTCTTTGTTTACTATATTTCCTAATTTCAAATAATGTCACATTATATAGACTTATTAATATGCTTTTTAATATTGTTGGATAGTTATTTTCTGGGTAAGATACTAAAAGAGGGATGCCTGAACTAAGGTAATTACATGTGTGTTTTTGTTAGATATTATCAATTTTCCCTACAAATACTTGTGCCAATTTATATTTACATCAGCAATATAGTAGTGATATTCTCTATCATCTTATTAAAAGACTATGTTGTTATTTTTTTGTTTTACTTGCTGCCATTTTGATAGACGAGAAAAGGCATCTCAATGTTGTGTACACGTTTATTTGTCTAAATGAGTTTTAAAATGTTTCATATTTTTAAAATCTGGGTTTATGTTTTTGTGAATTGTCCATGCATATCTTGTGCCGATTTTTCTGTCAGTTTTTTGTTTCTTTCTCTCAATTTTTAAGAATTTTAAATAATACTGATATTTATCCTTTATATGCTGCACATATTCTTCTCATACTTTGTCAGTTGAATCCTATCTTATGGTTTACATTTATTATGTAAAAGCTTTATTTAATTTGCATTATTTCAACTTTATCAGTTATATCCTTTTGTTTTCGTTTCATTTTTTCCCTTGAATTTAGAGTTCAGAAAGCATTTCCCAATCATCAATCCCACCACTGAGCATAGATCCAAAAAAGATGAAATCAATATTTCAAAGATATATCTGCATGCCCATGTTTATTACAACACTATTCACAATAGCCAAGATAATGGAAAAACTTACGTGTCCATCAACAGATGAATGGATAAAGAAATGTGGTATATATACACAATGGAATATTATTCAGCCTTAAGAAAGAAAGAAATCCTGTCATTTGTGACAACTTGGATAAACCTGGAAAATATTAAGTAAAATAAGCTGGGCACAAAAAGACAAATACTGCATGATCTCACTCATATGTGAGATCTAAAAAAAATGATCTCATTGAAGTACAGATTAAAATAATGTTTACTAGGAGATGGGGGAGGGGGAGATAGGAGAGGTTGGGTAGATGTTTGATCAAAGGATACAAAATTTCATTCAGATAGGAGAAATAAGTTCAAGAGATCTACTGTATTATACAACATCGTGACCATAGTTAATAACAATGTATTGTATTCTTGAAAATTGCTAAGGGAGGGGGCATGTTAAATGTTCTCACCACAAAAAATAAGTATTTGAAGTAATGCATATATTAATAAACTTGATTTAGCCATTCCACAATCTATACATAATTCAAAAACACTATGCTGTACATGATAAATGTATATAATTTTTATTTGTCAAGTATTGAAGGAAAGAAAAGAAAAACAAAACAAAAACACCAAAACTTTATGTTCAGATTATAAATTCATCCATGTTAACTTCTAGCACTTATATGATGTCATTTTTTACATTTAGAAACATAATCAATTGGGAGTTAATTCTTGCATGTGATATGAAATATGTATCTAATTTTATTTTTTTAAATGTACTTAGGCTTTGATTTTTAACTCTTGACATTTAATGATAGTTTAAGGTTTTCTTTTATCATTAGAAAATGAACTGACTGCAAATTTTCTGTATGTAAGAAACTACTTTTAATAGAAAATGATGTAAAGCTTCATATATAATTATACCATCAGTGGATCAGAATATAGTTCATAGAACAAATTTATGTGGTTATTAATTGAAATCCAATGTTATAAAACTAATGATATGTTAATTCTTTGTGTTCTTTTATAATTTTTTTAAATTTCATCATATTATAGGGGAACAAACAATTTAGTTGCATAAATTGCCCTTGTACTGTTTGAGTCAAAGGAGTTTTACTATATCAACATTAAAAGACACATTCCTGCAAATAAATGTGTTCAAAATTAATACCATGCATCCTAAATTAATTTTGTAGTTCTCTTTTTTGTTATATTGAAGAACATATATCAATTTGACAAATCCTGAGAGTATGTGCTTTAGAAAAATATAAGTTTTAAATCTAAATGTATCTAATATTCTCTAAATAATACTAAAAACTTCTACATATCTTCCAATTATACCAAATAAAAAATATACATATAAGTGGACAAAAGCATTGGTAAAGTCATAAAGGATTATAAAATATTGGTTTTCTGATATGAAGATTTATAAATGGTAGTTACTATATTCTAACTTTAATAATTGAAACAAATAAGACTATATTTCAAGGTAAGAAATTTGACTTAGATACACTGAATAATTAATGTACTCAGTTATTCAAAAATATTTGAATGATTGCTGTAAACCAGGCCTTGATCATGACAAAAAAGGCACATAAATGAATTTCTTCCCAGAAAGAATTAAAAGGCTTCTGACAATGGAAATCTTATTTCCTTGAATATTAACTGACTCAACTGACTAAACCATAACTGTTGGATTGTTTATAGTAAAACCCCTTAAAATATTTTCTAAATAATATTTCCCCTTGTTTCTTCATCTTACCTTATCTAATGGTTTTTTTTCTTAAATCTTCTTTCCAGGCAAAATTGAAAAGTTTTACCTACAGTACAGCATAATTACTAGTTAATAGTTAATATTGTATTGTATACTGGAAATTTACTGAGAGAGAAGATTTTGGATGTTCTAACTGCAACAAAACAAAAAGGGATAACTGTGATGAGATAGATATGTTGACTAGCTTGACTGTAGTCATTATTTCACTATATGTATATCAAAAATCATATTGTATACCTGTAATATATTCAATTTGTGTTAAAAATCATTTTAAACAAACATTTACCTACCTATGTTATCCTGCCTTTTTACTAACCAGTCAATTATGTTTTTCACTCTTACCACTTCATTAATTTGTTTTTCTTAAGATCACTATTTATTGATTGTCATATTGATAACATAATGAACCTTTTTAGCCTTCATTTTATTGAATCTCTGCACACTCCCTTGATCATGAGTTCCCCTCACCTGGTTTTCCCAACTGCATTGTACAGAGAGAATTTTATAACAATACTCTGTAATTTTTACAAGCTTCAGTATGTTAGAAGGAAGAAGAAAAATGCTTTAAACAGGCCATAACCAGGGGGCTACACACTCTGATTTCTTAACATATCAAAATATGGGACAATCAAATACCTGCTCCAAAAACTGTCTTGAGATCAGAAGAGGATGCAATTCAGAACATTCAGATGATGAGGATGAAACCTCATGAAACTCAGCAAGAAAGGGAAGGTGGACTGTAGGGTTATAAGGTGTAAACTTTGAAAGGATTATTTGAAAGTATATTCTCATAAATTATATTTTAAAGAGGTCCCAATACAGTTGTCAGTAACAGTGATGTCCAGAAAATTTGAAATTCTTTGTTATCGTTTTAATTTTTTGAATAAGTAGTATGTAATTATGCTGAGTAATAGAATGTTTTCAACTGCAACTATACTGGTTTAATCCTTAGTTCTCCTTTGTTTCTTTTATCATTTCCTTCTCATTTTCTACTGAAGATTGGGAAATCCACTCATCTCTATCTTCTTAATATATATTAAATCATCTTATCTCCCAATGCAATCAAACTAATTCAAGTCACATTATATTTTGCATGGACTATTGTGATAGCCTCCTTCCTGTTCTCCTTCCATATGAGCTTACTCTACATTTAACCATTCTCCAGACGGAAACTCAGAACAATCTTCCAAAAATATAATTTGGATCTTGCTATTCCTTGACAAGAGCTCTTTTTACCACACTTTGAACACATTCCAAACCCTTATGATCTGCAAGATTTTGTATGATTTGGCCTATAGCTTCCTCACCCAATTAATCTTATACTTTTAATTTACTCAGGATACTCCAGGAACTTAAGCAATATTTAGTTCCTGCACTGCAATACTTAGCCCTTAGAGATGGCTCTTTCCTTAACCTGTAATGATATCTACCCATTTTTGCCCACATTTATTTTCTCAAGACATAGGGTGTTCCAGTTTAGGTAAGCAAAAATGATTTGTTGCAACTACTATCACAGTAAATAATCTTCATCACTGAAAGTTCAACATACCAGCAGCATTCATTAATATTAAGATACTACTGACTACCATGAATGTAATTGTCTGGAATGCTATACTATTTTGCTGTAGTTAATTTTAAAAGTTTTAACTGTTTATATTTTAGCTGCTTTAATTTTGTTGATATTCTTTGGCAATATCATTAAGAGACTACTATGTTAAATTACTATCATGGCTAATTAAGAAGTTCTAACAGAAATAAAAACATTTTCATTCACAAATATACATATATCTTTTACTATATTAACAGGCACATGCCTCTTAAAAATGGGGATACATTCAGAGAATGTGTCATTAGGCAAGTTCCCCACTGTGGAAACATCACAGATATACTTACACAAACTTAGGTGGTATAGCCTACTACATATCTATGCTATATGGTATAACCTATTGACACAAACACACACATTAGCTTAGGCCTCTACAGAGTGAGAATGATCAACATCATTGTCTTTTACCTCCACATCTTGTCCCACTGGAAGGTCTTCAAGGTCAGTAACATGCATAGGTCTGTCATCTGCTATGATAAAAATGCCTCCTTCTATAATAACTCCGTGAGGGCCTAACCGAGGTTGTTTTACAGTTTTTTTTTTTTTTAATAAGTAGAAGGAATACACTCTAACATTATGATAAAAATTAGAGTATGGTAAATACATACATATCATTATCAACTATTGTGTACTGTGCATAGTAGTATGTGCTACACTTGTATACTACTGGCATTAGGTTTGTTTATACCAGCATCACTATAAATGTGAGGGTTGTGCTACAACATCACTAGACAATAGGAATTTTTCAGCTCTATGATAATCTTATGGGATTACCATTTATGCTGTCCACCATTGACTAAAATGTCATTATGAGGCACATAACCTCATATATATATATATATATATATATAAAAAAGCATATATATATGCTTTTTTTGTTGCCACTCATATTCTCTTAATCACATAAATATGACTCAAAAAAGAAAAACACCAGAATCTAAAAATAAGTTTGGAAAAATAAAGGACTATGGATATATTTTGTGTAAATTGTACATATAACATTTGTATATAATTATATACATGAAACCTCTGTATGATTAAAATAGTCTTAATTTGTTGTCTTAATTCATTTTATGTGAATATAAATAGATGCCAATTTAACAGTATTAAAATAACATTTTTGTTTTCATATTTTAATTTTTTATTTTAAAAGATTTCAATCAAACTTACAATATTGTCAAAAGAACACTTAACTTATTATCAAACAACTACCATGATCATTTTTAGAGTAGTCAGTATTACTCTAATATTAATAAATGCTGATATGTTGACTTTTAAAGATGAAGTTTATCTTTGCTGTGATGTTAGGTGCAACAAATCATTTTAGTTTACCTAAACTGGCATACCCTATGTCTTCAGCAAATAAACATGGGAAAAGAGGAAGAATAGTATTATAGATTGAGGAAAGAAGCATGTCTAGTAACATGTATTCTCTATCACATAAATTCTTCTTTTTATTTTTGTTTGCTTAAAGTCATTAGTACCTTAGGCTTAAATGTTAACAATTTTCAAACTGAAATCTGATACACACATATGTGTGTGTGTGTGTGTGTGTGTGTGTGTGTGTGTGTGTGTGTATACACAGAGAGAGAGACAGACAGACAGACAGTTGGGGAGAAATACTTAAGTTTATACAGAGAAAAAATAAGGTAATGACTGCTAACCTTGCAAGACTAGGAGCAAAATACTTCGTATATTTGTCAAAAAGATAAAAAGAAAAGCAACATATTTTGAGGACACCAACTTATTTTTTGCCAAATTCCTCATTCCGTATTGTCTAAAAATATATGCAACACCTATGTTACTCAGCCTCTAGGTATTTTAGAGAAAATAAATGGATATGGCATACGAGATAGAAGGAGAAAGAGGAGAGAGTCTATTTGTGTCTGCAACAAAAGAAAGAGAAATAAAGTTTGAATGGTTACTTTTATAAGTTTTTTGTCCTTTTTTTACTTTGTGTAGGTAAATTTCAAAGAGCTCAGCTTAGAGAGCAAGGAAGGACACTTCTAATTTTATCCAACAGGAAAGGGAAGGTTATTTTAGTGTGCTGAGGAACTCACAGATCAGAAGCAAAAATTGCTAGGTGCTAATACAAGCTTATTCTCTTCACTGTATGTTAGAAAACTTGAATCATTTTTCATTAAGATATTAAAACAATATAGCAAGTATACTCAGATACAGAAGTCTTAAATGGTTAGTCCAGTTTAAGCGGTGTTTAAGAAGCGTTACCCGACAGATGGCACTTGGATAGCACTATGCTTACCTCCGGGGATGACAAGAGAGCTAATACTGACCACTGGCCAAGATAAAGATGAGATATGCTAGCTAGTGACTTATAATACACTGTTTAAAGTTTAAAACTTTCCTAGAGTTCAGTTTGCACCTGGTTCAACCATTTGCAGAACCTAGATTTAACGTCTTCACCAATGGGGATATAAAATACTCCTCAGTAAACTCAAGCCTGAGCTCCTTGAAACTGAGCTATGTTGCAGATATCTCGATGCTTCATAATCCACAACAACTGTAAGAAAGAATACTGATGCCTGTACCTGCAAGTCTTCAGACATTTCCATGACAGTTTGTACTTTATTTCTCCTCTTATGCCTTATTGTTTATTTTATTAAATTTTTATGCAAGCATGTGCTGTAAATCATTTCAATTATCCAACCTTGTGTAAATCAGCACAAGCGGTAAGTAAATCACCAGAAGCCTGAAATATAACTCAGTCCCCTTTGTTTAAGGTTCATTTCTTATTAATTATGCTTGAGATAATTAACATATGTAAGTATAGCTCAATTTTAAAACACATTAAAATGTAAATTTTTAAGAATGATTCATGATGATAAAATGTTTTTTTCCTCCAAAAGCATAAAAATGATAGCATACCCAAGCTAAATAAATTACTCAATTATATCTTGAAGAAATGTATAAATGATCAACACATGTTAAAAGGCATTACTTAAGTGTTACCTATACTAAATAAATTCAGCAGTATTTTTTTCATAAAGTAGCTTATTATTTTGGATTCTAAATATAAAATAAAAGAAAATGAGTTAACTGTGAAATATTTAGTGCAAAAATATTTCTAAAATATTTATCATGACAACAACTGTATTAATTTAAAAAGCAAGTATAGCAGGTTCTCAAGTAATGTCATTTAATTCAATGTTGTTTCAGCATAAAGTTGATGAGAAAAAAAAAAAATTGATTCTTGGTCAGTTCCACTGTCTGTGTGGAGTGTGTATGGTCTGCCTATGTCTGCGTAGGTTTTCACCAGGTACTACAGCTTCCTCTCACATCCCAAAGATGTGCACATTAGATGAACTGGCATGTCTACATTATCCCAGTCTGAGTAAAGTGTGGGTGTGTGAGTGAGCCCTGGTATGGGATGGTGTCCTGTCCATGGCTGTTTCCCACCTTGGCCCTCAAGCTGCCAATATATGGCCACCTTTGACCCTGAACTGGAATATCAGGTAAACTATGATCTTATTTGTTTGTATTTATCTTTATTAAATGGGAAAGTGGGTTGGAAAATCAATGATTTAATGAATACAAATTATTGTAAAATAAAAATTTGTAAAGTCTATGATATCATACAAATAAATGAAAATAAATGATACAATATGGAAGCACTCAGAAAGCCTGCCATATTTGTTGCCATTTGTTTTTGACTTGCATGGTGGGAGGAGGTGCTCCCTACCATTTTCACTTTGCAAACATTTATTGCTTGGTTTAACCCACCACTGCTGTGACTGCCATTACTCACTGACTTAGCAAAACTGGGTAAATAATTATCTTAATTGTTTTGTTAATCTCTCTTAAATATGTAGCCCCCATTTATGTCAATGTTTAATATTAGAAGTGTTTTGAATCTTTATTTAGAAGTTTGGTGGTGTTTTTGTGACAAGAAATATGCCATAGGAACTCAACTGATTTATATCAATTAGCCTATGGTAAAATTGGTTTCTTTATATATCATTTTGCTTAAAGTCGCAGTTTCCAAGAACCTATTGATGATGTTAAGGGAAAACTTCCTGCATATTATTTTTCAATTTTTTAATGGATTGCTAAGGGAACAAAAGTTGGAATTACTAGATTTTTTGGAAGCAGTATTTTTTGACATGAATAGTAATGTATTTCTTTCAATGATTGAAAATGTGGCCAGATATAAAGAATAGCTATGAGCTGACAATTTAACCATAATTAAGATAGTAAATCTTATTTATCATAAATTAAAATATCCAAATATTTTGTTTAATTAAACAACTATACCCACAAAGTTAAAACTCATTACCCTTTTCCAATTATTTAGACATTTTTTAATTAATTGATTTTTTTCCAAAACTTCTCTTGCTACATAAGACAATGTAATAAGTTAAATCATGAATCCTCAAGAAATCTAGAGTTAAATTAATATTTCATGAAGTATACTAGTAGCATAACCCAAGTAACTGTAATACTTTAAATCTTTCTGATGTTGTAAAACTGTCCATGGAATATTAAATATTTGTAAATAAATGAATTAATGAATGAATAAAAACTTAGAGAAAGAGAAAGCTTTATCTGCCAGAACAATGTAAGACTTCTGTTTAGCAATCAGCTTGGGAGCAGTGCTATAATAAAAATTTAAAAGAATGCTAATCAAAACTGAGAATCACTTCCCTAACAGATAAATTCCTAAGCAAATGCTCACTTGTAAAGCGGACCGAAGTGCTCTAAGAATAGTGGCATATAGAAATCCTTTTATGCTGAACATCAGATGACAGTTCAATTTCTTTATTCAACTCATTTTATTTGCTATTCCTAGAGCTTGTGTGTCTTTTTTCCTATAATAACAACCATCAGTTACCCACTTAATATAGAATTCTACCTTGAAGTCATGTCTAACTCAATGTAATTGAAAATAATTTCAGGTTTATTGGAAATTTCAGCCCAGACAACAATTGCATCCTATGAAGAAAAATCCAATTCCCTCAGGGTGAAGCCCTGAGCAGCCTGAGGCTTAAATACAATGAAGGATATTTTTTCTCCCGTTTGTATTGTTTCTTGCTAAAATAGCATGCTTGTCAAACCTGTCTAAGTGTGTAGATCGATATACAGGCAGAAAGGCTTTAAGCTTGATGTGTCACAGAGGTAGATGGCATCAGCACAAGTCACAGTTCTCTACCTTGGCATATTTGGTTTCAGAAGTATCAAAGATCAGTTGTTTTTTATTGACATAAACAGGAATAAAGGAATTTAAGGCTTATTGGAAAAATATAAAAGACTAAAAGAAAGTATGCTTGTGTATGAAAAGATTTCTATCTTCTCTATCCAGAATTATTATACTAATTATCCACTTTCATGAATTTGGAGTTTATACATGAAGAGAAAGAAAAGCTTCAAATGTCACATATCACAAAATGAATGAGACATTATTAAGAATGACATCTAGTGGTGAAAGGGCATTGCCACAAAAGATTTATCAAAAATGTAGTCTCAATTAATCTGACCCTATCTTGGCTTAACATGCATGGCCTGTTTTCCTTATGTTTCAATGGAGTTTTAACTATATTAAAATGTTTAGTGTAGGCCACAGATTGCTTCTCTAAGTGTTATCCATGGATTATCTGCATCACAGTAATGTAGGGTGACTATTTAAAATGAACAAATAAATCTGTCATGGTGGAGGCCAGACGTCCCCATGTTTTATTAATAAAAGGTCTGCAGGTAATTCTAATATGTTTGAAAGTTTGGGAACTACAGTATCAGGAGAATGACAGAACAACATATGTTACGATGTAGTAATACAGTATACGTCTTACATATGTAGAACATGTGTGTAATTCTTAAATTCATTCCAAAGTATCACATAGCTCATTTGTGTGTATATGTGTATAATTCTGTTGTCACTTATAAAGAAGAAAAAGAGAAATGCAGTTTATTGTTATTCTAGTCCTTCACAGACTCACATTTTTATAGGAGAGGTAAAAGAATAAACCGTTAGGTAGTAATGTTTATGTAAACAGAACATAGGCAAAAGAAGGGATGGCAATACCTGTATGTAATATGGGGAAGCTTCACATGGTTACATTTAAGCTAATTTTTGATGACTGATCAGGAGTCTGGCAAGTGATGACACATGTCAGAAAGAGAACAGTACCTAAAAGAAAGAACATAAACCTGTCAGCAGGCATGGCATATCCACCGAATTTTAAGCCTTGCAAATGAACATGGTCTAGAAGAGCTATGGAGTGAGAGGGAAGAGGGATGAGGCTGCAGAATGCAATAAGATTCCAGCCTTCTGACCTATGCTCAGTTCACTATATCTGGTGGTAAATTTCATCAAAATGCAAACAAAACATTCCATGTATATAAACAGAGATATTATGTAGATAAATAGATAGAGGATGTGACTTAGAATCTCAAATACATAGTTTTGTCCTCAATACATTCTTCTTATCCTTGAGGTCCTTAAGGAAATTACTTTGAGAAGGGATCAAAACCAGACTAATAATTCTTTTGTACTAGTAAGGGTTTTGGCTAAACCTTAATCAGTATCTATTGGAGATCATGCATTTTTGAAAATTACTGTTCTTTGTCCTGGGAGGTGACTGGACATTAATTTTACCCCAAGATTAGTAATAGGTATCCAATGCTATGATCTGAATGTGTCCTTCCAAAATTCATGTGTTGAAAAGTAATCATCAACGTGTATTAAGAAGTAGGGCCTTTAGAAAGTGATTAAGTCATGAGAGCAAAGCCCTCATGAATAGAATTAGTGACATTAAAAAGAAGTGTGAAAAAGCTGTGCTTCCCGTCTGCCTGTGAGAACACAACTTTCACCCCGTGTGCCATGTAAAGACACAGTAAGAGTTGTTATCTATGAAGCAAAGGATGGGCTTTCTCCAGACACTGAATCTACTGGTGACTTGATTTTGGACTTCCTAGCCTCCAGACCTGTGAGCATTAAATTTCTATTATTTATAAATCACCCAGTATAAGTTATTTTGTTATAGCAGTCCAAACAAAACAAGACATTTGTTAACTATTTTCCCAAAAAGACTAAGATAGCCATTATTTTCAATATTTTAAAATCCCCTATAGAAGCAAATATTTGGAAAGAATCAGCCAAGAGGCACAGCCTCTACTTATGAGACAGAGGGGATCAAAGGAAGTGCAGAGTGTATTGGAATACTGGAATGGGGTACCAGAAAATGAGAGAAGGTTAAAGTATAAAGATAAAACTAGACAGTGTAAGACAACAATCAGCTTGTGGGGATTTCAAAATGTAGCACCTATTTTATTCAGATTTTACCTGAAAGCAGAATGCCACAGAATCTATTCAAATATCCAAAGTGGTATGTTCATGCTACTCTAGAAATGTTATGTTTATTGTATTAAATCGATGTTCTTATGTTGATTGCACAAAAGATAATGAAATCCAAATTACAGTTGAAATTTCTGATATTGGAAGGAGATTAATTTTAGGCCTTAGGAGAAAAATGAACTGCTAAACTACTGTCGCATATAAGGCTCTCCATTCTCTGGCCAGGATGTACTGTTTCCTCTATTTCTCTTCTTTCAGAACTCCTGTTATATTGGGTAAATTGCTATTTTTCAACAATTCCAACTTTTATAATTCAAGTCTTAGATCAAAAAGCACCTTTTCTGAGAGTACTTCCTTATGTGCTCTTACTAAATCAGCTTCATACTCAAGTTCTCTGTGAAACCTTTTCTATACCATTTATTATTTTATAGCTTCCCTTGTAGTATACATGCACAGGGTAAAACCTAAAGATACAAATAGTCAAGAAAGAAGCAAAGAAAATATTTACCAATGTTTACATATTAGACGTTCATTAATAGAATTATTGTTAATGAATTCATTCAAACTAAGTATAAAGACATTGTAATATAATCCCATCAATTAAAGACATCTGCATTTGAATGTTTACAGCAGCACAGTTCACAATCGCAAAGATGTGGAAACAACCCAAGTGCCCATTAATACACGAGTGGATAAATAAAATGTGTTATATGTATACCATAGAGTTCTACTCAGTCACAAAAAACAATGGTGATATAGCACCTCTTGTACTATCCTGGATAGAGCTGGAACCCATTCTACTAAGTGAAATATCGCAAGAATGGAAAAACAAGCACCACGTGTACTCATCATCAAATGTATTAATTGATCAATATTTAAGTGCACATATAGTAATGACATTCATCAGGTGTTGGGAATATGAGGGGGGAGGAGAGGATGGATATATACACACCTAATGGGTGCAGTGCGCTCCATCTGGGGGATGGACACACTTAAAGCTCTGACTCGGGTGGAGCAATGGCAATATATGTAACCTACACATTTGTATCCCTGTAATATGCTGAAATTTTAAAAAATTAAAAAAATAAAAAATAAAATGGAAAAAATAATCCCATCAAAACAATTTGAAGATAAGTACAATAAATATATATATTAGAACAAAATAGAAAATAGAAGTAAAAAGGGAGATTACCTTTATTTATTAACATTGATATTATAATCTTGACAAAATATTAAAACTCAGTGGGATATGAAAAAAATACTTCACCATAAACCAGTGCCTATCCCTGTCTAGGACCCCATTAACCTGAAATAAAGAATATGTAATATCTGAAAAGCTTTTACTAAAATAAATAATATTAACATATCAAAAGAAACAATACAAGCTTGTAAACAGTTACTGAAAAGCATTTGATAAAAATTCAGCATTTATTCTTGCACAACAAAACAAGCAAGCTTGTGAAAGGGAAGAAAGTTTAAGATCTATAGGCTTCTTCAAGGAAAGAGAGAATGAATGAATACAGGAGAAAGAAATGGAGAATATACAGGGAGGGAAAAAGAAAATCACATCTGAGTTCCAGATTTGAACATTACTGGTAAGTGGAAAATAGCCAGGAAAAAATGAAAATAGTAGTGTGTCAAGAAAAGCCTTTGAGCGTTTTTCTGAATTCAATCATTATTTTAACATATATATATTATTTTAAACTAAAAAGATTATTTTATTTTAAATTAAATGGGTTAGTATAAATTCTTAACTTTTATAATATTTGCTTCTAAATAAACCTAATAATGAAGAGGTGAAAAGTATTACAAAGAAAATGAGACAAAGAAAACTAGTGTTTTAAGATAACAATTCATTAGTTAACATATATTGGTGGTTCTAGATAACGTAATAGACAAGACTAATAAACTAGTATATGTGAAAGAGCTAGAAAATAAGAGATAAACTATCTCTACTTTCATATAGTATGTTTGTATATCTCAAAATCCTAAAGGAACTGATTGAAAAATCATTTCACAAAAGCAAATAACTTATTAAATAGGAACATATAAAATTAGCATAGAAACAGTTGCATATTTATTGTATATATACGTATATATGTGCATACACACACATATTAATAGGTACATACAAGCTAAAATATAGGAAAATGAGACGATGTATGTATATAGCATAAAAGATAATAAAACATCTCGTCACATACCTAATGTAACACGTGCAAAATCTATTTGAGAAAAATTATAAACCCTCCTGATACAACAGAAAACATAAACAAATGGAAAGACAAGTTACATATTTTGATAGGCTAACACACATTAATAACAATTGATTTTGCTCTAATTTAATTTATACATGTAACATGATATCAATAAAGGGGCCATTTGTTCATTTTTTTTCCCAGTATTTATACAATGTAATTACAAATATCATAAAAAAACAAACTATAAAGAATAGCCAGGATAATTCTGAAAAATAAGAACATGATGGAATTAGCTTAGCATTCAAAAGTGTTAAACCATTTAATAAAAATATAATCAGAAAAATATAGTGATACAGGAATAGAAGGAAAGATCAACAGGCATATAAAAACAGAAACCTCAGTATATGGAGTAGCATAGACAATGGTGGCATAGTAAATCAGTGTGAAAAGGATAGCATTTTAAATAATTGATACTGAGACAATTGATCGTTATCTATCTGTATGTGTATATATATATATATATATATATTTTTTTTGAGACAGAGTCTCGCTTTGTTGCCTGGGCTAGAGTGAGTGCCGTGGCATCAGTCTAGCTCACAGCAACCTCAAACTCCTGGGCTTAAGCGATCCTACTGCCTCAGCCTCCTGGGTAGCTGGGACTACAGGCATGCGCCACCATGCCCGGCTAATTTTTTCTACATATATTTTAGTTGGCCAGATAATTTCTTTCTAGTTTTATTAGAGACAGGGTCTCGCTCTTGCTCAGGCTGGTCTCGAACTCCTGACCTTGAGTGATCCACCCGCCTCGGCCTCCCAGAGTGCTAGGATTACAGGCGTGAGCCACTGAGCCCGGCCTGTACATATATTTTTAAAATAATAAAATTTTATCTGTTGTACACACTGTGAACAAGGAAAATTGTAAATGAAATATAAAAATTACAAATATGTGAGAACATATTTGAATTCATTTATAGTTGCAGACTGCTGAAAAGTTTTCAAACTATGACACAAAATCCAGATGTAGTTAGAAAAGCTGTTTTATGAATTCTACTACAGAAAACAATACATGAAGGAAAACATGAGCAAAATCTGAAACAAATTACAAACTGGCAAAAATTACTTTGCAGTCTAATATACGAACACCTAATTATGAAAAATAGAAAGATTAGCAATCCAATAAAAAATCTGATGAGCAAGAACAAAGAAATTCCAGATATCAAAATACAATGGTTCTTAAAATACAAAATAATACAAATGGAAATTACATTGAAACATAATTTTTTATATATCAGAATGACTAAATTTTTAAAATTTTGATAAGAGTTTGTTAGTAAAGTCTTCATGAAATAGACAGCATAGTTTGCCTGTAGGAGGGAAAAATGGTATCATCAAAATGAGAAGGATTTTGACAATATTTGTTTTAATTTTATAGGCATTTACCCTTTGAATCACCAATATTAATCTTAGGAAGCTATCCTAAATCCTAAATACATAAAAGCGAAAATGAAATAATTTATAGACAAGGTTAATCAATTTGGCATTGTTTAATAGATCAAAAAACAGAAAACAATCAAAATGTTCACAAATATGTAATTAGTTGAATAAACGCTGTTTTAACCATTGAGTGAGGTGTACATGTGTGTGCAAAAATTGGTGAAGCATAATACTGTCATAGTCCCTTTGTACTGCTATAACAAAATACGACAAACTGGGTAGCTTAAAAACAACAGAAATTTATTTATCAATGTCCTGGAAGCAGGAAAGTCCTAGATCAATGTACCAGCAGGTTCATTAACTAGAGATGGCCTGCTTTCTGATTCAGAGATGGCACCTTCTCATTATGGTGTTTTCACATCATGGAAGGGGCATTGGATCTCTTGCTGGCCTCTTTCAGAAGGGCAGTAATCCCATTATGGAGGGTGCCACCCTTATGACCTAATCCTTTTCCAGATGCCCCACTTCCTAATATCATCACATTGGGGATTAGGTTTAAACATATAAATTTTGGGGGGACCCAAACATTCAGTCCATAGCAATCACCAAATATTGATTTGGCGTAATATCTAGAACACATATTTAATGGTAGGAGGAGAGTGAAAAGTACTTTATTTATTAAAAAGGGAGAAAATACATATACACATATGTGTAGATAACACACATTTTTTGAAAATATATGTAATTTACGTACATTATACATTATTTATGTAGATGGTCAAGAATTATATATATAGTTTATAAGATGGTGATATATATATTATGTTTCTATTTTGAAATAATTAAAAACAAACAATAGAAAATAAATAAATAAACAAAATTATTACCTATAGGAAGAAAGAAAGTTTAGATTAGAAGAGATATGGATTGAGGTGAGATTTCTCTGATGTACTTTTTCACTTCGGTATTATGTAA
The DNA here is from genome assembly GCF_020740605.2 of Lemur catta. Taxonomy (NCBI): domain Eukaryota; kingdom Metazoa; phylum Chordata; class Mammalia; order Primates; family Lemuridae; genus Lemur; species Lemur catta. The sequence continues at coordinate 45,736,153 of NC_059140.1, forward strand.
ATGTTATCCATAACAGAAAATCACAATTATATCACAAAGAAAAAATTCAATTCCACCAAAGTAAAATCAGAATGAAACAACAGTCCTAATTTTGTTTCAAGTTGTAGCATAACCACACAGAAAACTGAATTTTTAAGTGACTTCAATATCAGGCATTTGTCTAAATATCCCTAATGAGATTTATTTAAAAGACAAAAAGTATCATAAAGGAATCTTAAACTTAATTCAATTGTCCATTTTAGTTGTAATATTGACACTGTTCTTTTAAAACTATTATAGGTATATTTTTAGATGAAGCAGATAAGTAATTAAGTCAATACTCCTTAAAAGTATTTAAGGAGTATAATGTAATGTGTATTGTAAGTATAATATAATGTGTAATGTATGAGAAAATAGATACAAATATAATTGCAGTTAAGTAAAAATCCTGTAAAAGGGTTTGAAAATTTTGTATGAATTCCTGATTTTTTCTCTTCAACATAAAGAAATAAGGAACATGATCACCTTATGTATATTCTGATTTGAAAAACACCAACAGTAAAAAGGTACTATCTTACACCATCAGAGATATTAGAATAAAGGCTGGTTATTAAATGTTATTCAGGTACTACAGTATGGTTCTTATATTAAAAAATACAGCCCTTTCTTTGTTATTAATGCATGTTAAATATTTGCAGATTAAATGGCAGAATTACTGGATTTGCTTTAAAATAGTTCAGGGAGAAAAATAATATACTGCATAGGTGAAAAAATATTAGCAGAAAGTGGATAATTGTTGATGCTGTTTTGGGTGCATTAGAATTCAATATACTGTTTACCTTAATTATATGTATATTTAAATTTTTCTATGATAATTAAAAAAAATAAAAAATGAATGATGTGTTGCTAGACCTAAAACTGTCTAAATAACACAAAATTTAAATAGATTTTAAATTTTTAAAAAAGTTCTGAACACCCTTGAAAAATATAAATGTATTTTATTATAACTTTTGTTCCTTTATTAAACATGTACATACAAGCCTATAAAAACACAAAGATATTTGATGAAATATTGTGGCAGACAGGATCACCCACCTGGCCCACAACATCAGTTGAATCAGTCCTGGGCTGACAGATATTGTCAAAAAATTGTCAGCATATCAAAATCAACCTCAGTGGAATTGATGAGAATATTCACCAGTATATTTCTTAGCAGTTGTTAATTTTATCAGAAAAGACCAGTATTTGGTTCATTCATCTTCTTTTTTTTTACTCAATATCTAATCATTTCCTTTTAGTAACTCTCAATATAAGCTCTTCATTTTCAAAATAAAAATAATTTTTAAAGATAGTAATGCACAATTTCTGGTATTTATACTTATGTATATCTTTTAAAGATTTAATTTATTTCAACAAATGTTAGTTGAATTTCAGGCATTCATTTTGGCACTGAGGATAACACAATGAAATAAACAAAGCTGCTTCTTATACAAAGCTTATGGTTTAGAGGAGAAATCTAGACAATTCATAAATCAGCCATTGATAAGTGCTATCAAGAAAAGTAAAGTAAGCTAAACAGGCTACAGAATCACGAGGGCAGGGGAAACTACGCTATATGGGAGTATGCAAAATCAGGAAGCCTTCTCTCTTATAAGGTGACAGTGATGCAAACTTGAAGAAATTGAAGGAGCAAGCCAGGCCCTTATCAGAGGCAAATGATTTTAAGACAGAAGAAACAAGGCAAAATTTTGGAAATGGAAGTCACTCTGGCATGGTTCATAAATCAAAAGAGGTCAGTGTGAAGAGGGCAGAAAAAATAAGGTGGGAAGTGGACAGTGGTGAGATAAAGTGACTATCCAGGGGCTACAGTATGCAAGACATCGTCAGATAAAGTCAGGACTGCAATAGATAACTACTTGGCTTTTATCCCCAGAGTTATGGGTTTTAAGTCCAGAGTGATATAACATATTTTGAAATAACCATTCTGTATGTGAAGAATAATTATTAATCCTCAGGTAGGTTCTTGATGTGCCTGGAATTCATAACCTATTTTTCTACTCCATTTGTTTTCTTGTTCTCCTTGAAAACTCTTTCACATTCTCTCCTCTCTTCTCAAAACTCCAACTCCTCCTTCATCATCACTATTCATACTAATAACTTCATTCACTACACCACTGAAACACTGAGGTACTCTGAGGAGAACTTGGATGAATACCTGTCACCATGCATTTGTTTATCTGCATATGTGATCATAAATTCCACCTTCTGTTCTGTTATTCTGTATTATCATTCCAAACTAACAAAAGCCAAACATTTCACCAATGTTCTACTGGCACCTTTGCTTTTTGCATACTCAACTATTTTGCTTCAGAAATTCTTCTTTTTCCTTTGGCATCATTGCTTTTCCTCTCTATCAGATTATTTTTGTCATCATACCAACATATGGTCATGTTCCTCATCTTTAAAAATATATCTGTCTTGATTGCACTTTTCCTCAAAGAAATCACTCTAAATCTCCACATTTCTTCACTATAAAGCTAAAAGGAAGAGTGGTCTAACTTTTCCCTTGTAAGTATAAGGCAAGAGTGACTACCTTGTATTTATTTCTCTGCAATTTGTGAACCCATTCCAATCAAGATATTTCACAACTACCACTCCATCATCCCACTAATAAATGATGGTGACTTCAAGCAGTAGTAGAAGTAATAAATGTGGCCAGAGTCTTTATATATTTCAAAGTTAAAGATGATTGGATGTGGTTTCAAGAGTGTGAAGAGTCAAGCATGACAGACACTGCTAAAACCCCAGCCATACTCAAGCATTACATCTTCAATGCTCAAAAGGACTTCCCACTCCCAGTAACTACATCTTTTTACCTAATGGCTTTCTCTGATGGAAATTTCAGAGCCCTGAGAGGTGCCCTCATCCCATGTCTTATCAGAAATGGTATATGAATACCCACAATTCACCCCCTTATAAGTGTGATAATTCTGACACATACTTTTTATGCAATCCCCCAAGATTTCCCTGAAGATATAGCTCTAACTGCCCAAAGTTGGCTTTCAAACTCACATTTTATTTGCTGCCTTTCCTTAGATTGCTTTATTTCCTTACTTGTTGCCAGTGTTTGATACATCTTTCAAATAAAATTCTTGCATTTCAAATCCTTGCCTCAGGACCTGCTTCTGGGGAAACTCACAGAATGGTATATGGATTTTTATCAGAACATGGAGAAGAACAGAGATACTCTTTATGAAGATAGTGAAGACTATTGGATATTAGTCCAATAATCTTGAGGGAAAGGGCTTGAAAATAGTAAGTTCCATTTTGAATATTATCACTTTGAAATTCATGGGGATATGAAAGGTCTGAATTTGAGAGTTGACATCCTGTTAAAGGATTTAAATTGTGCAGTCACCATTTAGGAAATATAGAAATATAGAATGTGAATGTGGATAAAGAGAAGAGTTTCAAGAACTGAGTTCTGAAGCACCCCAATTCAGAAGACAAGAATTTGGTAAGAACCCAACCAAGTAAGTGAGAGACTGGTTAATAGAGTGTAGGAGGTGAACAAAGAGTGTTACCCAGCACCTATGCTAAAATCATTTTTAAGAAAAGTGAAATGATTAACTCCTTCAAATTTTGTTCATCATCATATAAAGTCAGTACTGCAAATTAACTACTGGACTTAATAATATGAACGTCATTAACGACGTCAAGTGATGGCACTGAAAAGTGGATAGAAAGGAGAATAAGAAGAGAGAAAATGGGAGCAGTCACTGTGTTGAAGACTTTTGAGGTATTTTTAAGAAAGGAAGAGAAAAAGGTAATAAACTCAGGATTTTATGGAGTCAAGTGAGTTTGATGCTTTTTTTCTTTTTTGAGAGAGAGAGATATTAGAGCATACTTTAAGGCAAAAGGAATCATTCAGTAAGTAAGGAGAAAAGCCCCAATCGAAAAGAAAGAGGTGCACTTCCAGAAACAACATTCTTTGGAAGGTTAGAAGGTATAGGATCCAGCATGCAAGGGGATGGGATAGTTTAGACAAGTTAGGCATTCTAATCAGAGTGAAGGCAGATTGGATGGCTACTAATACAGGATGAAGACGGGTAGATTTGTGGTTAAAAGGAATGAAAACTCTTCTGCTATTTTCTATTTTTTTCAGTGAATTAAAAAAATTAAAATCAATAACTGGGAATAATATTTGGGAGAAGAAATGCTCAGTGTTTGAAGAGAATGGAGAAGGTCTGAGAACTGGAGTTGAAATCAGCAGAATAAGAAGGTGTGGTTGTCAAGAACAGAAGTCACTAACTTAAAGTTAGTGGCCAAAAATTTGAAGTGTGTTTTCTTCAGCTACATTCAGATACTTGCTTGAATGTAGGGAGTAGCAGTAGAATGAAATGAGAATGACAAAAGAATTTTGAGTATCATCAAAGAAGTGACTCTATAAGCAAACTATTATATGGAATCTATTTTTATAAGACATGAGGACTGACAGGAATGAGAGATAGTACAAAGGTGGTGGAAATCAATGGGTGGTATTTTCTAAACAGCTCAGGGTATTCCTAGGTTTCCAGAAGTGGTGAGAGTAAGTTGGCAAGAGTGTCTCCTTAAAATTGATTTTTCTGCCACAAGCAGAATTAAAACAAATAAAATGTTATACAAAAATTCAGCCATGTATTGGCAGCACTGAAGGGCATATATTGTATACTCTTTCTGCATTTTAAACATTACAGTTAACATCAAAAGGGGATAAGTATTGGACCCTGAGGGAGTCTCCATGTATTATACCTTGGAGTGGAGAATCACTTGCATTTCTATGATAGGTAGGACAGCAGTATCTCCAATATTTTCAGAGTAGAAACAGCAATTGAACTTATTGCACATTGCTGCCGCCAGAGTGAGATATATGAAGCACTATGAGATTAAACAACGTCAGGAGAAGGCTAGGAAAAATCTTGCCAAAGGTTTAAAATGGTGTGCTTATCATGAGAATGTAGACTGACAGTGCTGACAGCTCCAGATCTTGTATGGGAAATCTATTTACTTCAACCTCAGCTGTCACTGCCTGCTCAGCCACTTCTCTGCTGCTATGAACTTTCACTTTCTGTGAGACATCCAGACTGGCAGGTGAAAAAATGAGATTTAGATTTTTCAATGAAATAATGCAAGTTCAAAGCATTGCACTGGCAGTTTTGTTTCTGAAGGTATTTTCTGCTGCTAGATTTGGGTACAAAACTGAGCTCATAATAAAACTGATGAGAAAAACACTTCATATATTTCTGTAGGTGTCAGGATGCACACACACATGCACACACACACAAACGTACACATATGTGTGTAAATGATCTGCATGACCAGTCATTAGACTCATTTTCTTGTATCTAGTGAATTTAGGTATAACACTTGGTCTTTGGTATTTGATGACTATCCATGTACCTTTATGGCATTTTCAGGTTAATTTTAATATAAAGACATCTGTGTTATAATCTCAAGGAAGAGGTTGGATAATTGCAAACAATTACTAAATATTTACAGAATTCTTCTTGGCAGTTTCACTAAAATGAGGATATGAATGAACATACACATGAAACTTGAGATTATAACTAACCTAAAAACAAAAGCTGTTTCAATAACAAGGTGAAAGGAGAGAAACATTATAAATTTATCCTGTAATATCCAATTTCTAATTAAACAGAGGATCTTATTTTCCCAAAGCCATAATAGTTTCATTTTCCAAAGAGAAACTGTATGGCAAAAAATGAGGAAAAAGAGAGTTATGAATATATAAAATCTACCACACATATTTAAAGATTTTTTTTTACTTCAATTGTCCCCTTGAAAACTGTCAATTTACAAATTAAATAAGGAATAAAGGAGATTAGGAGGAAGTTCAGGCAGGCACATGTCTTCTTAGAAAAATTAGGTTATAATTAAAATATTAGCAGTTAAACCAACAAAAGTTTTACTTGGACACTCAGATACATATTAATTATAACTTGGAAAAAACAGTATTTATAATAATTATAAAACTTACTTAACCATGGTTTTCAAAAGTGGTATTTCAAATATGTAGCAAAAACGACAAAAGAGTAAAAGTAATTTATTTGTCACCTAGACATATCAAAATGTCTCCTTCCCTCTCTCTCTTTCTCATTTTCTTTCTTTCCTCTATTCTTTTAGGCTTACAATATGAACAGCTCTAAAAAAATGGGAGATTTCAGGAATGAGCACCAATGATCTGTATTTGTTTTGGGTGTCTGTTCACTGACACTAATCAATATCCTTATGTGACTTCCTTATAGTAAAATGTCAATACTAGGCCCCGTTTATAAACAGATAGGAAAGCTAGACTGCTTCATAAGCACTGCAGTTCTTTCTGGTCAAATCTCCTTATGTCATGTTGTTAGATACATAGACCTATTTTTAATATAGGATAGAAATGATGGGCCTGCTGATTGACAGATACATGGGCAAAAACACTTCCTGATGTATTTACAATACACTGCAAAAGCTCTGTGCACTTGGATAGGTGAACGAATGAGGAAATAAATCTATTCATTGTTAAACCAATCTGTGTGCATCAAAGTACTCGTTTACCCAACACCTCACCTGGTTTTTCAACACCATCAATTTGATTCCTAAAAGAGCTAAGAGGATTTGTAGAACATATATATTTTTTTAACCTCATAATTAATTTGTTTACTTGTCTGTCTTCTTATGTGTTAGATCACAGCTGTATCTATTGGATCTCAGGATGAACCACATTAGTATAACAAAATTCCCTAAGAGCTAATGTAATTAACATAGCTATCAGGACCACTTTCAATCTAGGACTGTCCTACCCAATACTACCAACATAGGTGCTGCTAAAGATGTTGTGCTCTCCCTGCCAATAGCTTGTCACCTAACAAGTGGTTTTACCAAAACCCGACAATGATTGTGCTATGGGAAGAGTTGTCCTTAGTTTGTTTTGCAACCTTTGTGGGTTACAGTTGACATATTTCTCTGGAGCTCTAAATCTAAATTGGGGTTGATTCTTTTCATGTCAACAATTATTCAACACCTCTTCTTGCAAAAGAAATTATACACACATATCTATCTCACACTATTTTTTAAATATGCCCAGTCTTCACTCTAGAAATAATTAGGCTCTAAAATAAAGTTAGCTATGTGGCATTAAAAAATTTTTAAAAATAAAATGGAAATATAGACCTCCTCATTGAATTCATTATATTAAATATTTTATCTATGGTTAGTCATGAAATGTTAACAATGAAAATATGTTTACCACCTTTAAAAAACGAACATCTTTCACAAAAAGATAATAAGGCATGATTTGAGCAAGTCAACTTTTTGAAACACACATATGTAAAAGTAAAATAAGACCCATATATATGAAAACTATTTTCTCAGATTCTGAGTGTGATAGATTTGTCTTGTTAAATATTTCTTAAGCAATTTTTAATTGACAACATATGTTAAACATCACAGAGCAATGTGTGTGGAGCACTGTGCATCTGTCAGAGATTCTTAAAGTTAATTCCTCTTTAATATGTTTGCTTCGTTCTTGTTGCAGTGTGCTTTATTTCTGCGTGTCAGATTCCAATATTGGTATTATAAAAACAGGAAAGATATAATATTGGCAACTCTAAAGGCAGTAATTTTAAAAGTATCTGTTTAAACAAACCATAAATTGACAGTTATTAGAAATGAAAATAAATCATTAATTTTACATACATTCTCAATTGTTTATATGGAATCCAAATGAGAATTTACATAAGATGTGTGTAGAGTCCTACTTAAATTTGTATTATTTCACACATAAGGAAGAATTTAACAAGAGTAAACTCCAGGATTTGTGTTAGTTTTATTTCCATTAACTTGTAACAAAAGAAGTTAAAAACCCATGTATCTTGTGTGTAATAATATTCACATAGCTCTCTTAAATTAAAAAAAATTTCATTAATGATGCACAAACCCATTAATTTATTAGAAATTAATGTACCTTTTCTTGTCTTCCTTAATTTGGCCTCTATGCAACATAATCCTTTTTCCCTCCACACATATAATTTTTTAACAGAGGAGAATTAAATTGAATTGAAGAATTGAACTGTAAGTGTAAGTTGGTGAGGGGAACTATCATTAAATGACATTCTATGTATACTACGCTGCCCAAAAGTTGTTTTTTTTTTCCCCCCTGGTACAGAAAGGTTTTGCCTGTATCAACAGCATAAAGTTTTATATCTCTCATTCCTCAATTCCTAATTCATCAATCAATTACTATTTCATCACTGGTACATTGAGGTTTCTTTCTAGGTTACTGCAATCATTTGAAAATTATGTAAGAAAAAAAAGCATGTTGCCTCTCTCTCTCTCTCTCTCTCTCTTTCTCTCTCTCTCTCTCTCTCTCTCTCTCAGTTTTACCAATTCAGCTGTCTCTATCCTACTGTGTGTCTCATCATTATCTCTTGCCCATGTCTCCTCTCGTCCTTGGTAAGGTATTGGTTTGGATACATCCCAGTAGTTATGCAGAATACAACCACCCCATGTGGAACATAATGAATCAGTGCCTTCAATTCCACAATCAGTTCTATGAAAAGAATGGGGATTAAAAAAATAAGGTTTGGCTGGGCGTGGTGGCTCATGCCTGTAATCCTAGCACTCTGGGAGGCCGAGGCGGGTGGATCTCTTGAGGTCAAGAGTTCGAGACCAGCCTGAGCAAGTGCGAGACTCCGTCTCTACTAAAAATAGAAAGAAGTTATATGGACATCTAAAAATATATATAGAAAAAAATTGGCTGGGCATGGTGGCACATGCCTGTAGTCCCAGCTACTCAGGAGGCTGAGGCAGGAGGATCGCTTGAGCCCAGGAGTTTGAGGTTGCTGTGAGCTAGGCTGACGCCACGGCACTCTAGCCAGGGTGACAGAGTGAGACTCTGTCTCAAAAAAAAAAAAAAAATAGTAAGGCTGGAATTTTCATTGAAGCTCACTTGGAGGGTTGGGGAAATACTTAGCTGTGAATGAACCAAGTGAGGGGTGGGATACAATAATCGTGAAGGGGTAAAGATGTAGAAAAGAATAGCCAAATTCTACTAATAAACTTATGAAGAAAAAATGGATATAAGTTTTCTGAAATATTTTACTGAACTTGATTGTCTGGTATTAGCTTTACCATTTCTTTTAATTGGTAATCAGTTTATTTGAGACTGGCTCAGAGAAGTCTACTTATCTATTAAAAGGTCATTGTTTCTTAGCCAAATAGATATATATGAGGCATTTCAAAGTTTTTGTTCATTCATAAATTAATATTTTAAAAAATATTGAATATCAAAAATATGTTCTTGTCTAAAATATTATAGTTTTACTTAATGTATTCCAATTGCATTTAAACTGCAAACAAAACATTAATGACTTAAAACTAAATATTAGCTTTCTTTTAAAATAAAACTGTTATTTTAATCAAGTTCTGAAACTAAAGTTAAGATCACGCAGGAATTTTGTATACTTTTTTTTCTATACAAGAAATTTAGGATTTGATCTGGCCATTCAGAATTTGCTCTTTCTTTGAAACTAAGCATAGGTGCCCCCACTATACAGTTTATCTCTATCTAGTCTGAATAGCCTTTAGAAGAGCAAAATAGTTTATTTCATAACAACCCAGTTAATGCTTTTCTCAGAGAAACATTACAATTCAGCACAATGAACATCGTTAGTAAGAAAAATTAATGCCCATAAAAATAAAGGTTAATTTTGACCACAGCTTCTGTAATGTATTCTACAATACTGGAAAATTCTGTATATTACAGCATTATATATCATGAAGTATGATATCCTAGAATGACTGAAAAATCCAAAATTCAAATTCAATTCAAAGTGAACTTACTATTCTTTTTATGAGGGTCTTTTTGGCTTTCCAAAATTAGGGAATACTTTAAAATGAGCTAAATTACTAGGAAACACATTAAAATACAGAAAACTAAAACGAATATTGTGGCCTTTAAAAGTTCAGGAAGTGAGGCTGGGCGAGGTGGCTCACGCCTGTAATCCTAGCACTCTGGGAGGCCGAGGCGGGTGGATCACTCAAGATCAAGAGTTCGAGACCAGCCTGAGCGAGACCATGTCTCTACTGAAAATAGAAAAATAAATTATCTGGACAACCAAAAATATATATAGAAAAAATTAGCAAGGCATGGTGGCGCATGCCTGTAGTCCCAGCTACTCGGGAGGCTGAGGCAGTAGGATCGCTTAAGCCCAGGAGTTTGAGGTTGCTGTGAGCTAGGCTGATGCCACGGCACTCTAGCCAGGGTGACAGAGCAAGACTCTGTCTCAAAAAAAAAAAAAAAAAAAAAAAAAGTTCAGGAAGTGCTGTAGAATCTACCGCTTTGGAGGAGAGAAGAGCTGCACAGGCTTCCACATCTAAAGCTATTCAAAACAGAGCAGGCTCTATCAAAAAGGATGACTTGGCATCTATTAACAGTGACTCAGCTACTCTCCATGGCAGCTGCCACCTCTTAGCTACTTAATTCTCCTTCTCTCGTCTGCCTGCCATCTGCTCATACACGGTTTGTTTTACTCACGTATAATCCAAATGTACGAGAGCCATCTCAAGGCCAATTTCAGCATTACGTGACATTTAAAGAAGCATTCAATGTTAAACATTTGAAAAGTCCTGAAGTAGTTTAATGCAGGTTTCTGACAGAAGATGGACAAGGCAGCATCACATTTAAAAAAATAATAAAAAATCCTTAATTTTTCTTTAGCCATGTGTCTTTTCACTGTTGCACTTTTTCTAACAATAGTTCACTCAACTTCCTTTTCCTTTGTCTTCCTTTATGCATTCCACTTTCATGATTTTCTGCCTTTTCACCCTTTTTAATCTCTCATCCTTTCTAATATATTGACATATGGTCTCTCCTATCATTGACCTATTTACTGAAGTTTAAGTGGTTTATTAGAATAGCTTAGTGGTTTAAATAGGAAAATGATTTTTCTTCTTTAGAAGGTGAGGGAAGGGATGGACCTCAAGCATTTATACTATGTGTTTAACTGTAACATTCTCCTAATACAATGATGCTGGCATATATCCAAAAAGAGGACTGCAACATTTACTTTTGAGACCCAGTGCCTCTTCAAACTCACAAAGCAATAATTTTATTTTTTTTCTTTTCTAATTGGGCTAAACCTACCTATTTTTGTTTGTTTCTTTTTGTAATGCCTCTGCACACTGTCATCTGACTTGTTCTGATTCTGATTGTTCTCCAGTTTTTTTCCCCCTAGGAAACCCTGGTGTTGGGTAATATGAAGAAGTCCTAGAGAAAACAAATCGCTAACTGTTCACCCCAAATTTTAGTGTGTATATATGAAGTATATGAAGCAGTGCTATCACATGAAGCAGTGCTATAAATTTACTCACACAAAAAATTGTGTAGCTATAGTGTAGTTCTTTATCTTGTTTACAGCAAACTCCTAATGGGGATTCAAACTAAGTCAGACTAAGAAATCCTCTCATGACTTTTGATTCCCCACTCTCCAGTGACAAATTTAGTCTCAATCAAAAGTCCTGGAAAATATCATTTCATATTCTACAAAATTAGCTTAACCATTCAGTTGGCCAATAAAGTTTAGAAAATTTTAAGTTTTTTTCCCTCTCTCTAAGTTACTAACAATTTCTCTACTTACTTGCTATAGTATAGTTACCCAAAACATAACCCACCAAATTTTGTAGACTATTACAATATGTCCTCTAGTCTGAATATATATCCAAATATATATATATTAGTAGGTAATAGTTTACCTACTAGACTTGTAAATGGGGGCAAATATTCACCTTGCGGTGGGTGTTTTCTAGAGCTGTCAGATATGTCAGAATCAAAATATAGGTCATTGATTCTGTGATTCAATGAACAATTCCTACTGTTATAGGATCTAAACATATACCTAACCTTCATCAGCTATCAATCTTCTAAACCTATCACTCCTGTGGCATTTTAGTAGTATGTTCAAATTACAGGAGGGCAATGAATGGAGATATTAATTTGCACTTTTTTCTTGCTTATTCACCCTCATTTTTTCTTGCCTTAAGTGTTAGAAATTCTATTTTGGAAAGGTTTTCTTTTTTTTTATGTTTCCTTGTTTTGAAGACATTGTCATTCAGAGAACAAAAAGGAAATTTAATAATGACAAATGCCTTTCATAGCATTTGATTTTGAAAATTAAGGTTTTTTATTTTTTTTTTGGTTTGTTTGTTTAATTATCCTAGAGTGATGGGTAAAGGTTACCTATAGAAACTCAGAGAGGAAGTGCTTTCTGGTGTATCTTGGGAGGCTAAGCCATAGATATCATACTCCAAGCCTCTAAAATAGATGTCTATCCCCGGGCATAACACAGCAATGATCAATGAAAATTTTACTACTAATTATCATAGACCAAAGATCAGAGTGATCTTTCTAAGTGCTCTGATGTGTTTAAGACCCCTAGGTTCCTTTGCCTGACTTTGGGAGTCCCAGTCATGACTAAGATAGATTTTCTGCTAACCTAGAATGATGGAGTTTCAGTGCAATTTTTTTTAAAGAAAATTTTAATATGTGACATATGTTATATAACAATTTAATAGAATTAGATCATGACCACCAAACAAACATGTCTGAAAGCCCTCTTCTCCTATCCCTGTTAAATACTCTCCATATATTTTTATGATCTATGGGAGTAAGAGTCTTTAACTAGTAACGTCATTTTAGAAATTCTTTTCCCTATGGTTGCAACATAGTCACTAGTGAATCTGGCCCCCGACAATGTAATTGGCCAAGATTGCTGAACCATTCTACTCTGATGTGCACATACTTTCTCTCCTGTAAGTTAAATATTGAAATTGCTTAACTGTTGGGTATCCATGACTTTAACATTTATTTCTAGCCTGAAAACTCATGGGAAATTTCTTAAAAATGTTTAATCTAAATTACTCATACAGTCTTAGTGAGGTCTAATTCCCTCACTAATACAGAGTTTATATGTATTAACCTAGAGTGGCTTCTGCAATTTCCCTGCTAAAATTATCATGACACTAAAGGTTAATATAACTTCCTAGCATAGTATGTCTAACAACTTAACAGTTAATATTTATTTATAGTTATTTACATTTGCTGTTTTTTTTTAGGATGTAGCTAAACAATGCTATATATTAGACTCAAAATATGAGGTAATAACATCATGCTTCGTATCTCACAAAGTAACCCATGTTTTCTAGAGCCAACTTCTGGCCAGTATTAGCCTAGGTATGTCAAGGGAAATATAGAAATGACTACAAAATCCTTATTGAATATTATGGACTGAATTGTGCCTCCCTAAAATCAACATGTTATAGCGCTAACCCCCAATGTTACTGTATTTGGAGATGGGTCTTTAAAAAGGTTAACTAGAATTAAATGAGGTCATGAAGGTGAGGCCCTAATCCAAAGGGCTGGTGTCCTCATGAGAAGGGGAAGAGACTCTAGGAGGGTACTTACACAGAGGAAAGGTCATGCGAGGACATATGAGTAAAGAAGCTTCCTGCAAGCCAAGAAGAGACCTCATCAGAAACTGGCCCTGTTGATACCTTGATCTTAGTCTTCCAGCTTCTTAAACTGTAAGAAATAAATTTTTATTGTTTAAGGCATCCAGTCAGTGGTGTTTTGTTATGGCAGCCCTATGTGACCAATACAGATTTTGGTACTGAGAATGGTGGGCTGCTGCAACAAATACCTAAAATGTGTAAGTGGCTCTGGAATTGGGGAGTGGATAGAGGCCGAAAGAGATTTGAGGCAGTGGTTAGAAAAAGCCTAGATTGCCTTGAAGGAAGTGTTGGTAGAAACAGGATGTCAAAAGTGATACTGAGAAGGTCTCAGATGGAGATGAGGAACATGTTCTTGGAAACTAGAGGAAAGGCATCTTTGTTACAAAGTGGCAAAAAACTTGGCTGAATTGTATTCTGGTGTTTTGTGGAAGGTATTAATAGAACTTGTTAGTGACTACCTTGAATATTTAGCAGATGAGTTTTCTAAGCAAAGTGTTGATGGTACAGTCTGGGTTCTCAGTATGGCTTAAAGTAAAATATGAGAAGAAAGAGATGAATTATGGAAAAAAGTATTAAAAAGGAACCAGAACTTAATGTTTTGAAAAATTTTCAGTCTATTCCTATTACAAAAAAATTAGAAAGCATATTCTGGAGAGAATACCGATGGGGAGACTCAACAATTGCCTCTAAAAAGAGATTGTCTGTGGATTTAATCAGTCATCACAGTAGAAGCCAGAACTATAGACATGATTATACCAGCAGAGACACTGCCAGTTTAAACTAAGGACACAGAAATAGAATGAAATAAAGAAAGCCTTTCCGGTTTCTGGGATTCTACAGGATACGACAATAGAGCCATCTGGCTATGAACATGCCTTATCCTTCAAGAAAAAGGCATAATCACCTCAAGGGCACTTCAGAGACTGGAAGAGCTTTAACTGCCACCACATTCCCAGGGTACACAGGCCCAGGTGGCAAGGCTGTCCCCCACCCCAGTCTCAAGAGAGTGAGGTCATTGTGCTGCCCAGGGCTGGCATGAGGCTGTCACCCCAGCGGGTCCAGAGTGCAGAGCCTCCAGACAAAGATGATTATTCTCAAGCCTTAGAACCTAATAAAATTTGTCCTTGCTCAATTTTGGGCTTGAGTGAGACCTGTCACCCCTTTCTTCTTTTAGATTTCTCCCTTTTTGAATGGAACTATCTATCCTGCGGCACCGTTTTATTTTGGAAGCACATGAGTTTTCTATTTTCACAGGTTCACAGATGAAGAAAAATTTTGCCTCAGGATGAATGCTATCTTGAGTCTCAACCCTACCTGGTTTAGGTGATATTTAGATGAGACTTTGGACTTAGAGTTAGTTGATACTGGAATGGGTTAATATTTTGGGATGCGATGAATGTATTTTGAATGTGAGAAGGACATGGATTTTGAAGAGCTAGAAGGTAGAATATTATGAACTGAATTGTCTCCCCCTAAATCCACATGTTGAATCCCTAAACTTTCATGTGACTGTATTTGGAGACAGGGCTTTTTAGAAGGTAGTGAAGGTTAAAGAAGGTCATAAGAATTCGACCCTAATTCAATGGGACTTCTGCTCTAATAAGAAGAAACAGAAACACCAGGATCATGTGCACACAGAGAAAAGACCATGTGGGGACACAGTGACCAAGACAGCCCTGGCCGACAAATACACCACATAATGCAACCATTATTGTAAGTTTTTTGAGGCATTTTAAAATAGTTTATATGTGCTGTAAATCAATCTAGACTTTTCCAAAACCTCTATTAAGTATTTAACTCTGTCCTTCTTTTTAAATTTGTAATTTCTGTTCTCCATTTATTCCCTTTTCTCTCATATGCCCTGCCATAGGGCACTTTGAGTTGCAATAAGCATCAGCCATAGTTCCTTCAGAAACTCTCACAACTGAATAGAACAAGCACAACCCAGGTATGAGCAATTAAGCAAAAATCCATCTCTCTTCAGAAGAGGAGCAAGGGTTGAAATACAGACAAATAGACCTCAAAAAGGATGCAAACTAAATGTCTAACAAGAAGGGATTGTTTGAGGGATTGCCATAGTAGCCACATGGCAGAACAATCACAGCAGTAACCCACTAAACATTTTATAAGTCTCTTACTATAAGCCTTGTAGAATAGTATTTACCTGAAAATTGCTAATTTATAATCACAAAACACACAAAGGAGGCATTACTTCTGTTCCCATATTGTTTATAAGAAAAAAGACTTAGTAACATTAAATAAAGTGCTCTTTTTATGTAGGTGTATATATGTGTGTGTGACTGACAAATTATAAACTGATGTATTATCAATGGTTATGACCAGGAATGAAACTCTGAATTGTGTGCTGTTCTTGTTACTTTTTTCTTCTTTCCATTTCTTGGTGTCTTTCTTTTCCTTTTCCTCCTCGTGTGGATTTTCCAAATATTTAATAAGAATATGCTCTGCTTTTATAATTAGAAAATATGACATTAATATTTTTTCAAAGTAGAAAGAATATGTATATAATCTAATTTATTCTAGTCATTCAAATATCTGTCATTTTTTAATTTAAGAAATATTTTCAAAAAATAAAGACTAACTTATTACTATTTTGAAGCTGACCATTGTACAATTTGCAACAAAAATAAAATATGATTTTCAACTACCAAATTTGACAATATGTGTCTCAAGACAAGCATGCTTAAATATTGCTGCTCAGAAAGATTGATTATTGCAAACATGTAGAAAGCTACAGAGGAATATACTGTGAGATACTTTACAATGCTGATATTTTGGTACATAACAGTTCTACACTTTAGATCCTCTCATAAAATAAAGGAAAAAATTGACAAACAAAGATGTCCCATCAAGAATTATTTGTAATAGATGAATCTTAGGGATAGCATAATCACTTAATATATAGTAGCAACAAAGTAAACTACAATATATTCATATCTAAAGTTATTATGGAGGTACTTAGTTAAGATATCCAATGACTTTTAGGAAATCTTAGAAAAAATATTAAGTAAAAATAATAGGAATACAAAATGTGAGACATGATACTATAGCATTTAAAATGTATGCAGAATAATTTTAATACTTTCATTTCTTGATCAGATTGTGGGTGATGTTTACTCTTTTCTGCATGTTTTCTTTGATTGTTTCCCATGGATAATGTAACAGAAAAGAAAGTGATGGTGGCACTGGTGCAAGCTTTTTGGCCCCTACAAATATATTTCTTATTGAAAAATTAATACAGTGGAATTCAGATTTTGGTGTTCTATGCCGTGTAGTCCTTAGTCCATCCAATTCGGATAAGTGGATAAAGCATCTTGGTTTTTTTTACTCAAGCAAATTACTAAGCCTGTGAGGACAAAAACTGTGATTTCAACTTTAGCAAGTTCAAAAGAGTATGCAAACCCTGTGAGGACCATGGGAAGATCAATGTCATAGCATACGCAGGTAATACGCCACCTTCACCAGGTAGCTGTTTTAAAAAATAAATCTGTGTTCCATTATAAAAGCACATATTAAGGAAAACAGAGTCAGAAAACATGATCAAGTAAGAAATATCTGCTCTGCAGTTTATTTCCCTTTCTTTTCAGAGTATTTGAAAAGTGGATATAATTTAATTTTATTCTCAATATCCATTATTTCTTCCAACACTGAATGAAGGTGAGGAAGCATATAATTGAGTACCAACAGTGTTGCTAGAATAAAAAATTCCTGGATTGACCTTCAGATGCAAATTATTTTTTTAAGAAGCACTGGCTTCTTTAGTCTAAGCATAATTTTGTCCCTCAATACATGTTTTTAAGTATGCAATGTGGCTTAGAGAATACTGTTAATTCAGAAAAATCTACTTTTCTGCAACATAAATTTTGAATGATAAAAATAAAAAAGACTAAACTATCTCTCTAATATGCATTCTATATGTATGTCAGAGACTTGTTTGTTACATTGTGAAAAAGGGCTTTAGACAACTATAAATACATATATTTACTAATATGAACATGGGATAGAAAATTCTCTTAAACATTTCACATTATTATTATTATGGAACATCGAACAGTGCACTTAGGCTCATTTGCTTTCTATCAGCAATAAGATTTGTCATTAACTTTGTGACTGCCTTTACAAAGTTCTCAGTAACAGTATGATATTCCCTGCTTTCATTATAATGAATTCAAATTTGAATGATGTCTCTTTAGTTTCATGACAAATTATATTAAAATATATTTAAGAATTAAAACATTAGTCTGCACAATTTGCTGAATAAATAATTGGTTTACTAATTGAGCCACTGTGCTTTCTTTGAAAAATCATGTGAAAATATTTTAGAAATATTTTCCAGTATTTGATAATCACTTTTTATAATAGCAACATAGAAATAGGAATAAAATAGCTCATGAGTAAATCCAATTTCAAGCTATATATTGGGTTTTAAAACTTTCCGTTTGTTTGTGCAAACACATCATTTCTTACATTCATTTCTTCCAGTAGACCGAGATGTACAATTTAAACAAAATCTGTTCACTATTTATATTTTTGATACTATTAGATTATAGTAATTATATTATCATTTGCACACTATATCAAATGGTAGTCAATAACACAATTATAACAACAAAAATGCAAATTTAACTAGTGGAAAAATTCATTATTTAGTGTAACTCCTAAAGCATAATAATTATTTAAAATGTGAGGGATGTCTGTGAATATAAAGATTAATTATATATTTCAATTTTGTGAGATCTTATTTTATCATATTTTTACCCAAATATACCAAGCTACTTAGTGGCCACTTGATAGCCTGGGGAGAAAAGAAGAGTTATCATTCATGAAAATGAATTTAAATAGAATTTGAATATCTGGCTTAAAAATATAACCCATTGCTTTGTTTAATTATAGATTGTATACTTTGCTCATCTTCTTGTAAATATATGTTAACAGAGGATTTTAAGCCACAAAAGAAAGCTAAAACAAGACAACAAATGTGAAAACATGTTTATTTCAATTAATAATTAAAGAAAGGCAAATTGAAGCAAATTAGAATATGTATATAGGAAATGATACTTGATATCTGCAAGGAGGCAGGGCCAGGGAAAGTTCAAAAAGGATGAAGGTAATTAAAGTTGTACAACTGTTTTGTCAGTAATTTGCTAATAAAATACCTAAAATTGTGTATATTTATTCTTTCAAAGTTTATAACTTGGGATTTAGGATAAGAAAATCCTAAAAACATGAAATAAAAATATTAAAGAAAACAAATCCTTATAAACAAATATGTTGTTAATAATGTTATTTATCATAGCTAAAAGATTTTAAGCAAATTGAATGTCCAAGGACAAAATAATAAATGAATATTGCTATATTTATTCAAAGGGTTATTATGTGACTATAATAACACAATGTTTACATTGAATTTTGGAGATAAAACTAGAGTCAGAACATTGTATGTATAATTGAACAAAGATGTAAAGATAAAAACACTATGCATAGAAAATATAAAGAAAATCTTTAAACTGCACTACAAAATTTTGTCCCTCAGTAATATCACCAATAATTTTTGGTTATCCTTTATTACTCTTTAAGTTTGTCAGAAGTTGTAAAATGCTCATGTTTACCTTTACAACTTGAGAAAGAATAAAAATGCAATTACATTCATTCAAAGAAATGGTGATTGTGAAGTTACATTTCTTTAAAAATTTTAGTTTTCCATACCTGCTGTTTCTGTTGAAACTTTTGCAATAGTAGTGTTATTCCTCAAAGATAACATAAAATGTTTATAGGAATGAGTGATAAAGTCGTAAGCCACACAGAGGATGGAATGCATCTTGAAATATTCCCCATAAAAATGTAACTGTATAATTTATTACCCAAATCTTCTTTTTAGGATGAAATTGCTAATATCAACAATGATGCTGAAACTAAGGGTTACTTTAGGCAAACCAGGCAGAATGTTCACGTTATACGTGAACTCAAATTATGGCAGAAATCTGAATACAGGAATATTAAGTACACGGTAGTAAGTTAAGTATCTTAAATTTTTTCCTATCTTTATTTTCAACCATGATATTTATTTTTAAGTTTAAAAATAACTTATAATAAAAAGTATTATTTTAATAAATATGGTAAAAAATGTTTCTCTGTCAATTCACAGGAAAGGAATTATTTTAAAAATCTTGGTGGCTCTCTTCTCATTACTTTGTTACTTTACATTGTTTACCAGGTACTCTGACCATACTTATTAGCATTAAATCATACATTTATTTTTAATGTAAAATAATATTTTAAATAATGTTATACCTTTTGAAGTGCATATTAGGTATGTCTGAAAATCTCCATAAAAACAAGAAAAATATTTTCATATTTAACCAAGGATTTGACTTATTGAAACATTTGGAAATATTCTTAAAGAAGAATTATTTTATAGGCAGGTGGATGGAAAAGCAGTATAATTCTGACTTTGTCTTTGATTGTTAAAACTGAACGTTTAACTTGCATGGCAAAAACATCAAGCAGGATGCCAACTTAACAAGCGTTATTGCCACTGATTTTCTCGGGAATGGAAATACAACAAACGAAAAACCTAAGTCACATTGTTTTTCAATAAATTTTAGGTTTCTTATAAAATGTGTTCTCTGGGGGCATCTTAGTCAGTTTAAATTATAATAGTTTGACTGCTGACTATTACTGCAGCAACTGTTAAAACTATGTGTTGCTATAAATTGCCTATGAGTCAGATTCATTGCAAGGTGAGGAAGGGCATTCTGATGCCCTATACGTTTCTCTTATCTAATCCAAATCTAAAGTAAAATAAGCACTCATGCATTTTACTTTCTGCATCCAGGTTTAAAAAAATACCTACCGCTACTTTCTTTAAGAAGTTAAAGCAAGAGAAAAACATGTTTCTTTAAAAAAATAAAGCAAAGTTCTCAGGAATAGCTAGCATTTTATATAACCTTGTGAAAAGTGTTCTGATTAGCATTGACCTTCCTTTTCACAGGGTGAGAATTGTGCTAGCCAGGTAGGAAATGAAGTCTCAAAGGTAAAGTAACAGGTCAGTAAAGTCAAGTGTTTAATCAGATAATGGAAGCCTATGTCATTAATAAGGGTGTCATTTGCTTCAATAAAGGCATCACTTTTAGAAATCAAATCAGTCCTTTAATACCCCATATAACTCCCACTACCCCACCCCACAAACTCTTGGGGGTCAAGCTGCTCCCTTCTTCTGAACTCTTATATCACTACTGTCTGTAGTCTGCATTTTGACTTTAAATAGAAAATTCTATTATATTATCATGTATATATCTTAGATATGCTTATTTTGCCTAGCCAGATTATAAATCCCTTTAGGAATGTAAATATGTCTTATTGCCAAGGCTAGTGAAAATAAAAGTTTCTAATTTGCCTAATAACATTATTAGCACTTAATGAAGCTAAACTGTTGTGATGAACAAAGAAAGTTTAAAATGGATACAGGAAATGTATAAAATTACTGAAAATTATGTGTTATAATGCATATATGATCTTTTGTCAACTGATTATTAAACCTGGCAGTTGTTTTTGTTTAAATAAATATTGATGAGTGAATAAATTATATGAATAACAATTTAACTATTACTTTTGTCATTATAGGATATGATCAAACAAAAATGAACAAAATTCAAAGTATTCCTGAATGTTCTGAGATTCAGAATTCCCCTGCTCAGCTTTACAAATTTTATAAGATCCAGTGCAGTGCCTCAAATGCAAAGTTGGCTTAGAAATAGAAAGTGAAATAGAAAGAACACTGAACTAAGGGCAAAAGCATCTTGATGTTTGTTTCCATTTTATGATCTGTTGTTGGATGGGTCGTATTACCTCTCATATTTAAAAGATAAATTAAGGCCGGGCGCGGTGGCTCACGCCTGTAATCCTAGCCCTCTGGGAGGCCGAGGAGGGTGGATCGCTCGAGGTTAGGAGTTCGAGACCAACCTGAGCAAGAGCGAGACCCCGTCTCTACTAAAAATAGAAATAAAAATTATCTGGCCAACTAAAATATATATAGAAAAAATCACCCGGGCATGGTGGCGCATGCCTGTAGTCCCAGCTACTCAGGAGGCTGAGGCAGTAGGATCGCTTAAGCCCAGGAGGTTGCTGTGAGCTAGGCTGACGCCACGGCACTCACTCTAGCCCGGGCAACAGAGTGAGACTCTGTCTTAAAAAAAAAAAAAATAAAAAAAAAAAAATAAAAGATAAATTAAACAAAATAGTTTCTTAATATTCTTTTAGCTCTAAATATGGGGGGTTTTCTAATGAATTCCTTTATACTTACGACTTAATTTTCTTACATCAAAGGGTACATTTAGTGTCCTTTGTGTCCTCTTCTGTTGCAATAGAACCTGACATTAAAATTAAGGTGCATTTGCTCAAAACTGACAGTCATTCAAACAATATGTTTGAAGCTATGATATGTACTGCCCCCCTACTATTCTGTGACATCTCCAATGGTGCTACATCTTATCTTTTGGTATTCCTATTGTAAAAATCATTTTCCTGTCTGATTTTGTATTTATTAATTATTACCCAGGTCTGTTACTGAAATTTACATGCAAATCATATTTAGCCTTCTGAGTCAAATCTCATACACACCAACTCTTTTATGGATATCAGATTTTGATATTATTGTCTGTTCAATATTATTGATGTCACATAAACTTTATTCTGGGAAGCATGTATATATTTAAAAATACATAGCCATTGTCTAAACTTCCAAGTACCACAGATATTGAACTATTCATGCCCCTACCATTTTATTATTTATTTATTTATTTATTTTATTTATTTTATTGAGACAGCATCTCCCTCTGTTGCCTGGGCTGGAGTTGAGTGTCATGGTGGTAGCCCAGCTCACAGCAACCTCAAACTCTTGGGCTCAAATGATCCTCCTGCCTCAGCCTCCCACATAGCTGGGATTACAGGATTACCATGCCCAGGTAATTTTTTTTGTTATTGTTTCTATTTTTATTTGCCCAGCTAATTTTTTCTATTTTTAATAGAGATGGGGTATTGCTCTTGCTCAGGCTGGTCTCAAACTCCTTAGCTCAAGCAATCCTCCTCCTGCCTTGGCCTCCCAGATGCTAGGATTACAGGCGTGAGCCGCCGTGCCCAGCCTCTACCATTTTAGAACTAACACCAAATGCCTATCTTAGTGCCCACCCTAAGAACTCCAAGATCTAGTCAAATTATCCCATTCAAATACATCATTTTTAGAAAAAATAAACACACTGTATCTACGGCACTACATCTATTGATTGGTTGGTTTAATAAACAAACAAGAATAAAATTGAAAAACAAATATGTAAAAATTCTAATCAACAAGAGAAGAAATAAAAAGGGAAATCAAACAATATCTTGAGACAAATGAAAATGGAAGTACAACATACCAAAACCCATAGGATGCAGTAAAAGCAGTTCTAAGAGGAAAGTTTTAGAGTGATTAGATGCCTACATCATGAAAAAAGAATAATCTCAAAAATAAAAAAAAAAAAAACCTAACTTTATACCTCAAGGAAGAGGAAAATAAGAACAAAGTAAGCCTAAAATTAGCAGAATAATAGAAAATAAAAATAAATAAAATAGAGACTAGGAATGCAATAGAAAAAATCAACAAAACAAAGAGTTGGCTTATTGAAAAGATAAACAATACTGACAAACAATTATTAATAGCTAGACTACAAATAAAAGAAACAAGACTCAAATTAATAAAATCAGAAATGAAAGAGAAGCTATTACAACTGTCGGACAGAAATTATGACAGTACTATTAACAATTCTAATAATCTATATAATCTAGAAGAAATGGATAAATTTGTAAAAGCTACAACCTACAGAAAATGAAGTAAGAAGAAATAGAAAGGCTAAACAGACCTTTGAGGAATAAGAAGATTTAATCAATAGTCACAAACTTCTCAACAAAAATAGTCCAGGGGCATATGGTTTCACTGGTGAATTCTATCAAACATTTAAATAATATTTAAGGCCTATCCTTCTCAAATTCATCCCAAAACAGTAAAGAGAAAAT
Organism: Lemur catta; assembly: GCF_020740605.2. Classification (NCBI taxonomy): domain Eukaryota; kingdom Metazoa; phylum Chordata; class Mammalia; order Primates; family Lemuridae; genus Lemur; species Lemur catta. The sequence goes on from NC_059140.1 coordinate 45,759,751, forward strand.
AATACTTCTAAATTTATTTAATAAGATCAGAATTACCCTAATATCAATGCCAGACAAAGACATCACAAGAAAAGTACAGGCCAATATCCCTAATCAACATAGATGAAAGATCCACAAGAAGATCTAACAAACTGAATTCAACAGTACATTAAAAAGATCATATCATGACTAAGTAGAGTTTATTCCTGGGGTACAAGGATGGTCCAACAAATGAAAACAATTAATGTGATACATCACATTAACAGAATGAGGGACAAAAATTTCATGATCATCTCAATAGATTGATAAAAGCATTTGACAAAATCCAACACACTCTCATGATAATATCTCTCAAAAACCTAGGTATAGAGCTGAATTACCTGAACATAATATAGGCCATATTTGAAAAGCCCACCACTAACATACAGTGAAAATCTTAAAGCTTTTACTCTACGATGAGGAAAAAGGCAAAGATGACCAACCTTTCCACTTCTCTTAACATAGTTGTAGAAATACTAGTCAAAGAAATAGGCAATAAAATAATTAAAAGCACTAAATTAAAAAAAAATAAAATTTTTCCAGATAACATGATCATATATATAAATATCCCTAGAGACTACACATACACACACACACACACACACACACACACACACACACACACACACACACACAAAGAGCCCAATAATTGTTAAAGCTAACAAATAGATTCTGTAAAATTTCAGGATAGAAAATCAACATACAAAAATGAATCATATCCCTATATACTTATAACCAACTACATGAAAAGGAAATTAGGAGCTTGCCAACCACCATCCAGGATACCTGCAAACCAACTGTTAGTTGCTCCTCTAAATGCATCATGTGTTCCTGTCTCTTGAGATTTCAATAACGCATTTGGTGGCAGTGTCTAAGGAAACAGCAGTATCAGCCACCTTTTAAATTAAGCTTTCTGTAGGAACAAAATCAGGGGAAAGATATGTACAACAATCAGTTTTGTTTAACACCAAACATAGTCCTCCAGCTTGAGTAAAAAGCTGCTTGATGTTCCATTAAATGTTTTTGTTGAACATGTATGCTATCAACTACCCTTCAGAGAGTGGCTTTTACCTGTATAAAACTCTGAGAGGTCTGATTATCTGCACAGTCTAAGATTTTTCCTAATTTACAGGTAAGCTTTAAATTCCACACAACTGGTACCCCACTACCACCAACAGTGAGTCCCCAGAAACCCACTGGAATCTTTCGTCAGGGGAAACTGGCTTATCTTCATCTATTTCAAGGGTAGTGATAATTTTACTTATTGACTGTTTTGGCCTCCAATCATGGGAGCTGCTATGAGAATTTTCAGGAGAAGCTATTTGATAGGCAGGAGCAAGCCAGGCCAAACAGCAAGACCTGAATCAACAAGGAGGGAGGATAGAATAAGCAGATTCTCTGCAGACCCAATATAGACTCTCAGGCATAGGAAAAGAAGGCCACCTAATTGCAGGTGAGCACGGGTCAGTACATTTTAATCTTACTGAACTCCTGTGTCCCTGTTTAACATTGTTAGTAAGGGACTCTGATTCCTTCTATTGTTTGGATATTTCTATTGTGTAACACCACCATTTTTAATATGAACTTATTAAGGTCACCTTGGGAAAAAGAATGAGAATAACTGAGTAAGGTTATTTATAGTTTAGGCACAAAAACACTGTACATTACTTCAGCCCACATTCCATCGGTTAGAAAGACTCAGTGAGACACTATTGGAGGTATTGTTCATAATGTGAATGAGGATTAATACTGGATAATCTTTAAAATTCTCTCCAATTTTGACAACCAGTTATTTGGGTTTTTCAATATAAGTCTTATCTTTGGAATTTAGATAAGAAGAGGGTTGGCATTAAGATAAGATACAAAAGAAATGATTGCAGGAAGATCACCCAAGGAAAGTTTCTCAAGGAAAAGAAAGATGGAGGTATAAACAAATTTTTACTACAAATTGTACCACAAGAAGAGGATATCTTCAAGAAGGTTCAATTAAACAATTTATAGAATGTCAATGTAGAAATATACTGAATGGACATACAATTTTATAAGTGTAAGAATTGATTACTTGATAACAATTAAATATTTTTCACCTATAAGACATTGTATGAATACAAATGTTTATCAAAGATAATTATGCCATATCACTATGGATTTGAGATTACACTTAAGTTTTTTAAAATGTATTTGTTAGAAAATAGTTCAGAAAGAAAAATTACTTTCAATATTTATGTTACTATAGAGACATTATGTCTATTTAGAGTGCCTTGATACTGGGAAATAAATCTCTCTCACCTCTCACAAAAATCAACTCATGATGGATAACAGACTTAAACCTAAAGTGCAAAACCTTAAGAATTCTGGAAGAAAATGTTGGGAAAACTCTTATAGACATTGGACTAGGCAAAAAATTTATGAAGAAGACCTCCAAAGCAACCACAGCAGCAACAAAAATAAATAAATGGGACCTGATCAAATTAAAAAGCTTCTGCATAGCCAAGGAAACTATCATTAGAGCAGATAGACAACCTCCAGAATGGGAGAAAATATTTGCATGCTACACATCCAATAAAAGCCTGATAACAAGAATCTATATAGAATTTAAGAAAATTAACAAGAAAAAAATCAAACAACCCCATTAAAAAGTGTGCAAAGGACATGAACAGAAACTTTTCAAAAGAAAACAGAATAATGGCCAGCAAACATACAAAAAAGTGCTCAACATCTCTAATCATCAGGGAAATGCAAAATCAAAACCACAATGAGATATCACCTAACTCCAGTGAGAATGGCCTGGTAGTGCACCGTAGTGCACAGAGTGCACTGTATGGGGGAAGGGTACACTTGTAGCTCTGGCTTGGGTGAGGCAAAGGCATTATATGTAACCAAAATGTTTGTACCCCCACAATATTCTGAAATTTAAAAAATAAATAAATAAAAGAGTCAAAATTAAAAAAAATAATGTCAATTTCTGATCAAATATATGTTTCTGATAGAAGGAATGAATCTATTTTATTAATACTTGAGTCATTAAGTTTTAGAAACAATCAAAATGACTACTGTTAGACCGGTTTTTGAAGTTTTCTTAATTTCAATTTGGAGATGACCTATGAAATCAGGTGTTTAGATATGCTCTTAGCAAATTTATAAAAACATACTAAAAAGCTCCTCTCACATAAATGCAGCAGCCCTTTCCAAAGCAAAAGGTTAACTGTTTTTCCATCAATGTTCTTTCAATTCAATTATATTTTAGAAGGATGCAGGTGGAAAGATCTCTTCATAGCCTCCAGAAATAAATCAAGAAGGTCAGGCTTGAAAAGTTCACAATTATATTGAATATATTGACATCCAAAAAAGACTAATGGGATGGAATAATGAAAGCTATAACAATTATAATGGAGCAGGCAAAGGAAATTAATAGTGATCGTCACATGTTAGCAGAGCTAATTCAATAGCAGCTTCCTTTTGAAACTATGAAAAGATTACATTGTATATCTACTATCTAAAATTGTTTATATATGTGTGTATCTCTATTTGTGTGTGCAGAGAGGGAGAAAATTAAATATATATAGATAGATACATTATATACAACTCTATGTAATACTAAAAAATGTATTTTGATCAAATTTAGGAAAATAATCTTCTCTTAAAAACTCAATCTCAGCTGAACAATTTGAAGGATAAATATATCAATTTTTACAATAAAAACTTTGAACTTATTAAAACCCAAGCTCTCATTCCTTCATGCAATAAATATATGGATATATATTACAGGAAAGGAAATGTCTTAAGGCTTATGGAGTATATGAGGAAAAATAAAAGTTCCAAATTGCTACAATAAAGTAGCAAAATTTCAGAAAATGTTAAGACTTACAGTTTGGCAGTTTTACCAGTCTAAATTGTATGTGCACACAGG